>NC_090339.1:52161749-52772305 GCF_035084215.1 Heptranchias perlo | reverse complement strand
ACAGGTTTAAGTCAATAGTATAGTCTCTGTTTTAGAATGGGGGCCAATTCCCTAATACAAAAGCAAATGAGTTCAGATCAACCAAAAAAAACCCTCCAAGAACTCAAGCATAAATCTTTCAGGGGACGAGGGGAGGGAAGAAAATTGGCAAAGAAAAACATCTTTTCAAAAAAGATGAAATGATGTCTTTCTTGTGGGTTTACACAAAGCACTGAGGGTTTTGGCAATAAATCAAATCTTGGATGCATTAACATTTTTGAGTTAATTACTGCTGATTAACTGCAACATTTGCTACTAGGATTTTAATTGTTTTAGAGATCTGAAAGTTTTGTGGTTGCGATAAACTGTGTGCCTTCGTTGTGAGTTATTGTGTGGTTGACAGCCAGGAAGTACCCTTCACTGAATAACCTAATATATTGCACTGTTACAGGAACTCATTTTTTTTTTATTTGTTTGTAATGAATCAGATTTAAAACTTTTTTTTAACTTTCAGCCAAATTGTGTTCAGCAAGAGTGATGCTGAATAAATAATGTATATAGTTTACTGGGGAATGGCTTTGTGAAAAAGTGTTTGACAAGCCTTTTTCTTTAGTTTGCGAATACATAAAACATTTCAAAAAATTTGACTTAATTGTGGCAAAACTGCACATATTTTTTCCATCCACAAAAGAATTTTCCATATTACTTTGTGAAAACAGTGCCCTTTAACTCTTATACTGCTAGCAGATTATCTCCATTTCTGTTCTATGGTAATTGTGGTGACTCTGGAGTGCCCCAGCTGCGATTGGCTGTCACTATGGACATCAGAGCAAACCAACCAGGGTATGTGCACACATATGCAGAAGGGGCTTACTGCTGATGTTGTCAACTATTAAGACTTTGATGAACCACCAGTAATCTTTTTAAGATGGTATTGAAGCCTTCTATTTCCCCTTTCATCAAGTCCCTTGGGTTCTTACTAGGCTGTGCATTTCCTGTGACTGAGGTGGGTTACCTGCTTCCAGTCCTCCACCAGTGTCAGTATCCAGGTACCAGCCAGATGCCAAAGAGCAACAACAACCACATTTTATATAGCACCTTTTGCATAGTAAAACATCCCAATGTGCTTCACTGGACCATTATCAAACAAAATTTGACACCGAGTCTCATAAGGAGATTTTAGGACAGGTGAGAGGTAGGTTTTAAGGAGTGTTTTAAAGGAGGTGAGAGGGGTAGAGAGGCAGAGATGTTTAGGGAGGGAATTCCAGAGCTTAGAGCCTGGGCAGCTGAAGGCACGGCCGCCAATGGTGAAGCGATTAACGTTGGGGATGCGCAAGATACCAGAATTGGAGGAACGCAGAGATCTCAGAGAGTTGTAGAGCTGGAGGAGGTTGTAGAGATAGGGAGGGGCAAGGCCATGGAGGGATTTGAAAACAAGCATAAGAATATTAAAATCGAGGCGTTGCCAGACCAGGAACCAGTGTAGGTCAGCGAGCACAAGGGTGATGGGTGAACGGGACTTGGTGCGAGTTAGGATAAGGCCAGCAGAGTTTTGGATGAGCTCAAGTTTACGGAGGGTGCAAGGTGGGAGGCTGGCCAGGAGAGCATTGGAATAGTCAAGTCTAGAGGTAACAAAGGTGTGGATGAGGGTTTCAGTAGCAGGTGAGCTGAGGCAGGGACGGAGACGGATGATGTTACGTAGGTGAAAGCAGGTGGCCTTGTTGATTGAGGGGATATAGGGTCGGAAGCTCATCTCAGGGTCAAATAGGACGCCAACAAATATCCTTTCAAATACCGCCACTTCACTCTTGAGGAGGCAGCAGGAATAACCTTCTAGAAGTTGGTGGCATTGCTGAATAAATCATGTCAATATAAAAATATGATTGCTTTTTAAATTCTGAATGAATTGGAAAAAGAACCAGTAGGTGCTTTAAGGAATGTATATTATCACAATCTCTGTCTTTTGAGGGTACTGATGGAACAGAAAAAGAATAGCAATGATTGTTGGTGAAATCTCATGAATGTCAGTTGACCTATGCGTTGACATTGTTTATGCTTCAAATGTATTTCTTATGTGCATATCTAAAGTAGGATATGACAGAAATAATCTATCATCGGTCAATGCAATTCACAAATTCTGAAGATCGAATGTAATTGAAAGTTTTGGAACCATAAAAAAAAATTCTAGGCTTAAGATTGGAAGAAAAGCCATCAATGCTGCAAATCTGAAACAGAAGGAGAAAATGATGACAACACTCAACAGGTCAGTCAGCATCTGAAAGGGAAAGTGAGTTTAATGTTCCAAGTGGCACATTTCATAAGAATTGAGTTCTGTTGTGATGAAAGGTCACCCCTGAAACATTGGAGGGCCATTTTCAACTTCGACAAGGACGGAAAACTGGCAGCAGCGGATCGGCCTCAATGGAAAGGACAATCAGGGGGATGTATAACGGGCGGCCCATCCGCTACCGCCAGATTTCGGCCCCCGTCGCAGTTGAAAATGCCCCCCATTATCTCTTCCAGTTACTGATGACACTAATGTGTATGACCAGCATTTTCAGTTTTTACTTCATCGGCCAAAAAAATGGTTTCTGAGGCAAACTCAGACTTTGTGCTCTTCTCTAGGAAAAGTTGAACTCTGTTATCTTGAATTTTAATTAAACTACAATCATTGTAGCTACAATCATTTCCCTGGAGCTGAAGAGATCTCACAGGAATACAGCCAAGTTGTTTCAGTGCCTTCATCATAGGTCACGCTCTCTATTTTATCCACTAATAGGGAAACTGAATTTTAACTACTCATCATGGTGTTCAGTTCTACCGTAATGTTTTTCCTTCAGATCTCTCGTCTTGTTTTTTGGATTCATAATGGACAGAAACAAAATTTGACTGACCGCTTACCACCCCAGTGGGGTTTTGAAATTGTTGTTTGATGGCCATTTAAACTGGTGATCAGTTTTTAAGAAAAAAATTCTGTGCTCATCAAGTTGTGGGATGTCAATGCTTGGGATTGGAGTTGTTCCTACTTCAAGCTCCCAGTATCAGCATCAAGCCCGCCCAGAAAATATAGTATAGCCAGGTGCAGAGTAAAACTCCCTTTACTCTGTCCCAACAATGCACCTCGGCCCTAACCTCAGATGAACACTCCTACTGTAGCAGTCTGACATTTTTTTTGTTTCCTATGTCAGTCTTTGGCCTTGCTGAATGAAATTGCCAATTAATTCTAAATTAGGGACATTTTGTGCCGTAGACCCATGCCCTCTAGGAACTGGATTGAAACTGCCCAAACTCAGTTGGATGGGTGGGATCTCAGAGGAGAATCCAGCCCTTAAGGAGTTTTCATGATGTTACTTTGTCTTCTATTTTAACAAATGTAAACAATCTTACAACACCAGGTTATAGTCCAACAATTTTATTTGAAAATCACAAGCTTTCGGAGGCTTCCTCCTTCGTCAGGTGAATGTCAGCTTTCGGAGGCTTCCTCCTTCGTCAGGTGAATAATATTATACACATGCATTATGAGTCAGAAGGTCGTGGGTTCAAGTCCTACTCCAGAGATTTGAGCACATAATCTAGGTACACTTCAGTGCAGTACTGAGGGGGTGCTGCACTGTCAGAGGAGCCGTCTTTCGGATAAGATGTTAAACCGAGTCCCTGTCTGCCCCCTCAGGTGGACGTAAAAGATCTCATGACACTATGCGAAGATGAGCAGCATAGTTCTCCCCGGCGTCCTGGCCAATATTTATCTCTCAGCCAGCATCACTAAAAACAGATTATCTGGTCATTATCTCTGCTAGTTGAAGGACCTTGCTGTGTGTACTTTAACTACCCCATTTCCTTACATTATGATGTGGAGATGCCGGTGATGGACTGGAGTTGACAATTGTAAACAATTTTACAACACCAAGTTATAGTCCAGCAATTTTATTTTAAATTCACAAGCTTTCGGAGGCTTCCTCCTTCCTCAGGTGAACGTTTGTTGGAAATGAAATCCTACGACTACACTTGAAAAATACTTCTTAGGCTGTAAAATCTTAAGATCATGAAAGACACAAAATAAATGCATGTTTTATCTTTGATTCTAATTAAGCTTGCATATGTTAATATTGTACATAATCATTTCTACACATATGTTTATACACATTATACAAAGTAAAATGTGTGTGCTGGGTCTTTGTCCTCTTGCTTTATGACGTTAACTGCTCACCTCATTATGTAACACACTCCAGAGTGTATCAAAGATGGGGTCTCACTATAAGGAGCTCTCCTGTCGACAGTGAAGGTAAAGAGATGTTTAACTTAAGTAAGTTTGGGGTTGGATTTTGTTTTCACAAAGAAAAAAAACCTAGGGCTGAAATTCCCCTTGCAGCACAATTAAAGTTCTAGTGCCACAGTGTTAGAGCAAAGTTAGTCCGCAGTGCAGCAAAGTGACTGTCCTGAATTTTATTTGATTGAGTATTCATGGCTGTGAATGCACCTTGGCCCTGTGTAAAGAGTAAGCCCAAGGGGGCAAGCAGGAAATTGGATCAGCAGTTCCAAATTAAAGAGATATGCATATTTAAAGGTAAGTGACTGCATATGGAGACAAATTTCTGTTCCAGACTTTGTCAAACATCAAAATCAATGTCAGGTATTTATCAGTCTTGTCCAAGGTTGGGGGAGGGGATAGGTGGAGAAATGGCAGGCATAAATGAAATGAAAGGAAACTCAATGGGAGACACAAAACAGATTCTGTTGCCAAGTAATGGATTGGCACAGCATTCATCCCTGTGATAGTTAGATAAATGGACATGCAGCTGCATGAGATGGGTACGAGGAGCGTTGCCCAATTTGGCACTTGAGGGCATGCTCCCTAGAGGACGAAGTACACCATTCCTGGCAACAGGTGGTAAGCGGGCTCAATGCCATGCACATTAACCCCCGGAACTGAGAACAGGTACAGAAGAAGACTGCACATTTAAGGAATCTGGCAAGGTAGCACTACCATGTATTGTATAAAGAGCCCAAAGATTGCTTGCCTGTTCCATATGTCATGCCAAACCCTTACACAAAGTTACAACTCATTCTCTACATCTCATGCATACCCATAGCTCCTCATACACTTTCAAGATAAAGCAACATATAATTGAAAATCTTGCCACACTCACATCGTGCAAGACCATAACACCTAAACTCATTATGAAACAACCTAGCTGCATGATGGACGGTCACTTACTAACAGCCAAGTTAGTATGCAAGTTGTGCCCGTCTGTGAGTCTGCATATGGTCCTTCAACTTGCAACCTCTCAAGGTTACTTTTCTGCTAATACAACAAGATGGCAGCTTGTCAGCAAAATCCTAACCTGCAGAACACATACTTCATCAAGCATAGATACAAGACATATCCAAGGAGCTCAGGGCTGGTCTGTGAGCCAGCCTATGTCAGTAACAGTGGGACTGTGCCACCCATCTCAGGTATGGGCACACCTCCTTATGATGAACCCTCTGGAAATAATCCTTGTCCTCTGCCTCCTGGAAGAAAAGCAACTGAACTTTATGGAGGGTGGAGGATGGGCAGCTGTTCAGGAGAGCATGGAATAGTTCAGTCTCGAGGTGACAAAGGCATGGATGAAGGTTTCAGTGGCAGATAAGCTGAGGCAGAGGGAGAGACAGATGATGTTACGGAGGTGGAAGTAAGTGTCCTTTGTGATGGAGAGAATATGGGGTCGGAAACTCAGTTCAGGGTCAGATCGGATGCCAGGGTTGTGAACTGTCTGGTTCAGCCTGAGACAGTGGCTGGGGAGAAGGATAGAATCAGTGGCAAAAGTACAAAGTTTGTGGCGGGGGACAAGTATGACGTTTAGCTGGAGGAAATTCTGGCTCATCCAAGACTGGAGTGTAAGCTGACTCCATGTCTGTGGATGATATTGACAAAGGGGCAGCATGTAGATGAGGAACAGGAGGTGGGCCAAGGGTAGATCCTTGGATGACTCCAGAGGTTACATTGTAGGGATGGAATGAGAAACCATCGCTGGAGGTGGTCTGGCTACACTTGAACAGGTAAGAGTGAAACCAAATGCAGGCAGTCTCACCGAACTGGACAACAGAGGAGAGTTAGAGAAGGATGGTGTGGTTGATTCGAAGACTGCATAGAGGTCAAGGAGGATGAGGAGATAAATTCCACCATGGTCACAATCACAGACGATGTCATTTGTGACTGTGATTAGAGCCGTTTCAGTGCTGTTCAAGGGATTGGAATCTGATTGGACAGATTCAAACATGGAGTTGTGGTAAAAGATTTTGGAGAGGAAAGGGAGGTTGGAGATGGGTCGTAGGTTTCAAGACAGAGAGGTGAGGAATTGCCCACGAAGTGCAGTTAAGTTGAGGATGAGCTTTAAGTAGTTGTGAGGAGTGATGTGATGGAGTAGTCTTGGCAGTGCAGAATGAGTGGTGTGGGGGTGGAGGGGGTTGATGTGCACCACGGAATGCAGGAGAATCGGTAAGTGTACTCACTTTTGCTGACCTAGTTAGGTCATTGAAATGTTTTCTGCACTGGACCCAGGTGCGGGTTATGTTGCTGCTGCTGGTGACCTCCTCTGCCACCTCGAGCCAGGCCTTCTTGGTGGCAGAGGCAGGGGACTTCCTCCTGTCAGCTGGGTAAAATAGTTCCCTCCTTCTCCTCACCCCGGCCAGTAGCAGCTGAAGTGAGGCATCGCTGAATCTTGGAGCAGCCTTGCCCCTGTGCTGCTCCATTGGGTCTCCATACTCTTTGGTCCAGCAAAGTCCATTGGAGCAATGGCCCTTTAGATCTGGACGCTCCAGCTAACAGCCTGTCATGCGGGTGCGTAGTCCGCCCACTGCGCAGCTTTCAGATGGCAAACCTGGAAGCCACATTAAGGGCCATCAATTAAGTCGCGATCGCATGGGGAACGGTAAGTTTAAGAACATAAGGAATAGGAGCAGGCGTAGGCCATACGGCCCCTCGAGCCTGCTCCACCATTCAATCAGATCATGGCTGATCTTCGACCTCAACTCCACTTTCTTGCCCGATCCCCATATCCCTTGATTCTCCTAGAGTCCAAAAATCTATGTGTCTCAGCTTTGAATATATTCAATTTTATTATCCGGGTTTGCCGTGCGCCCATTGACCCCAGCTGCCATCCTGCCGCCCTTTTAAAATTGAGTCCGAAGTGCCTGTGCTTCCTTTCTTTGAAGCTTGGCAGGTGTGGTTTGCTGAAAGAACCGATTGAATAACTGACTGCACATTATCAGTTCTGCAGGGTTGTATCCATTTGTTGGTGGGGTATTATGTTATCTTTCAACAGACACAGATAGCAATGTAGCAGTAAAAGCTGTTAGCCAATAATTTTTTTAATCCTTAATCCCTAATAAGGATTGAATCCAAAGATAACAAAGGCCAGGAGTTTAACTCCTTATTTGACATTAAGAGATTTAACCAATCCAATGATTCTATTTTTCTACTGTCCCCAGTAATAGGAAGCAAAATGTTTTAACTCAAATTTATGGAAAACTGACAAAGACCAGATCAAAAGTTCAAAAAGATCCAGGAGTGACAACTCCTCTTACCAAATTCCACTTTAGGCAATGTGTGACAAGTAATTTACAACAAAAAGATCGGTTACTTTTCCATTTGACTGGATCTATACAGATTTTCTGCCAGGATCACTCGTAGATGGTATCATGGGGTGAACTGGATTTGTTTGTTTTTTCAGAACACTGCAGCCATCAGACAGTTCTATACAACTCCCTTGAGTTGTTCACTGTTGAGCAGGTTATCTACATTTCCTAATGCCGTGATGTCCTTTCTATAGCATCTCAAGTTGTATCAAAGCGGTAATCACTGATGATTTCCTCCCAAGAGTAATCTACCTTGCACTGATAATCTATCATTCACAGGCCACCATGGCCAGCCAGGTACACAATATTGTATATTTAGACTACACATTCTACCACACCTGGTCTTTGGGGTAGAAATTGGACCATATTGCGCCCATGATATGGGCATAAAATGGGCACAATGAGGGCCAATTCTGGTGACCAACATCCTGTGTCCAAAAAATGCCACGAAGATGTCCAACCTGATATTGGGTTGGCTGATTTTTCAGGTGTTTCTGGCGGCTAATTAAAAAAGGCTGTAAGTGAGGGCCTAACGCCTGTTTTAGGCTTCTTCTGCTAAATTCAATTTTGTGGAGCAGAGCAGGAACTGGACCTTAAGTGGTGACTGGGCGACCACGATCAAAAAGTAAATTTAAAAAAATATTTTAAAAAAATCATTGCTGTGGAGCCAGGAGGAGCAGGAGTGTTTCCCTTACTCCACAGTATCTCGATCGCCAAACCTCCCCCCACTCCCAACTTCGCAGGACATACCTTTGAGTTGCTGACGGCAGTGCAAGCAGCCGATATTCATTTCTTCAAATGGGCGAGCTGCCTGTTGAGGCATGACAGGTGCCAACAGTTCCTCCAATTGATATTAATGAGATCTGAGGCCTAATTTTGGGCCGGCCATGGGTCTCTTGGTATGGGAATGCATTGTGGCCGCTTCGCTGCCCACGTGCCCGAAACAGGGTGCTAACTAATTTAAAATCCTGTATTTCATATCGGTGACTTTCATTTACTGGTAGGTTCCAGACAATCAGGGTTGTAGAAAAATCCATATCTGTTTGAAAGGTCTGAACTATGTAAGTCAATTCTAATACTGGAGCTCATGACAGTCATTGTCAGAACTTTTCCTGTCAAATAAGAAATTGTATATTAAAACCTTGTGAGGTGCAAGTGAAATCTCGATATTTGCAGTGGCAATTGATTCAAAACCTCATTTTCTATTTGCACAATGCTTATTGCATGTAAAGTCGAATCTAGTGGTTGCCAATGTCCTTCTTGTGATCTCTCCAATAATACACCAGCAGACTCCTTTGACAAAGGGCTCGATTTTAGGAAGGAGGCTGGTTGGCAGCGGGGGGTCGACTGGGCGCATGGGTAACGCGCCCAGTGAATTTGGGGTGCTCCGCACGCGATCGCAGCCTAATTGAAGGCACTTACCTTGGCTTCCGGGTTTCGCGCTGGAAAGCTGCGCAGCGGGCGGTCTGCGTAGCCACGTCATAGGCTGTCAGCTGGAGGAGCCCTATTTAAAGGGGCAGTCCTCCACTGACTGATGCTGCAGAAAATAGGCAAAATTACAGCATGGAGCAGCCCAGGGGAAAGGCTGCACCCAGGTTTAATGATGCCTTACTCCAGGTCTTACAAATGGGGTGAGGAGGAGGGGGAAGACAGAGATCTTCTCCCCGGCAGACGGGAAGAAGTGGCCTGCCTCTGCCACCACAGAGGCCTGGCTCGAGGTGGCAGAGGAGATCACCAGCACCACCAACATATCGTGCACCTGCATACAGTGCAGGAAGCGCTTCAATGACCTAAGTAGGTCAGCCAAAGTGAGAACACTTACTCATTCCCCACCCCACATCTCCTTCTGCACTGCCAACACTACTCGATCACATCACTCCTCACACCCACTCAAAGCTCATCCTCATCTTACCTGCACTTACTCACCTTACCAGTACTCATCCCACCACTACCACTCAACCCAATCCTCATATAATCTCATGGCTCTATCTCATACTTACCCTCTCATGCATCTCTTACACGGTCAGCCTCACCCAACCGGCCACTACCTGTGCTGCAGCCACAGGGCATGCATCACATATGTGCAGTAGGAAGCGTAAGGCAAACGTGTCGTGATCATGAAGGGGATGTACAAGGGTGTTTGAGGGTTTGTCATGGTTTTTACTTATATTTGATTTCTGATCAACTCACATTACATATTATATTGTCACCACTACTGCCACGTCTTTGCAAATCTTGTGTGGTTTGTGCAATAATGCCCTTTCCTGAGGATCACTATGAAACCCACAACTGATACCACCGATTGTGTCACTGCAGAGTGGGTGTAGGTGTATTTTCAGGGCTCTTTTGTGCAGACGACTGAGAGACGTCGGCGATGTCCCCGGTGGCACCCTGGAAGGATGCGGAGGAGAAGTTGTTGAGGGCAGTGGTGACTTTGACAGCGACAGATAAGAAGATGATGCTCAGGCTAGCCGGGAGCAGCTCGGCATAAAGGAGGCTGCAGATGTCCACGACTACTGTCAAGTGACTCTGAGCCTCTGTATGCACTGCTCCTCAGAGAGGTCCAGGAAGCTGAGCCTCGGTCTGTGAACCCTGTGGCGAGGGTAGTGCCTTCTGCGACACATCTCTCTCTACGGTTGCCCTCCCTCCTGCTGTGCAGGTGGATGTGTCACAGCATTGTGTTGTGGAGCTCCACGTGTCAGAGGTGGCCGGCGAGGCTGGTGATGCTGTTCGTCCTCCAAGGAGGTCATGACTCCCATGGCGGCCCCCATCCGGAAGATGTACGTTTGAGGGGGTCCGCAAGGTAGGTAAATGTGTCTGCGCACCGGGGTTGAGGTTCCAAGTTGGTGAATTTTATTGTTAGGAGGAGGGTGGTGGGGGCCAAATTTTGTCCAAAGTGACAGAGTGGCCTTCTGCAATGAGTGAGGGTCTCCCCCCCCACTTGTCAAATGGACCTTTGCAGCTGCCACAGGCTGGTGGCTGCAACACGTCCATTTCAACTGGGAGTGTTTCCCCCAGTACGGGAAACCGTCTCAGTTGAGTTGAAAATCCCACCCCTCCTAAAATATCATGCCAATCAGGTCTGCAAACGACCTGAACTATGTAAATAATTGGTTTAAGTGGGATCCCGCCGGCCACGAACCCGCCGTCTCGGACGTCTGAAAATCGAGCCCAAAATATCTGCTGACACAGGCCTCCCTGTCAAGGTCAGTGTAAGTGAGCTGATCAATTCATTTTTATTCTCCCGAAATGCTCCAGGCATTGTTTCTACACGCTGATTGTTGTATGGGTTTACTTTCTCTGCTTGGTGTGGTGTGAACTTTTCTGGCTGGTTCACCATATCTAGGAATCATCAAACTTCAGAGACATTCATTAGTTGAGTCATGTCAGTACATGCCAGTATTTTCTCAGAGCCTGCCTTAACTCCTGATAACTTCACACCGGTCTTCAAGAATTTACCTGTTGTTCAGTGTAACTCCTTCATCCTGGAGCTTTCTGAAGACTGCCTGAGTCAACGCTCATGGTCTGCATGGGTATCCCCATTTCATTCATTTGGCCATCCAATCCTTTTAACAAGTGTGACATGCACTTTGAAAATAAAATCACCCAAATGGTGTAACAAATATTTATAGCAAAGCTGACTCTTTCCACACCGTTCACCTGAGGAAGGAGGAAGCCTCCGAAAGCTTGTGGAATTTAAAATAAATTTGTTGGACTATAACTTGGTGTTGTAAAATTGTTTACAATTCTCTTGAAAGTGATAGTTGTCAAAATCCTGATTTGGCATCCAATTTGGAGAATACTTTTGCTTTACTTAGCATGGTCCAAGTCCAGACGACAAATGAGATTATTTGTTCCTCATGGCATGCACTCTAGTTTAGCTTATCCAAATTCAGGTGGATTCCTACTTTGCTGTTTGGTTTCAGGACTATGGCACCGGTCGGTGGGTGCTTCTACCTCAAAAATCTCACCTAGCCGATTCATCCTGGCAAATTGCTCTCGCCCTCAGTAACTTTGGAATAGATATATGCAGGGGAACAGAGGTAAATGCTTTCCATTGGATTTCACTTTTATTTGGACCTTTCCTGAGAACTTGCTCGATCCATTGAAATGTTTAAGATATTTCACTTCAAGGTCTACTTTTTGCATTTCTATTGCATCTAGAGTTTGAATTGCTGGGCAGCCCAATAGTGCTTGCCTGAGATCTTACACAATATAGATTTCATGTTTTACTATTTGGTCTTTTTTAATATTTTTTTTTATTCGTTCACGGGATGTGGGCGTTGCTGGCAAGGCTGGCATTTATTGCCCATCCCTAGCAAGGTTTTTACAACTGAGTGGCTTGCTAGGCCATTTCAGAGGGCAATTAAGAATCAACTACATTGCTGTGGGTCTGGAGTCACATATAGGCCAGACCGGGTAAGGACGGCAGGTTTCCTTCCCTAAAGGACATTAGTGAACCAGATGGGTTTTTACGACAATCCGGTAGTTTCATGGCTATCATTACTGATACTAGTATTTTAATTCCAGATTTTTATTTAATTAATTGAATTTAAATTCGCCAGCCGCCGTGGTGGGATTTGAACTCGTGACTCTGGATTTTAGTCCAGGCCTCTGGATTACTAGCCCAGTAACATAACCACGACGCTACCGTACCCCAGTAGATCCGCATGAACTTGCCAAGCAATTTGTCCTTGTCCTTACAGCATTTTGTTAGTTTCTGTAGTGAGGATTTTTGTAATGCCTTCATGTCTGCTTCTCTGTTGAATTTGCAATCAGTTGGGACATTATTAAGGAGCAGCCTCAATGTCCAAGAGATGTGACAAATAGGAAGTCTCAAGAATTTATATATATAATATAATTTATTGTGCTTTTTATCTTGTTTTTGTTTCTTTGGTGACATTTTTTTAATCTCCTGTTTCATTGTCTCAACATACTACTTTTGCCACTTTTGATTCCAGTATGAAATTTAAAACTTGCGCAGTTCCTTCTCCCCACGCTGGCATGTTTTAGAGTAGCAATCATCATGCAGAGAATGCAGCTCATAAATTTGTGCCCTAGCACTTTGTGGTGCAGCCCGATGCAGTTGTGTCACATTGCTGCGTCTGTATATATATATATATACATATATACACACATACATACACGGGCTCCAGCATGGACTGGCATCCTTTTTGGTCTTGGATGCCAAACAGGAACATCAAAGCATGAAAAATTCACTATCAACTCATTAGCTTATGTGTTTCTGAAGTAAAACCTGAGTCTAGGGCAGCTAAAGATTATTTATTGGTTCAAAGAAGTGGATGAGAGTTAGTGGCCTTGTGTGATTGATTATTATACAAACAATTTGGAACAGCTGTAAGATATTTCTAGTTATAGAAAATAGGAAACATAGAAAATAGGAGCAGGCGTAGGCCATTCGGCCCTTCGAGCCTGCTCCGCCATTCAATATGATCATGGCTGATCCTCTATCTCAATACCATATTTCCGCTTTCTCCCCATACCCCTTGATACCTTTTGTGTCTAGAAATCAACTAGCTCCTTCTTAAATATATTCAGTGACTTGGCCTCCACAGCCTTCAGTGGTAGAGAATTCCACAGGTTCACCACCCTCTGAGTGAAGAAATTTCTCCTTATCTCTGTCCTAAATGTCCTACCCCGTATCCTGAGACTGTGCCCCCTTGTTCTGGATCCCCCAGCCAGGGGAAACATCCTCCCTGCATCCAGTCTGTCCAGCCCTGTCAGAACTTTATACGTTTCAATGAGATCCACTCTCATTCTTCTAACTCGAGTGAATACAGGCCGAGTCGACCAATCTCTCCTCATACGACGGTCCTGCCATCCCAGGGATCAGTCTGGTGAACCTTCGCTGCACTCCCTCTATGGCAAGTATACCCTTTCTTAGGTAAGGAGACCAAAACTGCACACAATACTCCAGGTGTGGTCTCACCAAGACCCTGTATAACTGCATTAAGACATCCTTGCTCCTATACTCAAATCCTCTTGCAATGAAGGCCAACATAGCAGTTGCTTTCCTAACTGCTTGCTGCACCTTCATGTTTGCTTTCAGTGACTGGTGTACAAGGACACCCAGGTCCCTTTGTACATCAACATTCCCCAATCTATCATCATACTCTGCCTTTCTGTTTTTCCTTCTGAAGTGAATAACTGCACATTTATCCACATTATACTGCATCTGCCATGTATTTGCCCACTCACTCAACTTGTCTAAATTGCCTTGAAGCCTCTTTGCATCCTCCTCACAACTCACAATCCCACTTAGTTTTGTGTCATCAGCAAACTTGGAAATATTACATTTGGTTCCCTCATCCAAATCATTGATATATATTGTGAATAGCTGGGGCCCAAGCACTGATCCCTGCGTTACCCCACTAGTCACTGCATGCCACCCCGAAAAAGAACCATTTATTCCTACTCTCTGTTTCCTGTCTGTCAACCAATTTTCAATCCATGCCAGTATATCACCCCCAATCCCATGTGCTTTAATTTTGCACACTAACCTCTTATGTGGGACTTTATCAAAGGCCTTCTGAAAATCCAAATAAACCACATCCACTGGTTCTCCCTTATCTATTCTACCAGTTACATCCTCATTGTACCTGGAAATGAAATATTCTCCCATATTCTTGTTTTGGTCTGGATCATTCCGATTACAGTGATTGTTAATGGACTTCTCCTTTACATTGAAGCTGGCTGGAGGTGTGCTGTAAATGGAGACACTTCAGAAAAGCCAAAATACCAACATTTTTTGTCCAACAAGAGATGGATGGAGGAAAATCAATGACTGTTGGATATATATTCTGCAGATTTAAGTATTGCCTTTGCTGCTTAAAGTGATGCAATGCACCACATGAAGACAAAAAGCTCCAAGAGACAGCAGACGAATGAATATATGTTTCTGAGTGACAGCGAAATTATTAAAGTAGGAAATTCTAATTCCATTGTAAGCGATGTCAAACTGTATCAGTTTAACTGGGATAAATCCATATTTGCAGCATTTTAAATGTTATTTTGCTAGGTCACAAAAGCAGAGGTGTTGTTTACAGGTTATTTAGTGTAGAACAAATCACCAACCATTGAATAACAGTGGTGTGACGGGCTAGCTGTAAGGTCAGATGTTCGCAGATTTTGTTTACTCCAAGTATTTTGCAGCATGAACTAAAATGCTACAGTGGAGAAATATGTTCTTATTTAATGCAATACATGAGGAAGCTGAGCAGCAGCACCATCTGGTTTTGATGGGTTTCTGCTGATAATAGCAGCGGGGATGAGAAGTTTTACCCCTCACCTGTACTACTGCTGAGCATATCTGGGTTTCTGGAAAAAGTCTGTAATACTTTGTCAACCTATTCAATCCCATTTTAGACAAGTTGAAGATATGCATCACTACCTTTACCTGCTGCATAAGTTATTTGCATGGCAATCCACATTTCATGATTGGAAGGAGTAATACTTTCCTCAGTTGTTTGACGGAATTGTACACCTGCCATCTGCAGATATTTTTGCTACAGTCAAGAGCCAAAAAGGTGCAGCTGCAATGAGCATTGATGAGGAGCACGTAGCATTTAACTAAGATTTTGCTTTGATAACAATTAAGATTTCTATGCAGAGTTTTACAAGTGATATTTTGTTGAGAGTTAACTTATGATTTTATAATTTACTGCTTTAATTGCTTCTATAATGAAAACTATTTTAAGGAGTAGGTGGGAGGAATACCTGTATAGAATAGTTTAGCAGATGCAGCCAACTGGGATTTGGAAGGGGAAGATCCTACCTAACAAACATCTTTGACATAATTGATGATGTTCTAGCTAAAGTAGATAGTAAAACAAAGTAACAAACAATTTATTTGGACTTTGAAAAAGCTTTTGGCAAAGTTCCACATGAAATACTTTTAATGAATCTGAAATCCGCAGGAATCCAGAGGAGAACATGGGACTGGATAAGAAGTCTGTTAAAAATAGGAAACAGAGTACTCACAAGAGATGACAGGCTGCCCTCTCCTTATCTCTGTCACCTCCTCCAGCCCTACAACCCTCCGAGATCTCTGTGCGCCTCCAATTCTGGCCTCTTGCGCATCCCCATTTTTCTTTGCTCCACCATTGGCGGCCGTGCCTTCAACTGCCTAGGCCCTAAGTTCTGGAATTCCTTCCCTAAACTTCTCTACCTCTCTCTCCTCCTTTAAGGCCCTCCATAAAACCTACCTCTTTGACCAAGCTTTTGGTCACCTGTCCTCATATCTCCTAATGTGGCTCAGTGTCAAATTTTGTTTGATAATGCTCCTGTGAAGCGCCTTGGGACGTTTTACTACGTTAAAGATGCTATGTAAATGCAAGTTGTTGTTGTTTGTGGGGCACCGAGTGAAGTCCTGCAATGGCTGCTGCTTAGACTTCTGTTGGTTTTGGTCTACATACATTATTTGGACACGGACAGAGAGTGTACACTTGTTAAATTTGTTGATGGTACTGAAATAGGAAGAATGCTAGAGACAGAGAATGTAGCTATAGATTCTCAGGATTGGTTATACAGTTGGGCAAATGGAAAATGTAAAGCATGTTGGTGGAAAAAAAAGTGTCAAAAGTATAAAATGAATTGAATTAGAAAAGGGAGAACTAGAAAGGGACCCAGGAATAATAGAGTTGGCATTTTCAGTATCTCTATCACACGATGAAGCACTTAAAAAGCTGATACAATTGGGGGAAACACAGCCAGAGCATTGTAACAAGAGTATTCAGAGGTTATGCTTAGGCTTGAGAGTACTGTGTTTAATTCTGACATCGTGCTACAAAAAAAAATATGGACAATGGAGAAAGCAAAAAGAAAAGTAACAAGATTGACCTCAAGTGTTATGGAGATAAGTTATGAGGAAAGATTTAAAATCTCAAGCTCTAAATCTAGAAAGAAGACATTAAGGGCGTCTCAATAATATAGACAAGGTAAACCTAGAATATTGCTTCAAAATAAGCTAGGTACACAGGATCAGATGGTATAAATTTGAACTAACAGAAAGTAAACTTAAAACAGAAATTAAGGATAATACTATGAGGCTCCTATCCCAGCATGGAGCTTGCTGAATGGAAACAGAAATCACAGAATTAGGTGCCTGCAAGCCTGATTCACATTGCTGTATACTTTGCAGTGAAAAATTGCTCAAACTTTTTTGAGGTAGCACTGCAATCCAAAGCAAACCTCATCATACCTTAAAATACCATGCATAACACTGGATCTCACAATTTTGAAGAGGCCTCCTTTCTCATACTGCTGTTCACCCATATAAAATGAGCATATGACTGGCTTGGTTTTTAGAATTTAGCTTCTTAAGTATGTGTTGGACTTTTCAGTTTCAATTTCAACATTTGCTTTTTTCTTTTGCTTATTACCATGCTCTATCCGCATTTTCATTTGTACTTTATTTTCTGTTCCTGCTTATTTCTGGTTTTTGCATTGTAAGACTTTTATTTATAAATTCCTATTATGACCTCAGGACATTCTAAAGTGCTTTCCAACCATTGAAGTACTTCTGAAGTGTAGTTAATGTTGTAATGTAGGAAATGTGACAGCCAATTTGCATACAGCAAGTTCCCACAAACAGCAATGTGATAATAACCAGATAACCTGGTTTAGTTGTTGGATGAGGGATAAATATTGGCCAGGATACCAGGAAGAACTCCCCTGACCTTCTTCAAAATAGTGCCATGGGATCTTTCACGTCCACCTGAGAGGGCAGACAGGGCCTTGGTTCAACATCTCATCCAAAAGGCTTCACCTCCGACAACACAGGACCCCCTCGTCCTTGTACTGGAGTGTCAGCCTGGATTATGTGCTCAAGTTTCTAGAGTGGGACTTGAACTCATAACCTTCTGACTCAGATGCAAGAGTACTACCAACTGAGCCATGGCTGACACCTAAAGTGACAGATACTTGGATTTATCAGGGGGTCCTGCTGTATAGCCCAGCAATGGCCTCCAAAATCATTGCTGTCTGTTGCATCTTACACAATTTTGCAATGCAAGGAGGAGAAAGTGGAGACTCAGGCCCAGCCATTGCCACCCTGCGAATGAAGAAGGAAGAAAGAAACTGAATGAAAGAGACTTGAGGCCAGTAAGACTCACTAAACAAAGATAAAATAAAGTGCAATTATTTTATTTCCCTAAAAATAAAAAGTGTATTGACAACCAATGTCGGTCACCACAGTGCTTCCTCTTGATCAGCTTGTGCGGTTTGCATTATCCAGAACCAAAGTTGCTGCTTCTTTCAGGTGCTAACTCAGTAGGAAAAGCAAGTGTGGTGGCAGGCTGCAGAACATCAGTGGGAGTTCATTGGATGGGGGTGATCCTGTATCTTTGTGTGCTGAGTCATGAGATGGCCCTACAATTGCTAACATCTTGCCTGATACTTCAGTGGCTACCTGTTACATGGCACTTCTTCAGCCCTTTGCGGGGTGTGGTTGGATTCGATGGAAATGGAGCATGTTACTGTGGTGTCAAGAGGGATGCATTCTAACAGAGGTAAGATGTCAATATACAGTGTGCCATGCTGCTATTATGCAAACTATACTTGAATGTTAATGAGTGAATAAATAGATAATGAGTAATAAAATGATACTTGCCTATATCTGTACAAAGCTCACCCTCACCCCATTATTTCTTCTGACGTGAAGATTTGGAGGACAATGTCCTCAAAGTGAGTGATGCATCAAAAGTTGGAGGTTCACCACCAGTGCAGGCTCTCTCAAAGGTAATGTGCAGCCTTTTCTTTTAAATATATACAAAAAATACAGGGGTTGGTTTGAGGTGGAGCCTACATCCTCCCTTGTGCAGGAGGCATATAGTTTCTGTTCGTATTGTTCTTTAGGGGTGCACCATACAAGCAAATACAGGGGTAGACCCTACCAGCAAATAATGGGGTGCACCATGCAAGCAAGTACAGGGGTAGACTGTACCAGCAAATTATGGGGTGCACCATAGAAGAGGATACTTGAAAATTGAAATTCCTTTGTGTGCTATTTTTTCTGCACTGGTTAAATACTCATGTCAAATTCCTGTCTGCACAACTTTAGCACGTTTGTTAATCCATTTAAAATAAATGAGAGAATGACATGATTAAAATCGTGCAACCCAGAATTTGATGCAATTGCGTTAACTAATATAGAGGACATGAGCATTTTCATAATATTGTTTTCTTCTGTGGTTTCCCCTCCTCGCTGTGTATAAATCCATGGGTGACAGCAATCCTCTGTTATCTCATATAAGTGTCCATTCATCATGCATGAGTTCAACGGGCTAGACAACCATGGGGACCATCACAGCTGCCCTCGCCTAATATCACATGTACGTTCTTATACACCTGAGACTGGCAGATGGACCACAAGTCTTTTCCAGTCCTGGATATTCCTATGTACTAAGTGTGATGGAATACTCTCCACTTGCCTGGATGAGTGCAGCTCCAACAACACTCAAGAAGCTCGACACCATCCAGGACAAAGCAGCCCCCTTGATTGGCACCTCATCCACCACCCTAAACATTCACTCCCTTCACCACCGGTGCACCGTGGCTTCAGTGTGTACCATCCACAGGATGCACTGCAGCTACTCGCCAAGGCTTCTTCGACAGCACCTCCCAAACCCACGAACTCTACCACTTAGAAGGACAAGGGCAGCATGCACATGGGAACAACACCACCTGCACATTCCCCTCCAAGTCACACACCATCCCGACTTGGAAATATATTGCCGTTCCTTCATTGTCGCTGGGTCAAAATCCTGGAACTCCCTTCCTAACAGCACTGTGGGAGAACCTTCACCACACGGACTGCAGCAGTTCAAGAAGGCAGCTCACCACCACCTTCTCAAGGGCAATTAGGGATGGGCAATAAATGCCGGCCTCGCCAGCGACGCCCACATCCCACGAACGAATAAAAGAAATAGCTGGGGCCCAAGCACTGATCCCTGCGATACCCCACTAGTCACCGCCTGCCACCCTGAAAAAGACCCATTTATTCCTACTCTCTGTTTCCTGTCTGTTAACTAATTTTCAATCCGTGCCAGTATATTACCGCCAATCCAATGTGCTTTAATTTTGCACACTAACCTGTTAAGTGGGACTTTATCAAAGCCCTTCTGAAAAACTGAGAACACTTGCTTACTTTGCTCATAAATAAAAGCATATGAGACCATGCCCAATGTGGCCATTGGCACTAAAGGCTTCAGTTAAACCTCCAAATATTCTACTGGAGAGGACAAAGAATGCTATAATAGGACGGTCAAAAGAAGCATTTAATTTAAGAATAGATATTACCACTAATACCCCCAGTTGCTGTCCCAGTAATAAAGATTTTAGTGGGGGAGGGTCATTTCCCTATTGTGCTGTTTGCATTTAAAAATTGCTTAATAATGTGACCAAAATAGGGAGGGAAACGGAAACATCGGGCTCGATTTTAGCGTCGGGTTTCCTGCGGGTTTCCAGCGGGGGGGCCCCGAAAATCCCGATATCCAGTCACGTGACCGGATCGCGCCGAGATCCCGGCCACTTCCGGGTGCCGCGCTGACGTGCGGGGCTGCGTGCGCAGGCCCCGCTGGTGGGAATCCCGCAGGCAATTAAAGCCAGCGGGGTTCCAATTGAGTGTACTTACCTTGCTTGTTGAGGTCATTAAATGAGCTGAAGCAGCTGTCAAAACAGGAAGTGTGGGATTTTAGCTTCAAGGCAGTGAGTTTCACACACTGGGGGAAACAGTCTCCCTTCAACCGGTCGTGTTCCAGCCAGCAGCCTGTGGCAGCTGCCAAGGTGCACTCCACAGCGGGTGGGAGAGCCCTCACCCACGCAGGAGGCCACCGCGTCACGTAGGGCAACCCCTGCCCTCCACCACCCCCCGCCAAGCCAGAGGACAGACCGACGTGAAACCGCAGCCCTAGTGCGAGGAACCACCTACCTACCCTGCACAACCCCTCAGACCAACACCTGCCAGATGGGTGGTGCGTTGACATCCTCGGAGGACGAACAGCATGACCAGCCCCAGCAGCCTCGCAGTCCACGCCGTCCGCCTCGGAGACGTGGAGCCCCCCAACACGGTGCTGTGGCACACCCACCTGCACAGCAGTAGGGAGGGCAACCGCAGAGAGAGATGCGTCGCGGGAGGCACTACCCTCCGCACAGGGTGTACAGACCGAGGCTCAGCTTCATGGACCTCTCCGAGGAGCAGTGCATACGTCGGCTCAGAGTCAATCGCCAGGTAGTCGCCGACATCTGCAGCCTCCTTAACGACGAGCTGCTCCCTGATGGACCAAGCAGCATCTTCTTACCTGTCGCCGTCAAAGTCACCACTGCCCTCAACTTCTTTGCATCCGGATCCTTCCAGGGTGCCACCGGGGACATCACCGGGGTCTGTCAGTCGTCTGCACACAAGTGCATAAGGCAGGTCACCGATGGGTTGTTCCGCAGGGCCTCGCACTGCATCAACTTCGCCATGGACGAGCGCAGCCAGATGGAGAGGGCGGTTGGATTCCATGCCATGGCTGGCTTCCCACGGGTACATGGTGTAATCGACTGCACCCACATCGCAATACGGGCACCTCCGCATGAGCCAGGGCTGTTCATCAACAGGAAGGGGTATCACTCCATGAACGCCCAGCTCATCTGTGACCACCGCCAGAGATTCCTACACGTGTGCACCAGATACCCCGGCAGCTGCCATGATGCCTTCGTCCTCAGGGAGTCCACCGTCCCGCCCATCCTCCAGGCACCCAACGCCGGCAACGGCTGGCTCCTCGGTGACAAGGGGTATCCCCTACTCACGTGGCTCATGACGCCTCTGAGGAACCCCGTCACCGAGCCGGAGCGTTGGTACAATGACAGCCACACTGCTACCAGGTCTACAATTGAGCAGACCATAGGGCTGCTCAAGATGCGCTTCAGGTGCCTTGATCGTTCTGGGGGAGCGCTCAAATACACACCATTCAGAGTGGGACGAATCATAGTTGTCTGCTGTGCCCTGCATAACATGGCACGACAGAGAGGGGTGCCGCTGGAGGAGGCCCAACCCACACCCGCCACCCACATTGAGGACGGCGATGAGGAGGAGGAGGAGGAGGAGGACGCGGACGCGCCAGAGGATGGTGGACGACCCATGCGCCGAACCACGACTCACCGGGATGCTCGCCGGGCCAGGGAGGCACTCATACGTCAACGGTTCTCCTAGAGTCAGACAGTGCGAGGCGCTCGCATCTCCTCACCTGCACATGTGAGGGGCCATACCAGCCCCCTCCACTGAAGTCTGTTGCCAGTACTCCTGCACCCACAGCAGTGTGCCCAATGGGCGGCAGCAGGTGTCCGCCGTCATGATGGGCTGCACGGAACGCACCTATTGCACAGGCCACGGAAGAATGGACGAGAGGTGGCAGGAGTGGTGAGAATATAGTATTTAATATGTACAATGTGAGATAATATAAACAAAAAGTGTACAAATTAATAGACACCCTGGTGCATTCCCTTTGTGCTTATAACGCCTTTGGATTTCTTTTGCGGGTACCCCTACGTGGTGCTACCCCTGTGGCTCCAGCAGAGGTGGTGGCAGGTTGCTCCTGTTCTCGCCCTGACCGGGTAGATGCTTTGGGCAGACGGCCCCTGGGTTTCGGTGCCTGTGAGGGCACCTCCACAGACTGCTCCTCCTGCACCGGGGCAGGGGCAGACTCGGCCACCTGGAGAGGAGGCACCATTGCGGGTACTGGTTGAGAGGGGGGCAACGGGTGGGACGTGGGGGCGCCTTGAGAAGCGTCCCCGCTTCCATGTCCCCGGTCACCATCATCCCTCTCATGGCCTCGGCCCACATCACCCCTTCCACCCTGCTGGACGGCAGTTTGGATGGCATGTGTGAGGCCTTGCAAGGCCACCCCTAGTGTATCCGTCAGCCTGTTTATGGTGGCGGAATGTTGCTCACCCTGAATCCGCACAGCCGTTGTCAGGGCCTGCACGGACTCGATGTGGAGCTGTGCGTGACGCTCGAGGGAGGCCAGCCTGTCCTCCACCGCAGACATTCCCGCACCTACCCGCGACACTGTGTCGCCGGTACCCTCCTGTACCTGCGCCACCAATGCCCTCATGCAGGAGTTGGACTCCTCCATCGCCTGCGCAATTGTGGACAATGCGCGCGGCACCTCTCCCAGTACCTCAGCAATTAGCTGGTGCCCCTCGACGACTCTCCTTTTCACTGGTGGCCCCCTGGGTTCAGCAACTGGGTCCGGCTGAGCAGAGCCTGGAGATGAGTGCTCCCACCGACGCGGACCCTCTGCGGCTGCCCCTGCCACCAGGGTCTGCTCATGCTCACACGTGCGCGGTGAATCACCAAGTGCTACTCCAACTAGTTGGCGAGGGGGACCCACCGAGGTGCGTGTCTCTGCGCTGGTGGATGGTTGGCTCAGATGTGACGATGCACCCTCAGAGACCGCCATGTCCTCTGAGGAATCGCCCTCCTCAATCGCATCGCTCGCAGACGGCCCTGCAAGAGAACAGAGGGCACTATGAGGCATGTGCACCAACTTTACGGTGCGCCTGATGGCAGGTGATGATACGGTCACTCGCGATCATGGGTGTTGAGTGTCAGCTTTCCCTTACCGGCCGTTTCTGCAGCGACAGACTCGCCATCAGCCACCGACAGGCAATGTGGCTTGCGGGCGAGGTCGAGCGCCTCCACCTCTGCGTCGGTGAGGTCTACCACGTGCGACGGGCCACCTCCGGTGCGTGCCCTTTCCCTATTGTTCTTGCTCCTCTTCTCCTGTCAAGGCAAAACACAGATGCGTGAGTGGGTGCGTATTGCATAGTGAGATGCATTGAGCATCGGTGTGGGTGGGTTGAGCGTGGGGCAGATGGATGGGAGGATGCGTGTGCCACATGCCCATCCCATTGCATAGGGATTGGGGTGTGTGGTAGTGTTCGGGTGGGGACAGGGACGGTGGGTACTTGCGGGCACGGCGAGGATGGTGAGTGAGTGGCTGTGAGGATTGCTGCGGGAGCACTGTGGTGGCTCTGCAGGAGGGGTTGTGATCTGTTTGGCGTGATGGTGGGGACGGGCTGTGGGAGGGTGCATTGGTGTACTCACCTTGCCAGATCTAGTGAGGTCATTGAAGCGCTTGCGGCACTGCTCCCATGTCCTTGGGGTGTTGGCCCTGCTGCTGACCTCCGCCGCCACCTCTGCCCATGCCTTCCTGGTGGCGGCGGCAGGGCACTTGCGTCCATCCGCGAGGAAGAGCGTGTCCCTCCTCCTCCTCACGCCCTCCAGCATCAGCTGCAGCGCAAGGTCTGAAAAACGTGGCGCAGCCTTTACCCTCGGGTGAGCCATCATCTGTAGCCTACTGATTGCAGCAGGAGGGGCTTTGGGAGACTGCCCCTTTAAATGGAGCTCCTACATCGCGTCGACGGTACTGCGCATGCGCAGCCGGCCGGCACGCAGCTGGGGAGCGGAGAACCCGGAAGCAGGGCTTAACCAGTTCAATTATCCCGCGATCGCGCGGGGGACGCACGCAATTAGCCGTCCGCGTTTTCCACGCTCCGGGAGGACCACCCGCTGGGAACCCGCAGGCCTGCTAAAATCGAGCCCATCGACTTACTGCCGAGTTCCAATTTTCAGGCAGACCTTAATCCTGGGAGCCTGAGCTCCTGTTGGAAACAGGCAGGATCGTTCTTAATATATGGTAATCTGGGTCAGATAACATGCTTATAACCCCCAACACCATTTTGTTATCTGCTCACCAGATTATCACCAGTTCATGCTCCCGCCCACCAAATATGGGCAAAAAGTCGGGAGGCAGCTAGTTTGAGCGTACATTAAAAGCTGCAGTCAGGAAAAGCTCGAATCAAGCTTGACACATTTTATTTTGTGGTTGCTGGTGGGATTTGAGGCTTAAAGGCAAAAGGTGACTTTGTACTTATGGTCCCCACAGCTCCCCACCATTGGGTTTTCCTTGGGTCATATGTGGGTTTGTTGGAGACAAATTGATAGAGATTGATTGCTATGATTAGTCTTCAAGTCCATTATCATTGTATCATGCGACTACCAGGATGGTAGAAGGCAAACTAAATGGATTTTGATCTTTTATCATCCAGCAATTCCTATGTTCCTATGCTAAATGCTTCAAAATTTAATGTCTTTGCTGCTGTAGGTGCTGCCAAAAATGTTATCTCCTCCTCAAGACTGGTACTTCCTTTCACTCCCGCCACTTCCACTCCCCCCCCATCACCTTTGAGGTGCTGCTGCAGGCCCATCAAAATCGACCATCCTACCAGATTTCCCACACCCAGATCAATGAAATGCCTATAGGAAGCGTGTTTCATGATGATAGTTAGTCATGTTCATTTAAATGAAGACCAAACATGAAAATGGCACTGGCAGTCAATAAAGTTATCGAGTTTAGATTTTCCAAAGACCTAGATTACATGGCTGTGAGGGTGAGATTGGGTCAGTTTGCAGGTGATGTTGCAGATATACTTAGTAATGGTTGGGACCTGGAGTTTGAAGTTCAGCTCAGAGTCAACACCATCAGGCTTAGTCTGGTGGAATTGGGAGCTAAGATGCAGAGATTTTGGTGGGAACTGAAAAGGAAGGCTTCTGTTGTTCCGATAATGAATTGAAGAAAGTTGCCATTCATCTAGGATTTGATATCTGCTAAGTAATCGGACTGCACAGTTATGGTCATGGAGTCAATTGTCTTGAGGGGTCAACCTCGGTGGCAGAGAGATAGAGGTGGGTGTGAAAACTGAACTCATACCTACTAATGATATCGCTGATGGGAGTACTGAGTGCAATATTGAGGGCGTGTTGTATTGTTAAATGTGCTGTCCTTCAGATGGAACCGTAAAATGAGGCTCTATCCCCTTGTTCCAATAGTCAGGACAGACAATAAAGATTCTATGGCACTACAAGAGGAGCAGGGAGCCTTTCCATCATTCAGACTGACATTCGTCCCTCAATCACACCAGCAAAAAAATAGATTAACTAGTCATTTCTTCTCATTGCAAACCGCAGCTGATCTTGAGTTTATTTTGATAAGTGATACACTTGGGTAGCACTCTCGTTCAAGCTCCATTCCAGAGGCTTGAGCACATAATTTAGGCCGACACTTCCAGTGCAGTACTAAGGGGAGCGCTGCACTGTCGGAGGTGCCATCTTTCAGATGAGACTTTAAACCGAGGTCCTCTCAGGTAGATGTAAAAGATCCCATGGCATTATTTCGAAGAAGAGCAGGGAATTCTCACCGGTTTCCTGGCCAATATTTATCCCTCAACCAACATCACTAGAGCAGATTATCTGGTCATTATCACATTGCTGTTTGTGGGAGCTTGCTGTGCCCAAGTTGGCTGCCGCGTTTCCCTACGTTACAACAGTGACTACACTTCAAAAGTACTTCATTGGCTGTAAAGTGCTTTGGGATGTTCTGAGGTCATGAAAAGCGCTATATTAATGCAAGTTCTTTCTTTCTTTCTTATTGCCATTTGTGGGACATTTCTAAGCACAATATAGCTGTCATGTTTGCCTCTATAACAACAGTGATTGCATTTTAGTGTAATTCATTGTAAGTGAAGTGCTTTGGGATGTCTCTGAGCAATGCGATGAGGCACTACATAAATACAAGTTTGTTTTCTCCTTTCACGATCTAACTCCTAATGAAGGTATAATGAGCATTATCTTCAAATACACCAGAAGACTGATCCTATCGCTGGCAGTATGATTTGAAATTGCTGAATTTATCTCTGTTGTTGGTCTAATCATCTTTTTCTTTACACCTGCGTGAGGAACAAGGTACCAGCACCAGTGATAAAATTGGCCAAAAGTCTGATGCTCAAAGTTACATCGAGTTACATTGAAACTACAGCACAGAATCAGGCCATTCAGCCCAACTGGTCTATGCCGACATTTATGCTCCACATGAGCCTCCTCTCTTCCTACTTCATCTAACCCTATCAGGATTCCCTTCTATTCCTTTCTCCCTTAAGTGCTTATCTAGCTTCCTCTTAAATGCATCTAAGCTATTTGCCTCAACTACTCCTTGTGGTAGCGCGTTCCACATTCTTACCACTCTATGGGTAAAGAAATTTCTCCTGAATTCCCTATTTATTAGTGACTATTTTATGCTTATGACCTCTAGTTTTTGACTCTCCCACAAACAAGTGGAAACATTTTCTCTATGTGTACCCTATCAAACCCTTCCATTATCTTAAAGACCTCTATCAGGTCACCCTTCAGCCTTCTCTTTTCTAGAGAAAAGAGTCCCAGCCTGTTCAGCCTTTCCTGATAAGGATATCCGCTCAGTTCTGGTATCATCCTTGTGAATCTTCTTTGCACCCTCTCCAATGCCTCTATATCCTTTCTATAATATGGAGACCAGAACTGTGCACAATACGCCAAGTGTGGTCTAACCAAGGTTCTATACAAGTTTAACACAGCTGCTTTGCTTTTCAATCCTATTCCTCTAGAAATGAACCCTAGTGTTTGATTTGCTTTTTTAATGGCCTTATTAACCTACGTCTCTTAGTGATTTGTGTATCTGTACCCCTAGATCCCTTTGCTCCTCTATCTCATTTAGACTCTTATTATTGAAGCAGTATGTGGACTCATTATTCTTCCTACCAAAATGCACCACACTTAACTATATTGAAATTCATTTGCCAATTACACGCCCATTCTGCAAGTTTATTAATGTCCTCTTGCATTTTGACGCATTCTTCCTTTGTATTAATTACACTCATCAAATTGGTGTCGTCCATAAATTTTGAAATTGTACTTTCGATTCCCGAATCCAAATCGTGAATGTAAATTGTGAACAACAGTGGTCCCGGCACCAATCCCACCTTTTGCTAGTCTGAGTAGCTACCCTTAACTCCTACTCTCTCTTTTCTGTTTTGTAGCCAACTTGCTATCCATTCTGCCACCTGTCCCCTGGCTCCACATGCTTTGACCTTATCCATGAATCTACAATGC
Source organism: Heptranchias perlo (assembly GCF_035084215.1). Lineage (NCBI taxonomy): Eukaryota > Metazoa > Chordata > Chondrichthyes > Hexanchiformes > Hexanchidae > Heptranchias > Heptranchias perlo. The sequence goes on along the minus strand of NC_090339.1, from coordinate 52,744,722 downwards.
GGTACCTTATCGAAAGCCTTTTGAAAATCCAAATGTATTACATCTAGTGCATTACTTTTGTCTACTCTTTCTGTTACTTCTTCAAAGAATTCAATAAGGTTGGTCAAGCATCTTTTTCCCTTCTGAAATCCGTGCTGACTATTCTCCATTATATTTTCGTTCTCTAGATATCTTTCAATTACATCTTTGAGTAAAGATTCCATTATTTTTCCTACCACTGACGTTAAACTAACGAGTCTATAGTTCCCTGGACTTGTTCTTTTTAAATATAGGAATAATATTAGATGTCTGCCAGTCCACTGGCACTATTCCCTTTTCTAATGAATTTATATATATATGTAATAGTGCCTCTACTATCTCTTCCCTAACTTCCTTTAATATTCATGGATGCAATCCATCCGGACCAGGGGTTTTATCCTCCCTAAGTTTGATTAGTTTATCAATTATCTCCCCCCCTTTCTACCTTAAATGTTTTAATATCTTTTTTGATCTCTTTTTCTAATGTCCTGCCCACCTTGTTAGTCTCCCTGGTAAATATGGAGGCAAAGTAACTATTCAATATTCCTGCTATTTTGTTGTCATTACCTGTGAGTTTATGTTGTGCATCCCTTGGTGGCCCTGTCCCTATTCTGATTTCCCTTTTGTTATTTATGTGCCTGGTTGAATACTTCACTATTTCTTTTTATATTCCTTGAAAATTTAATCTCGTAGTTCCTCTTCTTTCCTAATTCTTTTTTTTACTTCTTTCCTAACCTCTTTATATTCCCTTTTGTCATCCTCTCCTTTATTGTCTGTATACCTAGTGTATGCCTTTTTCTTCAGTTTTAACTTTACCCTTATCTCTTTCTTCATCCATGGTGTTTCATTATTGGCTAGTTTGTTCTTGCTTTTTAGAGGAATATACTTCTTCTGGACTCCATTGATAACAGTTTAAAATATTATCCACTGCTGTTCTATTTTTTTGTCTGTCAATTTTTTTCCCAGTTTACCTGCCCTAGTTCCATTTTCATTCCCTCAAAATTAACTTTTTTTACCAACCTATTACTTTGGTTTTTGTCTTACTTATGTCTTTCTCAATCATTATTTTAAACCTTATTATGTTATGATCACTATTGCCTCGATGTTTACCCACGCTTACTTCTCTTATCTGTTCTGGTTCATTTCCCATTACTAGATCAAGCAGTGATTCCTCTCTTGTTGGGCTTCTCACACACTGGGTAAGAAAGGATTCATGTACACACTGTAAAAACTCCATTCCCTTTTCTCTTTTCCCTACCTCTTCTTGTCAGTTTATTTGGGGATAGTTGAAATCTCCCATAATTATTATTCGATGTTTTTTACTCATTTCATAGATTTGTCTACGTATTTCATCCTCCACTTCCCTTCTACTATTAGGTGGTCTGTAGAATATATCTATTAATGTGATCGATCCCTTCTTATTTTTTGTCTCAGTTGTTAAAATTGGATAGCCATGTGGTGAAGGATAGAATACTAGAGCCTGGTCTTTAGTTGCTTCCCAGTCTTTATTCACAGAGATTCCCCTTACACACAGTCCACACCCTAGCTAAGCTCTCCTATAAAAAGGATACAAGACAGTCCCCAGTTGATACCCACCACCTGAATACAATTAACACTAATTGATATAAATCATACAATTAACATTAATCCATATAGATTCTGTTTCAGAAGTACAGCTCCTTCCTGTGCCAGTGTCCCATGAAATGGAACCCCTCCTTCTCACACCACTCTTTCAGCTATGCATTCACCTCCCTGATCGGTCTATTCCTATGCCAATTTGCACATGGCTCAGATAGTAAACCATGAGATTACCGAGATTACCACCCGTGAGGTCCTGCTTTCTAATTTAGTTCCTAGCTTCTGATATTCCCATAGCAAGGACCTCCTCCCTTTTCTTCCCTATATGATTGGACCCAAGATGGACCACGACAACTGGATCTTCCCCCTCCCTTTCCAAGTTCCTTTCCAGTTGCTCTGAGATATCCTTTACCCTTGCATCAGATAGGCAACACACCCTCCTGGACTCTTGGTTGCGACTGCAGAGGATACTATCTAGCTCCCTAATTATCTAATCCTCTATGACTACAACCTTTGTATTCTGCTCCTCCACTCTTGAACTGCCTCCTGTTCCACAGTGCCGTGGTTAGTATTTTGGCTGTCCACCCTGCAGCCTACATCCTTATCCTCACAGGTAGAAAGTACATTGTACTTCTCTACGACCCCTTGGTTCCCCTTACCCTGCTGAGGTATGTGTTGGAGTGTCTCTAACTCGCACTCTAGCTCAAGGACTCTGAGCTGGAGTGACTCAAGGCAGAGACATTTCCTGTAGACGTGGCAATCCGGGACAGTCTCGCTGTCCAAAGACTTCCACATGTCACAGTCCCGACACATAGCCTGCACGGCCATTTCTAGTTTTTATTTATTTATTTGTTAGTATTAATATAATTCTAGAACTAATAGAAACATGTAATGTCTGGATTATATTTAATAGATGGATGTTAGCTTGAATTTAAATTAATTAGGAATTAATTATTCTGAATATTTATGTATTTAACTATTTATTAATAGTTTATAGTTAAAGATGCAGTGTGTATAGTAAATTAAAGACTTAGTTTAATTTCCTCGGGTTCCGCCGCTCTCCCCTCTGTGCTGACTAAGACGTCACCTTTTGAGATTTTTCCCTATGTTTGTTTAACTGCTCTGGTTTCCCGCTCTTTTGAACAGTTTGTTTAGCTTCAAGGCTTTTTAACTAACACTAACAGACTAACCACTAAAAACACTAACCACTAAACACAATATCGCCGAAAAACACTTACCAATAAACTAAATACTTACACTGACTTACCCTTGATGCTCCTCGATGACGTCACTTTTTTACTTTTTAATAAAAATTTTCTTTTGATTTCGCCGTTCAGGTCCGCTCTTGCCGCGACTCCTTTTGTCCCACGTCAGTGTGTCCCTTTGAACATAAGAGAGCCCCCATCTCTGCTTTTTGGGTATCAGTTACTGCATATTTGATGCTTAAAATAAATTAGTGAGACACACAAAACAATGACAGGAGCTCACAAGATGTGGAGATGCCGGTGATGGACTGGGGTGGACAAATGTAAGGAATCCTACAACACCAGGTTATAGTCCAACAATTTTATTTTAAAATCACAAGCTTTCAGAGATTATCCCCTTCGTCAGTTGAATGAATGGAAGGTTCTCAAATCGCATATCTTATATTAGACTGGGACAACAACACATCAATCAAAAGGTGTCGTTGTTGTTCAAACAGGCCAGTCACGGAGAACAGCACGTCCCAGTACACTGGACATACATTGGACTCGATTTTAGCAGGCCTGCGGGTTCCCAGCGGGTGGTCCTCCGGGAGCGTGGAAAACGCAGATGGCTAATTGAGTGCGCCCCCCGCGCGATCGCGGGATAATTGATCATATTAAGCCCTGCTTCCGGGTTCTGCGCTCCCCAGCTGCGTGCCGGCGTGCTGCGCATGCGCACTACCGTTTACACGATGTAGGAGCTCCACTTAAAGGGGCAGTCCCCCAAAGCCCCTCCTGCTGCAATCAAGAGGCAAAACAGGATGGCGCAACCCAGGGGCAAGGCTGCGCCACGCTTCTCGGACCTCGCGCTGCAGCTGATGCTGGAGGGTGTGAGGAGGAGGAGGGACACGCTGTTCCCTGCGGACGGACGCAAGTGCCCTGGCTCCGCCACCAGGAAGGCATGGGCAGAGGTGGCGGCGGAGGTCAGCAGCAGGGCCAACACCCCCAGGACATGGGAGCTGTGCCGCAAGTGGTTCAATGACTTCACTAGGTCCGGCAAGGTGAGTACACCAACGCACCCTCCCACAACCCGTCCCCACCATCACGCCAAACAGATCACAACCCCTCCTGCAGAGCCACCACAGCGCTCCCGCAGCAATCCTCACAGCCACTCACTCACCATCCTCGCCATGCCTGCAAGTACCCACCGTCCCTGTCCCCACCCGAACACTACCACACACCCCAATCCCCATGCAATGGGATGGGCATGTGGCACACGCATCCTCCCATCCATCTGCCCCACGCTCAACCCACCCACACTGATGCTTGATGCGTCTCACTATGCAATATGCACTCACTCACGCATCTGTGTTTTGCCTTGACAGGAGAAGAGGTGCAAGAACAACAGAGAAAGGGCCCGCACCGGAGGGGGCCCGCCGCACGTGGTCGATCTGATCGATGCAGAGGTGGAGGCGCTCGACCTCGCCGGCACGCCACATTGCCTCTCTGTTGCGGATGGCGAGTCTGTAGCTGCGGAAACGGCCGGTAAGGGAAAGCTGACACTCAACACTCATGATCGCGAGTGACCGTATCATCACCTGGCATCAGGCGCACCGTAACGTTTGTGCACATGCCTCATAGTGCCCTCTGTTCTCTTGCAGGGCCGTCTGCGAGCGCTGTGGTTGATGAGGGCGATTCCTCAGAGGACATGGCGGTCTCTGAGGGTGCATCGTCACATCTGAGCCAACCATCCACCAGCGCAGAGACACGCACCTCGGTGGGTCCCCCTCGCCAACTAGTTGGGGTAGCACTTGGTGATTCACCGCGCACGAGTGAGCATGAGCAGACCCTGGTGGCAGGGGCAGCCGCAGAGGGTCCGCGTTGGTGGGAGCACTCATCTCCAGGCTCTGCTCAGCCGGACCCAGATGCTGAACCCAGGGGGCCACCAGTGAAAAGGAGAGTCGTCGAGGGGCACCAGCTAATTGCCGAGGTACTGGGAGAGGTGCCGCGCGCATTGTCCACAATTGCGCAGGCGATGGAGGAGTCCAACTCCTGCATGCGGGCATTGGTGGCGCAGGCACAGGAGGGTACCGGCGACATAGTGTCGCAGGTAGGTGCGGGAGCGTCTGCGGTCGAGGACAGGCTGGCCTCCCTCGAGCGTCACGCACAGCTCCACATCGAGTCCGTGCAGGCCCTGACAACGGCTGTACGGATTCAGGGTGAGCAACATTCCGCCGCCATAAATAGGCTGACGGATACACTAGGGGTGGCCTTGCAAGGCCTCACACATGCAATCCAAACTGTCGTCCAGCAGGGTGGAAGGGGTGATGTGGGCCGAGGCCACGAGAGGGATGATGGTGACCGGGGACATGGAAGCGGGGACGCTTCTCAAGGTGCCCCCACGTCCCACCCGTTGCCCCCCTCTCAACCAGTACCCGCAATGGTGCCTCCTCTCCAGGTGGCCGAGTCTGCCCCTGCACAGGTGCAGGAGGAGCAGTCTGTGGAGGTGCCCTCACGGGCACCGAAACCCAGGGGCCGTCCACCCAAAGCATCTACCCGGTCAAGGCAAGAACAGGAGCAACCTGCCACTACCTCTGCTGGAGCCACAGGGGTAGCACCACGTAGGGGTACCCGGAAAAGAACTCCAAAGGCGTTATAAGCACAAAGGGAATGCACCAGGGTGTCTGTTAATTTGTACACTTTTTGTTTATAGTATTGCACCTTGTACATATTAAACACTATCGTTCTCACCACTCCTGCCACCTCTCGTCCATTCTTCCGTGGCCTGTGCAATAGGTGCGTTCCGTGCAGCCCATCATGACGGCGGACACCTGCTGCCGCCCATTGGGCACACTGCTGTGGGTGCAGGAGTACTGGCAACACTTCAGTGGAGGGGGCTGGTATGGCCTCTCGCATGTGCAGGTGAGGAGATGCGAACGCCTCGCACTGTCTGACTCTAGGAGAATCGTTGACATATGAGTGTCTCCCTGGCCCGGCGAGCATCCCGGTGAGTCGGGGTTCGGCGCATGGGTCGTACATTATCCTCTGGCGCGTCCCCCTCCTCCCTCTCCTCCTCCACCTCCTCCTCCACCTCCACCTCCTCGTCCTCATCGCCGTCCTCAATGTGGGTGGCGGGTGTGGATGGGGCCTCCTCCAGGGGCACCCCTCTCTGTTGGGCCGTGTTGTGCAGGGCACAGCAGACAACTATGATTCGTCCCACTCTGAATGGTGTGTATTGGAGCGCTCCCCCAGAACGATCAAGGCACCTGAAGCGCATCTTGAGCAGCCCTATGGTCTGCTCAATTGTAGACCTGGTAGCAGTGTGGCTGTCATTGTACCAACGCTCCGGCTCGGTGATGGGGTTCCTCAGAGGCGTCATGAGCCACGTGTGTCGGGGATACCCCTTGTCACCAAGGAGCCAGCCGTTGCCGGCGTTGGGTGCGTGGAAGATGGGCGGGACGGTGGACTCCCTGAGGATGAAGGCATCGTGGCAGCTGCCGGGGTATCTGGCGCACACGTGTAGGAATCTCTGGCGGTGGTCACAGATGAGCTGGGCGTTCATGGAGTGATACCCCTTCCTGTTGATGAACAGCCCTGGCTCATGCGGAGGTGCCCGTATTGCGATGTGGGTGCAGTCGATTACACCCTGTACCCGTGGGAAGCCAGCCATGGCATGGAATCCAACCGCCCTCTCCATCTGGCTACGCTCGTCCATGGCGAAGTTGATGTAGTGCGAGGCCCTGCGGAACAACCCATCGGTGACCTGCCTTATGCACTTGTGTGCAGACGACTGACAGACCCCGGTGATGACCCCGGTGGCACCCTGGAAGGATCTGGATGCGAAGAAGTTGAGGGCAGTGATGACTTTGACGGCGACAGGTAAGAAGATGCTGCTTGGTCCATCCGGGAGCAGCTCGTCGTTAAGGAGGCTGCAGATGTCGGCGACTACCTGGCGATTGACTCTGAGCCGCCGTATGCACTGCTCCTCGGAGAGGTCCATGAAGCTGAGCCTCGGTCTGTAGACCCTGTGCGGAGGGTAGTGCCTCCTGCGACGCATCTCTCTCTGCGGTTGCCCTCCCTCCTGCTGTGCAGGTTAGTGTGCCACAGCACCGTGTTGGGGGGCTCCACGTCGCTGGGGCGGATGGCGTGGACTGCGAGGCTGCTGGGGCTGGTCATGCTGTTCGTCCTCCAAGGATGTCAACGCACCACCCATCTGCCAGGTGTTGGTCTGAGGGGTTGTGCAGGGTCGGTAGGTGGTTCCTCGCACTGGGGCTGCGGTTTCACGTCGGTCTGTCCTCTGGCTTGGCGGGGGGTGGTGGAGGGCAGGGGTTGCCCTACGTGACGCGGTGGCCTCCTGCGTGGGTGAGGGCTCTCCCACCCGCTGTGGAGTGCACCTTGGCAGCTGCCAAAGGCTGCTGGCTGCAACACGTCCGGTTGGAGTGAGACTGTTTCCCCCAGTGTGTGAAACAGTCTGAGTTGAAGGTAAAATCCCACACTTCCTGTTATGAGAGCTGAATTAGGTCATTTAATGACCTCAACAAGCAAGGTAAATACACTCAAGTGGCATCCCGCTGGCTTTAATTGCCTGCGGGATTCCCACCAGTGGGGGCTGCACACGCAACCCCGCACGTCGGCGCGGGACCCGGAAGTGGGCGGGATCGAGGCGCGATCCGGTGACGCGCCTGGATATCGCGATTTTCGACGCCCCCCCGCCGGGAACGCACCCGGAACCCTCCGGTAAAATCGAGCCCATTGTGTCAATTACACAGACAGAAAGAAAGAGACCCAAATGGTAGTGAGAGAGAGAATATTAAAACACATAACTTTTTTTTCCCTTTTTGCTGGTGGAGTTATGTGTAGCGTGACATGAACCCAAGATCCCGGTTGAGGCCGTCCTCAGCACCTCACTCTACCGCAAGCCCACGGACAACCTCACGATGCTCCACTTTTCCAGCTTCCACCCCAACCATGTCAAAGAGGCCATCCCCTATGGACAGGCCCTACGAATACACAGGATCTGCTCAGACGAGGAGGAACGCGATGGACACCTACAGACGCTAAAAGACGCCCTCGTAAGAACGGGATATGACGCTCGACTTGTCGATTGACAGTTCCGACGGGCCACAGCGAAGAATCGCATAGACCTCCTCAGAAGACAAACACGGGACGCAACCAACAGAGTACCCTTCGTCGTCCAGTACTTCCTCGGAGCGGAGAAACTACACCATGTTCTCCGCAGCCTTCAACATGTCATCGATGACGACGAACACCTCGCTAAGGCCATCCCCACGCCTCCACTACTCGCCTTCAAACAGCCACCCAACCTCAAACAGACCATCGTTCGCAGCAAATTACCCAGCTTTCAGGAGAACAGCGTCCACGACACCACACAACCCTGCCACGGCAACCTCTGCAAGACATGCCAGATCATCGACACGGATACCACCATCACACGAGAGGACACCACCCACCAGGTACATGGTTCATACTCCTGTGACTCGGCCAACGTTGTCTACCTCATATGTTGCAGGAAAGGATGCCCCGGAGCATGGTACATTGGCGAAACCATGCCGACACTGCGACAATGGATGAACGGACACCGCGCAACAATCGCCAGACAGGAGGGTTCCCTCCCAGTCGGGGAACACTTTAGCAGTCAAGGACATTCAGCCACCGATCTTCGGGTCAGCGTTCTCCAAGGCGGCCTTCGAGACACACGACAACGCAAAATCGTCGAGCAGAAGTTGATAGCCAAGTTCCGCACCCATGAGGACGGCCTCAACCGGGATCTTGGGTTCATGTCACGCTACACGTAACCCCACCAGCAAAAAGGGAAAAAAAAGTTATGTGTTTTAATATTCTCTCTCTCTCTCTCTCTACCATTTGGGTCTCTTTCTTTCTGTCTGTGTAATTGACACAATGTATATCCAGTGTACTGGGACGTGCTGTTCTCCGTGACTGGCCTGTTTGAACAACAACGACACCTTTTGATTGCTGTGATGCTGTCCCAGCCTAATATAAGATATGCGATTTGAGAACCTTCCACTCATTCACCTGACGAAGGGGATAATCTCCAAAAGCTTGTGATTTTAAAATAAAATTGTTGTACTATAACCTGGTGTTGTCGGAGCTCACAAGCCAGTTGTTCAAAACCAGATTTACAGGATCTGACAGAGGTTCAGTTTGAGTAAGACAAACACAAAGAACATGTTAATAAGCACTTTGTGAGGGTAAAGGGTGGTGCTGGTGATTCACCTGAGATTCTTGAGAAAAATGTTTTAGTGTTCTGAATTGACTCAGTTAATTATCTTGAGACTGACTTTATACTAATTCTTGCAGCTTGGGATGCATGACATTTCCATACGCCAAATATGGATCTTAGCAAAGTGGACGTGTTTGTTCATTGAGAGTGCTGATAAGACTGCGGAGAACCTGAAAATGGAAGGTTCAGAGCCAGGCTCAACCCCCAAACCCAAATCCAAAACAACTGTGTTTAATATCTAAGGACCACTAGCTGACTCTTGAATCAATGATTTAAGGTACGAATATTGGATTCTGAGCTATGTGTTAGGAAACATATTCATAAAGAATTTAAACCAAGGTTATATAGAGAATAATGGACAGATATGAATGAATAATTGCAAAGAAATAATTTCATCAGGAGTTCAGATGACATCACATACCACAAATGCTAACTGTTGTACGAAATCTGAGATAAGATCATGGTGGGAATTTTAACTCCTGGGTGGGAAGGTAGCTTAGCGAATGGACAATTTTGATGGCCGGGCCTCATTAACTTGCTGCTGGCCAACTTGCCAATCAAAGCGGCTGCAAAGTTGGTGGGAAGCGGCTGAAAGTCTGGGCCCAAGGTAAGTGCGGAGATAGGAGTTCTGGGGCGGTCAGCGGTGGACCCCACAAAGGAAAGTTTTAATCTTACCCTACAGGGCCTCTTCTGTGGTCTTACCGGCTTCTTGCTGTCGTGCAACCACTGCAGACAATCCGCTGACTTCCTGGTTAAGATAGCATTGAGGTCTTGTCAATGTAATAGGACCCCAGTTTGCATAAATATATGAAGTTCCTGCGTCGTAGGCCTGGAAAATCGTGGCCTGTTCATAAGTTGAGCCTTCTGTGCTTATTGCAGAATGTGATTCTACAATGTGATCGGTCCCTGCTTATAATGTGACTGGTAATACCACGTGGTTAGTACAGAGAAATTTGAAAGCAAATACAGGCACAAAAGACTTTGGGGATCAAATCGGTCAATGCCAGTAGCGCAATACGGGTTGATAGTGAATTGGTAGCCCTTTTTACATCGTGCCCGATTTCCTTTTCCACTGGAACATGGTGTAGAACATGCTGCCAATTCACTATCAGTCCGTTTTGCGTTACTGACCTTGACCAATTTCACCCCCTTTATTGCAGGGGCATGGCTTCACTTAGTTTGAGGCTTCTTTCTGCTGACAGTGGCTGTCATGGTTGAGACTAGTGACCAGCACCACCGATACATGATAATGTCATTGGTGTATGTTTTGATCCACACTGATGGATCAATAACCATCGTGTAACTGTTGCAAGCTTGAATGACAAATCAAACATGACTGTGAAAGAGGGTCAGAGCACGAGTGAGAACTGAGGCAGACAAAAGAGCCCATCAGCCAACTTAATCATTGCTTGAATGTGTCATAGATTGCTGCAGTAAAGAATTGCAGAGGGGATGAGTTGATACAGCTAATTCTGCATCCTGTGCTCTCAGCAGGGTCGTGCACATTTGTGGGGGGGGTGCCTCAGGGGTACAGTCTTATGCCCTATCTCTGACCTGCACTCCTGCCAGGAGCACAGAATTAACCCTGATATTTATAATCAGCACATATTATAAAATTAGGAGCCTATGTGAATTGATCATATGACATTCAGTTTAGAAATATTCCAAGGTTGATTTTAATATATGATTGAGTGATTTGTAATTTTATGCAGCACGATTTCTTCAATCAACTCTGACTTGTATAATAATGTAAACACTGCCTTGGAAGCCCAGAGCTTTGATGCTCCAATAGAGTAAAGGTGATTAGGGAGCTGATTGTCTTCTCACCATCTCAGCTAAGAAATGGTGTGTGACAAAGGAAAAGAAAACTATGATTTAAAAACTGGAACAAATTAAATAATAACTCATTTGTTTTGATTTCAATTGCAAACACACACCCATAGACAGACACCATAGGCGTACTTATTTGTTACCTCTTCAGTCTGGGTAAACTTCCAATTGACATAGATAAGATTGCATCAAGGTCAAGATGCACTTCCAGATGTCCTGAAGACCCAGAAAATTCTCAAATAAAGTCCAAATTTGGTCAAAATGGACACATTTGCCTAACTAGTTCCAAGCTTGTCTCTAGATCTGCCTAGATTTATTATATCCTGAAGGCAAATAAGTTAAAATAACACACATGTAATTTTGTCATTTAATCACTGTGCTCACACACCAAGTTTTCAATCTTTGCATTTAAGATTATACACTAATGTAAATGAGTATAACGCATATTTTGAAAAACTTCAATGCGTCCTCCCATTACCTACCTCCTTCAAATTAGGCAGTTGAATCCATATTAACGATGGGGTAAATCCCACTTTTTGTTTTGCCCACAATGAGGGGTTGTCCCTCCCTCAGATGAATTATGAAAAACGTACCCATGGAAAGAAAGAAGCACATGCGTACATCTCGGTCAAGAATGGGATTTCAAGTTGGGCTCGTGACTTGAGTTTACATAAGTCTCTCAAGGCTCAGCCAGTGCCACTTGATAACTAATATGTTAGCGGATCAATGTCTTTCACTACTAGACTCACTGTCTCACTGTTATGGTATAATCTTAGTGCTACTTCTGCCATGGAACCATTCTATAACAAAGCAGAATTCACCTGAAATCTGGATTGATCTGTGCCGCACTGAGTCATTTTTTTATCCATTATGTAAATGATACTAGTGACTTAAAAATTTTGATTGCTCAATAAGTAAAGGCACTATTTAACTTGGATGTATTTTTTATTGGGGTGGGGGGGGGTGGTTTGCGGGGAAGTGGAGTCTTTATAGAAAACTGTTTTACATTTTTTTTTACTCCTGCTCATTTTCAAAAGTTAATTATTTTGTTGTGAATCGCTTCCTCTATTTGCGCCCTCAGCCCCGGGTGCGTCAACAAATTCATGATCTGATTATGTTTATGGAAACAATTGTATCTACACGGATGACTCAGTGAATCTGGAGTGCGAGAGCACTCATTTTCCTCAAGTTCAGCGCTCTGACTAACTGAAGCACGATTTACTTTAACAGGCGTGACTAACAGCACAAAGTTACCGTGGAGTTGGATTTTTTTGGACCAGTCCCAAAGCAATAACATTGCAATTGTACACTATGTTCTACTGTACTTGGCTTCTTGGTATTTTATTCTGGCAACAGCTAATTTAGGTTATTTATATAGTATTTGAAATTAAGCATTCAGTTAAGCAAGGTCATGCCCGAGTAGAGAGTAAACATGTTCTGGATGGAGGTCACCAAAGCAAAAACAGCTAGACTGGGGAGATCAAGGAAAGAGCCTAAAGTTCATGTCACACTAAGTATGTGCGTAAATATGCATACTACCACCACGGACACCAATTTTATCCAAGGTTTCAAGGCTCGGCAAAGCAAAGACAGTTCCCTCCAACATGACAACAGTTTCATTGCAAAATTCTCCGATAAATCCCAAGCCTTTGACATGACATGCAATATTTATGGCTCCCTACAAAGCCATAACACACCTATAGCACGCCCCTCCCCACAACAATCATTGCCTTTGTTACACTGACCTACCTGGAGCGATGGGCATGTCAAATAACACTTTCCTACTCATGCAGATCAGGCAACACGCTGGATTTCCTGTGAAGCTCAAACTGTCATCCCTCATGGACAACCACATATGAGGTGCAATCATGGGATGTGTGGCTATGCGGTGGTAATCCGTTCTCTGGAGAAACTGGAACACTCAATGTGTGCAGCTTAAATACATAAGAGCACAAAAACTTTTAGCAACATCAAAGGGCCTAGTCATTTTGGACTTGCTGTGGGTGGGGTGAATGATGCTGGGGTGCTGGCTTTGTGGGTGCCACTCAAGTTTGTTCTTCCAAGACACCTATAGAAACGAAAGAGCAGATGTTGGAATTATGGCTGTAAATTCCCTGAAGCAGAGCTTCCATAGCTTTGAGTGTGTGTCATAATGGTTTGCTTTAATATGCATGAGTGAGTGAGTGAAGGGAGTTAGAATAACTGAACTTGGGGGAGTCCTCCAGTTTCACCGTCTGTGTTCTCAGGTGTTGCCACATCCAGCATGGCTTGCTTACATTTATTGAGAGATTAAAATGAAGGAGCACTCCTCCAATTCTAATCTGTCCTCTCCTCTTCTGTGCTGCTTTGGAGTGTTGAGATGTTGGAAGTTTGCAAAGCACATAAACTAGGGAGAGTGAGTTTGCCACACTGCATTGTAGCTTGTGTAGATGAACATACATCATGCAGGCTAGTTGCATACAAGGCTTCTTTAGTGAGGGCACTTTCCCAAATGGTCACGTGACAATACCTGCACTTTGAAGTGACAATAATAAATTGTGCCCTGCTGCTGTATGGGACGTGCATGTAAAGTTTGGAAAGAACCCTTGTGTTCAGGCCTAGCATGCAGCCTCAGTCAAAGTGTAACAGGATAAGAGGAAACTTAATGGCCTGCATTCTTTGCTTGTCTGCTTATTGTAGTGCAGCGCTGGCTAGTCTTACCTCGGCACACTTCCCGAGTCTAGTAATCTTTTCCCTTATCTGTGGCCAAGTCCCCTGGATGTTGGAAACTGTACCTACCCTGACAGCCACCTCCTTCTAAGGAGCCAACACATTTCTACTGAGAGGATGGTGCTCTGGGATAACAAAGAGGGCAACCCTCCTTTGCTGCATTTCTTCTAATAAGAGGATTTCCAAATATGTATCTGAAAATTTCCCCTTGCTTACCCACTTTTTTGCTATAACCCTCAATTCCTTTCTCTCCGTAAACCCATCTAATTGCCTGCTGAATTCATTTATACTGTACACTCTGGAGGCCTTTGCAAGTAACTTAATACACGACACTGTTAACCTTTGCATGAAAAGTTATGCCTGAATTAATTTTTTACTCCATGTTAGTGGAGTTTTGGGCTTGTTTGCACCATTTTCTTGTTGAACCCCTGATAATAGCTTCTATAAGTAAACCACAACCCTTAAGATCAGAAATCTATGCCCTGGAAATACCTGGAGCCTGCTCCGCTGGCCTGAGTGTGGTGGAGCTGAAATCGGAGGAGGCTGGCCCTGCCACAAGTTCCAGGGTCAGTTAATTTAAATAATGCTGGCAGGGCAAGAGTAGGAAATTCTGCCAGTAGGGGGCCTGATACATTTGGGGAAGCCCAGAAAACTTGGCAAGGGAGTGGAGCAAGGGTGCAATTTCTCCTGTTTAAGGGGCTCCATAGAGTTAAAGGGCTGAGTAGGGTCTTGGAAGAAGGAACAAAATGGTTGGGGCTAAAGAAGGAAAAAGATGAGCTTCTATTTTTTACAGAGGTGAATGCGAAAGTGCTGCTGGCACAAACCAGGGAAGAGGCCATCACATGTAGCAGCACAGGCCATGTACAAGGAGGGGTCCGTGGCTGTGAGTGGGACCTCCATAACTCTAAGTGTCCGAAGAATCTTAATGACCTCATTAATTTGGTAAAGGTAAGAGTGTTTTCAGATGAATAACAGGGAAGATAACTCAATCACAGAGAAGCACATGGGTATTCCCTAAACTTAGTAGTCAAGTACTGCCCTATAGTATATCACACTGCACCATGACCCTTGTCCCGGAAGCCAAGTTACTTGGCAGCACTCATGTTATGTGTCTCATATACTGTGAGGCATGCTAGCAGACTGAAGTCTTATAACCTCGGTACCTTACACCTGCCAATACTACCATCCATTCTACAAATCCTGATTGCTTGTGACTGCAGGAGCTGTAGACTGCAGGAGCTGTAGCCGTTAATTAACACCGCACATTCCTTCTGCAGGGGAAGATAGCACATGATGCCAGGGAATGCCAAGTGACTGGAGGAGGACATGCCAACGTACAATATTTGACACCACATGAAGAGGAAGCCAAGGCTATAATTAGCTTCAACTGTAGACTGACAATTGGAGATGGAGATGTGGGAGTCTCTGCACCTTCAGTGGCTTAATGAGAAGGTATACCTTTTCTTTTTTAATGTTTTTATGTATTCTTCAATCTCTTCACCAGCGACTGATTTCCTCATAAGAAATCTGCCAAGTAGCTGATTAAGATAGAATGCTGCTCAATCATACCAAAGTTAACAGTACTGTTTTTTCCTCCAGAGATTGTAAGTTAGGAGACAACAGAGAAGATTTCTGAAGAGAAAGATCTCATAGGCCATTCTACCTCTGGCAACACTGGTGACCACTTGCCCACCCTGTCATTCACTCTCTCTCTTGCAGTCAGCAGCCCAGAGACACTCACTCGAGGAGGTACAGACAGTGTAGATTGTAATAAATTGGATAGCCAGGTGGTGAAGGATAGAATACTAGAGCCTGGTCTTCAGTTGCTTCCAAGCAACACCCTAGATAAGCTCTCATAAAAATGGATACAAGAACCTCCCCAATTGAAACGCATCACCTGAATACAATTAACGCTAATTGATATAAATCATTTGGATACAAGTAACAGAGATGAGGAACTGACATGTGGTGAGACACAGAACACAAAGAAGCCAGCGGATACAGGTGTGGAGTGGAGCCTGATGTAGTTGAGCGGAGGCATAAGACACATCAGTCCCTGGCTGCAGACCAAGCGGATGATGATGTTAGTTGTCCTGCCGTGAAAAAATGCATGATAGCAGAGCATCAGACGCATATGGGGGTTCAGCGTGGCCTCTCCCAGGGTGTGCAGCAAATGGCTGAGATAGCAGTGGAGTTCACTGCCCTGCTGTGTGCCAACATCCACCAGGGGTTCAACTCATTTCAGGATAGCCTGGAGAAACTGGCAGCTGCAGGAGCATCTGCAAACCTTTCCCTGCTTCATGAGAGATCCAGGTAAGTCAGGTAACTCAATATGGAGGCATTGATTTAAGGACTGTAGGTCTTAGAAGACTGACAGGAGAAGTCATTGTCAACCGGATTGCAAAGTATACAGGGCAGCATCTTGGAGAGATTAAAGAATATTCGGCTGACTTTCTTCCAGGGATTGAAGAAACCTGATTCCGTAAGGTCCATTCTCCCACCGATTGCTGGTAAACAGAATCCGCTTCCCAGTACTAGTGGAGAAGATGGTGTTCATGTTTCAGATGATGCTTTTCCTCAAAGCAGCAGCACAGGGAAGCACTCCCTCAGCTTTCCACAGAAGCCTTCATCATTGCAGGACCAGGTTGCTAAGGAACCCATGACAGAGTCCATTCCAGGTCTTGAAAAAGGGCCAAGTCACTGGACTGATAAAGCATGAAAGCATCATGACAGCTGCCAATGTGTTGTGAATTCAGGTGCAAGATGCTTCAACTGTCATCACAAATGAGGGGGTTTACATTTGTGGTGCGCAATAGCACACAGGTGCAATCAATAACCCTACAATCCTGGAGAATCCACCAATTGCAAAGTAAATGATGGCGCTCTCAGAAATCTGTGTGGAAGTACTGTGAAATTCTATTACTTGTGTTGACCTGGCAAATAGGTCAAATGGTGACTTGCCTTATAGAGGAATGCACAGCTAATTAGCTGAGCTGACAAAAGTCCCTTGTGGAATGAGTCTGTGATATAAACGTTGAGAGTTGTGATCGCTTTCTGTCCTGTAGTGAGAGCTGTCCATGCTTTGGAAACTGGCTGCAACAATGAGCAGAGTTCCTCCAAAGCTTCATGATTGAAGCACATCCTCTTGATACAGAGCTTCTGGGAAAGGTCTCGGAAAGTGCACCTGGGTTTACAGCTCCTGCTGGATGGGCAGTGCTGGGATGTTCTAGCTCTTCACTGGTGGTGCCTGATTAATCTGGCCCCTTCCTTGCAGCCACCTGCTGCTCCTCTTCCTCCAGCATATATATTACTAAAAGTGGGATTCCTATTGGGAAGCCCATTGTGTAGCCCTCAGATCCTAGCTCAGAAATAGTGTTGAAATAGAATGATTTCCAAAGATAATGCAGAATGTTGGGGATGGCTTCCTGAGTATACAGTTAAAACATTTTTGCAATACCTGAAGAGAATCCCAAGATATGGCCATAAGCCTCTACATGCAATCTCAGTGAGCAGTGTCCTTTTAACGAATTACTTCCACCTTGATGAACAGGTCCTGGCAAACTTTTAAATAGTGAGGCACATTCTCAAGAGCTGATGGGACGGGTGATGTCATCCAATTTTAACTGTTATTTGCCTGGCTGCCAATGTGAAGTCGAGCGTTTCCTCAGCCTGCCCTAAAACTGAATGGAGTTTCTGCCTGGGCACTTCTCCAGCATTACCCTGGTCTAATTGACTCCACCATAAATTCCTAGCCCTGAAAAGGTGAAAATTCTTATTTACGCCCTTTCCCAACCAGGAATTTCGATGCCTACGACTTTTCATTTTCTACTGCTGCAAAGTGTACGAATTTGTGGATCAACAGTTGTCGCAATTGAAATACTGCTACTGGATTAAGTGAAGTCTCATGCTATGTGCTCAAACTCATTTCAGATAGATGGAAATTACACACATTGAATTACGTAGAAGTGACAACATGGAAACAGGCCATTTGGCCCAACCAGTCCATGTTAGTCTTTATCCTCCATGCCAGCAGTAGTGCTAATCCCACATGTCTACCATGTTCCTGTTTCCTTTTATTCCCCTTTCCTTCAATTATCTTTCTTCCTAACCTATTCTTAAATGTTGACATGGCCTCTGCTTCAATCACTAACTCGGGTAGTGCATTCCATTGTCTCACAAACCTTTGTATGAAAACGTTCTTCCTGCTCTCTGTCCTAAATTTCTTACATTTAATCTTATATCTATGTCCCTTGTTCTAGATCCCACAATCACTGGAAATGGTCTTCATCCCTTCAGAATTTTAAACACCTCTATCAAATCTTCCCTAATCTCCTCTATTCTAATGAAAACAGCTCCAACTTTTCAAGTCTTCCTTCCCATTGTATTACCTCATATCAGGCAGCATTCTAGTGAATCTGCACTGTACCCTCTCCTCTCTATTGCCTTTCTTGTTAAGAATAAAACCTTAGTTAGACCACAATAGAACCTTGATTAGACCACACTGAGGGTACTGGGTACAGTTCTGGTCTCCATATTACAAAAAGGATATAGAAGCACTGGAGAAGGTGCAAAAAAGATTTACAAGAATGACACCAGAACTGAGAGGTTATAGCTAACAGGATTGACTGAACAGGCTGGGGCTCTTTTCTCTAGAAAATAGAAGACTGAGGGGTGACCTAATAGAGGTCTTTAAAATTATGAAGGGTTTTGATAGGGTAGATGTAGAGAAGATGTTTTCAGTAAGGAATTCAGGAGAAACTCCTTTACCCAGAGAGTGGTTACAATGTGTAACTTGCTACCACAAGGAGTAGTTGAGGTGACTAGCATAGATGCATCTAAGGGGAGGTTAGATAGATACATGAAAGAGAAAGGAATAGAAGGATAGGCTGATAGGGTTAGATGAAGTAGGGTGGGAGAAGACTTATGTGGAGTATAACTGGCATAAACCAGATGGCTGAATAGCCTGTTTCTGTGCTGTAAATTCTATGCAATTCTATGAATTTTCAGATGGTTAAGAGATTTTTGATAAAATTTAGAATATTAAAAATAACAGTAAGTACCAATTTTGAATGTTCTGATTAGTTATAGCAATTGATGCCCTCTTGGACCATATTCCACCAGGCACTGCTTGACATAATGAGAGCTATTATTATAATATTAGATATATTTTTTAAAATATCCATTCTCAGGATGTGGGCATAGCTGGCAAGGCCAGCATTTACTGTCCATCCCTAGTTGCCCTGAAAAGGTGGTGATGGGCCTTCTTCTTGAACTGCTGCAGTCTGCATTGTAGGTGCTGCCACAATGCTTGTAGCAGTTTTGTTTGATTGAGTGACGTGCTAGGCCACTTCAGAGGGCAGTTAAGAGTCAACTACGTTGGTGTGGGACTGGAGTCACATATAGGCCAGATGGGGTACATATAGGGTAATCATAGAATGATAGAATCTTACAGCACAGAAGGAGGCCACTTGGCCCGTCGTGCCTGTGCCGGCTCTTTGAAAGAGCTGCCCAATTTAATCCCACACCCCAGCTTTTTCCCCAGAACCCTGCAAATTAGTCCTCTTCAAGTGCATGTCCAATTGCCTTCTGAAAGTTCCTATGGAATCTGCTTCTACTACCCTTTCAGGTAGTGGCAGGTTTTCTTCCCTAAAAGATGTTAGTGGACCAGTTGTTTTTTTTAGGACAATCCAACAGCTTCATGGTCACTTTTACTGATACCAACTTTTTTAAATTTCCACTTAAAAAAAAAACTGAATTCAAATTCTCAAACTGCCATTGTGCGATTTGAACTCACGTTCTCTGGATTATTAGTGCACGCCTCTGGATTATTAGGCCTGTAACATAACCACTTCACTGGCATACCCCATATCAATATATCAAAATGAAAGTACAGTGACTGTATCTAGTTTTTAATAAAGGCATTAGGACACCCCAGAGACAGTTGTATTCTGGCTTGTCTGCCAATAATAGATGCTTTCAGCATTTTCACATGGAAATATTTCAGGGCTAAACCCATAAAACATTTAAAAAGAGTCATATGTTTCTGAAGTTGGGTCCTATCCCTCAGTATTGATGTTTTCTATTGTAGATATTAAATTCTAATGATAAAGCTGCTTCTTTTTATTTAAAAAAAAGCCCTCGTTCCATGTTTGAGCCGTGAATCTGTGAAATGAAGGAGAAAGGAAATAGCAAGCCGAATGATTTTGCATCAATCTAATTCGTCCATCATTAAATCATGAGGGATTTTAGAAAAAAGAACCATTTGAATGTTAAAAACAGAAATAGCTGAAAATGCACAGCAAGTCAGTCAGCATCTGAAAGAACTTTGGATAGGCCCCTTCATCAGAACTGACTCTTACTCGAAGTGTTAACTTATCTTTATCTTGTAGGTGCTGACTCCCTTGCTGTGCACTTGCAGCATTTTCTGTTTCAGATTTCCAGTGTTCATAGTTTTTCTTTTTATCTTAGTTGCTTATCATTCAAAATATGATTTGACTGATGCGACTTAATCAATACCATCTCCTGGATATTTAATATTTGTTATGCGTACAAGATACTTCATCTTTACCCTAAATGTGTTTGAATATATCACTCGTGTTATAAAACTAAGAAAAACCATGAGAGGCAACAACCAATATGTGATATGTCAACTTTTCCTGGAGAAGAAATGTACCCTAGTGTTGTCGGCATATGTCTCAGTTCTAGATGGTGAATGACAACATGGCAGATCATTGATGCACAGTTGGCCAAGTCTAGCTCCCCGAGACAATCCAGCCTTCAGAAGAAGTCATTCAAACCTATTGCTTTCAATTTCAGCTATCTGACATCGTATCATTAAATATCAACAAAGCAGTTAAGGACATTCAGTTAAAGATTGTAGTTAGACAATTTATTGTTAAGTAATCATAGTTCAGCAATTTAAAGGATTTGACCAAGTCCAAGAGAAACAAAAAAAAACAAGTGTGAAATACTTTGTTTTGGATGAACTCATTTCACCCAATGCTAAAAGCCAGACTGAAACACTGGAAAAAATCCATCAGTCTCCAAATAATTAGCTGACCGTTTAGCTGATGCCTTTTGTAGGACCTCTAAAATTTGTTTTTTTTTTATTCGTTCACGGGATGTGGGCGTCGCTGGCGAGGCCAGCATTTATTGCCCATCCCTAATTGCCCTCGAGAAGGTGGTGGTAAGCCGCCTTCTTGAACCGCTGCAGTCCGTGTGGTGACGGTTCTCCCACAGTGCTGTTAGGAAGGGAGTTCCAGGATTTTGACCCAGCGACAATGAAGGAACGGTGATATATTTCCAAGTCGGGATGGTGTGTGACTTGGAGGGGAACGTGCAGGTGATGTTGTTCCCATGCGCCTGCTGCTCTTGTCCTTCTAGGTGGTAGAGGTCGCGGGTTTGGGAGGTGCTGTCGAAGAAGCCTTGGCGAGTTGCTGCAGTGCATCCTGTGGATGGTGCACACTGCAGCCACAGTCCGCCGGTGGTGAAGGGAGTGAATGTTTAGGGTGGTGGATGGGGTGCCAATCAAGCGGGCTGCTTTATCTTGGATGGTGTCGAGCTTCTTGAGTGTTGTTGGAGCTGCACTCATCCAGGCAAGTGGAGAGTATTTCATCACACTCCTGACTTGTGCCTTGTAGATGGTGGAAAGGCTTTGGGGAGTCAGGAGGTGAGTCACTCGCCGCAGAATACCCAGTCTCTGACCTGCTCTCGTAGCCACATATTTATATGGCTGGTCCAGTTAAGTTTCTGGTCAATGGTGACCCCCAGGATGTTGATGGTGGGGGATTCGGCGATGGTAATGCCGTTGAATGTCAAGGGAAGGTGGTTAGACTCTCTCTTGTTGGAGATGGTCATTGCCTGGCACTTATCTGGCGCGAATGTTACTTGCCACTTATGAGCCCAAGCCTGGATGTTGTCCAGGTCTTGCTGCATGCGGGCTCGGACTGCTTCATTATCTGAGGGGTTGCGAATGGAACTGAACACTGTGCAGTCATCAGCGAACATCCCCATTTCTGACCTTGTGATGGAGGGAAGGTCATTGATGAAGCAGCTGAAGATGGTTGGGCCTAGGACACTGCCCTGAGGAACTCCTGCAGCAATGCCCTGGGGCTGAGATGATTGGCCTCCAACAACCACTACCATCTTCCTTTGTGCTAGGTATGACTCCAGCCACTGGAGAGTTTTCCCCCTGATTCCCATTGACTTCAATTTTACTAGGGCTCCTTGGTGCCACACTCGGTTAAATGCTGCCTTGATGTCAAGGGCAGTCACTCTCACCTCACCTCTGGAAAATCATAGAAAGGATAGCTATGGGACACAAATGTATCTCCCAAGTATTTTTAGAAGGTATCACATCTGCATTTACAACTTCTGGGATTAATTCAGCACCCTATGTGTGGGAAAGGCATGTGAACCCCTTTGGAAAAGAGTTTAAGAATGAAGGAAACATTAAGTGCACTGGGTGAAAGGGGGCTGAAGATATATTAAATACTGAAGAAGCACTGTGCTACACTAAAAGTTGGTGCAATTCATTTTATTTTTTTTGGCTCCAATTAGGGTTCACTTAATCCCATACAAGTACAAAATTTGTGAATGTACAGAGAGATGGATTACAATTATTTTTCAATATGATCGGTTTATAATTATGCTTTTTGATTAAAGGTTTTTAATATCTGTTTTTATCCTCCCCTTTCTGTTTTATAAATGATTTTTCCCCAACTCCTTTAACTTCTCCATGTCACCAATCTTTAATTAATTCAGAGGCATTGTTGCTAAGCCTCTGTCAGTGTTACTTTTAAACTGGCAGTGAGCAGGTACATTAAAGCAGTGATTTTAATTTTCTCTCCTTGAAGAAGCTCTTCATCTCCACCCCTCACTTCAATTTATACCCTGATCAAAATCAGAAGCTCAGCAGATGGTGAAATGCAAGAATCTGAATCCAGATGATAATGGGCAGTCAGTTAAGAAAGGGGAATATTAACTAAGTCATAGTGGGATGGTCAATGGGAATTAAACAGTTAATATTTGTTGGAATTTAACATTAGTTTGATTTGTGTGCAGCAACTATGTTATCAAAGGAAGACAATGAATTATCCTTTTAGTTTGTCCACAATGAGTTAGTGAGTCAATTTATGACTCCACTTGAAGAGATGGAGCCTGATATTAGAGATGGAAAGAGAAGGAAGAATTTTTTAGAGGTGACTGAGACAGTGAGGCCTTTGTATATTGTCCAAATTATCTTGGGATTTGATGCTTTAATTTGGATAGCCAGAATATTGAACATTTCACAAGGTAGCCTAGACAAGGAAAATCGTTCAGTCTGCTGAGCTTATTGTTGCATAGAAACCTACAGCCATCCCTTCACCTTCAATATCTAACTGCCTTTTCAATGATTTCAGAGTTTTTATCATCACTACTCTATCTGAGCGACAATTCTGGGAGGCACTCTGTGGAAAAAATGCTTCCTGACATTGGTCCTAGCTTTCCTTTTCTAAGTTTGTATCAAAGTTTTCTTGCCCTGTAGCAGTGGTTTAACTTAAACTAGTGCTCTGGATTAATGTTTTAATTCAATTCAGTATCATATATATGTCTAAAAAAGCCACTCAATCACCTCTATCAAGACTGGAGTCCAAGGAGCTGATGTTATGCATGTTTGCCTCCTGGAGAATGCCCATTACTCAGGTGCAAATGCCAGAGATAGGGACCAGAAACCTATTTTGCCTAGTCTCTGACCCCTTTACATTGCCCCAAGGATGTCTGGAGCTTCCCCAGTGGTGTGGAGCTAACTTACGGTAGGTGCAACACCATTACTGTTGAGTTAAGGATGCGGGAAGGGGTGTTCCCAGTCTCCCACCTCCTTCTCCATGAAGTGCTTGGATTCAGGGGCACCCCAAAAAGGCGGCAGAGGGCCTTGTGCCAGGAATTGCCCCTTAGCCCTGGAAGGGATGAGGGGGTGCAGGCAGCAAGCTGAGGAGGGCCCCAAAGGTAAGTTTTACAATTTTAACACATTTACCCAATGAATTTTTTGGACCTAGGGTCCTTCTGGCTATTGCCATGTGGATCCTGTATTTACCCTTTTCGTGAACACATATTGGGCGTCACAACAACCAAAGGGAAGCCCTGGAAGCACTGTCTTTTTGACATACCTGAGGCAACGAGTTTGGTCTGTCAAGGGACAGATGGTGCAGCAGCTTTTTTTTTTCAGCCTCTGCCAGGTTTTTGGGTTGGATGTTATGAGGGAATGTGGTGGGAATGTGGTTGAACTGTTTGGACACTGGTGAGAAGCAGTACTCTCGCAAACACAAGCCTTGACCTTGACCTCTAGATAGAGGAAAATATTGGAGTTTATTATAAAGAAAGCAGCTCGGATGAATCTAGAAAGTTAAAATATAATAAATCAAAAGCAGCGTAGGGTTATAAAACAGAGATCATGCCCAACAAATGTATTTAAATTTTTGAGGATATAACTGGATTAATGGATTAAGGCACTGTGGTTGATATTATACATCTTGACTCAAATCTCATTTCAGAGGGCTCTTGACAAAATATCCATTAATGTGAATGCAAAATAGCTGCATTTAAAAAAAACACACTGGGCACATGTGTGAAACAGGCCTGTTTAAGGTGAATATGTAACAGGCAAAGCAATAGAATGCTAGGATATATATATATATATATATATCCAGAGGACTAGAATATAAATCGACAGGAATTATACTAAGGCTTTATAATATGTTGATCAGACAACACTTAGAAAATTGTGTTCAGTTTTGGTCACTCCGCAACAAAAAGAGAATGGAGGAAAGAATCCTTTTTCCATTTTCCGGAAGGACTGTTCCTTCCATGATATTATTATTCATTCTTCCATCATCCCAAACCCATCATCAGAACACAGCCCTGGCAGGGGGTTCTGTGCCTGGGCTGTTGGTCTATTGTGTGTATCCAGCATTTCCTGTTTTCAATTTGGACATCCTGATCGTTCCTCTTTTTTTCCACACTATGCTGCCTTTTTCCTTGTTTGACCTTTCCCCAACCTTTTCACCACCTTAGCTATTTATACATTCTTCTCTTCGTCTTGCATCTCTTCATTGCCTCACAAGATGATCTTGAATACCATCTCACAGGTGCCTACTTTTCTACTGAGTAGTTTGCAGGTTATCTAGCCTATTCATTCCCTCTCTATGATTGGAATGTCTGTTATCTTCACCTTCCTTCTCTCTTTTTTTCTCTCGCTTCCACCTACAAAGGGGCCTTCATTATTCTCCAATTTTCTATCATTAGAAGTTCTGAGAAATTTTTCACATGGAGGATTATTAGAAGATGGAATGCTTCACCTAAAGTTGCCACTGAGGCAGAGATTATCTCATCATTTAACAGGAAATTAGGTAAATGTAAACTGACACAGGGAAAGGGTAGGGAAATAGGGTCTGATAGCCAGAGCATTAATCTAACTATTATAGGTGCTGATTAACCTGCTGTGTATTTCCAGCATTTTCTGTTTTTATTACAAAAAATTATATACTTGCATTGCAAAGAATCACAGAAATTGCAGTGTAGAGAAGGAGGCTCATTGTAACGATGCCAGTGCCAATTCGTCAGCTGGAGCTGCCAGTAAGCCATTAAAGTGAAAGGTGGAAAATTGTGGGTGTGGAGTGCAGCAGTGGAAAACCATGACCACCTACTCCAGTCCTATTTCCCCACCCTTTCCCTGTGTCAGTTTACAATTTTTCCAATTCTTACCTAATTTCCTGTTAAATAATGAGATAATCTCTGCCTCAGTAGCCACTTAGGTAGAGCATTCCACCTTCTAATAATCCTCCGTGTAAAAAATTTCTTATAACTTCTAATGATAATTCTAACACTATGGGGGTAATTTTGACTTTGTGCGAGAGTGTAAAATGATAATGAATCGGCAGTCCGTTTTACATCTCTCCCCATTTTTATTTCCACTGAAGTCATTGGAAATAAAAATCGGGAGAGGGTTGTCGATTCGTTATCACCTGTTTTACACTATTGCACAAAGTCAAAATTACCCCCTATACCCTGTTTTCAATTCTTTCAAAGTCTTTTATAATTTTGAAAAGCTCTATCAAATTCACTCTTAATCTTCTGTGTTCCAGTGAGGAAAAGACCTAATTTCTGAACTTTTCTTCATACAACCTCTTATTCCTACCCGTGAACCTTTGTTGGATCCTTCCCATGACTCTAATATCTTTCCAACAATGGATGGGGCAGCCAGAACGGCATGCAGTACCCGAATTGAGGCCTAACCATCATCTCGATTCCTGTTCATCTGCATTACACTTAGGATCACTGTCCCTTTTGTAGAATATGCAGTCATTTTTACCCATCACTTTGTTCAGTTGATCAGAGGAAACATCAAGGTGACTTAATTGAAGTTTGCAAGACTAAGAAGAGAATTATCAAAATTGATCCAGGCAAATTGTTCACTATGACCAAGATTTCAATTACCAGGGGTTGCAGGTCACAAAGTAGAAGTTAGGTGTAAGAAGGGAAGTTGGGTAGCACTTGTCACCCGAAGGTGGACATGTGGAATAGGTTACTGGGGAAGGCCGTTGAAGTGAATAGATTAATGTTTGAAGAGGCAATTGGATACATTCTTGGAGAAAGAATGTATTTAGGGAAATGGTGAGAAGGTACACGGAGTGGGGGGGGGGGGATGGGGTGGTGCGGGGGAAGGGGGAGGGCTAGGAACACTGATCTGTCTCAAGGGAATTAACTTTTAAGCCTTTTCCTGTTCCTGAAAATTCTTAATTTCTATTTTCTGAGACATTGATAGTCAATATAGACCTTTTTGTGCAAAACACCAATTCGATGATAAGGGGAGTGCAACTATTTATCATGAAATTATGTAAGGACAGTTGTAAGGTATGGTAAAAAGCAAATATAGGATGCTTGAAGTAAAATGTTTTGCTTTTTTCTCCATTACATTTCTTTTGTGTGCCAAAAAAACGGTAAATTTGTGACATGACATTGTACAAATTATACAATTATTAACCAGTGAATATTTTATAACAAACATAGATTCATGAATTACTTCTGAAAGAAACAAGTGTACAATTAATATTCAAAAGGTGGGTCTCATTCCACCATTATGCAGCCTTGAAGTGGTATCTTCCTACACCACCTGTGCTGTCATATGTAAGGTACTAATCATCAATCATGATTTCTAGCTGCAGAAATGAGTTCTGTGTCCTGCATGGCCTATAAATATCATACACTGAGGAAAAGGAAAAATTCTAACCTTGTGGTTTTTGGAAACAGAACAAAAATGTTCCCATAGACCTTGGCTAATTCAGCTGTGCAATCAGACAGAATACTTTACTGTTTATACACAAAAGCCTATACATCCCTTTTTAGTTCCATTATGTTTCTGCAAGCTTCACAAGATTTTGGCCGCTAAAAATTCTCAGGCCTTAATGCTGGCAGTTACGCCATGGGTTTGTGAGGTCACTTGGAGCGTATTTCATTTGTATGGGTCATTGGGCACCCTTGCCTGTAGGGGCACAACCCCAGCACCTGCCAGCCTCAGAAAATCTGAGGAAACGTTTTTTGCACCCGCTTTGGCACCCTTACAAAAAAATGCACATCATTTTCAGGGGTCCAGGCCACTTCTTTGGCTTGGAGCACTTCCCCCAACCCGTGGGAGTCATTTGCACTCTTCTGGAGGACAGCGTGTCTCATCTGATTGGGTGTACTGGCCTCCAACCATGTGCCAGTTCCACTAAGGTTGCAGAAGCAGGAGCTCCCACCGTAGGTAGTCCCACTTCCAGCTCTGCCCACATTTGCAACACTGGCTTTCCAGTGGGTGGACAGAAGCTCGGTTTCTCTGGGATTTCCGCCAATCTTCCACCAAAGTTATGACAGGAGATCATGAGAATCCTGTGAGTATTACTAGCACATGTATCGTAAACAAATCTACCATGGGAGGCAGAGCATTTTATTAATCAGGTAAATAACTGAGATTTCGGGGATGGGAAAAACAAACACAGTCTTTACCAAAGTTTTGTAAAGTAGTAGGTACATAGTATTGCGAATATCTGTATCTTTCAGTATTATTAAGATGTGTCTGCTGTCATATATTGCTTCAGCACATTTGCTGTATTGCAGCAATCTGAACTGCAACAGGACTATGGTATGCTGGAGTCTGCTAGATCTGTTGTCTATGTTATGACTGTCAAGAGGTTGGTTGATATCAATTTTATTCTCATTGGTTAAATATTTAAGTCTCTGTAGGGTTGAAATTATGTTAACAATAATGAATGTGATAATTTTTGTTTGTGTGAAATTGTTTTATCTACTATTTTAAAAGAGGTAGTAAGAAACCGGTTTATTTTAAAAACATTAACACCTTTATTAAAATAGCAGAGAGGAATTTCACATCAATATATTAACATGCTGATTACAGCACACTATCAACGCCTATGTTTTTCTCCTTGCTAATTGGTTAAAAAAATTCAAGTTCGGAGACTGGTGGAGCAGTAATTTAGTCCGTAACCTTTCACCTCTGAGCATTGAATTCAAAACCAGCCTAGACTGATGGGATGACAGGATGAATATTGGCTGTATAGGTCCTATGTGAAATGAGTCTCAAACCAGTTCCTCGTGAGCATGAACCTATATTACAAAACTATCCCTCATTTGACCTGTTTATCACTTGCCTACAGTGGTATAACTGAGACTGGGAGCTAAGCATGTGGAAATTCACATTCTACCCTCCTAATTCTAACTAATTGTAACTAATTCTAATCTATTTAGATAAAATTATTCCATCTAACATTTAAAATGTCACACTTCAGGGGATAAATTGTCCAACTAGGTAAAAGGGATTTTTGCCTATTTTTCAGATTGGTTATGCCCGCTTTACTTCTGTTGACTGGGCATAACTGATTGGAAAATCTACCCTCAGAGTCACACTTTGTATAAAACACCAACAAAAGACAGCTCAACAATCTTTTTAAAAAAGTACTTGAAAGCAGAAGGAAAACCAGACTTTTCAGATCTAGAGAAAGCGTTCCTGCTCACCAAGGAGAAGAGTTAGGCAGCTGCCATTCTAGAGAAACTGCCAACAGCGAGATCAGTTTAGCTTCTAATCGACGTTAGGGTATTGCTATTTAAATCACTGCATCACAGGGAAATACACACATGTTACAGGCCATTTGTCCCAACCAGTCTGTGTCGGTTTTTACCTTCAACGTGAGAAAATAGTTCTAATCACATTTATCCACCCTGTTCCCATATCCCTTCAATCCCCTTTCCTTCATCCACCTATCAATCTAATCTTGAATGTTGAAATAGGGTGGGGACTGGGCGGGGCAGGCAATTAAAATCGGCTGGGAAACACCCACCCACATCCTGCTCCATTCCCGCTGTACTCTATTTTAACCTGCTTTTCTGAGCAGGCGGTGAGGACAACCATTGGCGGGGTCTTTCTTTAAATATGTCCAATGATGTTATCGGCCCCCGACTGCAATTTTAACTGGTGGTCTGAGCGGGGAAGCAGTTGTGGCTTTCCCACCAGATGAAGATATTGGGAAGAGAGGACGGGACCAGAAGAGACGCTCCTCCTGGCCCTTTCTGTGTAGGGCAGGAGGAGCAGGAGTGCCCTTCCAGGCCCCCCCCCCCCCAACACAAAGTTTTTGACCTCCCCTGTCATGGGCTCTCCCCATCGCCCCCCAGTCCTTAATGTGAGACCCTCCTGACAGCCTTCCCTGTGACCTACCTAAGTGGCGGAAATTGTTCCTTTGGTCCTAGTCGCAGCCCACTGCTGCCCAAAATTACACTCCTACCCTCTGGCCGACTACCGTTTCCGGCTGGTTTTGTGTGGGCAACTGACCGAGGGTGTGCAAATGAGGCCCAAGAGTTAAAATCACCGGGCCTCATGCTACAAAGGTCAGGGGGGGGTTGGTGCATGTTTCGGCCTCTGCCGCCCTGATTCTGGGTTAAAATCAAGCCTATAGTTTCTGTCTCAACCATTAACCTGGAAGTGAATTCCACAGCCTCACAGCTCTCTGTGTGGAGAAGTATCTCCTGCGTTCTGTTCTAAATCTCTTAGATTTAATCTTGTAGCTATGTCCCCCTCACTCTTGACCCCTTGACTACTGGAAACAATCTACTTCTATCTACTCTGAACCATCCTTTCATAATTAAAAAAATTCTGTTGTGACATTCTGGAATCTGCGTTGACTCAATTTTTCAAGTTTTTCTTTGTATTTGTATTTACTCATACTAGGCAGTATTCTAGTAGGGTCCACATGCACTAGCAACTATCTTGTACCTTGCTCAATGTTTACTCTTCACCAGACAATGAGTGCCAGCAGACTAATCTATCATGAAGGCATCTCAGCCAAGACTGAACTTGTCTTCGTGAATGTCCATGCCTAAATGCCTTCAGAAGGCGTTCTCTGGATAAAGATCAAGAGGGGGAGCCCTGGCTGATTTCCCCTCCCTTGTGCAGTGCCCATTCTACTTCCCCAATTGCTGCCTTAGCTGAGATCAGTTAATACTATATTACCAGTTGGACAATAGAACGTGGCACGTTCTGTATGACCTAGTACTACAGGAGGAGGGAGAGTATTTATTCACTAGTTCACTAGGGGAGATATCTGGCACTTCCTGAAGTCAGTGTAGAAATTACCTGCGGAAATTTATTTGAATTTTTAATCCCATAATGGTTGTCTCACTTTGTAGCACAAATATACCCATCTCGGGTTTCCCACAAATTTTCAAATTGCTACGTTGCCACAAAATGATGCATGATAATATTGGAGTTCAGTATTCCTCCAACTTCATCAGTGAGCTGAGTTTGTACACAATTATATTCTCATTATAAGACTGCAAAACTTTACTAGTGGACACTACCTTTGTGGTAAATGCCCATCTGTGTTGATGCAACATGTACCCATTGAAGGGAAGCAGACCACAGAGAAACCTGTAAATTACGAACACCTTTGGGACTGACGTCAGCTGTCCTTCTTTTGCACGTGTCCTTATTTTCAAAATGGTCATTGTATGTACTGACAGCGGCTGCAGGCAGAATTCAAACCTCGATACTGGCATGGACAAAAAGGAATCAAGTGACAATCCAATGATCATGATCTTCAGACTCAGATACAGTACGTACTTCGAACATTTTAAAATGTGATGTTAGGCTATGTCCCGTGTTGTAAGGTGTAAAAGGGCTTGGTACATTGAAGGATGTCTGTAGTTCATAATTTGCGCATGTCCGTGGTTTCAAGGTGCAGCTTGTGTCTGTTACAATGTAAGTTATTTGGGACTGTCAATAAGTGTTCGTTTTTTGCAGGTGTCTGTTTTTTGGGAGTGTCCGTTTAAACAGGTTTCACTGTAATGAAAAATGTGAACACAATACAAAGATGCATCTATGCATGACCTTGCACCATGTATTAAATATGCATCAGTGCAAAGAAAGAGAACAGTGGTTTCCTTTGGCTATAAGTGTGGCTGCCGACTAACCACACTATCCAAACTCTATGCCTGTGACCTAATTGCCTCCTGCAGAGGTTCCACAGGAGTTTATAAACTGTCCTCATAGTACCGCACTAAGAGCAGTAACAGACAGCTATCTGTATAAGCAACATTATCCATTACAGAACCTTTCCTCTTATATAGGGAATTATTGCCAACTGCAATTGACACAATATTAAAAAAAAATTTTTTAGTTTTCATCTGGCAAGCCTACTCCAACATCTGTGCCTTATTACCAAAAGTAAATATTTTGGACCACAACTGAAATTATAGCATTGTGGAGGGGGGGGGGGTCGGGGGGGCAGTGGGGGGATGAATCCATAATTACACGTTGGTGGTTTGAAGAAATCTGTCATTGGTTCAGAAATATTCTGTATTGCAATGTTGGGACAGTATAAAGTTCCTTAAGTACAGAGTAATGCTCAGTCCATGAATGGGAACATTTTATAAAATTCTAACCTTGTATAGATCATGGAATAGGTGTTCAATTTTAACATATAAGTTTCACCTACCTGCCTTCTATCATATCTCTCAATTCCTTCTTGTTTGCAAAATACATCTATCTATTTGCCATTTGAACCTATTGATGCGGTTTGTTTCAATAGCCTTTACTAGTATTGTAAGTCTATTACACCTTGAGTAATGCCATAAGTTGGAATATTTGAATAAAGTCAGTTGTCCCGAGGTCCCAGCTGTGAGTTGCAGATGGAGCAGAGATACAATCTATTGCATTGTAGCAGTAATTCTCTGATTCCACTCCCTTCAAGGATGGCATCCCGCTCTGAGTGCAAGATCGCTGAATTTATCCTATTGTGTTCAGTTTTGGTTACCTTCAAAAAGCTATTGATGTGTTGGAGAAGGTTCAGAGAACAGCAACAAGGAAAATTTGAAGACTTAGGACTTTATTTATAAAGAAAGACTTGCAGAGATGAACTTCTATTCCTTGGAGAAAAAAGAAGAAGGGAGACATGATTTAGATTTTAAAATGCTGACAGGCATGGATAATGTGGATTTGAACAGGCAGTATGACTTGGAATGTGACTACAGAACCAGAGGATGTGGATTTAAAGCTATCGAAGCTCAAGAGCAGCTAGAGTTTGGAAAACAGAAAAGTTGATATAGTCAGATAGATTTTCCATGTCCTCACACA
Source organism: Heptranchias perlo (assembly GCF_035084215.1). Classification (NCBI taxonomy): domain Eukaryota; kingdom Metazoa; phylum Chordata; class Chondrichthyes; order Hexanchiformes; family Hexanchidae; genus Heptranchias; species Heptranchias perlo. The sequence continues at coordinate 52,712,483 of NC_090339.1, read as the reverse complement.
TGGGGAGGTATCAAGCTCACATCAGAAAATTACAGGCCTACTACTGATGTGCAAGAACTTAAGAACATAAAAAATAGGAGCATGAGTAGGCCATACGGCCCCTCGAGCCTGCTACACCATTCAATAAGATCACATAAGAACATAAGAAATAGGAGCAGGAGTAGGCCAATCGGCCCCTCGAGCCTGCTCCGCCATTCAATAAGATCATGGCTGATCTGATCCTAACCTCAAATCTAAATTCATGTCCAATTTCCTACCCGCTCCCCGTAACCCCTAATTCCCTTTACTTCTAGGAAACTGTCAATTTCCGTTTTAAATTTATTTAATGATGTAGCTTCCACAGCTTCCTGGGGCAGCAAATTCCACAGACCTACCACCCTCTGAAGTGAGGAAGTTTCTCCTCATCTCAGTTTTGAAAGAGCATCCCCTTATTCTAAGATTATGCCCCCTAGTTCTAGTTTCACCCATCCTTGGGAACATCCTTACCGCATCCACCCGATCAAGCCCCTTCACAATCTTATATGTTTCAATAAGATCGCCTCTCATTCTTCTGAACTCCAATGAGTAGAGTCCCAATCTACTCAACCTCTCCTCATATGTCCGCCCCCTCATCCCCGGGATTAACCGAGTGAACCTTCTTTGTACTGCCTCGAGAGCAAGTATGTCTTTTCTTAAGTATGGAGACCAAAACTGTATGCAGTATTCCAGGAGCGGTCTCACCAATACTGATCTTCGACCTCAACTCCACTTTCCCGCCCGATCCCCATATCCCTCGATTCTCTTAGAGTCGAAAAATCTATCGATCTCAGCCTTGAATATACTCAAACGACTCAGCATCCACAGCCCTTTGGGGCAGAGAATTCCATAGATTCACAACCTTCTGAGTGAAGAAATTTCTGCTCATCTCAGTCCTAAATGGCCAACCCCTTATCCTGGACTATGCTCCCTAGTTCAAGGTACCGTGGGGTGTGCGAAGACTCCAAAAATCTATCCTGTGGATTGGACTGCCAGCAAAAAATTGATGCAGTGTTGTTTGAATCTATGAAAAAGGAATAGATGAATATATGGTTGGAAATGTGTTCAGAGGTGATAAAGTTAGGTATACACTGAGATGATAAAATACTACATTGAGTGATGGTTCCTGTGTTTAAGACCAGTATTGTGGGAAATTAGTGTTTGCAGAGAACAGTGGGCTATGATTAAATAGTGGATAGGGATGGATAAATTATTTGATGTTTTGTTTCAGGGATCAAGGTCTATTCATTCAGAACTTTATTTGAGGACATTAAATAGAAGTAGCACCATATGATAATGCAGATTGTACATAATGTGTGAGACAAGTAGGTTTGATGGGTTGATGTGCCTTTTCTGATTACATGATTCCTTGCATCCATGTTCTAGCTGTTTAGACCACATGAGGGAAACAGAATGAACAAGTAGACTGAAAGTTTGAAATTGCACTGATTAAAGGTTTGTACACATCACTTTTATTTACTAAAATCTTGAAACCTAGAAATTACTCATTTGTTAGTAAAGGATTCAATGTGAATCATTTATGCTGTTTGGTTATACCTACATAGCAGCAGTCACTGCACTCCATTAGCAGTAATTTTCCCGGTGCTTCTCCTAATTGTCTACCATAACTTTGGGGTTTCCGCGAATCCTTCACCAATGTTATGCCGGATGATCGGGAGAACCTCCACAAAAATTCAACCCTCAAATGTAATCTATTGTATGAAGCAATTGAGACATTTTGACAACATAAGAACATAACAAATAGGAGCAGGAGAAGGCCAATCGGCCCCTCGAGCCTGCTCCGCCATTCAATAAGATCATGGCTGATCTGACCCTAACCTCAAATCTAAATTCATGTCCAATTTCCTGCCCGCTCCCCGTAACCCCTAATTCCCTTTACTTCTAGGAAACTGTCTATTTCTGTTTTAAATTTATTTAATGATGTAGCTTCCACAGCTTCCTGGGGCAGCAAATTCCACAGACCTACCACCCTCTGAAGTGAGGAAGTTTCTCCTCATCTCAGTTTTGAAAGAGCAGCCCCTTATTCTAAGATTATGCCCCCTAGTTCTAGTTTCACCCATCCTTGGGAACATCCTTACCGCATCCACCCGATCAAGCCCCTTCACAATCTTATATGTTTCAATAAGATCGCCTCTCATTCTTCTGAACTCCAATGAGTAGAGTCCCAATCTACTCAACCTCTCCTTATATGTCCACCCCCTCATCCCCGGGATTAACCGAGTGAACCTTCTTTGTACTGCCTCGAGAGCAAGTATGTCTTTTCTTAAGTATGGAGACCAAAACTGTATGCAGTATTCCAGGTGCGGTCTCACCAATACCTTATATAACTGCAGCAATACCTCCCTGTTTTTATATTCTATCCCCCTAGCAATAAAAGCCAACATTCCGTTGGCCTTCTTGATCACCTGCTGCACCTGCAAACTAACTTTTTGATTTTCTTGCACTAGGACCCCCAGATCCCTTTGTACTGCAGTACTTTCCAGTTGCTCGCCATTAAGATCGCCATTACGATCAGGCGCTTTATGAACACAAATGTTTCTTTTTTCTTTGTCTTTACTTCTTTGGCACATACTCATTTGAACATCTGGCTTTTGACTGCCCCTCCCACCTCACCTTTAAAGAGTTTGTTGTCTACCAGCCTTCCAATCACCTTGGTGACTTCCTTGGTGAAATCTCTTCCCTATGCGCCTCACTTAGCTTTTGTACTGAGTGACTTGTCATCCTCGGTGATTTCAGCCCACACCTGCTTCTCCAACACCTCCTCCAACTTCTCACCTTCCTGTCCTCACCAGCCTCATCCTACATATAAAGGGGAGATTTTCCTGGGCCTGGATTGCCTGAGCTCAGTGAATGTGCACAAATTGGGTGGGTCGGACTGCACGCCTGTAAAGGAACCAACCAGATTTTCCTTTCATTAATTAAAATGGAGAAAAATTATAAGAGTTCTTTTACAGGCATGTGGCTCAACCTGCCTGACTTTTTGATATTCGTTGTGCCATGTTGACCTAGTGTGCCTAGGTGCAAACCCACCAAAAGCCCTCCTATAAATTGCTTAACCACACCCATAGCCATTTTCTTGACCTAGCTATTATGTGAAGTCTTTCCACCGCCAAGGCCTTGATCTCCCAATGTCTTCACCAGAACCCTAATTCCCAACTCCCACTTCTCTGGCCTTCAAAACCTACCACTTCAACTGCATCTTTGGTCCTAACCCAACTCCCTCCCAAATTCCTGCTCAATGTGTCATTCCCCCTTCGTAAAGTGTCTTGATGTTTCTCTATGTTAAAGATTATGTATTAGTATAACGTCTTGGTATAAAGCCTGCTTCTAAATGCATAGTTTTACTCCATTTGCTTAGGGTGAGATCGCATTATAACAATCACACAATGGAGCAATCCAGTGATTCAGATCATTGGACTCTGGGGATAAGTTTGAAACATTCCAGCATGTCAGATTTGCAGTCATGTGTAAATAGATTGTGCAATGATGTGGCAACAGCAGTGACACCTGCAATAGAGTGCTCTGTAATACTGGTCATAAGCACAAGGAAGCATCTCCGACGAATGCTCACATTGCTGCTAGAGAGGTCTTGGAGCCCAAACAACAAGATGCACTCTTTGCTGGCTTCAGCTTGTTTGGAGAATGAATACAGACAACCTTGAGCCAAAGACTGACAGGCTGGGCTCTGTTATATGCTCAGGCAGATTGCCAATCATGATGAGGGGCCTGCATATATTAGTCAAGGATCAGGTGGTTAGTTCTCATGATGACACCACATCTGGGCTGTTATGCACCTCTGCACAAGTGACAGTAGACGTGTAGAAAGCATTCAGGACTGGGCAGCCAGAACAACATCAGACATAACTGACCATCAGGGTCCACAGCACATGAAGATATCATGCCACAATGATTCCAGGAGACTGATGGGGAAACCTTGCAGCCAGCTAACCAGTACACCCAATCATTCCATTAGGGAATCACAGAGGTGTAGTAGGTATAGACAAAAGCATTGTAGAAATTCATGTAGACAACATTCAGTATATGTCCGAACAAAGGATTTTTGCTACTGCGTTCAGGAAAAAGCAGGACCAGAATAATAAGTATGGTAAATAATCGGGATAAGACGAGGTGGGTACACTTAAGTTTGCTGGGGCAAATTCTTGAAGTTCTGGAGAAAAGTTATGTTTTATTTTTATATTTTTGAGTCTGCCTTTGCTCATGGCTCACTAACATGACATCCATCATTGATAATAAATATAGCCCAAATTTTATTCTAATTGTCATAATTTAAATTCCAAAAACCGCACACAAAAGGTTCAAATTGAAACAAATGAATGTTTCTTATTTACTGTGGGTTAAATTAATTTGCCTCAAATTTCCACCTCTAATATGTTCCATGTTGAGCAATTGGAATTTCATATAATGTAAGAACTGACCTGTGACTTGGTAACTTCCATCTTGTTGTATAATGCCATACAACCACTATTTTTTTATGCAAGTGGGAGTTTCAGCAGTGCTCTATTTCTAAAAGTTTAATACATCTCATCAGCAGGACTTATACTCCTTGACTGGGGCTTTGTCACCCATTCTCAGAATTAGGTACTCTGCATCTAAATTATTTACAGCAAAGTGCAATGCCTGTAAGTGTCAACTTGGCTCAATTCGCAGGACTCCGCTTCTGAGTCAAAACGTTGTGGGTTCAAGGCCCATTTCATTAAGCACATAATCTATGCTGATATTACAACCCAGTAGAGAGAGTGCTGCATTGTTAGAGGTGCCGGGGGAGGAGTTCAGTTTACAGCCATCCACTTTGCGCCTGATCTTGACTGGAAGTGCACTGGATGCATTATAGGCTCGGGCGACTTTTATTCATCCAGGGCACCTGCCTGAAACAGGCGATAGGTTCCTTAAAATTGCATATTGGGTACCTATGCCAGTCGTAGAAACCCTGGGGGCTAAATTGGGCTGCGTAGTGCCCGTTTTATAGACGCTACGAGGACACCTAAGCCCTGAAAATGGCGTCCGAGATGCTTGTGACGTGCACAGGCGCCATATTGGTAAAGGTGGTTGCTGCACCTAACGAACGCCAGAAGCATGTAGAGTAGGGAGATTATGATGTAAATCAGTGTGCAGGCAGCATTTTCAAACTCCCTGCTCCAGCCAACGCACTACCCTAACCTCGCACAACTGAACAGGAGTTAAAGGATATGAAGGACCCCCCCCTCACCAGCGCTATTTAAAAGGAGCATGCAGGAGTTACAAGTTAGTTGCTGGATTAGTTATTCTGGCTGCTGGTACAATTGTACTTGTTTGTGGAAGTTTCCTATACTTGGAGAAAGTTGCAATATTCTATAGAGAGTGGCCTGGCTGGTCTTGCAGTAATGCTAGTGGCATTTAAAATAGTGTGCTGAACAAGGTTGCTTCCAGACATGGGTGGCCTGCTAGGGTTTCCTCTGGGAATTGAACGTGACTGGGAGCATGCAGAGAGGCCTCGCAGAGCATAACAAGCTGCTAGAAGAGGGAGGAGAAGGCGCAGGGCACTCTGCAGGAGGCCATATCCAACGAGGGCCATCAGGGACCAATTCTCTTACCTTATCTTCAGTGACGACCAGTGCATCCGACAGCTGCGGATCACTAAAGAGGTCATGACTGAGATTTGTCAACTGCTGCAGCCACAACTGCAGCCTCAGAGCAGGGCAAGGACAGCATTGCCTGTGGCTGTCAAGGTAACCGTGATGCTTAATCTTTATGGCTCTGGCTCCTTTCAGGCTGCTGCTGGAGAGATAAGTAACATCTCACAGTTTGCAGTGCACTGCAGTATAAAGGAGGTCACTGAGGCTCTGTACGCACTCAGAAACAGATTCATCACGTTCCTCTGGACAGAGACATGCAGCAGGAGTGAGCACGACGGTTTGTTCACATTGCAGGCGTCCCCATGGTGCAGGGTGCCATTGACTGCACGCATATTGCCCTGTGTGCTCCACATCTGAACTTGGCCATATTCATAAACAGAAAGGGATTCCACTCCCTCAATGTGCAACTGGTGTGCGACCACATGCAGAGCATCACGCAGGTCAGTGCCCCCTATCCTGGCAGCAGTCATGATTCCTTCATTCTGCGGCAGTCCAACGTGTCACCTATATTTCAACGGCAAGTCAAAGGCTGGCTACAGGGCGACAAGGGTTATTCCCCCCCCCACCCATGAAGTGGCTCATGACCCCGGTCCGGAACGCACGCACACGTGCACAGCAGACATACAATGAAAGCCATGCTGCCACACGGAACATCATACAGCACACCATAGGAGTTCTCAAGCAACGCTTCCGCTGCCTGCACTGCTCGCGGAGGGGCCTGCAGTACTCAGCTGACCGGGTATCAAGATTTGTCATTGTATGCTACATGCTGCACAATCTCGCCATTATGAGGGAACGGCCCTTGCCACCGCCTATCTGGTGAGAACCTGAGCAAGAGGAAGAGGAGGAGGAGACAGAGGAGGAGGAAACGGAGGAGGAAATGGAGGAGGCGGAAGTGGAGGAAGAGGCAGGGAGGCAACAAGGTAGACAGACTCTGTCTGCCAGGGCTCTGTGTGATCAGATGATTAATAAGCGACACCAGTAATCTCAATGACACCTTCCCATTCACCGACAGTTCTACATTCCTTACCTTTCCTCTCCCACATGACCATCAAGTTGTCCTCCTGATGATTACGTACTGCTTCCTCCCTCAGCTCATCACAGAAATGAAAACCAACACCAAATACAAATTCAGAACCACATTTATAGACTTACACAGAAACGATTCAAACAAACTGATACCTTTCACCCTTGTGCATTGCCCTAGTGCCTGTCGTTCGTGTGCCCAGTGATCAACAGCACTCTCTCCTTCATGGGGGTGAGGGCGTGCCTGTCCTCCCCTGCTGTTGTGCGCTACCTTCTAGAAGAAAGAGGGAAGTGTGTCAGTGAGTGTCCTGCAAAATGTTTGGGTGATGTGGCTATCATGGTTGAATAGTCTGTGAGTTGTGGGTGTGTGGCTGGCAAGAGTGGAAATGTGGGAGGGTGAGATGAAACATCTGATTTGAAGAGTTGGGTACTGATTGAAAGAGTTTGTTGGTAGGTGGGTGATGGGGGGTGTAGTGCGTGGAGCAGTGGATAAGGCTAGTGGTGCAGATGGTAGGATATGCCACTTGACAGTAGACCTCACTCACCTTGACCACTTGTGTCAAATCAGTGAACTTCTTCCTTCACTGCATCCAAGTGCGTGGAGCGATGCTCCTGGTATTTAGCTCGTGCGTGACTTCCTCCCACTGCCTCTTCAGCATTTGTCTGGAGGGCCTCCTGTCCCCCTGTGGATAAAGGATTCCCCTCCGTCTGTCCACCTCTTCCATCAAGGCCTCTAGTCCACCGTTCGAGAATCTTGGTGCATGCACTCTCCTACGAGGTGCATCCCCAGTGGCTGGGTTATGGGTGGTGGAAGGCTGCTGACCTTCAAGTGAGGAGTGTGCAGATGGCCCTGGAGGACGAACTCGAGCAGCTCTGGGCCGGGAGGGCCCGGTTTCAGACAGCACCATCTTGTCCTGGGCTGCAGCAGTCTGGGCTGGCTGGCTGACAGTCAGCAGCAAGAGCACTGGCGGAGTGGCAGGGGCGGAGCCCCATTCTACAGTGGTACCCAGAGCCACAATAGCAGCAGTCTGAGCTTCCAAACCAGCAGTTTAAGCTCCCAATGCAGCAGTCAGACCTTGGGTGGCAGCTGTTTGTACTGCAATGGAAGCTGTGACATCGGTCATCAGACGCTGTATCATGGGTGGGCTCCACAGGTGTGCTGATGGAGGTGATCACCTGTTCCATGTTGGAAAGGATGGGCTCCATCTGCGCCAAGTTGGAGCTGCCCCTTGACATTGTGCGCAGGCTTTCTGGCAGGCTTTCTAGTGCACTGGGCATTTGGTGGTGTACGCCCATCAGCCTTCTTCTGTAGCCTGGCCCATTGAAGTCGTCACCTGACTCCTCTACAGCAGAACTATTGAGCGACCTCGCCCTCCAGCGAGCTGACACCTGCGTTATCCGTTCACCCTGCCATGGCTCCTGCGCACTTGTGCATGTGTCTCACCGCATGCAGATCCCTCCTTTATCCTAGCCTCTAAACTATGCGCAGTGTCAGTGTCTGAGCTGGTGGCTGCGAGTATAAGTTAGATTGAAAATATTTCTACATCATCACTGTTGTCTTCCTCTGCCTCCTCTGACTGTGCCGATTCCAGTTCTTGGGTATCTGAAATGACAAAGGGAGACGGGTTGAGGAGAAAGTAAGACGTGCATGCTGACACCATCTGCAGCACTTGAGTCAGAAAAGATTGTGGGATGAAGGAGAAGTGGGAAGCGAGAAGGAGGATTAGGTATGCAGCGACCCTCATCATCGATACTTCCAGCACCGTCAGTGGCCAAGGCCTCAGCGATGGCCTGTCCAGTGATCAACAGCACTCTCTCCTTCATGGGGGTGAGGGCGTGCCTGTCCTCCCCTGCTGTTGTGCGCTACCTTCTAGAAGAAAGAGGGAAGTGTGTCAGTGAGTGTCCTGCAAAATGTTTGGGTGATGTGGCTATCATGGTTGAATAGCCTGTGAGTTGTGGGTGTGTGGCTGGCAAGAGTGGAAATGTGGGAGGGTGAGATGAAACATCTGATTTGAAGAGTTGGGTACTGATTGAAAGAGTTTGTTGGTAGGTGGGTGATGGGGGGTGTAGTGCGTGGAGCAGTGGATAAGGCTAGTGGTGCAGATGGTAGGATATGCCACTTGACAGTAGACCTCACTCACCTTGACCACTTGTGTCAAATCAGTGAACTTCTTCCTTCACTGCATCCAAGTGCGTGGAGCGATGCTCCTGGTATTTAGCTCGTGCGTGACTTCCTCCCACTGCCTCTTCAGCATTTGTCTGGAGGGCCTCCTGTCCCCCTGTGGATAAAGGATTCCCCTCCGTCTGTCCACCTCTTCCATCAAGGCCTCTAGTCCACCGTTCGAGAATCTTGGTGCATGCACTCTCCCAGGCGGAACCATTCCTCACTATCCTGCAGCACAGAGTTAGCTGACAAACAAATTCCAGCTCTTCCTGCAGCCACAGTGTACCTCCCCTTTAAGAGGTGGAGGCTACCTTTGAGTAGTGCTAGCCACTCCCGATATCAGGGCCCCCTGCTGATATGTGCAGCCAATCAACAGCATAGATAGCACTAGCTGCACGCAGCAATCATTTAAATCATCAGGCAGCACGAATGTTACGTGCAAACCTGCATCCCTACACCCATTTTCGGGGGTTAGCCAATTTAACACCCCCTTGATTCCAAAATTCAGGTACAAATGGGCTGAGCTTGCACCACACATGCTTTGCCTATTTGTGCCAGGTCTTGAGTGGCCTAACCGAGCAGCTCTTAAAGGGACCGCAGAAAGCTGCTCAATAAAGAGGCCAAGAAATGTTCAATTTTTATTTTGTGTGCCCAGGAGAAGTAGCATGGCCTACAAAAAAAAACTCCAGCCTGCTGCTTGCGTGTTCAAGGCTCCCCCCCACCCCCAGATCAACTTTCCCCTCCCTCCCAGACCTGACCTGCCGAATTTCTCCCACGCTATCTTTTAGATGAGATGTTAAACCGAGGTCTTGTCTGCCTGTTTGGATGGATTTAAACGGTCGCAGAGCACGGTGTTCTCCCAGTGTCTTAGCTAACATTCCTCCCTCAACCAAAAAATGATTAACTGGTCATTCATTTCATTCGCTGTTTGTTAGATCTTGCTGTGTGTAAATTGGCTGCTTTGTTGGCCTATACGACAACAGTGACTAGACTTCAAAAATAAATCATTGGTTATCAAACGCTTTGAAATGTGAATGGTGTTTTAAAATGCAAGTTTTTTCTTTCTCTTACCTGACAATTGCCCAGAAAGTCTTTCTCATACTATGTATTACAGAGCCTGCTGTAGAAAGTGATTAATAACTTCATTGACATAGCAGAGATAGGACCACTTTTAGTTTGGACACTTCAACTGCAGGTAAGTGTTAAAATAATAAAAGGCTGATCTGTATCTATGAATATTATCCAATAAAATGATCGGAATCTTACAACACCAGGTTATAGTCCAACAATTTTATTTTAAAATCACAAGCTTTTGGAGATTATCCCCTTTGTCGGAGATTATCCCCTTCGTCAAGTCATTCACTCACCTGACGAAGGGGATAATCTCCGAAAGCTTGTGATTTTAAAATAAAATTGTTGGACTATAACCTGGTGTTGTAAGATTCCTTACATTTGTCCACCCCAGTCCATCACCGGCATCTCCACATCAATAAAATGATCAATCAATTACAATACTAGTACCAACTTTTGCAGTTTAAGTCTGCAGTCTAAAAAAGAAAGAAAGAACTTGTACTTATATAGTATGTTTCACATCCTCAGGATGTCCCAAAGTGCTTCACAGCCAATGATGTACTTTTGAAATGTAGTTACTATTGTAATATAGGGAAACGTGGCAGTTAATTTGCACACAGCAAGCTCCCACAAACAGCAATGAAATAAATAACCAGATAATTTGTTTCAGTGCTGGTGGTTGAGGGATAAATGTTGGCCTGAACACTGGGAGAATGCCCGTGGTGTTGGAACAACAACAACAACAAAAACTTGCATTTATATAGCACCTTTAACGTAGTAAAATGTCCCAAGGTGCTTCACGGGGGCAATATCAAACGAAATTTGACGCTGAGCCACTTAAGGAGATATCAGGACAGGTGACCAAAAATAGAGAGAGATAGAGAGGCGGAGAGGCTTAGAGAGGGAATACCAGAACTTAGGGCCTAGGCAGCTGAAGGCATGGCCACCAGTAGTGGGGCGATTAAAATCGGGGATGCGCAAGAGGCAAGAATTGGAGGAGTGCGGAGATCTCGGAGGGTTGTAGGGTTGTAGGAGGTTACAGATAGGGAGGGGCGAGGCCATGGAGGCATTTGAAAACAAGGATGAGATGGACTGGGAACCACGGTAGGTCAGCGAGCACAGGGGTGATGGGTGAACAGGACTTGATGTGAGTTAGGTTACGGGCAGCAGAGTTTTGGATGAGCTGAAGTTTATGGAGGGTGGAAGATGGGAGGCTGGCCAGGAGAGCATTAGAATAGACAAGTCTAGAGGTAACAAAGGCATGGATGAGAGTTTCAGCAGCAGATGAGCTGAGACAGGGGCGGAGATGGACGATGTTACGGAGGTGGAACTGGGCAGTCTTGGTGATGGAGTGGATATGTGGTCGGAAGCTCATCTCAGGGTCAAATAGGACGCCAAGGTTGCGAACAGTCTGGTTCAGCCTCAGACATTGGCCAGGGAAAGGGATGGAGTTGGTGGCTAGGGAACGGATGACAATGGAAGCAGGTTAAACAATTGCAGAAAACTCAGAAGCCAAACAAAAACAGGAAACACAGCAAGATGTCGAATGGGATGTTTACTGCCATCTTTTGTCTCTATTAAAGTTTTATTTAAAAATCTGCTTTTTTAAAAGGCCACCTGGTGGATTATTTGGCAGACATTGACTGTTGGTTACGGCCACAACAGTCAACCTTCTTCCATTTGTGAATCTTCAGCTGGTTTCCCGTTCTGCTGTGCCATGACTTCTGCATGTGCACGTTGTTCTGCATCCTCCACAATAAAGCTTCTTTGAAGAGCAAAGTTGTGTCGCATACAACAGGAAGTGGCTATTTTGGCGACTACGCTTGTACTGTGACAGCTCCATCCCCCCCACCCGACTGATTCAAACATCAGAAGTGCTTCCTCAGACTACCAGTTAAATGTTCAACAGCTTTCATTTAAAAAGTGCCGTTAACATACAAAAACATCTCAAAGTGCTTCACAGGGGCGTGATAAAACAAAAATGACCCCTAAGTCAAAGAAAGAGATATTAGGAAGGGTGACCAAAAGCTTGGTCAAAGAGGTGGGTTTTAAGGAAGGTCAAAGGAGGAGAGAGAGGTGGAGGGTTGGAGGGGTTTAGGGAGGGAACGCCACAGCATGCGGCCTCGGCAGCTGAAGTCATGGCCGCCAATGTTGGGGCAATGGGAAGTGGGAGTGCACAAGAGGCCGGAATCAGTTCTGGGGGAGAAATGTACTGCTGGAGGATATTGCAGAGGCAGGGAGGGAGGAGCTCATGGATGGACATAAACACAAGGATGACAATTTTAAGTTTGAGAGGTTGGAGGACCAAGAGTCAATGTAGGTCAGTGAGAGAGGGGTGATGGGCAAGTGGGACTTGGTGTGGGATAGAATTCAGGCAACAGAGTTTTGGATGAGATGAAGTTTACGGAGGATGGAGAATGGGAAATTGTCCAGGAGAACATTGGAATAGTCAAGTGTGGAAATGACAAAGGTATGGATGGGTGTATCGGCTGCAAATGGGCTGAGGGGTGGAGGCAGGTGGAAGTAGGTGGTCTCTGTGCTGGAGGGAATATGAAAGCTCGGCTTTGGGTCAAATAAAATGTCAAGTGACATTTGTCGTACTGGCACAATCTTCAATAAATCTGCACTCTGCCTCTGTATATGTATCTTTATTTATGGCTGCAGTAGATACTCATGTCCCCATCAACCAACCTCCCACTTCAAACAAACCCACCTCTAGGACTTGCTGTAAAATAAGCTTTAAATAACTGCGGGGTCCCTGGGAGATTGATATTTGCTTGCATGATTCTGTGCTTGTGGGTGCATATAGACTGAATGTTCTTTGAGAAAGACCCTTGCAATTCATAAAGGGCACGGTGACACGAATGGCAACAAAGGTGCAGCCAGTAACTCCCTGCACTCTTGGGAAGGTTGCGGTGCAATGGAAATGTGTCACCCTGACCTGCCAATGCTGTTGATCTATTTGGAACTGCATCAAATAAAACAGAAAACTGGCTGACACTACTTATGTCACTGGTGCTTGCCTGGAACAATTCTAAAGCATAGAATCTCAGGACTATGGAGATTTACATTGCACTAGTAGTACGTTATTGATATCTGACTGTGACTTTTGTTCAGCGGAGGTGAGTTTGGTCACAGCCTCTCTGCTTAACCTCAGCCTTCTGAAGTGGTCTTCCTGTCATTCTTGGATAGTTCTGCGTGGGATGGTACACCAAATGCATGGGGTACCGGGACAAGACTATACACATTATATAGCACCTTAGCTCATGGGCTGTCCTGTCTGTTCCTCAGCCAGTGTGAGTGGCCTATTTTAATCCAGTGCCCATTTCCTTTTTTGGCACAGTGAAAGTACTTCTGGATGTCTGTTTGTAATCTATCGTGACTAAAATAAAGCAGACTGTGAGCATTGATCATTGTCAGTAAGTCAGCATTCTGAATACATTGCACGTGTAGAATGAGGGTGTTTGAATATTGTGAAAGCTCGATTTAAATACCAATCATGGTGAAACCAAAAGCTGAACAGTGATGCATGGACTTAGCATTAAAACACAGGAATCATTTTGTAAAGCAATATAAAGCAGGGAAAAATCTGCACAATACAGCATTCATGAAATTCTTTATCCTCAATGCCCAAATAGTAAATGTGTTAAATGTTACAGCCAAAGGGATTTTCAGGCTCCAAAGTCCATACAAAAGTATAGAAGATCTGAATTTGAATTTGCATAATGTTAACCTGAGATGCTTTTTACCTCCATTTTGGGTGTGCCTTTTTGAAACTGACTTATACTCTGCGCTGTTATCTCATAATAGATCTAATGTGCATGTGCCAGAAGCAGAATAAGGCACACTCAAAAGAGTGGTCTGTACAGCAAAAACGCGGGTGAGATATCTAACTGCTACCTTTCTCCTTTAACTTTTTAGGAAGTCGTCGCATTGTGATTTTTAGGTTTTCCATTGAAAATCCATGTGGTTTTAGAATTAATCATCATTTCCATTCAGGGATCAATTAGTGACAGTGGAAAAGTTAAGTCTTGATATAAGCAAGTTTGTTTTTGGATAAATTTGACTTGCTGTCAATGAGTATCAACTGCATTTACTCCTTGGCTCTTGATAGTGGTGCAGAGTTCCAGGGTGACGATGCTCCCTGCCACACAGTAAAAGTTGAAGGCAAGTGGAAATGAGTCTGAAACGTGGCATCATTAGTAGATTGGACAGAATCCTAATTAGGGCTCCATAAAAAAACTCTGGGATGAATTAAAGAAGTAACCAAGAAAGAGAACAACTCAGCTTTACGATAAGGGAAAGAACTCATACAGGGCCCACATAAGTAGTAGGCAACAAGTGCAATGGAGCTATGCAGGGAAACTTGCTTCAGTCATGAGATGCGTCCTGTTGTTAGCCATTAAAGTTGACGGGACCTGATAATTGATATAGATGCCAGCTTGACTCAAAAGGTTGTAGGTGCAAGCTCCAGTTCATGATGAGAGCATGTAATCTATGCTGACACTTGAGTGCAATGCTGAGGAAGTGCTGCATTGTCAGAAGTACTGTTTTTTAAACCAAAGCCTTGTAGAAACATGGAGAAATAGAATCATAGAATGGTTACAGCACAGAAGTAGGCCATTTGGCCCATCGAGCCCATGCCGGCTCTTTGTAAGAGCAGTCCAGTCAGTTCCATTCCCCCGCTCTTTCCCTGTAGCCCTGCAAATTTTTTCCCCTTTGCGTATTTATCCAATTCGTTTTTGAAATCCATGATTGAATCTGCCTCCACCACCCTTTCAGGCAGCACATTCCAGATCATAACTACTCGTTGTGTAAAAAAGATTTTCCTATGTCTCCTTTGGTTCTTTTGACAATCACCTTAGATCTGTGTCCTCTGGTTCTCGATCCTTCTGCCAATGGGAACAGTTTCTCTTTATTTACTTTATCTAAACCTTTCATGATTTTAAACACTTCTATCAAATCTCCTCCAAACCTTCTCTGCTCTAAGAACCCCAGCTTCTCCAGTCTATCCACGTAACTGAAGTCCCCCATCCCTGGAACCAGTAAATCTTTTCTGCACCCTCTCCAAGGCCTTCACATCCTTCCTAAAATGCAGTGCCCAGAATTGGACACAATACTCCAGTTGTGGCCAACTAGTGTTTTATAAAGGTTCAACATAACTTCCTTGCTTTCGTACTCCATGCCTCTATTAATAAAGCCCAGGATCCTGTATGCTTTTTTAACCACTTTCCCAACCTGTCCTGCCACCTTCGAAGATTTGTGTACATATACCCCCAGAACTCTCTTTTCCTGCAACCCGTTCAGATTTGTACCATTTAGTTTATATTGCCTCTCCTCGTTCTTCCTGCCAAAATGTATCACTTTGCACTTCCCTGGGTTAAATTTCATCTGCCACGTGTCTGCCCATTCCACCAGCTTGTCTATGTCCTATTGAAGTCTATTACTATTCTCCCCACTGTTTACTACACTTCTAAGTTTTGTGTCATCTGCAGATTTTGAAATTGTGCCCTGTACAGCCAAGTCCAGCCAAGTCCAAGTCAATATATATCAAGAAAAGCAGTGGTCATTGTATCGACCCCTGGGGAACACCACTGTACACCTCCCTCCAGTCCGAAAAACAACCATTCACCACTATTCTCTGCTTCTTGTTGTATCCATGCTGCTCCTGCCCCCTTTATTCCATGGGCTTCAATCTTAATGACAAGCCTGTTATACGGCACTTTATCAAACGCCTTTTGAAAGTCCATATATACCACACCAATTGCATTGTCCTCATCTACCCTCTCTATTACCTAATCAAAAAACTCAATCAAGTTAGTTAAACACGATTTGCCTTTAACAAATCTGTGCTGGCTTTCCCTAATCAATCCACTAGGGCTCCTTGATGCAACACTCAGTCAAATGCTCTTTTGTCCATGTTTAGACCAAGGCTGTTATGAGGTCTGGAGCCGAGTGGTCCTGGCTGAACCCAAACTGAGCATCGGTAAGCAGGTTATTGGTGAGTAAATGCAGCTTCATAGCACTGTTGACGACTTATCATGTACCTCTGAATAGCTGTATACAAAGTTGTTTTGAAAGACACCTGGAAGCAGGCCAGTTGTCTGCTCTCTTGGAAGGCATTGTGGAATGAATGCATATTAATATATATTCAGCCCGATGAAAATATAATCATGTAAATAAGAACCCATTAAAATAATTAAACAGTTCAGAATAAGCTGCTTATTCTGACTTGTTGCCTGTACGTTGTTGTAAATCCTTGGAAAACATTTTCTGGAAGAGGCCTGCTCTTCTGTTGCAGGCCTGGGTTCAATTTGGAGTACTATGCTGAGCTTGAATTATGGGGTTGAGCTTTGTTACTCACTTTTTCTGCCTCTACCTTGTTTTTTCTTGATTAGCTGAAATTAATATCAATCACAGCAAATCCTTCCCCTCTTCATTTTGGCTCCATCACTTCTGCTGAAATTTCAATCAGCAAATCCCTGTGCATCTTTCAGCAGCCTAACCTGATCAATGTGCTCCCTTTAGTAGGACTGACCTGATCCTCATGCTTCTTTCGGTGGCCTGACCCAATCACCGCAATCCCTTTAGAAGCCCAGTGCACTCTGCTCCCTGTGATCCCTTCAGTGACCTGACCTGTCTCAATCCCTCCAACCTGCCTGGAGTCTATCCCAGCTCGCTCTACTCTGAATCATCCTTGCCTAGGTTCCTTACTCACTGTTGCTATGTTTGGCTCCCTTAATGCACTTGCAATATTGTGGATGAACACTATATTCTGAAAGTACAGTAAGGAGAGTTGAGAACAAGTTCCAGCTCTCATGCTCATCAGCCTGCCCTGAGTGTTTTCCAGCCTATCTACTTGCCCGCCTGTTCAGCCTAATAAATGGTTCCTAGTTCAGCGGCCCAAGGTGCTTCCTTATCTTCCCATATGCACCAAGTATTTTCTTGCTTACCTTGTCGTCTGTCCAGAGTGCTTCCTGGCCTATCTGCTTGCCACCTCTCCTTCCCCAAGTACCTCCCTGTCTGCCTGTTGGCTCAGCGGTCCAGTCTGACTGCTTCCTGCCCCACCAAGAAATGGAAGAGGAGAGCGAGAAGTGAAGAAGCTAGAGCAAGAGAGAATATAAGGTATAGACAGAGAGTGAAAGAGAATGAGAAGTGAAGGAGGAGAGAAAAGAAGTGAAAGTGTGAGCGAAAGCAAGAATTGAAGGAGCAAGTGAGAAGTGAAGCTTGAGAGACAACCTGTACAATGGTATAGTTTTAAACAGTATGGACCTCCCTCTGATCCACTGCTTGTTACAAGTAGAATACAACAATTCCACAAGCAACATTAAATTTAAAGGTTACTTTGGGGAAATGAGTTTCATCAAAGAGGAGCAGTTTGCCCTGAGATTAGTGTGATTTGTCTGTAAGGAGTTAATCTCTGTTTTTCTGGGATCATGCCAATAAGTATTCGATTTCAAGAGTGGAGCACAAAACATCCAGAGCAGAACAGACCACCATCATTTCTTTAGCAAAATATGTCATGCCGATTTGCATTGAAAGCAACAAGGGTATTCAGATATGACACATCATTTAGGATTTACAAAACACAAGAACAATGCACAAACTGTCATTTCGTCTAGCAAAATCAACACCTGGGTAAGTACCAGCAAAACTGCCGTCAGAGTGAATGATAGAAAGCCAAAGTGCTTCTTCCAGGTTTTTTAGTTGAGCTCATTCTGGCTCTATCTATTAGTGATCATGTGAATGGTCTATTTGAGAAAATGTTTTCCGACTGCTATGTTGTCGTGACATATGCATGCAAGACGACGAAAACAAGTCATGTTATGAATATTGTGATAGGCCCTGAGTAGACAGTTCTTGCAGCAGCAAAGTTAAGTTGGTCCATCAGAAATAAAAACAGGAAATATTGGAAATGCACAGCAGGTTGGTGAGCATCTGAAGGCCAGACTGGTGAGACTGCACCAGAGGCACATGGCACCCACCCACCATCCGAATGTACGAAATTGATGGGCAGGAAAAGACCAGCTGGTCCATCCAGCTTGCCCCACACCAAGATGGCCAGAGAGAAAAAAGTTATGATCGCGTACCCTTTGTCAGAACTGAAGGTGTACAAGTTACGGTGCGTACCCCTTGTCAGAACTGAAGGCAGAGAGATAAACAGGCATTTTAATAAGGTTGCAGATCAAAGAGAGAAAAAGGAGGGGGGGGGGGTGGGTGGAGAATAAGGGAAGAAGACTAACATACACCAATCACACACTTTGGAGCTTGTACCATATGCATCTGTAGGGTGTCCATGCAGAGTATCACAGACTGCAGCGGTTCAAGAAGGCAGCCCACTACCACCTTTTCAAGGGCAACTAGGGACGGGCAATAAATGCTGGCTTTGCCAGCGACACCCATATCCCGAGAATGAATTAATTAAAGAAAACCTGGAAGGACCCCATGGCACAGATGTTAAGTGCGATTGTGAGCTTAGCAGCCATTGGCAGAACAATGCATTATGGTGGAGTTGGGCTGCAGGTCCACTTGCAACATGTGGCACAACTCTGCGACAGGAAAGTGAGGCCTCAACAGGTACTGGTGCCTGGTTGAATGCAGGTAGAAGCATCTCTGGCTGTATATTGTGGTTTAGGGGTTCTGGTGGGTGGGTGCCACGTGCCTGTGCAGTCTCACCAGTCTGGCCTCCAGCTGTTGCTCCTTCTCTTCTTCTTCCAGTGGGAATACCTTTGTGCCCTGTCTGAAAAGGGTGGGGGATGGGGAGAAATGGCAGTCCCTTATAAATGGAACAAAGAGAGATGGCAAAGTGGTTGACAACAGCGGAAAAAAAACCACAGTGAAAATTACACAGTCATAAGCTTTTAACAGTGTCTGTAAATGTGTAAGCTAATCCCTCCACCTATAATATAGTGTCTAGCAACCCTGGAGGTACAGTTTTATACTGCTATGATTATAAATCAGCACCAATAAAGTGTAGATGTTGGAAAATGGAGTGGATTACATCTCCGTATCATTACCAGCTCACTTGCATATGCCCGCCCAAGAAATTAAATGGCACTGTTTCTGACCGCTGGAAAATGATGATGGAATTGAGGTGGCTGCAAAAGGAGGTGGAGATCCATAACATGCCTCATATCCTCTGCCTCTGCCTCATATCCTCTGCCTCTACCTCATAACCTGCTGTCATTGGCCCGAATAATGCCACAAAATCGTACAGAGAGCGGAAAAAAGGCTGGACTGTGGAGCTCATGGACAGTTTGTCTCTTTTACGAGGTAAATTTTAGGGTTTAGTGCTCCTGGCATGGAGCTCAGCAGAGCTTTACCATTACGGGTGTAAAATCATGTGGGCCTCGATTGATCTTTGTGATGCCATCGTGCAAGGCTCTGAGTTGGGCAAGACTTACCACCATTCAACATCACAGTCCCCTAAGAGGTGGGGGCATTTACAACAGGTCTCTGCCCTGTAATAACTGTGCTGCCACTTCCAAGCAGGTCTGGGTCTTCACCCTCTTCCACAGCTAGAGCAGACTGTAACTCCATAGCTCCTCAGTAGCTCTATGGCCTTCTTCCAACATCTGGGATGCTCCCTCCAATCCTTTCGTAGGAATTATGGGCAATTGTTTCCTGTAACAAGGCTGTCATTTGAGGAATGTCTCCCAGGTGGCATCAGTCAGCTGATGTAATTGATCTGCTGCTAGCATCCAAAGACAGCGGAAGAAGGGGGTTTGAATGTTTCGATTGTAAGTGATTCCTGTTGGAGGAGTTGGTGACACATATTGTAAGATGCAGCATTAGTGAAACTCTTAACCACAGTGCAGTGTGAAGCATGACTTGTGTAGCTGTTTATATTAGAAGGTGAATGGTATGCAGGTGTGTTACCTTGCCTGCCCTTGTCAGGTCATTGAACTTTTTGTGACACTGGTCTGCAATTCTGGGGATGAGAGTTAGCACTCAGGGTCACTGCCACCTCCCTCCACATGACACATTTTCCTGAGGTCTCCTCCCATTGGCGCCTAGCAGTCTTTTTCTCCTTCGCTGCATTTCATCCTGTCAGTGTCTGATGGTGGGCCTCATCAAAAACTTGGGCTCTTCTTTTCTCCCTCCTTACAGACACCTGCTTTCTTTTTTGGGTGCCTCTGCTCATTCCTCCATTCCCTAAAAGTGCCACGAAATCTCAAATGAGCGATCTAATACAGCAACCTGACAGTCAATTCAGTCTTGCAAAACATTTACCACTTAGCTGTGCACCCTGAGCCTGCTGCTGAAAACTACAGACATTCTAAACTTTTCAAAGATTGCAGTTGAAAGTTCCCAGTGCTCCACCTGCTTCCACAACAAAACTGCGGGCTGCTGCCAGCCCAGGCTTGCCCCACTACCTTTTACCTCCCCCCCTCGCTTCCTGTCCAAGGCAGCCAAAATTGGGAAGGCCTGATCCGGCCAGCTGCTTTGGGGGCATCCAACTGGTGTCCACAGCTCAATGCTCTTATTGCAATGGACCAATTTTTTGCAGTGCTCGGGCCTTTGTCTTCAGGCTCAGGGATCATTCCCAGCGTCCATTTGATAACTGAAAACTGGCCCAAGCCAACTTCTACTCCAACGTGTTGTGATTCTGCAATAAAAGCTGGTACAGAACAACACGCAGCTCTGAAATTTCTATTTATTGAAAAACATGCATGCAAGTCACCTCACAAACTTGCATAACAACAGCCCTTGAAAGCCAAGCCTTTTTGGTTGTAACCAATAGTGCAGTTGCCTTCAAAAGACCAAATCTAGATTGCGACATAAGCTCCAGAAGCTTTTTGTTAATTAGTAGTGGAGAAGATGTAGGAAAGTTGCTCCCACTCCCCTCATGCTTAGCCAATTAAGTATTGTGTAATCTTTTAAACTTAATGTGCTGGAGAATCTTCCCCTTTTCCTTTTTTCTCCTCTTCCTTTCCTTCCCTCTTCCTTTCTTCCCCTCTTCCTCCCATCCCCTCCCTTGCCCTGAAACCGCTGGAACAGTTGGTAATCCGGGCCGTTAACTGTTTTATATAAAGGCAGTTTCAGCAATTTCTAGCGTAAATATTAGATAGGAATTATAAATATATAGGATGTTGCTCAGCCCAGTGCGGCCCAGCTGCAAGCAATATAGCGAAAGGTTTAACTGCATCCTATGTTCACTGCATCGTGAATCCTAAAATAAAACTACAAACACGCCCATTAAAAAAGTACACAAATTACATTAATGAAAATGTTTCAGGACAAGTGCAAAGGATTTTTAAAGAGATTATAGTTATGCTGGCTCTTAAAAATTAATTAATGAAGTTCATAATACATACATGTTTATGTGTGCCTTTGATTTTATTTTATGACTGTTATGTTCCCGCAACTGAACCAAGTATTTTCCTGTGCTAAGAAGTGTTTGTTAAAAACATTACAGTTTAAAAAAAAATCTCAATGTACATTCCTCTTTATTATATTCTGACCTGTAGTAATTCAAAGCCTTCTGGCATTTATACAACTGAGGGAAACAAAGGCTTATAATATTCATTCCTCATAAAAAAAGAACATTCGATCAGTTGTTAATTTTAAATCTGAGATTGATAGATTTTTGTTAACTAAAGGTATTAAGGGATATGGGGCTAAGGCGGGTATATCGAGTTAGATCACAGATCAGCCATGATCTTATTAAATGGCGGAACAGGCTCGAGGGGCTAATTGGCCTACTACTGTTCCTATGTTCCTATTTACAATCTAGGTACATTCCTACGAGGGAGAAAGGTAGGGCCACTAAAGCCAGAGCTCCCTGGATAACAAGAGATAGAGAATAAGATGAAGCAGTAAAAAGGAGCTAATTGGCCTATTCCTGTTCCTATGTTCTATGTAGAGTCTAGGTACATTCCCATGAGGAAGAAAGGTAGGGCAATTAAAGCCAGAGCTCCCTGGATGACAAAAGAGATAGAGAGTAAGATGAAGCAGAAAGAAAGGGTGCATGACAGATGTCAGATTGATAACACAGTGAGAACCAGGCTGAATGTGGAAAGTTCAGAGGGGAAGTGAAAAAGGAAATAAGAGGGGCCAATGGAGAGTATGAGAATAGACTGGCAGCCAACATAAAAGGGAATCCAAAAGTCTTCTGTAGGCATGTAAACAGTAAACGGATAGAAAGAGGATGGGTGGGGCCGATTAGGGACCAAAATGGAGATCTACTCATGGAGGCAGAGGGCATGGCCGTGGTACTAAATGAGTACTTTGCATCTGTCTTTACCAAGGAAGAAGATGCTTCCAGAGTCTCAGTAAAGGAGGATGTAGTTGAGATACTGGATGGGCTAAAAATTGATAAAGAGGAGGTACTAGAAAGGCTAGCTGTACTTAAAGTAGATAAGTCACCCAGTCCAGATGGGATGCACCCTAGGTTGCTGAGGGAAGTAAGGGTGGAAATTGCGGAGGTAGTGGCCGTAATCTTCCAAATATTCTTAGATACAGGGGTGGTGTCAGAGGACTGGAGAATTGCAAATGTTGCACCCTTGTTCAAAAAAGGGTACAAGTAGAAACCTGGCAACTACAGGCCAATCAGTTTAACCTCGGTGGTGGGGAAACTTTTAGAAACGATAATCCAGGACAGAATTAGCAGTCACTTGGACAAATGTGGATTGATTAGGGAAAGCCAGCATGGATTTGTTAAAGGCAAATGGTGTTTAGCTATCTTGATTTAGTTTTTTGATGAGGTAACAGATAAAGGCAATGCAGTTGATGTGATGTATATGGACTTTCAAAAGGCGTTTGATAAAGTGCCGCATAATAGGCTTGTCATCAAGATTGAAGCCCATGGAATAAAAGGAGCAGTAGCAGCATGGATACAGAATTGGCTAAATAACAGGAAACAGAGAGTAGTGGTGAATGGTTGTTTTTTGGACTGTAGGGATGTGTACAGTGGTGTTCCCCAGGGGTCGGTACTAGGACCACTGCTTTTCTTGATATATATTAATGACTTGGGCTTGGTTGTACAGGGCACAATTTCCAAATTTGCAGATGACACAAAACTTGGAAGTGTAGTGAACAGTGGGGAGGATAGTGATAGACTTCAAGAGGATATAGACAGGCTGGTGGCATGGGTGGACACGTGGCAGATGAAATTTAATGCAGAAAAATGCGAAGTGATACATTTTGGTAGGAAGAATGAGGAGAGGCATATAAACTAAAGGGCACAATTCTAAAAGGGGCACAGGAACAGAGAGATCTGGGGGTAAATGTACACAAATTGTTGAAGGTGGCAGGGCAGGTTGAGAAAGCAGTTAAAAAAGCATATGGGATCCTGGGCTTTATAAATAGATGTGGAGATGCCGGTGATGGACTGGGGTTGACAATTGTAAACAATTTTACAACACCAAGTTATAGTCCAACAAATTTATTTTAAATTCCACAAGCTTTCGGAGGCTTCCTCCTTCGTCAGGTGAACGGTGTGGAAATTTGCACACCGTTCACCTGACGAAGGAGGAAGCCTCCGAAAGCTTGTGGAATTTAAAATAAATTTGTTGGACTATAACTTGGTGTTGTAAAATTGTTTACAATTTATAAATAGAGGCATGGAGTACAAAAGCAAGGAAGTCGTGATGAACCTTTATAAAACACTGGTTTGGCCAAAGCTGGAATATTGTGTCCAGTTCTGGCTACCGCACTTTAGGAAGAATGTGAAGGCCTTAGAGAGGATGCAGAAGAGATTTACTAGAATGGTTCCAGAGATGAGTGACTTTAGTTATGTGGATAGACTGGAGAAGCTGGGATTATTCCCCTTGGAACAAAGAAGGTTGAGAGGAGATTTGATAGAGGTATTCAAAATCATGAAGGATCTAGACAGAATAGATAGAGAGAAACTGTTCCTATTGGTAGAAGTGTCAAGAACCAGAGGACATAGATTTAAGGTGATTGGCAAAAGAACCAAAGGTGACATAAGGAAAAACTTTTTCACACAGTGAGTGGTTATGATCTGGAATGCCCTGCCTGAGGGGGTGGTGGAGGCAGATTCAATCGTCGCTTTCAAAAGGGAACTGGATAAGTACTTGAAAGGAAAAGATTTGCAAGGCTACGGGGATAGGGCGGAGGAGTGTGACTAGCTGGCTTGCTCTTGCATAGAGCCGGCACGGACTCGATGGGCCGAATGGCCTCCTTCCGTGCTGTAACCTTTCTATTATTCTATGTTCCTCAAAGAAAAGAAAAAACATTATCATTCAGTAAAATGTTTCAGCTTTGGTATGTTCTGTAAACCTAGAAGCAATTTTTAAAAGTTGATAATATTTTCTTTCCTCCTGATTTTTTTCCTGAATGTATTTTGTTTTCTCTCTCCCTTAGTTATGGTGTCAGACTAGACACTTTTTGTTTACTTATATCTTTAACTTACGATATGGAGGCATTAATTGTTAATTTTTTCAAATAACTTTCATCTGCAGCAAAAGAACTCAGCCCATGAAAGGTTTTTGACTTGGCTAAAGGTGGCACCTCTACTCTCTTTCCAACCTATTTATAATTCTCTGGCTAAGAGTGTGAGAGGATTACTTGCTCCCAAGTCACAGCCAATGCTACTTTTGAACTCGTCTCTGGAATCAAAAGTAACAGAATCAAAGAATGTTACAGGACAGAAGTAGGCCATTTCACTCATCAAACCTGTGCTGGAGAGTTTTCCATACGAGCTTTCGAATCTAATGCCACTTTACATAAGATAAGAACATAACATAAGAAATAGGAGCAGGAATAGGCCATCCGGTTCCTCGAGCCTGCTCGGCCATTCAACAAGATCATGGCTGATCTTCTACCTCAACGCCATTTTCCTGCACCATCCCCATATCCCTTGATGCCTTTAATATCTAGAAATCTATCAATCTCTGTTTTCAATGTACTCAATGACTGAGCTTCCACAGCCCTGTGGGGTAGAGAATTCCAAATATTCAACAACCCCTGAGTGAAGAAATTTCTCCTCATCTCAGTCCTGAATGGCCTACCCCTTATTCTGAGAATGTGATCCCTGATTCTAGACTCCCCAGGCAGGGGAAACACCCTCCTTGCATCTACCCTGTCGAGCCCTGTAAGAATTTTGTATGTTTCAATGAGATCACCTCTCATTCTTCTAAACTCTAGAGAATACAGGCCTAGTCTACAATCCCGCCATCGCAGGAATCAGTCTGGTGAACCTTCGTTGCACTCCCTCTACGGCAAGTATATCCTTTCTTAGGTAAGGAGACCAAAATTGTACACAATACTCCAGTCTCACCAAGGCTCTATATAATTGCATGATGTGGAGATGCCGGTGATGGACTGGGGTGGACAAATGTAAGGAATCTTACAACACCAGGTTATAGTCCAACAATTTTATTTTAAAATCACAAGCTTTCGGAGATTATCTCCTTCATCAGGTGAGTGAGTGAATAAGAGGTTCTCAAATCGCATATCTTATATTAGGCTGGGACACCATCACACCAATCAAAGGTGTCATTGGTGTTCAGACAGGATAGCCACGGAAAACAGTAGGTCCCAGTATGCTGAATACACATTGTGTCAAATTACACAGACAGAGAGAAAGAGACCCGAAAGGCAGAGAGAGAGAGAGAGAGAATATTAAAAACAGATAACTTTTTTTTTCCCCTTGCTGGTGGGGTTACGTGTAGCGTGACATGAACCCAAGATCCCGGTTGAGGCCATCCTCATGGGTGCGGAACTTGGCTATCAATTTCTACTTGACGATTTTGCGTTGTCGTGTGTCTCGAAGGCCGCCTTGGAGAACGCTTACCCGAAGATCGGTGGCTGAATGTCCTTGACTACTAAAGTGTTCCCCAACTGGGAGGGAACCCTCCTGTCTGGTGATTGTTGCGCGGTGTCCGTTCAGCCGTTGTCGCAGTGTCTGCGTGGTCTCGCCAATGTACCATGCTCTGGGGCATCCTTTCGTGCAACGTATGAGGTAGACAACGTTGGCCGAGTCACAGGAGTATGAACCATGTACCTGGTGGGTGGTATCCTCTCGTATGATGGTGGTATCCGTGTCGATGATCTGGCATGTCTTGCAGAGGTTGCCGTGGCAGGGTTGTGTGGTGTCGTGGACGCTGTTCTCCTGAAAGCTGGGTAATTTGCTGCGAACGATGGTCTGTTTGAGG
This sequence comes from Heptranchias perlo, assembly GCF_035084215.1. NCBI lineage: Eukaryota > Metazoa > Chordata > Chondrichthyes > Hexanchiformes > Hexanchidae > Heptranchias > Heptranchias perlo. The sequence continues at coordinate 52,686,432 of NC_090339.1, read as the reverse complement.
TTAGGTGGCTGTTTGAAGGCGAGTAGTGGAGGCGAGGGGATGGCCTTAGCGAGGTGTTCGTCGTCATCAATGACATGTTGAAGACTGCGGAGAACATGGCGTAGTTTCTCCGCTCCGGGGAAGTACTGGACGACGAAGGGTACTCTGTTGGTTGCGTCCCGTGTTTGTCTTCTGAGGAGGTCGATGCGATTCTTCGCTGTGGCCCGTCGGAACTGTCAATCGACAAGTCGAGCGTCATATCCCGTTCTTACGAGGGCGTCTTTCAGCGTCTGTAGGTGTCCATCGCGTTCCTCCTCGTCTGAGCAGATCCTGTGTATTCGTAGGGCCTGTCCATAGGGGATGGCCTCTTTGACGTGGTTAGGGTGGAAGCTGGAAAAGTGGAGCACCGTGAGGTTGTCCGTGGGCTTGCGGTAGAGTGAGGTGCTGAGGTGCCCGTCTTTGATGGAGATTTGTGTGTCCAAGAAAGAAACCGATTCTGAGGAGTAGTCCATGATGAGTTTGATGGTGGGATGGAACTTGTTGATGTTATCGTGTAGTCTCTTCAGTGATTCTTCGCCGTGGGTCCATAGGAAGAAAATGTCGTTGATGTATCTGGTGTATAGCGTTGGTTGGAGGTCCTGTGCAGTGAAGAAGTCGTGCTCGAACTTGTGCATGAAAATGTTGGCGTATTGGGGTGCGAATTTGGACCCCATGGCTGTTCCGTGTGTTTGGGTAAAGAACTGGTTATCGAAGGTGAAGACATTGTGATCCAGGATGAAGCAGATGAGTTGTAGGATGGCATCTGGAGATTGGCTGTTGTTGGTGTTGAGTACTGAGGCTGTTGCAGCGATGCCGTCATCGTGGGGGATACTGGTGTAGAGTGCTGAAATGTCCATCGTGGTGAGAAGTGTTCCTGGTTCAACTGGTCCGTGGGTGCTGAGTTTTTGTAGGAAGTCTGTAGTGTCGCGACAGAAGCTGGGGGTTCCCTGTACGATGGGTTTCAGGATGCCCTCGACGTATCCAGAGAGGTTCTCACACAGGGTTCCGTTGCCTGATACGATAGGACGTCCGGGTGTGTTGGCTTTGTGTATCTTTGGGAGGCAGTAGAAGTCTCCCACGCGGGGAGTACGTGGGATGAGAGCACGAAGGATGCTTTGAAGGTCTGGATCGAAGGTCTTGATCAGTTTGTTGAGCTGGTGGGTGTGTACCCACGGCGTGTGTGGACCCACGGCGAAGAATCACTGAAGAGACTACACGATAACATCAACAAGCTCCATCCCACCATCAAACTCACCATGGACTACTCCTCAGAATCGGTTTCTTTCTTGGACACACAAATCTCCATCAAAGATGGGCACCTCAGCACCTCACTCTACTGCAAGCCCATGGACAATCTCACGATGCTCCACTTTTCAAGCTTCCACCCTAACCACGTCAAAGAGGCCATCCCCTATGGACAGGCCCTACGAATACACAGGATCTGCTGAGACGAGGAGGAACGCGATGGACACCTACAGACGCTGAAAGACGCCCTCGTAAGAATGGGATATGACGCTCGACTTGTCGATCGACAGTTCCGACGGGCCACAGCGAAGAATCGCATCGACCTCCTCAGAAGACAAACACGGGACGCAACCAACAGAGTACCCTTCGTCGTCCAGTACTTCCCCGGAGCGGAGAAACTACGCCATGTTCTCCGCAGCCTTCAACATGTCATCGATGACGACGAACACCTCGCTAAGGCCATCCCCACGCCTCCACTGCTCACCTTCAAACAGCCACCCAACCTCAAACAGACCATCGTTCGCAGCAATTTACCCAGCTTTCAGGAGAACAGCGTCCACGACACCACACAACCCTGCCACGGCAACCTCTGCAAGACATGCCAGATCATCGACACGGATACCACCATCATACGAGAGGATACCACCCACCAGGTACATGGTTCATACTCCTGTGACTCGGCCAACGTTGTCTACCTCATACGTTGCAGGAAAGGATGCCCCAGAGCATGGTACATTGGCGAGACCACGCAGACACTGCGACAACGGCTGAACGGACACCGCGCAACAATCGCCAGACAGGAGGGTTCCCTCCCAGTTGGGGAACACTTTAGCAGTCAAGGACATTCAGCCACCGATCTTCGGGTAAGCGTTCTCCAAGGCGGCCTTCGAGACACACGACAACGCAAAATCGTCAAGTAGAAATTGATAGCCAAGTTCCGCACCCATGAGGACGGCCTCAACCGGGATCTTGGGTTCATGTCACGCTACACGTAACCCCACCAGCAAGGGGAAAAAAAAAGTTATCTGTTTTTAATATTCTCTCTCTCTCTCGCTCTGCCTTTCGGGTCTCTTTCTGTCTGTGTAATTTGACACAATGTGTATTCAACATACTGGGACCTACTGTTTTCCGTGGCTAACCTGTCTGAACACCAACGACACCTTTGATTGGTGTGATGGTGTCCCAGCCTAATATAAGATATGCGATTTGAGAACCTCTTATTCACTCACTCACCTGATGAAGGAGATAATCTCCGAAAGCTTGTGATTTTAAAATAAAATTGTTGGACTATAACCTGGTGTTGTAAGATTTCCTTTATAATTGCAGTAAGACATGTTTACTCCTGTACTAAAATCCTGTTGTAATAAAGGTCAACATACCATTTGCCTTCCTAATTGCTTGCTGCATCTACATGTTAGCTTTCAGTGACTCATGTGCAAGGACACCCAGGTCCCTTTGAACATCAACATTTCCCAATCTCTCGCCATTTAAAAAATACTCTGCATTTCTGTTTTTCCTACCAAATTGGATAACTTCACATTTTTCCACATTATATTCCATCTGCCGTGTTCTTACCCACTCACTTAGCCTGTCTGTACCTCCTTGAAGCCTCTTTGCATCCTCCTCACAACTCACATTCCCACCTAGTTTTGTGTCATCAGCAAACTTGGAAATATTACATTTGGTCCCCTCATCTAAATCATTGATCTTGATTGTGAATAGCTGGGGCCCAAGCACTGATCCCTGCGGCACCCCACTAGTCACAGTCTGTCAACCTGAAAAAGACCCGTTTATTCCTACTCTCTGTTTTCTGTCTGTTAACCAATTCTCAGTCCATGCCAATATATTACCCCCAATTCCATGTGATTTCATTTTGTTCACCAACCTCCTGTGTGGGACCATGTCAAAAGCCTTTTGAATATCCAAATACACCACATCCACTGGTTCCCCCTTATCTATTCTACTGGTTACATCCTTAAAGAACTCCAATAGGTTTGTCAAACATGATTTCTCTTTCATGAATCCATGTTGACTGTGCCAAATCCTATTATCTAAGTGTCCTGTTATCACATCCTTTATAATAGATTCTAGCATTTTCCCTACTACTGATGTCAAGCTAACAGATCTGTAGTTCCCTGATTTCTCTCTTCCCTCCTTTCTTAAATAGTGGGGTTACATTTGCTGCCCTCCAATCTGCAGGAACCATTCCAGAATCTACAGAATTTTGGAAGATGACAACCAATGCATCTACTATCTCTATAGCCACCTCTTTCAAAACCCTGGGATGTAAATCATCAGATCCTTGGGATTTATTGACTTCAGTCCCATTAATTTCTCTCATACTATTTTTTTACTAATACTAATTTCTTTCAATTCCTCATTCTCGCCACACCCTTGGTTCTCTAGTATTTCTGGGAGGTTTTTTGTGTCTTCTTCCATAAAGGCAGACATAAAGTATTTGTTTAATTTCTCTGCCATTTCCTTATTCCCCATTATAAATTCTCCCGTCACTGTCTGTAAGGGACCCACATTTGTCTTCATCTTTCCCGTTGCTCCGCCAACCCATTAATGTTCCTCTTTTTCAAGCAGCTTTTGAACTTGTTTTTGTTAGGCAAGGTTATTAAGGGTTACAGAACTAAGGCGGGTAGGTGGAGTTAAGATACAGATCAGCCATGATCTAATTGAATGGCGGAACAGGTTTGAGGGGCTGAATGACGTACTCCTGTACCAATGTTCCTAATTCCCTTTTAAAAGAATTGATGGACTCTGCTTCAACAATGAGCAAACTGGTTGTTCTTCGAGCCGTACTAAAATGGATGAATTGCAAGTCTATCCAACTTTCAGGTACCTGTAAGTCTTGCAGAAGATTGGCAAAGTTTAAAACAATGGTTGGAAATGTATTTAGCAGCTGCTGGAGCGAAGAACTGGCAAAGGAACTCACATCAAAAATAAAATACATCCATAATAAGAAGATAAATCAAAAGTAACACCATGAAAAAATTTTCTCCCTCCCAAACTAAAGGGCCAATTTTATCCCTTCCTGTTTCTCCCAGTCTCACAAGAGTAAATATCTACTTACCTGATGGCTCTTCTTGTCCTAAAATGGCTAATGGGGTCCTATGTCCGTCAGAGGATCCCATTCTTGAGAGAACACAGTTTCTAGCTTGGTCCCTCACTGCTTTGGGGCTCTCCAGCAGATGGTCATGCTGATGTCACTTGCTCCATGGTGCTCTGTATTTGTACAAATCCCTCCCACTACACTGTGGTGATGTTATCTGAGGTACCCTGCTGCATATTCCCGAACAACTGCTGTATGCTTCTCATGGACGACGCTAAGGTTGAACCTAATGCCTAGTGCTCCTACATCAATTCATGCCTGGAGGAAGGTGGAGGAAGGATGTTAATCCCATGCCTGTGCAAAAGGAACATGGTTTATCTTGAAGCATGTTCCAATCTGTCCTCTTCCTCGACTGTACCTTCCATGTGCTGCTCCTGACTTGTGAATATTCCCTTACCCAGTGTCTCTTTGCCAAACTCATTTGTTGGAGCTTACATGTGCAAATTTCCCATGTGTGTTAACAATAAAATGGGTCATTGAAGTTGTGGGGTTCTTCCCTTTTTTTCTTTGCTGACACTGATATAAGAGAATCCCTGCATGCAATTGAAGACTCTGGCAATCCAGAAAGCCTGTGTAGGATATCATGGATATGAGCTATGGTATTCTTCTCCTGCACCTGCTCTGGTAGGTCTATTCAACAGCGACTGCTCTGTTCAGCAGGGGCTACAGACAACCCTCAGGATTAAACGTAACTGGAGGTTGTTCAAGGGGTGAACTTTAAATTTAAAGCTGAGATTTTTGGTGATCAGAAACCAACAAACTACGTTTCGTGTCCAAAATGATATTTAATTAGGTGAAAGACAGTATAATCAACTAAACATAAAAACTTTGAGAGAAGGATCTTGGGACTGGATCTCTCAGACTTCATTTGGTCTACAGCTTGCTGAAAAGCATATTCAGTATCTAGTAATGCATTGATGAGGTTGATTCAGCTGAATATCCACAACAGATTCAATTATGTGTGTCGAAGAATGCTTAAAGTAGGCATAAATTAGGTGTTGGCTTTGTGACTAAAAACAGGATACCCTTCTTCACATATCGTGGCACAGTTCTAAAATCTTGACCTTCTGTGAAGCAAAGGTTACGGTTCTGTGGTGTTCATTCAGAATGATTCGCTCAACCTCAGTACATAAAAGCATAAGAAGTAGGAGCAGGAGTGGGCCATATGGCCCCCCCGAGCTTGCTGTGCCAATCAATAAGATCATGGCTGATCTTTGACCTCAACTCAATTTTCCCGCCCGATCCCCATATTCCTTAATTTCCATAGAGTCCAAAAACCTGTCGATCTCAGTATTGAATATACTCAATGACTGAGCATCCACAGCCCTTTGGGGTAGAGAATTCCAAATATTCACGAACCTCTGAGTGAAGAAATTCCTCCTCATCTCAGTCCTAAATGTCCGACTCCTTATCCTGAGACCATGTCCCCTAGTTCTAGTCTCTCCAGTCAGGGGACGCATCCTCTCAGCATTTACCCTGTCAAGCCATCTTAGAATCTTATATGTTTCAATGAGATCACCTCTCCTAAACTCCAGAGAGTATAGACCCATTCGACTTAATCTGTCCTCATAGGACAACCCTCTCATCCCAGGAATCAGTCTAGTGAACCCTCGTTGCACCGCCTCCGAGGCAAGTATATCCTTCCTTAGATAAGGAGACCAAAACTGTACACAGTACTCCAGGTGTGATCTCACCAAAGCAAATAATTGTAGCAAGACTTCCTTACTCTTGTACTCCAACCCCCTTGCAATAAAGGCCAACATACCATTTGCATTCCTAATTGCTTGCTGTACCTGCTTGTTAACTTTCTGAATTTGTGTACAAGGACACCTCAATCCTTCTGAACACCAACATTTAATAGTTTCTCACCATTTAAAAAATATTCCATTTTCCTATTTTTCCTACCAAAGTGAATATCTCACATTTCCCCACATTATACTCCATCTGCCACCGTCTTGCCCACTCAGTTTAACCTGCCAATATTCCTTTGCAGACTCTTTGCATCCTCCTCACAGCTTACTTTCCCACCTAGCTTTGTATCGTCAGCAAACGTGGATACATTACACTCGGCCCCTTCATCTAAGTCATTAATATAGATTGTAAATAGTAGAGGTCAATTATCCTGGTATGGGAGCCAGCTCTATATTCCCATTGGGTGAATGCTCTGATTGAGAATATTAATCTGGAGAGAATGCCATTTAGTGGAACTCTACAAAAACTTTGGAAAGGGATCAGGAAGATCCTTGAAGTACTCAGCAAGAACTGGAGATTCCGTGTCATGGGTATGAAAACTTCCTACTGTGTAGTTATTTAGGACCCAGCTTCATTCCTGGGGTCAGGGAACAAAAGGAATGTATGATGCGGCCTGATTAAAAATAGAACAGAGGACCTCTGCTTTTTTTGGTTTGGTTTGGGTTATTTGCCGTTCCTGTTTTTTAAAAGTTCCGTTGAGTAGATTAGTTATAAGGAGGGAATGCAGTATTGTACTTGGCATTTTTTTGAATATTTGTATCATGTCTTGAGAGTCGGGGCAGGAGCTGGGGTTGTGGTGGCTAAAGTGGACGGCAAACCATCCAGCCTCCCCCTGCCACCCTATCCCCCCCACACCCTCGGGAGCGTGAAGCCCAGGGGGGAGTTTAACTCCTGGGCCTCGTTTTCGTGGCCCATAGCTGGTGGGAATGATGTCAACGCAAGTGATTGGGAGTCAAAATTGGTGGGTTGGGGGGGAGGAGGGGTCAGGCTGCTGTTGGGGACCTGACCTTTCTGGAAGCAGTCCCCGGCAAGGTAAGTAAGGACTGAGGTGGGGTAATGGTTCACCATAGGGGGAATGGAGAGCCCGGAGCAGGTGAGGCCCAAAGTATCCTTGTGGGGCCAGGAGGAGCACTCCAAGATCCTTGCTGCCCCCAGCTTTCAAGACTCTGCAGGCCTTAGTCGCGCCTGCAGTTAAAATGTCGTGGACGTCTCAATGGCGTCATCAGGGCGTGATTCTGCTCCTCTGGGGCTGGTGGCCTTAACGTGTCTGAACTCAGGAAAGTAAAATGGTGGTGGCGGGAATGCTGGGAACACAGTGCGACCCCTCCATCCTGCATTCTTAATCCCTCCCCCCCCACCTGCACGTTCCAGCCGGGGTGGGGGGGAGGGGGTGGTAGCGGGGGTTGAAATTGGCCGTGATATTCTACATGAGTATCAGCCGATGTTCAATGTTTCTTCTTGTAATTTGTGGTTAGATCTATAAGAATAAATAATATTTTATTCTTAAAACAGTGGAAAAAACAAGGACAACACAATACGGAATAGGCAAAACCGAATGTAAACTGTAGATGAACAATCACTGTAAGTCAAGCAAATGAGAGAGATTCTTTGCAACCATTCATAGTGAATGAAATAGTCATATCATGTTAAATGGATATTAGGAGTATAAGTGAGTGTTATGCTTGAGTGAGATTACAACTGATTACAAAATAGACCTAAACTGTAGGAGGTTAAGATAGAAGTGACGTGATACTTTAGGCCAGACATACCGGTGTGTTGCCAGCATCACATATGAGGACACCAAGTACAAAGTGCAATTTGTAATGATGCCAGAAGTTGCCTAGCCAATTTTAGGCCTGAGTACTTGTGAGAAACTTGACCGTGTTAAAAAAAAGGCTACTCAAACTAAAGGCTCAAAGTGACATAAGTTAGACAATACTTGTACAGGAATACAAGGATTTATTTTAAGGATTGGGTTGTTTTCCAGGGGAACATTGGATTAAGGTTAGTAGATACCCTAGTAATAGCCAATGCTACCCAGTGAAAATTATAATGAATTATGTGAAAGTTATATTCTCCAAATATGGAATATCAAATGAATTATTTAATAGTAATAGACCGTACTTTACAAGTACTGAGCTCAGACAACGTGCTAAAAAACGGGATTTCATTCACTCAAGTTCAAGTCCATCAGCAAATGAAAATTCTGAAATAAGAATATGCATTCAGAAGATTAAATATCCAAAAAGAGACATGTCGAGATACATGTTAAAAAAATAAACATTTCAAGATATGACAATGTATTTGTTTCAAGAAGTAGAGATTCTGTATTGCAAACTAGATACATTATATTACAGAATTATTAATAATTTATGCAATTAAATAGTAAGGGAACCGTTTAACTATAAATGGGTGTAAGTGTTCATTTGCAAGGGAGGAAATGGTGTTGCACTTTTGGGTATCTTTTAGCCTTTTTATAGTATTAGACTATTCTTATAGGCAAACCCTAGCTCCCTATTCTCTTGAGTGTTTTTGCTTGCCTTAATATCTAGGTACATTTCATAGTGTACCTGGGATAATGAACAAGGAACATTTTTTTCATACTTTAGCTATTGCTTCTAACCTGTGCCTGCACAGTTTCCTCCTTGTGAGGTGGTGCATTTTGGTAGGAAGAATAAGGAGGCCACATATTGCTTGGATAATGATATGGATAGAGGAGCAAAGGGATCTAGGAGTACAGATACACAAATCACTAAATGTAGAGACGCAGGTTAATAAGGCCATAAAAATGGCAAATCAAGAACTGGGGTTCATTTCTAGAGGAATAAAATTGAAAAGCAGGGAAGATATGCTAAACATGTATAGAACCTTGGTTAAACCACACTTGGAGTACTGTGCACAGTTCTGGTCTCCATATTATAAAAAGAATATAGCGGCATTGGAGAAGGTGCTCAAAAGATTCACAAGGTTGATACCAGAACTGAGAGGATATCCTTATCAGGAAAGACTAAACAGGCTGAGGGTCTTTTCTCTAGACAAGAGAAGGCTGAGGGGTGACCTGAGAGAGGTCTTTAAGATAATGATAGGATTTGATAAGGTAGACGTAAAGAAAATGTTTTCACTTGTGGGGGAATCCAATACTAGAGGTCATCAATATAATATAAGATGGCCACTAATAAATCCAATAGGGAATTCAGGAGAAACTTCTTTACCCAAAGAGTGGTAAGGTGGAACGCGCTACCATAAGGAATAGTTCAGGCAAATAGCATGGATGCTTTTAAGGGGAAGCTAGATAAGCACGAGGGAGAAAGGAATAGAAGAGTATGCTGATAAGGTTAGATGAAGTAGGGAGGGAGGAGGCACACGTGGAGCATAAACACCGGCATAAACCAGGTGTGCCGAATGGCCTGTTTCTATGCTGTAGACTCGATGTAACTTGGTGTAACTCGGGTCATGATACTGGCACAGTGAACTTCTGATGCATTTCACTCAAATTGTCCCTAGACACTCCCGGGAGAGGAATATTGGGCCCTCATTAGGGTAACATTGAGGGGTAGGGAGTTAGCATAGTAGCAAAGGGTGGGGAGAGGAATGGGATTGATGAAAAAGGGGAGGCATGTGGAGGCAAAAGTTTGCGAATATATTGTAAGTAATAGGTAACTGTATTGTTTTGTGTTTGTTTTCCAAATTTTAAATTTTTCTATGTGTTTATTGTGTTATAACTGTTATTTGTAGTGCTTTATAGTAGTTTGGATGAGGAAGCTCTATTATTGCAATTAGCTTTCCTACCTGTCCACATTTAAGTGAGTTATATGGCTATTTGAGACAATCCAAAAAAAAGCAACATACTTTTTGTGCTTTGGATCCATTTAAAGTATGACACATGCTTTGAATTATACAGGAAGCAGTAAACCGAAATGGACTGGGCTCTTAGGAATTCTATATAAAAGTGATGGGAATTGGGGTGATCCTATGGAATTCTACACAATGGAAGTAGGAGGAAATGTGTTTGGTCCATTTGAATTCTATTCCATAGTTGTGAATATGAAGGGGTTTGGTCAATTTGAATCTATAAAATCAAGTGAGATGAAAAGGATTTGGTCCTTTGGCATTCTATACAATAACAGTGAATGAGCAGAGTTCATTGGAATTTTATGATGGGATCAAGTATGCATTTATCAGGAGTAGATTACTCTATACTTTAAGCTTCAGTTAAGTTTCGATTTATCCATGTTCCAGACACTTTTGAATTTAATTATGCAGCTTTGGACATCTTATTCATAATCCTGTGATTATGGTTTCTTGTTGCAGTGCTGCTTGACTCTCATATTACCAAGCCATCCTTATCCTAGAATCTTTGAAATTTCAGTACAGGAGGATGCCATTTGGCCCAACATTTGGCCAGTGACAGTTCCATATCATATTTATCTACTCTAATCCCACTTACGATGGCTTTTATTTGTCTTTGACATCTCACAGCAGTTGAACATCTCACCTCGAGGGAGGACAAACTAGCACAGTCATATCGCCTCTCTATTAGGGAGTGCAGGATCATTCACTGTGCCAAGCATTGCTCATGATCGTTGTGAGGTTTCAAAATATATCTTTTTATATATGTGTCTCCAACAAAATTGATACCACTTTCAAATTTATTGAAGTATGGCATCAGCACCAAAGAGATGGCAGTGGAGCACAGAAATGTAAAACTCCATGTGATATTAAAATTACTGGCTGGTTGGAAGAGGATTATAAACAGTAATCAAATCTTGTAGTTATGGTAAATAACAAAGCACTTAACGCTCACTCTCTCTATTTGTGGTGTCATCTGAACCCTTTCATTGGATTACTGTTTTATGATTCATTCCCACACATCATCCAGTGCCATCCATAATTGATTGCTGTAACATAAGATTCCTATTTTTCATTTTTGGTGTCTGCTTTGATTAAATTTTTCTCATAATTCATACCTCTCTCTCCTGGGAATGATAATAAATTGTAGTTTTTGGTGTGATTCCCCAGTGAGACTGGAGAACAATTAACAATGAAATGAAGTCTAACTTGTTTGCGCACTTACCTATTGCCATTGCTAAAATAGCAGAGATAGAATATTGATACAGGTGTGTTATTGTTTGTGCTATAACATCAGTCACGGTCATTTCCAGGCTACAGTAATTGGCACTAAAACAAAATGCCAAAGTCCCTCACCTCAAATAGTTGGACTATGTGTTGGGTTTAAAAGCCAGTAATATGGTAAACACTGTCTCTTATTTTGTCAGGGTCTTGTCAGCTCTATACTCTCAGAACTACAGTTAGATCAGAGTTAGGACAAAAGGTGCCAGAAACAGTCGGAAATTTTAGTAGAAGGATAGGAATTCTCAAGAAAGCTTGGTTTTCTATGTCATGGCAAGATTAAAGCCTATTAATTTGTGCGTCATTAAAAGATTGCAGTTCTATTTGGAACCTAAAGAGAACGTCCATTTTTTTTGTCCCTGAGTTAGTGTTTTAAAAGCCATTAAGACTGTTAGAAAGGGTTGAATTCCATTGCCATGGTCTGTCCTCTCTAGAATTGTGGAACTGTGGCCAAGCTGTCAATCATTGACAAGGTCATGACCAGAACAGAAACACAAGAGTTGTGAACATTCAAGCTAGATGTCCATGTTGATGCCAGAAACACACAAGCAGCTGCACCTCAACATTCTGTATCAATCCAAGAAGTTTGCAGAGAATAGCAGTGGCAAAGTTTACATGCAGTATACCTGTTGGGAAATACTGAATTATAGAAAGTAAACCACAGAGTGGTGCAGGCTTCGGAACTCACAATCAGTGCAGGCAGAGTGAGTTATATTGGCTGCACTCTGTAAGCCATTAGTCTTTGATATGTATCCTATTTATACAATATACGCATACACTAGTTGAATTATTTTGACCTTTTTTGATATTTATCACTGTTTCTGAGTGCACTTGCTGTTGAGTGTGGAGTGATACACAAATAATTTATGTTCCATCAAAATTTTTGAAGCATTTAGCAAATATGTATCGATTCGTGTGATGTTACTGTATCGCAAAAAATAGTTCCAATGCTTACTTATGGGTGGCATAAACCATTGAACATTAACCACTGGTCCAGGGAACATATTGTGGGGGGTTAGGGGTAGAAATGACTCTGGGACCTGTCTTTGGGCTCAAATTTGGCACTGCGTGAGCAGTGTGCACCCGAACAGAGGGGCCGGCCCGAAATTGGACCTCAAGCTTCATCTAAATGGGCGTTCGTCGTGCCTCCACAGGCTGCTCACCCTTCTCCATGGTTTATTTTTGTTATGCTTACTTTGCTGGCTCTCCTGCTGCTCCTGGATCGACAGAAAGGTTTAAATCTACCTGTAGTTGATGGGCACCAGAGCTGCTGAAGAATCCTGAGCGGGGAAGGCCCGAAATCTGCCCCACTCATCGATGACTAATTTTGTAAAGGGGTCCTTTAACAGGTGCTAGGCCCCTAATTAATATTTTCAATGGGCCTAACGCCCACAAAATTAGCAGTGGAACCAACATTTGCGCAGATTGGGCACAGGCCATTCCACTGCTAAATTGGTATGCTTCGCACCCTTTTTATGCCTGAAAAACAGGTGCAACACACAACTATTTCGATCCTATTGTTATAATTATTTCCCATGATACCCTACTTTTATGCCACCTAAAATGCAAAAAAATATTTCTAATCTTAAAATCAGAGCTAGCCTATTTAAGAGTGAAACCAGGAAGCACTTTTTCACAGAAAGGGTACCGAAAATCTAGAACTCTCTCCCCATAAGGCTGTGTATGCTAGATCAATTGAAATTTTGAAGATTAAGATCGATAGATTTTTGTCACGTAAGGGTAGCAAGAGATATGGAGCAGAGGCGGGTAAATGGAATTGATGTACAGATCAGTCATGATCGAATTGAATGGCAGAACAGGCCCAAGGGCCTGAATGGCCTACTCCTGTTCCTGTGTTCTTATGTTTCCTCTTTCTGTGCATAAAGAAAACTAGACCTGAGGTTTTGGCCAGGCCTGAAATTGTGTACTAATATACTGTTAAGCCCTGTTTAGCAAGACAATTGCCTGCAAAATTACAAATGGCACATTTAGCAGGAAAGTTAAATTATTCAACAGACCATATGACTATCTTTAATAAATTGATTTCGTCCCATACAGCTGCGTCCTGTGCTCCATCTGAACCTGGTAAAAGCTTGCACTAACACCAGGATTAAAGTTGGGCCTACAGCCTGGCTGAATACTGTTACAAGTCATGGTTGGTGGCTCCTTGCTATGCTTCTGCCAAAACCGTGTCTTCCAAACTTACATTGAACCTCTTCCTGACCACCAAGGTCTTTCCAATTCAACACCAGAGATCATTTAAACATTTTTGCTAAGTTTTATTTTAATTCTATCTGGTATCATAATGGCCATATAGCACTGTTATACATGGAAAATAGACAGAAAGCTGGATTAGGATGGTTTAATAGTAGGCCCTGTTAAAGGGTTGTCATTATTTGGCTAAAATGCATATCTCTGCCAGCTTTGGCCATAGGAATGGCATGACTGGTGGCAGAATTATTGGCTCAGAAATGTTTCTTTTTTTTGTGAGAAAAAGGACAAAATGATGGAACAAACACACTCCAAAGATGGTGCTATCGTATATTTGCTGCATTGTAATTTTTCCCTGGTGGCCGCCATGGTAGCTCTAAGGTAAAGGATTCAGTGCAAGCTGTACCAGGAACTAAAGGGACGATTTTAATCCTGCCCACCTGGTGAGAACTGGGTGGGTGGGCAGTTAAAATCGTATGGGACATTTATCCATCAACGTCCCGCTCTGCTCCCTCCTGTCTTCTATTTTAACCTGTTCTTCTGAGCAGGCAGTGAGGACACCTGCCTGAAACTGGCAGGGTCCTTCTTTAAATAAGCAGATCCTGGTCCGATGTCAACGGGCCCACAACGGCTATTTTAACTGGTGGCCTGAGCGGAGAAGCCGGAGTGGATTTCCTGCCAGATGAAGCTTGTGGGAAGAAGAGCTTGGGCCAGAAGAGATCCAATGAGGTCATTTTTAAACCTTTCTTTTTGCTTTCCTTGTGGGTCAAGGATGAGAAGGAATGCTTCCTCCGCGCCCCACAACAAAAGTTTAGGTGTGCTCTGCCCCAGGCTCCACCTCTTGCCGATTGCGAGACCCTCCTGAAACCCCCTCCTCTGGACTTACCTGAGTGCCAGGAACCATTCCATGGGCCTCCGGCTGCCTGACATTGCGTTCCCACCCGCTGCCCAGCTTCAGCTTCCTGCTGGTTTCGGGTGGGCATCTGACCAGGGCATGAGATGAGGCCCGGGAGTTAAAATCTCCCAGGGGGCACATTGCCACTGTCAGGGGGGTTTGGCACTTGCCCTGACCCCTGTCCGCCTGTTTCCCGCTCTGGGTTAAAATTGGGGCTTTAAGTCTAATTTAAAATCTCCTCCAAAACACAAAGCTGTCCTTTAAAACCAACCATAGAAAGAGCCCAGCTTTCCTTTAATTGTAAAGTTATTCACTGTTAACAAGCAACTGATCCACTTGGGTGGCCAGGTAATGTCTTCAATGGTTTAAACAGTAATTTAAGTATTTGTACTCCTTGTGAAGTACAATTTGTTTAAGTAGCCTCAGGATGTTTTTGTAAAAGTTTATGTTTTTTTAATTGAGAAACCTAGGCCCACAAAGCAGGAGGCTAGCAAGATTGAAAAGAAAGAACTTTCGTTTCTATAGTACCTTATCACCTCCTCAGGATGCCCTGAAGTAACATAACCAAAAGATTATTTTTGAAGTGCAGTCACTGTTGTTATGTAAACAAATATGGTTGCCAATTTGCACAAAGAAAAGTCCCACAAACAGCAAATAAAAGAAAAGAAAGGAAGAAAGAGCTTGCATTTATATTGTGCCTTTCACAACCTCAGGACATCCCAAAGCACTTTACAGCCAATCATGTAATGTAGGAAATGAATGACGAACCTATTAATCAGACTTTTGGTGATTTTAGTTGAGGGAGAATTTGGCCTGAACACCGGGGGAGCTCCCTGTGTGCCTAGGATCAAGTGTGTCCAGTTAAGCAGGCAGATGGAACCTTGACTTATAGGTCCTGATATTACCAGGGAGGCGGGTTGGCAGTGGGGGGTCGACTGGGTGCGTGGGTAACTCACCCAGTAAAATTGGTGGGTTCCCCAAGTGATTGCAAGTAAATTGAAGCCACTTATCTTGGCTTCTGGGTTTCCCGTTGGAAACCTGCGCAGCGCGCGGACTGCGCACCCGCATCACAGGCTGTCAGCTGGAGGAGCCCTATTTAAAGGGGCAGTCCTCCAATGCTGCTCCTGGAGCCAAGAACCAAAACAGCAGCATGGAGTAGCCCAGGGGAAAGGCTGCTCCCAGGTTTAGTGATGCCTCACTCCAGGTCTTACTGGATGGGGTGAGGGGGAGGAAGGACATCTTTTATCTGGCCGATGGGAGGAAGTGTGCTTCCTCTGCCACCAAGAAGGCCTGGCTCGAGGTGGCAGAGGAGGTCAGCAGCAGCAGCAGCGACATCTCAAGCACGTGGATACAGTGCAGGAAGCGCTTCAATGACCTAACCAGGTCAGCCAAAGTGAGTACACTTACTCATTCTCCTACACTCCATCTTCCACATCACCGCCCCCACCCCACAACTCCTTCAGCACTGCCAACACTACTCTATCACATCACTCCTCACACCCAATCAAACCTCATCCTCAACTGACCTGCACTTACTCACCTCCCCAGTACTCATCCCACCACTACCACTCAACCCAATCCTCATACAATCTCATGGCTCTGTCTCATACTCACCCTCTGATGCATCTCTTTCATGGTCACCCTCACCCAAACCAATGCATTCAGTGGTTGGCCATGTCACCATCACTCACTCAGGCCTCTCTACTTTCTCCCTTTATAGGAGAAGAGAGCCCAGAATGCACGGGAGAGGGCGAAGACCGGAGGGGGGCCGCAACATCTAGTGGTTCTCACGGATGCGGAGCAGGAGGCTCTCGAATTGAGCCGCACCCTCAAGTGCCTGTGCGTGGGGGAACGCCGAGACTGGCATCCGACAAACGGCTGGTGACAGAACTTTAACATTCAGCACTCACAATAGCAAATGATGTTAATATGCCTTGCCATCTTCAGCACCTCAACATCTGTCGTTATGCTTAATATTGCCTTCTATTCTCTTAGAGGGCATTCGACAACTGCCGTGACGGTGGAGGGCGATTCCTCAGAGGACCTGCCGGCCTCTGAGGGGGCATCGTCACATCTGAGCGAGCCATCCACCAGCGCAGATACACACACCTCGGTGGGTCCCCGTCGTCACTTAGTTGGGGTTGCATATGGTGAGTCACCACACACAAGTGAGCACGAGCAGACACTGGTGGCAGGGGCAGCTGTGGAGAGTCCGCGTCGGTGGGAGCATTCTTCTCCAGGTTCTGCTCAGCTGGACACAGATGCCGAACCCTGGGGGCCATCCATGAAAAGGAGAATGATCAAGGGGCAGCAGCACGTTTGCGAGGTGCTGGAACAGGTGCCATGCGCACTCTCCACAATCGCGCAGAGGATGGAGGAGTCCAATTCCTGCATGAGTGGAATGGTGGCACAGGTACAGGAGGGAATCTCTGAGATATTGGGCTCCATTTTAGCACCCGCTATTGGGTGCGTTCCTGGCGGGGGGGGGCTCCGAAAATCGGGGAATCCCCGGAGCGGGTTGGGAGCTCGGCTCCAACCCGCCCACTTCCGGGTTCCCCACAGACGCGCCGACGTGCGCGCGCAGCCCCCGCATGTGGGACTCCCGCAGGCAATTAAAGCCGGCGGGATGCCACTTAACAATATTTATCTTGCTATTTCAGGTCATTAACAGACCTGATTAAGGGAATATGTCAGGAGGGGTGGGATTTTAGAAACAACTGGGACTGTTTCCCGTACTGGGGGAAACACTCCCAGTTGAAATGGACGTGTTGCAGCTATCAGCCTGTGGCAGCTGCAAAGGTCCATTTGACAGGTGCGGGGGGGAGACCCTCACTCATTGCAGGAGGCCACTCTGTCACTTTGGACAAAGTTTGGCCTCCACCACCCTCCCCCTAACAATAAAATTCACCAACTTGCACTCTTACCTCGGTGTCCAGACACATGTACCTACCTTGCGGACCCCTTCAAATGTACATCTTCCGGATGGGGGCCGCCGTAGCTGCAGTCATGACCTCCTCGGAGGGTGAACAGCATCACCAGCCTCGCTGGCCAAGCCGTCCACCTCTGACATGTGGAGCTCCACAACAGACTGCTGTGACACATCCACCTGCACAGCAGGAGGGAGGGCAACCGCAGAGAGAGATGCGTCGCAAGAGGCACTACCCTCGCCACAGGGTCCACAGACCAAGGCTCAGCTTCCTGGACCTCTCTGAGCAGCAGTGCACACGGAGGCTCAGAGTCACTCAACATGTAGTCGTGGACATCTGCAGCCTCCTTCATGCCGAGCTGCTCCCGGCTGGCCCGAGCACCATCTTCTTACCTGTCGCTGTCAAAGTTCACCACTGCCCTCAACAACTTCTCCTCCGCATCCTTCCAGGGTGCCACCGGGGACATCACCGACGTCTCTCAGTCGTCTGCACAAAAGAGCCCTGCAAATACACCTACACCCACTTTGCAGTGACACAATGGGTGGCATCAGGTGTGGGTCTTCATTGTGATCCTCAGGAAAGGGCATTATTGCACAAACCAGACAAGATTCGCAAAGACGTGGCAGTAGTGGTGCCAATATAATATGTGATGTAAGTTGGTCAGAAATCAATATCAGTAAAAACCATGACAAACCCTCAAACACCCTTGTGCATCCCCTTCGTGCTCACAACACGTTTGCCTTACCCTTCCTACTGCACATATGTGATGCATGCCCTGTGGCTGCAGCACACGTAGTGGCAGGTTGAGTGCGGCTGACCGTGAAAGAGATGCATGAGAGGGTGAGTATGAGATAGAGCCATGAGATTGTATGAGGATTGGGTTGAGTGGTAGTGGCGGGATGAGCACTGGTGAGGTGAGTAAGTGCAGGTAAGATGAGGATGAGGTTTGAGTGGGTGTGAGGGGTGATGTGACAGAGTAGTGTTGGCAGTGCAGAAGGAGATGTGGGGTGGGGGTGGTGATGTGGCAGATGGAGTGCAGGGGAACGAGTAAGTGTACTCACTTTGGCTGACCTACTTAGGTCATTGCAGCGCCTCCTGCACTGTATGCAGGTGGGCGATATGTTGGTGGTGCAGGTGACCTCCTCTGCCACCTCGAGCCATGTCTTCCTGGTGGCAGAGGCAGGCCGCTTCCTCCCACCCGGCGGGAGTAAGATCTCTGTCCTCCCTCTCCTCCTCACCCCATCTAATGATACCTGGAGTGAGGCATCATTAAACTGGGAGCAGCCTTCCCCCTGGGCTGTTTCATGCTGTATTTTTTCCTATTTGTTGCAGCATCTGTCAGTGGAGGACTGCCCCTTTAAATAGAACTCCTCCAGCTGACAGACCTTACTGCGCAAGCGCAGTCCGCCCGCCACGCAGATCAGCAGTGGGGAACCCGGAAGACCAGGTAAGTGGATCCAATTAGGCTGCGATCGCGCGCGGGGCAGACTGATTTCACCGGGCGCGTTACCCACGCTCCCAATAGCCCCCCCCGCCGCGAACCCGCAGCCCTAGCAATATCGAGCCCATCGTCACAGGGACGTGAAGGCATCTCCGAGATAGTGTCGCAGGTAAGTGCGAGAATGTCTCCGATGGAGGGAAGGCTAGCCTCCATTGAGCTTCAAGCACGGCTCAACAATGAGGCCATTGCGGCCCTGACAACGGCCGTTCGGACTCAGGATGAGCAACTTTCTGCTGCCTTAAACAGGCAGGCAGATACACTAGCATTGGCCTTACAAGGCTTCACACATGTCCTCCAAACTGTCGTCCAGCAGAGTGGTAGGAGTGATGTGGGCCTTGCCCAGGAGAGGGATGATGGGGAAAGGGGACATGGAAGTGGGGACGCCACTCAAAGCGCTTCCACGTCTCACCCGTTGCCCCCCTCTCAACCAGTACCCGCAGTGCTGCCTCCTCTCCAGGTGGTCGAGTCTGCCCCGGCACAGGTGCAGGTGGAACAGCCTTTGGAGGGGCCCTCATGGGCACCGAAACCCAGAGGGCATCGACCCAAAGCATCTAATCGGTCAGGGCATGAACAAGAGCAACCTGCCACTACCTCTGCTGCAGCCCCAGGGGAAGCACCACATAGGAGTAGTAGGAAGCATAAGGCAAAGGTTTTGTGAACACAAAGGGGATGCACAAGGGTGTTTGATGTTTTGTCATGTTTTTTATTTATATTTGTTTTGTTTTCCATTCACAAAAAATCTTATTATTATCACCACTACTGCCACATCTTGCCCATTCTTGACTGGCTTGTGCAATAAGTCCCTTTCATGAGGTTCACCATGAACACCCACACTTGATGCCCACCAATTGGGTCACCCTACAGTGGGTGTATGTGTAGTTGCACGACTATTTTGTGCAGGTGCCTGTGGTGCAGCACTGTGTTGTGGAGCTCCACGCGGCGGAGGTGGACAGCATGCCTGGCGAGGCTGGTGATGTTGCTTGTCCTCGGATGAAGTGATGAATGCAGCCATGGCGCCCGCCATCCTGACGTTGTGAGTTTGAGGGGGTGCGCAAAGTAGGTAAGTGTGTTTGCACAGCAGAGTTTAGGGTATAAATTAATAATTTTGAGTGTAAAGACAAAGGTGTTGCAGCCAAAACTTTGTCTGATGTGACAGAGTGCCCTGCTGCAATAAATGAGGTTTTTCCCCCAACTGTCAAATAATCCTTTGCATCTCCCACTGGCTGCTGGCTGAAACACGTCTGCTCCAACAGGGAGTGTTTCCCACAGCACGGGAAACACGCTGAGAAGACTTGAAAATTCCACCCCTCCCAAAATCTCTTGTCAATGAGGTTTGTCAAGGACCTCAACTAGGTAAGTAAGTATTTAAATTGTCATCCCACCGGCTTTAATTGCCGGTGGGAGTCCCGCATGCGGGAGCTGCGCGCGCACCTGAACGCGTCACTGGGGAACCCAGAAGTGGGCGGGTCGGAGCTGGGCTCCAGATCCGCTCCAGGATTCCCCGATTTTACGAGCCCCCCCCCCGCCCCCAACGCACCCACTCGGCCATCCGAAAATCAGCCCCATTGTCTCAATGAAATATAGCAGCTCCCGCAATGCAGCGCTCCATCAATACAGTATTGAAATATCAGCCTAGGTTATGTTTCAAGTCTGTAGTGGAATTTTAACGCACAAGTTTCTGACTCAGAACTGAGATTGCCAGTAACTGAGCCAAGCGAACACAAGATAGCATCAAACAAGAGATGAGGCAAGTAAAGAATTAATGCTTCAGAAGTCGACATCAAGCTTAGATTTTAAAAATCTATGTTAAAAGACTATCGGAGGAAGGGACTAGTGAAGCAGGAATTTCAAGATTTCTATGTGGAGAATGTTGAGAATGTGAGATAGAAGAGGTGATCAATAAACAAAACGGGGTTATGGAGGTAGGTAGCATTTTGTTTTTAAACATTCTCAAGCTTGAGGTCTCAATGCACCAACACATGGAAAGTTCAAATTATTATCTTATGTACATTCTCACTATGAATGAGGTTAGTCAAATGGATTCAGGTATTACTGCATTCTGAACCTTATCAATAAATTTTAAGAAATTAAATATGTTGAAGTAGTTCTTCACTGGAGTTGCAATCATTAATGAGAGCTGTGCAGAGGATAGATGGCACAGATATGGCATCAAGGTCGAAGGGAGAGCTCCTGACTCAATGCTGTAAATGTTGGCTGTGTTTGTAGTGCATCCAGTTTTAGGATTCTTCTGGGTCTAGCCTACGTATGCTGCACACCCATGGACATGGGAGCAAGATGGATGTCTACCATGATCCTGCTCCATATTATAGATGGATGCAGTATATTTGGACTTGCATTCAACTACAAAACAGCCAGCCACGTAGAACCTGCACGAATGGCCACTTTCACACTTTTCAAGCTGCTTAATCACCATTCCTTCTAAACAGGTCATAAATAAAGCCGTGTGTGGGTATTGATTGGATTGTTCACAACCCTGGGCGCCTGACTTTGATCTCAGTGTCCTTCTTGATGGTCTCAATGAAAAACCGGATGACCTTTATGGGGCGAGTAGGAGTCCCAATAACCAAATTCAGGTCCAGGCTGCCTGGACATGGATTGCTGATTATATCGTTGCTGGCTCAGAAATGTGGTTGAAATTTTAGTCCAGGATGTGTTTAATAGAGCTAAACAGGTAGTGTTTCTCTTCTTTTTTCATTAATTAATTCATATTTTTTTAAAACAAATCCTCTATGGGACTGCACATGAATACCCAAAACTCACAATTTTAGAGGTGCAGCTGGGAAGGATTATTCAGCACTAATACATTTTTTTAAAGCTGGTTTCACTGGATTCATTTCATATTAAATGAGTACTGCAGTTGTTTTGTAGACTCATAAAAAAGACTTACTCTCAGCAAAGGGTCAGTCCATTTGTCCCGTTATTTTTGGTTTGACAGATTCCTTTAGAGACGAACAGCTGAAGCTGAAATGCATACAGGATTCATTCAACTCAATACCAACCAATGGGAATTCCATGGTAAACTATTTCATATTATGGCTTAAATGTTAGATTGCAGTCTATTAATACCACTGTTCATCTGAAAAAGCAATTCAGATGAATGGCTGAACTTTCCTCCTTTAGAAATAATTATTAAAATTTCTGTTTGTGAGAATCACCCATTCATTAAACTGATGACTACCTTCGGGTTTCCTATGGTCCGGTTTGGCCTCAAGATTTTGATCATCTCGCCCAGGGGAAAACAATCAGTGTGCAACCGAACTGATGGTCATTGTCACACATTTCAATAATCGGTCCTTCCAAATGGGTCAGAACTACAACTGTGCAGTGAGGAAATCAGGATGCTGAGGCAATGGATGTTCATACTGTTTGCAAACTATGTTTTTTTTACTCTGATCTCACCGTCCCTCTTGAAGAACTCAATGAGAAACAAGATGACCCTTTTGGGATGAGGAAGCAGTCCATTATCCAAGTTCAGGTCCAGGCTCCATGGATGTGCACTACTGAGCATTACGTCACTGATTCAAAAACCTAAAGGTCCTGGAAGGTGCAATGAAATAAATGTTTGAATGTGAATATTTGGAGGTAGGGACTGATCAGGGGGACAGCAAGTGTAGAAAGCCATTGCACTGACTGCCTCTGTTAGAGGTCCTTGGCCTGGAGTGCGTGGTCTTCCTGTATTCCAAAAGACATTGATTGAACACATGGACAGTGTGGGAAATTCTGTGGTTCAACTAATTTGGTAATGGGAAGAATGGACAGCCGGTTTTCTACATGGAGGCTGCAATTGGTTTCCAACTGCAGCCACCGTGGAAGTATGGAACTGAGTGCATCAAAGAAGGTTTACAATTAGGAAGGGATTTGGGTATCTCTGTAAAGTTAAGGTAGAATATTTAGTTCCTGTACCCCCTCATAAGCCCTCTGCTGCCTTCCTTGCTGCTGCTACTATCTCCACCGTCCCTGCCCCCACCTCATGTTGCAGACCAAACAGTACACCCATGTTGTTGGAACGGCAATCATTTGACAGAGTGCAGGAACTCCCCAAAAAAACACTCTCCGAGTTCAGTTCAGCAAATCAGTAGCCAAAAATACTTGTCAAAAATAACCAAAAACACTCTCTGATAACCAAACAGAGGCATACCTTAATGGAGGTGAGTATCCCTTTCATTACTGCTTCTGTAGCATGCTTCCCGACTGTTGAGACAATGGCTTCCTGGTTGAGGTTGCGACCCAGCTATTCAGGTGCTTCCAAAATGTCCCATCACTCTGGCACTCTGTTCACATGCGGAGCAGTGGGAGTAGGTGCAGCCTCATGCAAGTGGCAGAGGTGCTGTGGGAGAGGCAGGTGTTGTCTACTCTCAGGATGATAGCACGCCTGTTCCCATGCCAGCCCCTCAACCAGTGCCCATGTTGGTGCCAGCCAGCCAGCTGGGCCAGACTGCCCCAGCCGATGTCGAGATGTTGCAGTCTGGAGATGAGGCTGCCCACCAGAACCATCTCAAGTGCCCTCATGGATGATCATCAGTCTCCCTTCTCCCATATTGTAGCCTCCAAGGAGCACCAGATTAGGCAAATGAGCACTCAGGACAGGCTCTAGGGGTTAGCACATGGTTTGTTCCCGATTTAAAAATGCATCGTTTCAACCAACTTGCAGTGTGATCTTTGGATTGGTGTTTGTTTGACTATGCCGAGTAATAGCAATACCTATGCTGGTGTGGAAGTTGCGAGCATTCAGCTGGAAAGTGTAAGAGAGACTGTTGATGCGGAGGGGAGGGAGTGGGAGAGTGGGAGGGATTATTCAACCAAAATGTTCTTTGATGATTTGCTGCCATTAAGCTCTGGCAGCTGGCAGAATTGGTGGCCCTTGTTCTTTCTCGCCATCCTACCGTTCTTCCTGCTCTTGTGCCTCCATTTCTTCCTCCCCAGGTGGATCCAAGCGTTGCCCCATTTGCAAAGACATTTATGGAGCATGCAGCCAACAACAATGAATCTAGAGACTCTCTCGGGGCTATGTTGCAGGATATCTCCAGACCGATCCAGGCAGGGAGCCTTTGTTTCAAGATGCCAATTGTTTGCTCCATCACAGCTCTGGTGGAGGCATGCCTCTGATTGTAGCGTTCCTCTGCTTCTGTGCTCAAGTTCCTGACACGTGTCGCGAGCCAGGTGCCCAGGGGCTGCCCCTCGCCCCCCAAGCAGCAAGCCTAACACCCAGTGGTCTGGACGATCCCTGCCTCGGAGCAGGTGGGCCCGAGGTCCGATCGAAATCGGGCCTCGGCCCTCATTTAAATGAGCTGTGGACACCCGCTGCACATCCCCAGTCAGCCGCTGGTGAAGTGCGCATCGCCGTCGTGCGGCTGCAATGCCGGCAGCGGCCATCAGGTAAGGGCCATCCAGATCACCTAAAAAATGGACCCCACAAATTTAGCAGTGGGACCATTGCCTGCTCAAATTGGGCACAGGCTGACCCACTGCTAAATTGGTGTACTTTGTGCCCATTTTACGCCCAATAAACAGGTGCAACACATTCCAATTTCTATCTCGATATGTTTTCAGCTGACAGAATTGATGAATCAAACACCAATATATCACAAAGTTACACAAATGTCAGGAGTAGATTTATTACTGAATTCATCACCCTACATTATAAAAGTAAACACTAAGAACACAATTTGAAATTAAAATGAAAATGCAGATGCTTGGCCTTCTTCCCTCTATTGCCTGTCCTATTTATATTACTTAAATTTTACTATTTTCTAAGTAATATAATCTATTGAACCTGTTCTAACTATTTTTATATTTCAACTATTTACATACCTTAGGTTTATTCTCCTCTGTTAGCTATTAACATATTTGCATTAAGTTGCTGTCTGCACAATTTTAACGCAATCATTAGTCTGTTTCTTTTAATATACAACAACAATGTGCATTTAAATAGCGGCTTTAATGTCGGACAAAAATATCCGAAGGCATAACCAGACAAAAATGGATGCTGAGCCAAAGAAAGAGATATTAGGAGGGATGACCAAAAGCTTGGTCAAAGAGGTGGGTTTTAAGGAGGGTTTTAAAGGAGGAGAGGGAGCTAGAGAGGCAGAGGGGTTTAGGAAGTCAATTCCAGAGCCTGGGGCCTAGGCGGCTGAAGGCACAGCCGCCAATGTTGGGACGAAAGTAGGGAGGATGCACAAGAGGCTCTAGTCAGGGGAGCGCAGAGTTCTAGGGGGCTGTAGGGCAGAGGGAGCTTATAGTGATAGAAAGAGGGAAGGCCATAAACGAATTTAAACATAAGGATGAGAATTTTAAAATTGGAGGCGTTTGAAGACCTGGAGCAAACATAGGCCAGCAAGGACAGGGGTGATGGGTGAGCAGGACGTGGTGTGGAATAGGATATGGGCAGCAGAATTTTGGATGAGCTGACGCTTATAGAGTGTGGAGGATGGGAAGCCAGCCAGGAAAGCATTGGAATAGTTGGATTTGGAGGTGACAAAGGCATGGATGAGAGTGTCAGCAGCTGAGGGGGTGGGGGGGGGGGGGAAGGAATGTTATAGAGGTGGAAATAGGTGGTCTTTGTGATGGAGATGATCTGGAGTTGGAAGCTCAACATGGGGTCGAATAGGACACCAAGGTTGTGAACAGTCTGGTTCAACCTGAGACGGTGGTGGGGGAGGAGGATGGAATCAGTGGTAAGGGTACAGATTTTGTGGCTGGGCTGAAGACAATGGTTTCGGTCTTGCCAATATTTAACCGGAGGAAATTGTGCATCATCCAAGAATGGATGTCAGAGAAGAAGTCTGACACAGCAGAGGCAGTGGAGGGGTCAAGAGAATGGTGGAGAGGCAGAACTGGGTATCGTCACCGTACATGTGGAAGCTAATCCCATGTCTTTGGATAATGCTGCCAAGAGGCAGCATGTAGATGAGGACGAGTCGGGTTCCAAAGATAGATCCTTGGGGGATTCTGGGGTGGGGGAGGAAGAGATCGGATCCCGGGGGAGGGAGAGATCAGATCGCGGGGGGAGAGATTGGATCGCTTTGAGGGGGGTGTTGGCCGAACGTGGGTGTTGTGGGGGGGTGATCTAGAGACAGGTTAGCTTGGGGGGCCGGGGTGGGGGGAAGCGCTCCTGTTCCTCCTGGCTCACGTGCAGTGCTGGAAAACTATTTACCTGCTGCATCAGGCAGTTGTCGCCTCCCTTTAGCTGTCGGGGCTCCCAAGCCTTGGGCATCCCGGCCCGCAGCCGTTAAATTTAAATTGCTAACAAAGTCTGAGGCACGCAGCCTCATTAACATATTATAATTACTAACCTGCCTCCCGCGAGCAGGTTTCTCGCCCGTCCCCCAACCCACCCCAGTTAAACCGGAAGTTGGCACGTTCACGGCAGGTTGGGGTCGGGTTTCCCATTTTTAACAATTTAACCCACTCCACCACTGTCCTGCCCCCACCTGGGGGGTTTAAACTCCCCCCAGTGAGTTGCTCATTACCCATAGATTTGTGGATATGCACCAACTAGGAGCTGTGCTAAGACTTCCCAAAACTGATTTCACATCGAGCATTTACAGCCGTAGGACCTGCAAACCATCCGAACCCAGGTCCCAGAATTGAAATATCAGCTGTGGTGAAATCACAGTGTACAATATTAGCATGTGAACACCTTATGCATGCATATAAAACTGCTTTTTCTCTGAATTAACTCATTTATTTTAAAGAATTTCATGCAAATGCATTAAGCATTTGTATACTAATTTCGTACTGCCTGATTTAAACCCTAATGTGCTCATTGACATTGCCACCCATTCCCCCTGCAGTGTTTTGTATTGTGGTAAATTTTCTCCTCAGCAGCCCTTTCCATGTTTATAAGGCGGTGGTGACAGTCTTATCCGTTCCTCTTTGTTTTGCAGACCACATTCATATCATTGGCTTTGTCACCTCTGTCAGCATGACACTCAGCAAGTGTGAGGAATGTTATCCAAAGCCAAAGACTGACTATTGCTTCTTATAATGTCTCTCATGAGAAACTTTGCTTATCCTCCCAGAATTCCACATCACTCCTGTGCTTTGCTGCCTGAAAACCCAGCTCTAAACTCATGTAGCCCTGATTTTAACTGGCGTGGGGCTGGTAGAGCGAGTCTCGAGTTCGCCCTGGCTCGCTGACATGTAGCCTGGGCCATTTAAATATACTTGGCCCGACTCCAGCCCGAACCCGGCATCAGTGACATCAGGCCTGCGGAGGCCGTGGCCAGGGACCCATGGGAATGGTCAGTAGCAGCCGGGTAAGTGGTGGGGCGTGGGGTTGGCAACCCTGGCTTGCGGTGGGTGGGGGGTGGGGGTGGAGAGAGCCATAGATTCTCTTGCTGGCCTGATGCTGGCTGGTCAGGTCGAGCCTGTTGAAATGGCGTGTGGTGTGAGGCCAGCAAGGATCGAGTGAGTAGGTTGCTGCAAGCATTTTGATGCCTCCCCCGCATGACCCACTCTCCTCGGGCGATGGGGGTTAAAATCGTGGCTGTTGGGTAGATTTTCATCCTACTGCCCAGGCATAAAACTGGTGGTGAGGTTCATCTGCCCATTATATCCAGTGGAAATCAAAATCGGGCAGTTTCCATAATGAGCGGCCAATCTGCAAAGCCAGTTTTATGCCCAGATGATATGTTGAAAATCTACTCCATTATTTGGTCAATTTGCATGATTTCTATTCCTTAATCTGTTGACAACTGAACTAAATAATACTTGCATTCATTACATCTCAAAGGACTTAGGGATAAAGTAATCGCTAGATGAATAAAGTCCAAGGCCTATCTATTTTGCCTTCTATCATCCTGTTAGTCCCATGATGCAATGATAATGGAGTTGTTGACTAATCATAACAATCAATCTCTATCAATTAGTCTAGAACAGACCCAGGCATTAGGTGAGGAAAACTCACAGTGGTGGAGAGCTTTGGGAACCATAGTTCCTCCCAAGCATGCTACACGTACCACATGTTATGTCTCACAATACTTATATACTGTATTCCAAACTATTGTTTTATGAAAGAAATCTATCTAATTTACATTTGAATGAATCAATACTATCTACTTCCACCATCTCCCTAGAGAGCTTGATCCATAGATTTACCACTCACTAACTGCAATAATGTTTCCTCAGATTTGTTTTGAATTTATCCCTCTTCAAGCACAGGGCGTGTACTCTGGTTCTACTGTTCTGGACAAGGTGAAAGAGATTGTCATGGTCAGCATTATCTAGTCCCTTTAGTATCCTAAAAATAGCAATCATACCACCTCCAAACCTCTTTTCTAGTGAGAACATGCCCAAATTACATAATTGCTCCTTATAATCCAATTCCTTCATGCCCTTAATCATTCTGGTTGGTCTCTTCTGTATCCTTTCAATAGTTGCAAAGTCCATTTTGTACTGCAGCGATCAGAACTGTACACAGTATTCTAAGTGGGGTCACACCATAAAGTGGCAGTATCACCTCACTATTTCAGCTCAACATTGGCCTTTTTACACATCCCAACATCTGATTTTCCATGCTTTTGCTACCTCCACATTCGACTATTCCAATGCTCTCCTGGCCGGCCTCCCACCTTCCACACTCCATAAACCTAAGCTTATCCAAAACTCTGCTGCTCGTATCCTAACTCATTCCAAGTCCCGTTCACCCATCACTCCTGTGTTCGTTGACCTACATTGGCTTCTGGTCCATTTTAAAATTCTTATCCTCGTGTTCAAATCCCTCCATGGCCTTGCCCCTCCCTATCTCTGTAACCTCTTGCAAACCTCCGAGCACTCTGCATTCCTCCAACTCTCGCCTCTTGTCTATACCCCCTTCCCTCACACCAACCTTGGCGGCCATGTCTTCAGCTGTCTAGGACCTAAGCTCCAGAATTCCCTCCCTAAACCTCTCTGCATCTTCACCTCTCTCTCTTCCTTAAAACCTATGGTCACCTGTCCTAATGTCTCCTTCTTTAGCTCGGTGACAGTTTCTGTCTGATTATGCTCCTTTAAAGTGCCTTGTGATGTTTTGCTATGTTAAAGGTGCTATATAAATGCAAGCTGTTGTTGTTGATTTGCTTTACTCACTGCCATCAAGCATTTTTGTGATAGCTTCTTTTATTGTCAATCAGATTGCTTTCATTTTCCATGCACGTTATTTTCTTTCCATTTGAGTAATAATTACTTCCTTGATTTTATGTATCCATGTGAAGCACTTTGCATTTCTCTACATTGAATTTCATCTGTCACCCGTCTGCCCAATTTCCAAGTATATTCAAATCCTCCTGTAGCTTATCCTGTTCAGCTTTGAAGTCTACCACATTCATCAGCTTTGAATGATCTGAACTTCAGCCATTGTGCTTGTGACTCCTAGCTCCAGATCATTTATGAAAATATTGAACTAAAGAGGTTCCAAAACAGACCCCTGTGGGAACCCAATGGTAACATTCTCCCAGGCTGATGGCAGTCCCTTTACCACGACCCTCTGGGTTCAATTGGTCAACCAATTATGTATCCATTATAAAATATTTCCACTGATTCCCACTTTCTTTATTTTCAGTGCCAACCTTTCCAGAGAAACTGCCATTCGGATAGAAACCCCTATCAAGTTCCTTTGTCACATCCTCAAAGAAAACAAGTAAGTTAGATTGACAAGACCTCCCCTTCATGAACCCATATTGGTTACTTTGATGATTTTATTTCTACCCAGATGCTCCATGATCTTATATTTAATAAAGGTTTCCATAACTTTACCCATAAGGGACATCAAATTCACTGGTCTATAGTTTCCTGGGTCACTTTCTTTTTTAAAAAAGGAGTAACATCAGACTTTCTCTAGTCCTCAAGCACCCCTCCATTAGTCAATGATCTTTGGAAGATTTGTGCCAGAGTTCCTGCAATTTCCTCCCTTATTTCCTTAAGGATTCTCGGATGCATCTCATCCAGCCCCTGGGATTTATTTACCTAAAGTTTGCACAGCCGTTCGGAAACTATGCTCGTAGTAATGTGAATAGTGTCACAACTTACTTCTGCAACACCCTGTGGTTCCCTTTCCAGATCAAATAAGTTACTGGCCTCCTCCTTAGTAAAGACTGAGGCAAAAAACATATTTAGCACTTTTATAGCATCAGTTGTCATGCCCTCATCCGATCTCACGTTCAATGGCCCCATTCCTTGTTTTTCTTTTTCTCTTGATATAACTAAAAAAACTTTTTTGATTATTAACTTTCACTTTTCACTGGGAAAAAGCTCGAAATAGTTGAGGTCCAAAGAGACTTAGGGGGTCCATGTATATAGATCATTAAAATGTCATGGACAGGTACAGAGAATAATCAAAAAGGCTAATCGAATGCTGGCCTTTCTATCTAGAGGGCTAGAATACAAGGGGGTAGGAGTTATGCTACAGCTATACAAAGCCCTGGTTAGACCACACCTGGAGTACTGTGTTCAGTTCTGGACACTGCACTTAAGGAAGGATATATTGGCCTTGGAGGGAGTGCAACGTAGATTTACTAGAATGATACCTGGACTCCAAGGGTTAAATTACAAGGAGGGATTACACAAACTAGGTTTGTATTCCCTGGAATTTAGAAGATTAAGAGGTGATTTGATCGAAGTTTTCAAAATATTAAGGGGAACTGATAGGGTAGATAGAGAGAAACAATTTCCGCTGGTTGGGGAGTCTAGGACTACGGGACATAGCCTAAGAATTAGAGGCAGGGCTTTCAGGAGTGAAGTTAGGAAACACGTCTACATGCAAAGGGTGGTAGAAGTTTGGAACTCCCTTCCGCAAATGGCAGTTGATGCTAATTCTATTGTTAACTTTAAATCTGAGATTGATAGATTTTTGTTAACCAAAGGTATTAAGGGATATGGGGCTAAGGCGGGTATATGGAGTTAGGTCACAGATCAGCCATGATCTCATTGAATGGCGGAACAGGCTCGAGGGAGTAAATGGCCTACGCCTGTTCCTATGTTTCTATGTTCTCTTGCCATATTCAATTTTAAATTTTTCTTTGCTCTCATACACCTATCACAATCACCCCTGCATCTCGTTTAAACACTCCCCCACCATTCTATCTATCCTGCCTGCCAACACCTCTGTCCCCCTTTATGTTGAAATGGAGCGCATCCAGTCTGTATAGGCTTCCCCTATTCCAAAAGGTGTCCCGCAGTTTAAGGAACCAAAACCCTGAGTCCTTCCACCAAAAGCCTTAGTCACGTGTTGGTCTGCCTAATGACCCTCTATCTCTCTTGACTAGCACATGGCACAGATAGTATTTCAGAAAATACTACACTTGAGGTCCTTCCCTTGAGCTTTCTTCCTAATGCCCTAAATTCAGCATGAAGGACCTCTGGTCTATTTCTACTGATGTTATTCGTTCCCACATGGACAACAACAATTGGTTCCTCACCTGCTCCCTCTTACATTCTGTCGACCAGGCACATCAGATTCTTGACCCGTGTACCTGGGAAGTGACACACCATTCGTTTTCCTGGGTCTAGTTTGCACAGGATTCTATCTGTAAACCAAATAATCAAATCCCCTAATGCCATAGCTTGTTCGCTGCTCTTTCTCTTTGTCTCTCCTTCCCTGACATGCTGCTGGATTCCCTCAGTGCATGGCACATCCTTGCCTGTCGCAGCCACCTCTCGAGTCTCCGCATCATCTCTCTCCAGAGGAGATAAACTGTTGGAGAGCAGCACGGATGACTGCTCCTGCCTCTCTACCCGACCATGACTTCTGGTCCTCTTTCTAACAGAGACCTACCCTCCTCCTCTAGGTAGTGGGGACTCCTCTCCTACTCCGACCCCTGGCATGGTCTTCTCTAATACCTCATCTATAAAAACTTCTCCCTTTCTAAAAGCTTTTGTGCTTGACCAGTCGTTCACTAAGGCTGCCCACTTTAGCCTTGAGTGCATCAACTAGCTTGCAGTTGTTGCAGATGAAACTCGCCAGAAACTGGGCCTGGAAGGCAAACATTTCACAACTTCTACAACACACAAAGTATTCCATTCTTTTTAAAGATTGAAGGTTGTTTGAGTTAAAAAAAGATGACCTTAAGAAGAAAAAAAAATAAAGATAAACCCCTTTCAATTAAATTCACTGAATTCTCCCTCTCCCTTTTCTTTTTCTTTTTTGCTTTTGTTCCTCTTTTAATTTACTTAGCACCGCCTTTCCCCTCTGCACCTAATTCCCACTCTCACCAAATTCCCGTTTTAAAGTCCTCACTCTGTTACCAGCCCACTCTGCTGAGCTTGTACTCTCCATAGAAATGAATTCCTCTTCAAGTGCAGTGAGTGTTTTTATGTAGGCAAACATGACAGACATTTTACAGCAGCAACACCCTACAAACAGCAGTGAGATGAATAACCAATTAACCTATTTTTTGGGGTGGTATTTGTTGAGGGAGGATTGTTGAGCAGGGCACTGGCAGAACTCTTTGCTCATCTTCGAATAGTACCCTGGCATCTTCAACATCCATCTGAACCACCAGAACAGGACCTCAGTTTAATGTTTCATCTTTAAGACAGCACCTCCTACAATGAAGCATTCCCTCAGTACTGTACTGAAGTGTTAGCTTTTATTATGAGCTTATACCCTGGTTCAGCCTGAACCCACAATCTTCTGACACAAAGGAGAGAATATTACTGACTGAGCCAAGCTAACAAAGGCCCGGAATTTCCTGGAAAGTTTCGGCGTAACAATGGTGTAAGTGCGCCGTTTTTCCAAGGAAATTTGGGCCTAACTAAATTACACTGGTTTTGCGCTGAAACACCGGCAAATTTCCTCGATCGTTTGCACCTCTTCCGAGATACATCAGCAGAAACCCACCGCCACCCATTTACATAGCTGCATCCACCACCACCCCCCCATCTGCCCATGCAAAAGACCAGCTCGCTCGGGTTTCCTGGATTTATGTGAATGATATGTTGGCATAGATCTACACCCAATGCTTCGGTGTAGAATGGCCAGATATTGGCATAACTCAGATTTCTGGAGTGTGATAGCGATTTTCCAAATTTTTTTTTTGAATTTTTCTTTCTGAAATCTGAACTATATTTAACCAAAGTGTTGTTAGTCTCAGAGCATCCAAAAATTTTCTGACCGAGCTCCACCCGCCTAAGCCTCTTCCTATTCCTATAACCTCCAATCACATTCCCAACCAGGTATTTATGCAACTCTTTTTTTTGAAGAAGTGAATTGATTCGGTCTCAGCTGGTTCTGCTGGGAATCTGATCCACATAGCCAATAGTCTACAGGGGAAAAAGAGCTTCTTCTAATCCCTTGAATCAGGAATTTTCTTTTCGAAATGGCTCACCCTGCTTCTCCCTGTAAGCCTCCAGACTTGAGCTTCTTTCCCGCCCACCTTCAAATTTGCGCTTGTCTTTGCGACCACCCCTATTGTTTTGCTTTCCTCTTGTATGCAGTTATCTGCTTCTCTCCCTGCCCACTATTGAAGTTTAAAGGTTGTTTGAGTAAAAATAAATGTCCTGAGCTTCTCTCTTCCTGCTCATGCTGAAACTATAGTTCTCTGCCCACCCAGCCCCTGTCTGGTGCTTCTCTCCCGGGTTTTGTGACTAAGCTGAGAACAGTCAGCCTTTTTTTGAGGAGGTAAAACATTCGCAGCAATTTTGTTCTACTTCAGTTTTTTAAAATTCATTCGTGGGATGTGGGCGCCGCTGGCAAGGCCGGCATTTATTGCCCATCCCTAATTGCTTTTGAGAAGGTGGTGGTGAGCCGCCTTCTTGAACCACTGCAGTCTGTGTGGTGAAGGTTCTCCCACTGTGCTGTTAGGTAGGGTGTTCCAGGATTTTGATCCAGGAATGATGAAGGAACGGCGATATTTTTCCAAGTCGGGGTGGTGTGTGACTTGGAGGGGAACGTGCAGGTGGTGTTGTTCCCATGTGCCTGCTGCCCTTGTCCTAGATGGTAGAGGTCGAGGGTTTGGGAGGTGCTGTCGAAGAAGCCTTGACAAGTTGCTGCAGTGCATCCTGTAGATGGTACACACTGCAGCCATAGTGCGCCGGTGGTGAAGGGAGTGAATTTTTTTTTTCATTCGTTCATGGGATGTGGGCGTTGCTGGCGAGGCCGGCATTTATTGCCCATCCCTAATTGCCCTTGAGAAGGTGGTGGTGAGCTGCCTTCTTGAACCGCTGCAGAACGTATGGTGAAGGTTCTCCCACAGTGCTGTTAGGAAGGGAGTTCCAGGATTTTGACCCAGCGACGATGAAGGAATTTCCGAGTTGGGATAATGTGTGACTTGGAGGGGAACTTGCAGGTGGTGTTGTTCCCATGTGCCTGCTGCTCTTGTCCTTCTAGGTGGTAGAGGTCGCGGATTTGGGAGGTGCTGTCAAAGAAGCCTTGGCGAGTTGCTGCAGTGCATCCTGTGGATGGTACACACTGCAACCACTGTGCGCCGGTGGTGAAGGTAGTGAATGTTTAGGGTGGTGGTTGGGGTGCCAATCAAGTGGGCTGCTTTGTCCTGGATGGTGTCGAGCTTCTTGAGTGTTGTTGGAGCTGCACTCATCCAGGCAAGTGGAGAGTATTCCATCACACTCCTGACTTGTGCCTTGTAGATGGTGGAAAGGCTTTGGGGAGTCAGGAGGTGAGTCACTCGCGGCAGAATACCCAGCCTCTGACCTGCTCTTGTAGCCACACTATTTATATGACTGGTCCAGTTAAGTTTCTGGTCAATGGTGACCCCCAGGATGTTGATGGTGGAGGATTCGGCGATGGTAATGCCGTTGAATGTCAAGGAGAGGTGGTTAGACCCTCTCTTGTTGGAGATGGTCATTGTCTGGCACTTGTCTGGCGCAAATGTTACTTGCCACTTATCAGCCCAAGCCTGGATGTTGTCCAGGTCTTGCTGCATGCGAGCTCGGACTGCTTCATTATTTGAGGGGTTGCGAATGGAACTGAACACTGTGCAATCATCAGCGAACATCCCCAATTCTGACCTTATGATGGAGGGAAGGTCATTGATGAAGCAGCTGTAGATGGTTGGGCCTCGGACACTGCCCTGAGGAACTCCTGCAGCAATGCCCTGGGGCTGAGATGATTGGCCTCCAACAACCACTACCATCTTCCTTTGTGCTCGGTATGACTCGAGCCACTGGAGAGTTTTCCCCCTGATTACTATTGACTTCAATTTTACTAGGGCTCCTTGGTGCTACACTCGGTCAAATGCTGCCTTAATGTCAAGAGCAGTCACTCTCATCTCACCTCTGGAATTCAGCTCTTTTGTCCAAGTTTGGACCAAGGCTGTAATGAGGTCTGGAGCCGAGTGGTCCTGGCGGATCCCAAACTGAACATCGGTGAGCAGGTTATTGGTGAGTAAGTGCTGCTTGATAGCACTGTCGACGACACCTTCCATCTCTTTGCTGATGATTGAGAGTAGACTGATGGGGCGGTAATTGGCCGGTTTGGATTTGTCCTGCTTTTTGTGGATAGGACATACCTGGGCAATTTTCCATATTGTCGGGTAGATGCCAGTGAATGTTTAGGGTGGTGGATGGGGTGCCAATCCAGTGGGCTGCTTTGTCCTGGATGGTGTTGAGCTTGTTGAGTGTTGTTGGAGTTGCATTCATCCAGGCAAGTGGAGAGTATTCCATCACACTCCTGACTTGTGTCTTGCAGATGGTGGAAAGGCTTTGTGGAGTCAGGAGGTGAGTCACTCGCCACAGAACACCCAGCCTCTGACCTGCTCTTGTAACCACAGTACTTATGTGGCTGGTCCAGTTAAGTTTCTGGTCAATGGTGACCCCCAGGATTTTGGTGGTGCAGAGACGAGTTTAGCAGCTGTTTCCTTGTTTTCAGCAAGTGGAAAGGTGTCTGTGCAAGCCTCTCTTTTTTAGGGACTGTTGCTTTGGCAGGTTTAAACTGTAATCTTGGTTGTGCATGACAAATGGTTAATGATAGTAACCACTAACATTAAAAGGTTTGCACGAGTGGGTTTGTAGATTAAAAGCAATCTGAATAGATCATTTTCAGATAACTGGAGGACTAAAGTTTGCAACCTAATAACTAAAGGCACAATGTATAAAGAAAAGAAAGACTTGCATTTGTCTAGCGCCTTTCACAACCTCAGGATGTCCCAAAGTGCTTTACAACCAATGAAGTACTTTTGAAGTATAGGCACTATTGTAATGTAGCAAACACAGCAGCTAAAATACGCACAGCAAGCTTCCACGCACAGCAATTTGATGAGTATAAAATATCCAATTAAACATCCAGAGCTTCATTTCTTTACAGAAGGCATCATATGTGAACATTATTTTCTTATAGAAAAAGTGACGTAAGAGAGAGGAAGGATTTGAGGCGCAACAGTGCAAGAATGAACGTGAACTAACACCCTGTCTAAGCCCTACCTCTGTACAAAACCTCACCCATCTCAGTAAAAGCTGGCAATCCTTGGGCACTTCCCACTTAACAAATCCCATTTCAACCACTGGGTTAGATATAGAATAAAGCTCCATCAACACTGTCCCAACAATATGCCCAAACCAGAGCCTCAAAAGAGCACACCTATTGTACAGTATGATATTTCCAATCGGTCATTCTTGCAGGCTATCTGAGTGAGACTGATTATTTAAAACTTGAGGGTATATTAACTCATCTGGGACAAGATCTTCTTGGGCCACTGAATAGTATACTCATTTATAACCAGCTTTTTCTTATTTTGATGAATAACAGTTACCTTGGAAGGGTGGCCTGGTTTGTAGTTATGAAGTATCCGTGCCAATCCTTATTTTTTCACCTTTAAGCCAATTACAACATACATTTTGCAAAACCATTCCCATCTCTGAAATGGATGATGGAGGCTACGAGAAAGAGGGCGAGTTAAGACATTCAACAGATAGAAAGGTAGCATAGGAAAGATGTCTTGGGTTGAAAAAGTAAAATTAAAGTTTTAAAAAAAGACAGGGAGAATGGGAAAGAAGAGAAAATGGGGAAATGGGGGACAACAGGGCGAGCAGAATTAAACATCTTAAATTTTTTGGTTGTAATTAATTTTTGTGGTTTATTATAATTGTATACACTTGATATTATGCTAATAAACATATTATTGATATTTAAGTAAACATTGAAGTTTGTGATATTAGTGATTGTTTTATTGTCACAGAATATCAGCTCAGAGACTTAAAAACTGATCATCCCAGGGAGACAGCCACTTTTGAGGACTGGCTGGCAATGTGAAGGTAATACCAATTAGTGTCAATTATAGGGATTATTTTGTGCCATGGACTCATGCCAGCTAGGAGCTGGGTCAAGACTGGCAAAACTCATTTCATGTAAGAAAGAAAGACTTTTGCATTTATATAGCGCCCAATCACTACTGCAGGATGTCTTGAAGCGTTTTACAGCAAATTAAAGTACTTTTGAAGTGTAGTCATTGCTGTAATGTAGGAATGAAGGACCCTTTCAGTCAGCACAGGCATATGAGACCTTTATCCCAGCATTTTGGACAAGATTCAAACTAAGGTCCCAAAATTAGACAGGCCAGTGTTCTAACTCACAGTGTCACCTAGCTCCAGATCTACTGCTCCTGTGACATTCCCCAAAAATGACTTGAATACCCAAACTGTTAACATCAAGTTTTTAATAAAAAGTTGTGCAAGATAAATACAACCCTTTAAGTGTAAATAATATCGAGAAATAAGCTTCTGTTTAGTGTAATAATTAATATCGCACAGATATCTAAACAATTCGCTGGCTGCTATTTGCTCTGAGGCAGACATGAATTTTAAAATAGTATACGGTCATGTTAACCTACACTGCATCCAGAATTATCCAAGCAGCACGCCAATAAATTGCAAGGACATGGAGAGCTAATCAAGATCTTAGTATTTATTGTAAACATTTCTCAAATGGCTGCTATGTTTGCTAAGATGGGGGTTCATTGGCAAGTAAATACAGAATATTGTTGCTATGCTCTGTCGTTTTTTTTCCTCCTGTGCCACTGGCAATGGTTCACTTACTGTCTGTGTGCAGTGTACTGTATCAATGCAGCATAGCCCTCCCATTAATTCTCTCTATTTACAGAGACTGCCAGACTTTTGTGGAAGGAGTGGGGGGATAGTAAAATGTAGTAAAACCACATTTTAAAGATTAACATCATGCATTAACCACTTCCATTCAGAACCATCACTAACCTGGTAGATAACAGCACACCAGGAGCAGAATTCATTTCAATTTCTGCTGCATGTTATGGGCGTGGGTTTAGTCACTCCTATATAAATGCATAAATATATATGTATAAACATATGCATGTACATATGTACCAAGGCTTTTACTGAGTAGCCAAATTATTATCATGAGAGATCAATGGAAGCATTGATACTTCCTTCAGAACTAATTAGTCACCCACGCATTCGATGATATCACACAAGGAGAGATTCTAGAATGTACCTTAGAGCATACTTAAGTACGTAAAGAGCAAAGAATCAGCCAGCAGGTTTTTTTGAAGCAGTGCTTCTGTATCTTCAATGACGCAACACCACCAGTGTGATAACCCAGTTCCACTTGTTTCAACATTACCCTTGGCTTCCTGGTGTTCTTACAGCTGCTGAACCATGCAGCTCCACATCAAAGTGCATCATACAATCACGCATAGAAAGCAACACAGGTAACATAACCTACGTAACATTGACAACATCTCATTTTATTTTGCTCAGACATGCTGAAATGGAAATTGTTGGAATCCATTATTAAGGAAGTGATAACAAGGCACTTAGAAAATCATAACATGATTAGGCAGAGTCAACATGGCTCTATGAAAGGGAAGTTGTGTTTGACAAATTTATTAGAGTTTTTTGAGGATGTAACTAACAGGGTAGATAAAGAGGAACCAGTGGATGTAGTATATTTGGATTTTCAAAAGGCATTCGATAAGTGCCACATAACAGTGCCACATAACACAAGATAAGGGATCATGGTGTTGGGGGTAATATATTAGCATGGATAGAGGATTAGTTAATGGACAGAAAACAAAGAGTAGGAATAAACGGGTCATTTTCAGGCTGGCAGGCTGTAACCAGTGGTGTGCTGCAAGGATCGGTGCTTGGGCCTCAGTTATTTACAATCTATATGAATGACTTAGATGAAGGGACCGAGTGTAATGTATCCAAGTTTGCAGATGATACAAAACTAGGTGGGAAAGAAAGCTGTGAAGAGGACACAAAGGGCTCGATTTTCGCACCCGCGATCGGGTGCGTTCGTGGCGGGGGGATTGCAAAAATCCGGGATTCCTGGGGCAAGTCTGGAGCCCGGCTCCAACCCGCCCACTTCTGGGCTCCCCAGTGACGCGCTGACATGCGCGCGCAGCCCCCGCATGTGGGACTCCTGCCGGCAATTAAAGCCGGCGGAGTGCCACTTAAAGTAATTGAACAGGTACTTCAGGTTGTTTACAGACCTGATTGACCTGATATTTTAGGAGGGCTGGGATTTTGAAATTAACTGAGATTGTTTCCTGTACTGGGGGAAACACTCCCAGTTCAAATGGACGTGTTTCAGCCAGCAGCTGCAAAGGTCCATTTGACAGGTTGGGAGGGGGAAGACCCTCATTCATTGCAGGCGGCCACTCTGTCACTTTGGACAAAGTTTGGCTTCCACCACCCTCCCCCTAACAATAAAATTCACCAACTTGCACTCTTACCTCGGTGTCCAGACACATGTACCTACCTTGCGGACCCCTTCAAATGTACATCTTCCGGATGGGGGCCGCCGTAGCTGCAGTCATGACCTCCTTGGAGGGCGAACAGCATCACCAGCCTCGCCGGCCACATCGTCCACCTCTGACACATGGAGCTCCACAACAGAGTGCTGTGACACATCCACCTGCACAGCAGGAGGGAGGGCAACTGCAGAGAGAGATGCGTCGCAGAGGGCACTACCCTTGCCACAGGGTCCACAGACCGAGGCTCAGCTTCCTGGACCTCTCTGAGCAGCAGTGCACATGGAGGCTCAGAGTCACTCGTCATGTAGTCGTGGACATCTGCAGCCTCTTTCATGCCGAGCTGCTCCCGGCTGGCCCGAGCACCATCTTCTTACCTGTCGCTGTCAAAGTTCACCACTGCCCTCAACAACTTCTCCTCCGCATCCTTCCAGGGTGCCACCGGGGACATCGCCGACGTCTCTCAATCGTCTGCACAAAAGAGCTCTGCAAATACACCTACACCCACTCTGCAGTGACACAATGGGTGGCATCAGTTGTGGGTCTTCATAGTGATCCTCAGGAAAGGGCATTATTGCACAAACCAGACAAGATTCGCAAAGACGTGGCAGTAGTGGTGCCAATATAATATGTTATGTGAGTTGATCAGAAATTAAATATAGGGTCAAAATCCTGGAACTCCCTTCCTAACAGCACTGTGGGAGAACCGTCACCACACGGACTGCAGCGGTTCAAGAAGGCGGCTCACCACCACCTTCTCGAGGGCAATTAGGGATGGGCAATAAATGCTGGCCTCGCCAGCGACGCCCACATCCCGTGAACGAATAAAAAAAAACCCTCAAACACCCTTGTGCATCCCCTTCATGCTCACGACACGTTTGCCTTACGCTTCCTACTGCACATATGTGATGCATGCCCTGTGGCTGCAGCACAGGTAGTGGCCGGTTGAGTGAGGCTGACCGTGAAAGAGATGCATGAGAGGGTGAGTATGAGATAGAGCCATGAGATTGTATGAGGATTGGGTTGAGTGGTAGTGGCGGGATGAGTACTGGCGAGGTGAGTAAGTGCAGGTAAGATGAGGATGAGGTTTGAGTGGGTGTCAGCGGTGATGTGACAGAGTAGTGTTGGCAGTGCAGAAGGAGATATGGGGGTGGGGGCGGTGATGTGGCAGATGGAGGGGAGGGGAATGAGTAAGTGTACTCACTTCGGCTGACCTACTTAGGTGATTGAAGCACCTCCTGCACTGTATGCAGGTGCGCGATATGTTGGTAGTGCTGATGACCTCCTCTGCCACCTCGAGCCAGGCCTTCTTGGTGGCAGAGGCAGGCCGCTTCCTCCCGCCCACCGGGGGGAAGATCTCTGTCCTACCCTTCCTCCTCACCCCATCCAATGATACCTGGAGTGAGGCATCATTAAACCTGGGAGCAGCCTTCCCCCTGGGCTGCTCCATGCTGTAATTTTTCCTATTTTCTGCAGCATCAGTCAGTGGAGGACTGCCCCTTTAAATAGAGCTCCTCCAGCTGACAGACCTTGCTGCGCATGCACAGTCCGCCCGCCGCGCAGCTTTCCAGCGGGAAACCCGGAAGCACAGGTAAGTGGCTCCAATTAGCCTGCGATTGCGTGCGGAGCACACTGATTTCACCAGGCGCGTTACCCACGCGCCCAGTCGACCCCCCGCTGAGAAACCGCCGCCCTGCTAATATCGAGCCCAAAGAGTCTGCAAAGGAATATAGATAGGTTAAGTGAGTGGGCAAGAAGGTGGCAGATGGAGTATAATGTGGGGAAATATGAGGTTATTCGCTTTGGTAGGAAGAATAAAAAAACAGAATATTTTTTAAATGGTGCGAAACTATTAAATGTTGGTGTTCAGAGAAAGTTGGGTGTCCTTGTACAAGTAACACAGAAAGTTAGCATGCAGGTACAGCAAGTTGTTAGGA
Organism: Heptranchias perlo; assembly: GCF_035084215.1. Lineage (NCBI taxonomy): Eukaryota > Metazoa > Chordata > Chondrichthyes > Hexanchiformes > Hexanchidae > Heptranchias > Heptranchias perlo. Next base: position 52,645,020 of record NC_090339.1, on the reverse strand, counting down.
AGGCAAATGGCATGTTGGCCTTTATTGCAAGGGGATTGGAGAACAAGAGTAAGGAGATCTTGCTACAATTGTACAGGGCTTTGGTGAGACCTCACCTGGAGTACTGCATACAGTTTTGGTCTCCTTATCTAAGGAAGGATATATTTGCCTTGGAGGCGGTGCAACAAAGGTTCACTGGATTGATTCCTGGGATGAGAGGGTTGTCCTATGAGGACAGATTAAGTAGAATGGGCCTATACTCTCTGGAGTTTAGAAGAATGAGAGGTGATCTCATTGAAACATAAAAGATTCTGAGAGGGCTTGACAGGGAAGATGCTGAGAGGTTGTTTCCCCTGGCGAGTCTAGAACTTGGGGGCATAGTGTCAGGATAAGGGGTCGGCCATTTTAGACTGAGATGAGGAGGAATTTCTTCACTCAGAGGGTTGTGAATCTTATGAAGTCTCTACCCCAGAGGGCTATGAATGCTGAGTCATTGAATATAGTTAAGGCTGAAATGGATAGATTTTTGGACTCTATGGGAATCAAGGGATCGGGCGGGAAAGTGGAGTTGAGGCCAAAGATCAGCCACAATCTTAACGAATGGCGGAGCAGGCTCAAGGGGCCACATGGTCTATTCCTGCTCCTATTTCTTATGTTCTTACGAAATATGTTGCTGATCTTGCTGTTACATGATATATTATACATAAGAATGATGTACAAAAAGATTTAACAAGTGACCGGACTGAATAACTGTAGTTTGACCAACTTCCCTAATGCACTGTACAGTGTGGAACTGAGTCCTACACAAAAGGAAGCTCTTGAGCATAATCCCCAGTCTAGGCTGAGTTAGTTGATAGTATAACTAACTTTGTGTTGTAACAAAAGGATTGCACTTAGCTTCAATGCAACTGGACTAGGGAGGGGAGGAATCTTTCAGAGATTCTGTTGCTGATCGGTCCACAGTGTCCCATGATGGAATTAGCATTTTTCTGGTGAAGACAGGATCAGCCTTGGCGTGATGTTCTCATGGTACAACAGTCTTCTAACACTCAAGGTTTAGGCTCACAAATGAAGAATGGCTAATTGGGCAAGGAATTAGAGCCAGTGCCTGTGGAACCCTACTCAAGCATAAGGGAGCACCTTAAAGGGAAGAGGGGGAAAAAACTGGAAGAGATTTTTTTTTAAACAATATTTTGATAGAATTAGCATCGCAAATAATAATAAAGATCATGAGCTCAATTTTAAAAGCAAAGTCCGGGTGCGGGGGGTGGGGGTGGGGGCAAGGACAATTGTGTTTTTTTGGAGCGGGCAGAAATTCCGGCTCCAACATGCCGAAGATAGCCCACGATCCAGATTCATCTGGAAGCGCTCGCCGTTCCCGAGCCCAGAAGTCCCGTTGGCAATTAAAGGTGGTCGGATGATATTTAAACCAACAATCCAAGTAATTAAAGTACTTGAAATGTGCATGAATGAAATTAATTATGCTGGCAAGCGATTTCAACACCGCCTCAGCATGTTTCCCGTGCTGTGTGAAATACGCCATGGTGAAGGAGTCGTGTTTCAGCAGGCAGCCATTTGGGCATTTAAATGCCTGTTTGACAGGTAAAAGGTGAGATATTGCAGCAGGGCACTCAGTTCTCTCAGACAAACATTTAGCTGGGTGATCTTTGTGTTTAGACTGAGAATTCTTGGTTTCCACACAGAATTATTCTGCTTACACATATTTACCAACTTTTTGGACCCCCTCAAACTGACACCATCAGGTTGGGGGCGCGATGGCTGCATTCACCTGTACATCCGAGGACGAGCAACATAACCATCCTCGACAGGCATTTCCGCCACTTGGACCTCCACACACGGTGCTACGCCACAGGCACCTGAGCAAGAACACAGAGGGGAACAACAGAAGGAGCGATGTCGCAGGAGGCACCACCCTCAGAGGGTCTACAGACTGAGGCTTAGCTTCCTGGACCTCTCTGAGGAGCAGTGCATACGGAGGCTGAGAGTGAGTCGCCAGGCAGTCGCAGACATCTGCAGCCTCCTTCATGCCGAGCTGCTCCCAGCTGGGCCTGGTGGCATCTCATTACCCATCGCAGTTAACGTCACCACTGCCCTCAACTTCTTCGCCTCCGGATCTTTCCAGGGTGCCACCGGGGACATCGCCAGGGTCTCTCAGTTGTCTGCACATAAGTGCATAAGGCAGGTCACCGATGGCTTGGTTCACAAAGCCTTGCAATATGTCAACCACCCATGGACGACCTCAGCCAGACGGAGAGAGCAGTGGGATTCCACTCTGTGGCTGGCTTCCCACATGTACAAGGTGCACGCATATAACAATCCGAGTACCTCCACATGAACCAGGCCTGTTCATCAACAGAAAGGGGTATCACTCCATCAACACTCAGCTTGTTTGTGACCACCGGAAAAGATTTCTTCACGTGTGCGCCAGATTCCCTGGCAGCTGCCATTATTCGTTCATTCTGAGGGAATCCAACATCCTGGGCCTCTTCCACACACTAAACACCCTTAAGGGCTGGCTCCTCGGGAACAAGGGATACTCCCTGCACACGTGGCTCATGACACCTCTGAGGAACCCCATTAGCGAGCAACAGTGTCGATACAACGACAGCCACATTGCCACCAGGTTTATAATTCAACATGCAATTGGGCTGCTCAAGATGCGATTTCGGTGCCTCGATCGTTCTGGGGGAGCACTTCAATACGCACCAGCGAGAGTGGGTTGCATTATGGTAGTGTGTTGTGTCCTGCACAATATGGCGCAACAGAGAGGGGTACCGATTGATAAGGCCTCATCCCCTCATCCACCATCCACATCTGCCATCCACATTGAGGAGGAGGAGGACAAACCCATGGGTAGAGCAGCGACTCACCTGGCTGCTCGTGAGGCCAGGGAGTTGCTCATATGTGAATGGTTCTCGTAAGATCAGAAAGTGAGCAGAGTCCAGTCCTCACACCACCTGGAAATAGCAACGCCAACACCAGTCCCTACCCCCCCCTCCCCGCACAAAACAGTCCTGCAACTACACATACACCCACTGTAAAGTGACCCACTGGGTGGCATCAAGTCTCGCCGTTCATGGTGAAGCACATGAAAGGGCCCTATCACAAAAGCCAGTCAAGAATGGGCAAGACATGGCAGTCGTGGTGAGAATGATAACATTTAATGTGATTCTAACATAAACCAAATATAAATGAAAAACATGACAGTCTGACAGACACCTTTGTGCACACCCTTCGTGATCACAAATCCTTAGCGTTTCTCTTCCTAATGTTCCTGTGTGGTGCATCCCCTGTGGCTGCAGCAGAGGTAGTGGCAGGTTGCTCATGTCCATGACCGCACTGCTTAGATGCTTTTGGCCTAGGCCCTCTGGGTTTTGGTGCCCGTGAGGGCCCCTCCAAAGGCTGCTCCACCTGCCTCGGACTGACTCGGCTACTTGGAGAGGAGGCAGCATTGCGGGTACTGGTTGAGAGGGGGGCAACGGGTGAGACGTGGGAACGCTTTGAGTGGCGTCCCCACTTCCATGTTCCCTTTCGCCATCATCCCTCTCCTGGGCCAGGCCCACATCACTCCTATCACCCTGTTGGACTGCAATTTGGAGGGCATGTGCGATGCCTTGGAAGGCCACTCCTACAGTATCCATCAGCCTGTTTAAGGCAGCAGAATGTTGTTCACCCTAAGTCAGCACGGCCATTGTCAGGGCCTGAATGGACTCATTTGTGAGCCGTGCTTGAAGCTCAACAGAGGCTAGCCTTCTCTCCATCGCAGACATTCCCGCACTCAGCTGTGAAACTACCTCAGACATTTCCGCAGTTACGTGCGACACTATCTCAGACAGTTGATCATGTCCCTGTAACACTATCTCAGAGATTCCCTCCCATACCTGTGCCACCATTTCAGGAGTTGGACTCCTCCATCCTCTGGGCTATTGTGTAGAGCGTGTGTGGCACCTGTTCCAGTACCTCGCAAATGTGCTGCTGTCCCTCGATCATTCTCCTTTTAAAGGCTGGCCCGCGGGGTTCAGCCTCTGTGTCCAGCTGAGCAGAGCCTGGAGAGGAGTGCGGCCACCCAGGTGGACTCTCCACAGCTGCCCCTACCACCATTGTCTGCTCGTGCTCACTTGTATGTGTTGACTCACGAGGTGCCAACCCAACTAACTGACGACTAGGACCCACCGAGGTGTGAGTATCTGCGCTGGTGGATGGCTCGCTAAGATATGACGGTGCGCCCTCAGAGGCTGGGAGCTCCTCTGAGGAATCGCCCTTTGCTGTCACTATGTTCGTTGAAGGGCCTGTAAGAAAACAGAAGGCAGTATTAAGCATCATCACAGATGTATCATGTTGCGATGAGCATACTGAGGTGTTCAACATGCCAAGCATTGTTAACATCAGCTCATGTTGTGTGTGATGAACGTTAAAGTTGTGTCACCAGACGTTTGTGGGGTCCCAGTCTCGGCGTCCCCGACGGACAGGCACTCGAGGGTGCAGCTGATCTCCAGGGCCTCCTCCTCCGCGTCTGTGAGGACCACTATTTGTTGTGGCCCCCCTCCAGTCCTCGCCCTCTCGCGTGCATTTTGCGCTCTCTCCTAGAAGGGGAGAAAGTATAGACATGTGAGTGAGTGATGATGAAGTGGCCAACCAATGAAGGCATTGCTTTGGGTGAGGCTGACCGTGAAAGAAGTGCATCAGAGAGTGAGTATGAGACAGAGCCATCACATTGGATCAGGATTGGGGTGAGTGGTAGTGGTGGGGCCACAAATGGGGAGGTGAGGAAGTGCTCAGTAAGTGCAGGTAAGTTGAGGATGAGTCTTAAGTGAGTGTGAGGAATGATTGATGGAGTAGTCTTGGCAGTGCAGAATGAGTGGTTGGGGGGGTGGGAGGAGTTGATGTGCACCATGGAATGCAGGAGAATCAGTAAGTGTACTCACTTTTGCTGACCTAGTTAGGTCATTGAAGCGCTTCCTGCACTGGACCCAGGTGCGGGATATGTTGCTGCTGCTGGTGACCTCCTCTGCCACCTCGAGCCAGGCCTTCTTGGTGGCAGAGGCAGGGCACTTCCTCCTGTCAGCCGTTTAAAATAGTTCCCTCCTCCTCCTCCTCCTCCTCACCCCAGCCAGTAGCAGCTGAAGTGCGGCGTCGCTAAATATTGGAGTGGCCTTTCCCCTGTGCTGCTCCATTGGGCCTTCTGGCTCTTTGGTCCAGCAAAATTCATTGGAGCAATGGCCCTTTAAATCCAGATGCTCCAGCTGACAGCCTGTCATGCGGTTGCGCAGTCCGCCCACTGCGCAGCTTTCGGACGGCAAACCTAGAATCAAGATTAATGGCCACCAATTAAGTCGCGATCACGTGGTGAAAGGTAGGTTTTTATTAGTCGGGTTTGCCGCGGGCCCATTGACCCCCCCCCGCTGCCATCCTGCCACCCTTTTAAAATTGAACCCCATGTTTCACACCAATTATTCTGCTTATCACACTTGCATAAGTATCTAAATGATATATTTTCCTTTACTATTCATCAGTCGCTAAATGCTCCTTTGAGAAGCAATCGATGATAATAGTAGGACGTGGCTTGCAATTTAATTTTTTTTGCATTTTCGAGAGGCTGAGTGTGGGAGGTGATGTTGAGGTTTGAAGGAAACCGTAGACCAGCATTGAGTAGACAGAACTGCAATTTTGTGGATCCAACCCACCCGATACCACTTCATAATTCAGGTTTACAGAACGAAGCTGCCGGTAATCTCAAATTAGAGCCATTGAGAATAGGGTGACAGTTGGACCTCACGGTCAAGCTCTTTAATCCACTTTGTTCCCTTTGGGAAGAAGCCTGATCTCAATTTAACAGTAACACGGGCTGAGGTCATTTTTTTTTTCTGTTATAGATGGTGTCTTTTAAATGTCAAACAGTTACAAAGAATTGAGTTTAACTTTTAACAGCCTGTTGATTGTTTAAATATTGTAAACACTGTAAGTTGGTGATATGGTTAGGGGATCTGGTTATTCCGAATTATTGAGCCTGACAGTTGTGGGAGCTGAATTTGCATCAATAATTGAGAACAAAAGGGAAAAACATTAATTTTTATAGCACATCAGACTACGGGAAGTTTGCCTACCCAATCACTTCTAGCGCTCAAGGAGTGCGTGAAAGTGAACCATCTCTTCTGAGGAAGCAAAGGCCCAGTTGAGGGGCTTTTGGACAAGTTATTTTTTCCGAGATGTTTGTAGCTTCTCAGCTATAACATATCATAGCAGTAACGCAGTGCCGTACTCTAAAATATTAAAACCCAGTGAAAAAGAGTAGACCATTGCTTTGTTCAGTCACACGCCCTCTTTCTGTTAACTGCTATACTGCAGTCCAGACTAACACCATGAACAAAACATAGGAACATAGCAACAGGAGTAAGCTATTCAGCCTCTCGAACCTGTTCCGCCAGGCCTCTGACAGAAAGATACCACAAAACTGATTTCCATCACATGTGGGAGTCACAAGCATTTTTGTGGCATCACAAGACATCCAGAAAATTGGTATCTGATTAATATATCTATAATTTTAGTGTAATGGTGTCAGCCTTGGCTCAGTGGTAACACTCTCACCTCTAAGTCAGAGGTCATGGGTTCAAGTCCCACTCCAGCAACTTGAACACATAATCTAGCGTGACAATTGACACAATTAGAGTACTGAGTGAGTGCTGCACTGTTGGAAGTGCCATTTTTCAGATCAGATGTTAAACCAAGGCCCCATCTGCTCTCTAAGATGGATGTAAAAGATCCATGGCACTATTTGAAGAAGAGCAGTGGAGTTCTCCCAGTGTCTTGGCCAACATTTGTCCCATGACCATCACCATAAAAACAGATTATCTGTTCATTAATCACATTGCTGATTGTGGGAGTTTGCTGTGTGCAATTTGGCTGTCGTGTTTCCCCACATTTCAATAGTGACTTCACTTCAAAAGTACTTTATTGGCTGTGAAGCACTTTGGTACGTCCTGAGGTCATGAAAGATGCTACATAAATGAAAGTTCTTTCTTTAATGGGATTTTAATTTTAGAAACATTCATTGTTCATAATCTAATCTATTTCAATAATTTCAATAATACCATTGGTTAACGGTTTGTGCTTCACTCACTTTGCTCTTGATCCTAAAACCATTTATCTAATTACATAATTAGATAAACAATGGATACTCAGCAAACAATGGTCTCAGAAAAGGCCTTGGATGGTATGATATACATAATTGTTATGATTTGGATGCTCTTCAGATACTTTTGTTCAAGGACCACCCACCCTTCATATGAAATGAAACTTGCCTTTTATGCGTGAAGTAATCTAGCAGGTGATGTGCCTGGGATGAACCCCTTATGTAGCTGATTAGCTCGCTGAATCTAGTATGAGCCACTCCATACTTTCTGAATCTCTTCCATTGACAGGCAGATACTATTTGACAGAATGTATCGGCCCAATTTTCACTCCGGGCCAGTTTTTCACCGGTGAGTAGCAGTGCGAATTAAAAACTCGTCCGTTGCTTCAGAAATTAGGGCCGGGATACTTTAACTGCCAGTCCTCATTTAAATCCTGCCGGCTGACTTCCCACCTGTTCTGGCTGGGAAGCAGCGGAAAATCGCACGACCCAGAGGTCGCCCGCCGAGACCCGGTAAGTGGCGGGATCAGCTGCGAGTCCATCCTGTGGGGGGTCTCTTGATCAGGAAAGGGCAGCCTAAGCTTTCCTTGTGTCACCTGGAGCAGCACTCTGGGTGGATAGGGTTAAAATCACCCCCAAAACTCCAGCGATAAAGTACAAATCAGGTTTATTAAGAAGTAAAAAGAGCTGAAGTATGAGCAAGCAGCAGATTTTACTAGATTACACAACTTTACTTACATTTATAGTTCCTGCTCCAAGACATATATATGTATATACATATATATAAATCTTGAGATTCTCTGTAATAACGTCTAACTTAAACCATGTTTAAATGTGAAATTGATTATTCACAGATCATTCCAACTAGCCTCTGTTTGTTAATGGCCTAGCAAAACGGAAATTTACCCCAAAACCTAGAAATGGCCAACAGTTATGCTGTGACAAAGGAATGTCAAAAAGGTGTCCTTTACAATTATTTACAGTTGTTACTGACAGTAGGGTGCAAAGGCATCATGTTGGTTTTCCCAGAAACTGGTTTCCATCAATATACCCCATTCGGGACAAAGCCAAACATTGAGAACCTTGCTTGCATGACCCGTGATGAGACAAATAATCCTGACTAGTTACCTCTGCCTCCTCCTCACAACAAGGAAACAACATCAAGTATTTCTGTCACTTAGGTGGATTTGGTGAATGGCAATGACTAAGTCATCTACTTAGGCACAGGTTATTTGTCCTGTATTTTGAAGTGTCATTAACACGTGCAGCAAAGTGTATCATGGATATTTGCCCAGCCAACCTATTTCCCGCCAGTAGCAGACCAATGAAAGTGGCCACCAGTTGCCCAGCTACCAAAATTTCACAAAAGAAATATAAAAATATTGGGGTAGATATTGGACCTTGCACACCCATTTAACAGGTGTAAAACCAGGGCCAATTTCGGGGAGCAGCGTCCCGCGCCCAAAGTACACCAGAAAGACGTCCGACCTGTGATTGGATCGGGCCATTTTCAGGCATCCCTGGCGGCTGCCTAAAACAGGCGTAAGGCCCCTTGCATATGTAAATGAGAAGCCCAAAGCCTGTTTTAGGCTTCCTTGATGAAATGAATATAATAAAAATATCTGTGATTATCCGATCCCCTGTCATTCTCAATCTGTCTAAGTCTTTTAACCTCCAACTGTCTCTATTTGTCTGTCTGCATTTCTCTCTGCCTATCTCCTTCTCTCCCTACCTGTCTCCCTTTGTTTTTTCTGACAGCTAACACAATGGCATTGAAACAGAGTTTCCACAGCCAGCTGGACAAGAAAAAACAGTGGAAGCGTCCAAATGTCATCAACAATGTCCGTTTACAAAAGCGGGAGATAGGGGTCTTTTGTAAATTGTATGAAGTATTCAGGAGTTACATCTAAAAAACTGGTGAGCAGTAAAACTTCAGCTGGTGCCTGCAATGTGTTGGAAACAGCTTGACCTAGGACGGAATTCTTTGCTCGGCCTTAACAGTTTCAGCTTCAGACGGTGAGCATCATTAACAGGCCATAAGTTAGCCATTATGTTCTGCATCCTGAGCCATCATTTTTTAAACTTTAATCATAAACTTCATGACTGTTTTCTATTCTTTTATGTTTTTGATTTTATGTTCAAATGAAAGAGCCCATAAGACATTCCTCTCTCAAATTTTATTAATTCATCACTCAGAAGGTTAATCCAACTGGGACGAAAGTTCTTTCTACGTTCTTTCTGGGTCACAGATGTTACTTGTTTGAATCCCTGTCTTATCTGTATGAGAGAATGTTACTGGGTTTTGTTGTTTGTCTGCTGTTGATCTGGCAGCTTTTCATGGCCTTCGGAGGAGCAGCTCCCACCAACAATGAAATCCCACCCTCAATGGCAATCAGCAATGCTTTCTGTGTAGTTTACCCTGACTTATTAACTGTTTGTGGTCTTCTGCTATTTGAAAACAGGATCAATCTTACTGCCCTTCAGTTCATTGCATGGAGGCCTAAGAGCAATGGAGGCATGTGTGTGCGTTTGTGTCCTTGTATGTCCGTGTGTGCGCATTTGTGTCCCTGTGTATACGTGTGTGTACGTGTGTCCATATGTGTATGTGTGTGTGCGTGTGTGTCCATATGTGTATGTGTGTGTCCATGTGTATGTGTGTGTCCGTGCGTTTGTGTCCATGTGTGTCCGTGTGTGCACGTTTGTGTCCATGTGTGTGTGTATCCATGTGTGTGCATTTACGTCCTTGTGTGTACGCGTGTGTCCGTGTGTGTGCATTTGTGTCCATGTGTGTGCGTTTGTGTCCATGTGTTTGTGTCCGTGTGTGTGTGTGTGCGTGCATTTGGGCGGGGGGGTGGAGGGGGGGTTTGATGGGGTGGTTGACTAAGCCCCCCCAGATCCCATCCCCATTGGCCACCTGTGAAAGGGACCGATCAAGATATTTTATGAAATAAATGTAACCTTTCTTCCGGGGTCAGTGCTGCTTGCCTGAACCCCCCCCGGCGGACCCCACTTACATCCATCTAGAGGCCGGTATGCCTCATCTCACACTGAATATAGTGGCCTCCAGCACTACGCCAGGTCCCGGATGAACCAGGAAAAGTGAGAACTCCCTGTGTGCGTAGTTCCCACCCCCTGATAAAATTTGCCTTGTTAAGGACAAGCACAAACTCCATCCCTTATTAGGCGTTCTGCAAATCCTGAAATCAGAGGCGAGCTGGTGTCAATCTCTGGTGGGTTCCATTGGTCTCCCACTGGAGTTACGGCAGAGGCTGGTGGAACCCCCATGGATTTTCAGAGCACTGATGTTTAATTGACTGGAAAAATTGTGCAATGTTGAAATCTTGGGGGCAGATTCCTCCACTTTGGAGTTGCTGCATATTTCTGTGTAGAATTTAGTCGGAATCAAACCAAGTTTAAAAACTGCAACATCTGAAAGATAGCAGAGATAAGCATTTTTCTTCATACTTAGCATAATGCTTGTAACATAATGCATTTTATAACTTTTCGTCCCATTATAAATAATTATAGTAGCAAATTAATGATTCTTGCACACATTGCTGAGTGCCAATGTTTTATAACATAAATCTTATTAGAACGATCGCATTAATATGAAAGGGCATCTTGGCAAAATGTTCTTGTGAAATGTAATGGCTATGACAATTTCAAATATATAATTTTGCAAAATAGTAATTTCCAGCTGCATGCTACATTAATATGTAAAAGAAGGCAGGACCTTCAGAATACAAGGGGGCTTTATGGGAAATATGGATTTCAGAAACTCTTCAGTGGCCATTTGCCAGATTAGGGCTAATGTGCCACTTTTACATGAGATGTGACTGACAAATTGCCATGCCGACAGCCACAGGACAAAGAAATGCTAACTCAATTGAACAGCACACAAACTGGAAGATTATAGTCTGAAAATTGCTGTTGGTATGCTGTTAAGGTGAACTGAGGATTACTTTTGTTTTTTTTTGAGGGGAAGAAAGATAACAGTTTAAAACATGATTTTCCCTTTTTTCAGTACATGGGCTAAAAAGTGCACTTTGACGCCCACACAGCAGACCAGCCAATGAATCAATAATCTTCATGATTAGCCCTGAACTACAATCAGGAGGAATTGAAACAGCTGGAGTAGCACTGAGCTGAGTTGAATTGCTTATAAAGTGAGGAAAGCCATATCATAGAAACAGACAGCACAGAAGGAGGCCATTTGGCCCATCGAACCTGTGCCAGCTCTTTGAAAGAGCTACTAATTAATCCCACTCCCCTGCTTTTTCCTGATAGCCCTGCAAATTTTTCATTTTTACGTATCCAGTTCCCTTTTGAAAGTTACTATTTAATCTACTTCCACCACCATTTCAGGCAGTCCTTTCCAGCTCATAATTCGCTGCATGAAAAAAAATTCTACTCATCTTTCCATCGGTTCTTTTGCCAATTATCTTAAATCTGCGTGCTCTGGTTACTGACCCTCCTGCCAGTGGAAAGTTTCTCCTTATTTGCTCTATCAAAACCCTTCATAATTTTGAACACCTCTATTAAATCTCCCTTTAATCTTCTCTGCTCTAAGGAGAACAACCCCAGCTTCTCCAGTCTCACCACATGACTGAAGTCCCTCATCCCTGGTATCATTCTGGTAAATCTCATCTGCCTCCTCTCCAAGGTCTCAGGTGCTCAGGTGCTGATAGGAGTCATGGAGGGAAGGAACTGATGCAAGTTCAGAGGGAGGTAGATTAGAGTGAGTGAGGGGAGTAGAGAAATTGAGACAGCCGATATCACGTTGGCAGTTCGCAATGAAAAAAATCAAGAGAGGGTAAGAGGCCAGAAGGAGGGATCCAGGTGGAACGAGAATTTTGAAGACAGGAGAAAGGATCTGTTGTGCGGGGGGAGGACTTCTAGCCAAAGAAGTGGGCGTGGAGGCGAAGGCGTTGGAAGAAGAGCTCAGCATCGTGTCGAACTCGAAATTAATTGAGGTGGGGGCGTAAGGGAAGGAAGCTAAGGCCTTTGCTGAGGACTGATCGTTCGGGGTCAGAGAGGGGAAGGCCAGAGGTGATAGTGAAAACACGACAAAGGGTGAGACTGGAGGGAGTGGGTCAGAGTAAAGTGATGGGAACGGTGTTGGTAGCTAAGAGTTGTTGAAGCTTGCGATCCTTGACACCTGAAAGGAAGAAGAAAAGTTTTTGTTAAAGGGCCAGATGAGGCGAAGGATGAAATGGAACTGCGGACCAGGACAATTCTGAAGTAGAGTGAGTTGGTGCTGCTGGAGAGAGAGGTCGAGAACGTGCCTGCGGCGGCGCATGGCATTGAGCGTGGATCTCAGGAAGCAAAGAGAGTAGTGGTTCGAGGAACACTAAATATCATGGAGATATCTGTAATCACTGGTGGATCCAAAACATGAAGGGTGGAATTTAAGTTGGAATCCACGTGGAATAAGTCGAAGCTGGAGACAGTTGCTGAGGAAAGAGATGTAGCTGTGAAAGCGAGTTTTAGTAGAAACCTGATCAAACACAAGAAGGGAAACAGAAAGCCATGAAGGTGAACAAGGTAAAAGAGACAAATGGAAATTCTTTCAATTTAATATACTTTATTCGCTGCTTACAATGCGGTCTCCTCTGCATTGGGGAAACCAAACGAAGATTGGGTGATCGCTTTGTTGAACACCTTCGCTCAGTCCGCAAGCATGACCCTGACCTGCCAGTCGCTTGCGATTTTAATTCCCCGTTCAACTCTCACTCTGACCTCTCTATCCTCGGCCTCCTACACTGTTCCAATGAAGCTCAGCGAAAGCTCAAGGAACAGCACCTCATCTTTCGATTAGGCACTTTACAACTTTCCGGACTCAACACTGATTTCAATAACTTCAGATCATAACCACTGCTCCCATTTTTTCGGACAGCAGGTGCTGGTAATGGTTCTGATGTTGCCATTTACAGCTCCTCTAGACTCATCTTTTGTTTCTTTAATTCTCCCATTACCACCCTCCTTGCCTTGCACCATCATCCCTTTTTGTCATTTAATCACTTGTGCCCTCCATCCTATCAGAGACCTTCCCTTTTGCTCTTTCCTCCTCTCCCTTTCCTCCACCCCCCCCCCCCAACCTTTCCCTGGCTCTGTACTTGCTTAAGAACTGTTTAATCTTCGACTTCTTCCAGTTTTAACAAAGGGTCATCGACCTGAAACGTTAACTCTGTCTCTTTCTCCACGGATGCTGCCTCACTTGCTGAGTATTTCAAGCATTTTCTGTTTTTATTTCAGATTTCCAGCATCCGCAGCGTGGGGCAGGCTGGTGGCTGACACGCTCCCCTGGTGGTCTGGGTGTCACTAGTTGATTGTCCCCTCTCAAGCCTTGAGGTGCTAATCCTAACAGTAGCTTGCAGCTGGAGTGATGGTTGGAAATCAGCTAACTCAGTACAAGCCAGGAATTGGGCCTGGGAACTCTCTCTGATCTGAATGGTTCAATTCTACATCAGGCAGTGCATTTACCAACTGAACTCGGGATTAGCTTGACTAATAATTGGCTCCTAAAGCCAATGTGGACAATCTGTTTCAACCGATCGTGTGTCGTCCTGCCTTTGGAGTCTGTGTGGAGTGGAGTCAAAAGTAATTTCCATTGCACAAATGTCTTATGCTAGTTGAGACAGTGATTATCACTAACTACACTGAATTGCAATTGGATGTTTTATTTTTTGCCAGCAAGAAAATTTTTCTGCTCACAGTATTTTTTCCTACTGTTGTGGGAATGGTTTGGCAAAGAATTTTGGGCACTTTTTTCTTTTCTATTGGAAAATCTATCAAAAGAGTCCATTTCCTCACAATCTGGAGAATAATGCCACTCTGCTTTTTATCTATTGTTGTTCCTCCCATTTATGGCATTGTTTAGTTATTTCCTATGCCAACTCTAAAGACAGTTTTTCCTCAGAGAGAATAAGCAAATGACCTGAGCCCAAGGTTTTTTCTTATGCCCCTTGTAACAAACAAACAACTGTAAGAATGATTTTGGTCAGTGTGCCCACTGATTTCCCCTCCCCAAAGCAGAACCTTCCATCCCCTTTCTTTGTCTCTTTAATCCCGAGGGGATAATGCTCACCCATTCTTACTTTCTACCATCCATTCCTGCAGATCCACCACAACAAGGGGCCACAGGATGAGGATGATGAAGAGGAGGAAGAGCTGGGGAGTTTCTTCTCCCTTGTTGCAAATGGCGTTGGTGTTGATGAGGACCAGAGGGGTGAGAAGTGGGTGAGGATGTGCCACCTTCCCACTGAGGCTGAGCGGAAGGCAGCCAACGGCTTCAGAGTTGGGGGATCCAGAACCCATGGGTACCCACTCTAAAAAATGGATGTTTGAGGAACATCATATCTACCTGCAGCTCTGAGGACAATCTCCAAGGATGTGCGGCAACTGACCGGTGTAGCTGCCTGAAAGGATTCTAACGTAGATGTTGAGGTTGGTGGTCACCTTCATAGTCATTGAGAGGCCACAGAGTGTAATAGCAGTACAAACTAGGAAAATGCAGAGCACATAGGCTCTCACTGACATATGCAAATTAAGCTAATGGGGATGGCAGGTGGATCGCAGGTAGGCTGAAAAACCACAAGGAAAACGGGGGGAGGAAGGCGGGAAGCATTTTAAAGGTTTCCTACTGAATTTCCTTGCTAAAAGATTTCCTAAACCACTCATGCATGGTAAATACGCCGAAGTGGAAATACATTGAGTGTATTCTATGTCTGCCCAACATGAGTGGGTGCATTGTAATGGGATATACTTCCTATTATTGCTGCCTTAGCAACAGTGGATACAAGGGATGACTTTGTTTGTCTCAGGAATCCAGCATTGTTGTGGGCTACAGGGGAGGAGGAGAAGTGATTGATTACTTATGCCAAGTGCCAATTTTTGAAGTCTTTACCTGGCACAGCCGGCCAAGCTACGCTACGGCAACAGCAATTTTACTCCCCTACCCTTCCTACCTGAGGTGAGTGGCCCCTGCAGTGTAGTGGATTGGTCCAGTACTTGCCCTCAATATGATAATGACCGTGACCACCCCCCCTCCCCCAGGAAATGAGCTGGGGTCAGAGGTGCTGGCAAGGGGCCGGTCAAAGATTCATTGTGATTGAGGTCAGAAGGAAATCCAGCTCTGTGTGTGTGTGTGTGTTGTGGGCACAGTGTTGAGCTCAGCTGCAATGTCCTCTACACTCAATATAGCCTGTCAACATCCACTGTTTAGGTTCACACGCTAGGTGCGGTACTGATGGTTAACTGGTACCCATGTAATCGCAACCTCATTGTGAGCCTGGAACTCTCCTCCCAAAAAGCTGTTGATGCTGGGGGCCAATTGAACATTTCAAAACTGAGATTGATAGATTTTTGTTAGGCAAGGGTAACGGAACCAAGGTGGGTAGATGAAGTTAGGATACAGATCAGCCATGATTAATTGAATGACCGACCAGGCTTGAGGGGCTACTCCTGTTCCTATGTTCCTAGAGTCAGTGCCTTCAGTGGAGAAAATTGGGGCAAAAAATAAATTAAAAACAGAAAAACTATTGAAAGTCGTGACTTACTACATGCAGTTTTTGTTTTCAGTTATGGGGCTGCAGTGTGTGGAGTAAGGTACTGTGATATTTTCAAAGGTAAGATTATTTAGTTTACTGCTGAGGAAATGGAAGGCTCTCTGAAGGAGGTCTGCAGGAAGTTTTGTGCATGTGGTGTAGACTTTGTTTCATGGATCACAGATGAGGCGGGTGGAGTGGGTGTCTTGAAGATAGATTTTTTTTTATATTCAAAGCTTTGGAAAATTTACCAAAGATTTAAAGTTTGTTTATTTAGCCAACTGAGTCATAAACATTTTTATTAGCCCAGTGGGGCTATAAATATTTTATATTATTCCAACAGGACATAATGCATAGAGATTATTAGGCTAATGGAGCCACAGACAGCTTTTATTGGGCCAATGGGGCCAGAAAACATTGAAACAGTTATTAAGGCAACGTGCCTACGCAGTTTTTAAAAAAATACAGGGAGGACGCCAGAAACAGGATTTTAGTAGACCAATAGGGCCAATAAGTATTGAAACAGTTATGATGGCAATAGAATTTTTAAAAAGTTAAGGAGACCAGAATCAGGATTTCGGTACATTGAAAGACCCTAGTACTGTTTGTAACTTACTTATAGCAGCAGCTGGTTGTAGACTTCAGTCTAGATACCCCCAACCTTAGCCTCTCTCCTGCTGAAACCTATTTACGTATACCTTTGTCATCTCCAGACTTGACTGCTCCTCCCATCCTCCACCCTCCATAAACTTCACCAAAACTCTGTACGAAACTCTGCAGCACATTTCCCATTTTGCATTAAATCCTACTTGCCCATCACCCCAGGCCTTGCTGGCCTACATTGTCTCCGCATTCCCCAGTGCCTCAAGTTTAAAACCCTCGTCCTTGTCTTTAAATCCCACCGTGGGCTTGGCCCCACCCTCCTTCAGCCATATACCCCTCCCCATCCCAAACTCTCTGTTCCTCTTACTCTGACTTTTTGTGCACCCTTTCCCTCCCTTCTCTGCACTTTTGATGACAGAGTCTTCAGCTACCTGCGTCTTACTTCCTGGAATTCCCTTAGTAAACTCCTCCATCTCTCCACTCTCTCTCCTTTTAAAAATTTCCTCAAAACCTATCTCTGTGGTCCCTACTTCTAATCTCTCCTTTCCTGACAAGAATCTGTTTTCCATACATTTTTTGTGAAGCGCTTAGGAATTTGATTTTTTTTTTAACATTAAAGACTCTCTCTAAATGCATGTTCTTGTTCAGTTTGAATCTGCTAAGTCAGAAAATAAGATATTGATATCTTTTTCTTACAAAAAGTTGTGGAACACACAGCAGATCAGGTAGCATCTGTGGAGGGAAGAAGGTAGGGTTAATGTTTCAGGTTGCATTGGTTCTGAAAAAAGTCATTGACTGGAAATATTAATCCTGCCTTCCTCTCTCCACAGACGCTGCCTGACCTGCTGAGTGTTTCCAGCATTTTCTGTTTTTACTTCAGATTTCCAGTGTTTGCAATATTTTGCTTCACTTGCTCTTGGCACCTTGTTACTTCAACTGAAAGCTTTAAGTGAAGTCTGCTCAGTCGGCTATCATTGAACCTGTCATCTTCCCTTTCTCCAGGTGTGCCAGCAGGGGCAGGCACAGTGCACCCAGGCATAGTAACACAAAACACACACACACACACTGATTCCCCCATGGATATTCAGACTATAGCCATAAAGATGTGGTATTCCAAAATGGAGCAGTCTTTGATAAGCTTGTTTAGAGAGAGCCATGAGGCAGGGTTTTAATGATCTCATTGATGTTAGTGAAACTGCTTTCAGTGCCGATCAGTTGCCACGGTAAGGCAGTGCCCAGCATCAGAGACATGGTTGGAATGGATGTGGTTCATAATGCTGTCATTTGAGGCACCAACACATCATGACCCTTGAAAACCGAAGCCTCAGCAGACACTACTGCTCCGACCAATGGAGGCATCTGCACTTCTGCCTGTAGGTTCAGGTGTGGTAGTGGATGAGTACAGAATCCGCCTGGTGCATCCTTGTCTTCCAAATAGTACATGTGTAGGGAGATTCTCATGCCAAAACCCACTGTTGTAGCTTTTGGGAGGGGGAGGTGGCTACATCACGATAATTGCCATAAAAGTTCCTGAAAACTTAAAAGGTGATGGCAAAAAAAACTTTCAAACAACCTTCTTACTTGTTTAAGTTAACTTCTATACACGGTTCAATCCTAGGCAACGCCGGATGGCCCGTTTATATTGGCGGATAGACGATTAAGTGTTGGGTACACACAAATGTCAGGAAATTGCATGGATGTCTAATTGGTGTCATCAGGAACTCATTACAGTATTCAAATTAAGCTCCTGTTTCAAGTGGGCGCTCCCTTCGACCACCAATTCCCCCACCAGAGATGCACGTGATATGCAAAATAGACTGAGATCTAATGTGATGGATCTCTGTCCCATTTTGCAATTGGTAATTCCTGAAAATCAGGCATTACCAATTGTAAAATCTAGACTACCATTTCTTCTGTTAAAAATAAAAGAAAAAACATTATGTGTCCAGATATCTGTCTTCTGTCATGATGGCACTTGCTGAACAGAATTTTCCAGACAGATGGATGGCTTTTGTTGGAGCTGATTTGCACCTACTCCCTAATGATCCAGTGAGGTGATAGGTGTCCAATCCCTACTTATAAGGAGAAGCTGAAGAAAGTTGTTTGTCTGAGGTCCTGGCAGACTAGGAATGTCTGTTATGACTCTGAAGTTTGACTGTTGAAATTGCATTGCCAAAGGGCCCAAAGTTTGAACCCTCTAAATGGAAATCATAAGTTTGGGTGCATCTATGTGTTTGTGCCTGCTATCTTGGAACAGAATGCCAACAACTGAGGCTGAGCTGATTAGCTCCTTTAAAGGGGGACCGATAGGAATCGGATTAGTGGTTGTAGGGATAGGAATGGACTGAGGTGATCAAATACTCCATGATACACAATAGAAACTGTGTTGCTAGGGCAGAGGGAAATGTTGGCCGGTGTTGAATAATGGAGATGAGGGAGTGGATGAATATGTGCTAGATTGCTTGATGAACTATGGACACTAGAGAATATTTATGCACAGAAGAAAAGAAAGAAAGACTTCCATTTATATAGTGCTGTTCACAGCCTTAGGATGTCCCAAAGCGCTTTCATAGAATCATAGAACAGTTACAGCACAGAAGGAGGCCATTCGCCCATCGAGCCCATGTCGGCTCTTTGTAAGAGCAATCCAGTTAATCCAATTCCCCCACTCATTCCCCGTAGCCCTGCAAATTTTTTCTCTTTAAGTATTTATCAAATTCCTTTTTGAAAGCCATGGCTGAATCTGCTTCCACAACCCTTTCAGGCAGCACATTGCAGATCATAACTACTTGCTGCGTAAAAAAAAATTTCCTCATGGTGCCTTTGGTTCTTTTGCCAATCGCCTTAAATCTGTGTCCTCTGGTTCTCGACCCTTCCGCCAATAGGAACAGTTTCTCTTTATTTACTTTATCTAAACTCTTCATGATTTTGAACACTTCTATCAAATCTCCTTTTAACGTTCTCTGCTCTGAGGGGAACAACCCCAGCTTCTCCAGTCTATCCACATAACTGAAGTCCCTCATCCTTGGAACCATTCTAGTAAATCTTTTCTGCACCCTCTCTAAGGCCTTCACATCCTTCCTAATGTGCAGTGCCCAGAATTGGACACAATACACCAGTTGTGGCCGAACTAGTGTTTTATAAAGGTTCAACATAATTTCCTTACTTTTGTACTCTATGCCTCTATTTATAAAGCCCAGGATCCCGTCTGCTTTTTTAACTGCTTTCTCAACCTGTCCTGCCACCTTCAGAGATTTGTGCACATATACCCCCGGGTCGCTCTGTTCCTGTACTCCCTTTAGAATTGTACCATTCAGTTTATATTGCCTCTCCTCATTCTTCCTGCCAAAATGTCTCACTTCACACTTCTCTGCGTTAAATTTCATCTGCCATGTGTCTGCCCATTCCATCAGCCTGTCTATGTCCTTTTGAAGTCTATTACTATCCTACTCACTGTTTTCTACACTTCCAAGTTTTGTGTCATCTGCAAATTTTGAAAATGTACCCTTTACACCCAAGTTCTAGTCATTAATATAGATCAAAAAAGGCAGTGGTCCTCGTACCAACCTCTGGGGAACACTACTGTATAGCTTCCTGCAGTCCAAAAAACAATTGTTTACCACTACTCTCTGTTTCCTGTCAGTTAGCCAATTTTGTATCCACGCTGCCACTGCCCCTTTTATTCCATAGGCTTCAATTTTGCTAACAAGCCTATTATGTGGCATTTTATCAAACACCATTTGAAAGTCTACATACACAACATCAACCGCATTGCCCTCATCAACCTCAATGTTACCTCATCAAAAAAAGCAATCAAGCTAGTTAAACACAATTTGCCTTTATTAATCCACATTTGTCCAAGTGACTATTAATTTTTTCCCGATTATCGTTTCTAAAAGTTTCCCCACCACCTATGTTAAACTGACTGGCCTGTAGCTGCTGGCTTTATCCTTACACCCTTTTTTGAACAAGGGTGTAACATTTGCAATTCTCCAGTCTTCTGGCATCACCCCCATATCTAAGGAGGATTGGAAGATTATGGCCAGCACTTCTGCAATTTCCACCATTGCTTCCTCAGCAACCTAGGATGCATCCCATCTGGACCAGGTGACTTATCTACTTTAAACACAGCCAGTCTTTCTAGCACCTCCGCTTTAAATTTTTTTTTTTTGAATTGTAGTCACTGTTGTAATGTAAGGAAATGCGGCAGCCAATTTGTGCACGACAAGGTCCCACAAATAGCAATGAGATAATGACCAGATGATCTGTTTTAGTGGTGTTTGCCAGAACACCAGGGAGAACTCCCCTGCTCTTCTTCGAAATGATACCATGGTATCTTTTACATCCACCTGAGAGGGCAGACAGGACCTCGGTTTAACGTTCCATCCAAAACACGGCACCTCCGACAGTGCAGCACTCCCTCAGTACTACATTGAAGTGTCAGCCTGGATTTTGTGCTCAAGTCTCTGGGGTGGGACTTGAACCCACAACTTTCTCACTTAGAGGCAAGAGTGCTACCACTGAGCCAAGATTGACACCTTGTGAATATTTTTTCTCAGGAGATTAAATGGTTTGACTGTAACTCATGATATGGCACATTGGTTTGTGAAAGAAGCCGATTTCATATTTTCTTTTATAGTTCCATGCTATATTTTCTCTGTGTTCTTTTAGTAGATGAAGGGAAAGTGTCCTTGTGCATAACTTATTGTTGTAGTGTATGAAGAGGAGATGTTCAGTGTAATGGTTTTAGGTTCTTCTTTTGCCTTCTCACAAATCTATTTTTTTATGCCACTGATCATTTATTTTATTGTAAGCTGAGATGGCTTATATTTTTGTGCCTTGTTAGCCAAATGATGATTTTTGTTAGAGAATTGGAAATCACTTTGATTTTAGTAGTAAACGCCTGCTAGCTGAATTTTAAACTTTAGTCGCTTCTATGGTGGCCTCTGATACCATTGTTTGCAAGGTTTTCCCAAGTCTATTAATACTCATTGGATTTTTTTATATGCCACGTATATCCAGCTCTTGGCTGACACATTTCAATGCCAATAAAATGAGGGCATCAGATTTCATGTTTGTTGATCATGTTTGGCTGCTTCAAAGCTTCAACAACACAGTACGGATTTTTTTTTCACTGAAATTTGTTTTTTTTTTGTTTATTTTTGTTCTCCAGCTTGTTCACAAGTTCATGCCACTTGCTTTTCTGTCTTTGTTATAATTGATGCCATTTTGGTCTGTTTTTATGTCAATGAGGGACCATACTTGTAAGAAATGTAAGGATTTTTTTTTGTAGGAGTGTAATCTTAATTGCTTGCGCCATGGAATTACTCAGTGAGCATGTCGGCCGTATATTTCTTTGCGTGCTTGGTGTTTTTTGCTTTGCTGAATGCTTGTTGAGTGGTTATTGATGCTAAGTTGTTCTGAGTTTTAAGGTACCTGTCAGTGGATTGGTATATAGACCTGAGTCTGGTGAGTAGGTGTTTCTCTCCCATGTTTTTTTCCAATTGAATTGAGAATAAGAAAGTACATGTAAGAATCTGTTTATTTCCAAAGGGAGGCATACATTTATTCAGTCTTTAACTTTAACTGTTTTGCTGGTTTGTAAAAAAGCTGTGAGCTGAGCAAGCATAAGTGTGTTCTTATTCGACACCTCCACTTACGTGGCAGCCCTCACTCCTTTGTTTGAACAATAACATTTCAGCACTGTACACCTTTTTATAAATGATAATTAAAATCGACAAATATGTTAACCAATTTAGAAAAAAAAATCATGATTGACATATAGAGCCCCCAAAGGTAAATACACCATCTGATGAGCCATCCAGATCAGTGCTGTTTTTGCTGACCTCAGTTGGCGCAGAAATTGCGGTACTACAATTTAACTCAGTGCTTTGGGCCAGGGAGGGGAAAATTCAGCCGGGATGCCTGTTCCTTTGGATGAGACATTAAACCAAGGCTCCGTCTGCCTTCTCAGATGGACGTAAAAGATCCCAGGGCACTATTCGAAGAAGAGCAGGGGAGTTCTGCCTAATGTCCTGGCCAATATTTATCCCTCAACCAACATCACTAAAACAGATTATCTGGTCATTATCTCATTGCTGTTTGTGGGACCTTGCTGTGCACAAATTGGCTTCCGCATTTCCTACATTACAACAGTGACTATACTTCAAAAGTACTTCATTGGTTGTAAAGCACTTTGGGACATCCTGAGGTCACGAAAAGCCCTACGTAAATGCAAGTCTTTCTTTCTTTCTTTCTTTCCTTCTGATCATTATCCAGTGAATCCCACTACAAAGTGCATATGTGTGAACACCAGATGAGGATGTATTGAAGTCTGACATCCTAGATCCTTGCTCCCTTACACTTATCATTACTGCCATCCATTCCGTGCATCCTAACTAATTGTGACTGCAGCATCTGGAGACTGCAGCAGCCAGCTAACAGTAAGTAATCTCCTACGGGGATCATCAGACCACTGGGGGAGGATGTGCCATCATCGGGCATTTAACAGCACAAAAAAGAAGAAACAATGGCAGTGACTGCCTTCAACTCAATGTGGGAGACTGTGTGCCTTCATGAGATCCAAAAAGCAGCTGATTATGATAGAATGTGCCCCAAGCAGACCAAAGTTAACAGTATTATTTTTCTCCTGCAGGATACAATGGAGAAGATTTTTGAAGAGAAAGACCTTGGAGTCCCCTCTACCTCTGGCAACACCGGCAACCACTCACCCACCCCATCATTCACCCTCTCCTTGCACTCATCAGCCCAGAGGCACTCATTCGAGGAGGTACAGAGTGTAGACAAGGAATTGACATGTGATGAGGCACAGAGCATGAGGAAGCCACAGGATGCAGATGTGAAAGTGGAACTTGATGAGTGGAGACGTGTCAGCAGAGCAATACGAATGTGAACTCAGGCCCTGCCATGAAGAGAGGGATGCTAGCAGGGCAACAGACACATAAGAACATAAGAAATAGGAGCAGGAGTAGGCTGTCTGGCCCCTAAGCTTGCTCCGCCATTCAACAAGATCATGGCTGATCTTCTACCTCAACTCCATTTTTCTGCACTATACCCATATCCCTTGATGCCTTTAATATCTAGAAATCTATTGATCTCTGTTTTGAATGTACTCAATGACAGCCTCCACAGCCCTCTGGGGTAGAGAATTCCAAAGATTCACCACCTCTGAGTGAAGAAATTTCTCCTCATCTCAGTCCTAAATGGCCTACCCCTTATTCTGAGATTGTGACCCCTGGTTCTAGACTCCCCAGCCAGGGGAAACATCCTCGTTGCATCTACCCTGTCGAGCCCTGTAAGAATTTTGTATGTTTCGATGAGATCACCTCTCATTCTTCTAAACTCTAGAGATTACAGGCTTAGTCTACTCAATGTCTCCTCATACGACAATCCTGCCATCCCAGGAATCAGTCTGGTGAACCTTCATTGCACTCCCACTATGACAAATATATCCTTTCTTAGGTAAGGAGACCAAAATTGTACACAATACTCCAGGTGCGGTCTCACCAAGGCCCTATATAATTGCAGTAAGACATCTTTACTCCTGTACTCAAATCCTCTTGTAATAAAGGCCAACATACCATTTGCCTTCCTGATTGCTTGCTGCACCTGCATGTTAGCTTTCAGTGACTCATGTACGAGGACACCCAGGTCCCTTTGAACACCAACATTTCCCAATCTCTCAGCATTTAAAAAATACTCTGCATTTCTGTTTTTCCTACCAAAGTGAATAACTTCACATTTTTCCACATTTTATTCCATCTGCCAAGTTCTTGCCCACTCACCTGCCTGTCTATATCCCCTTGAAGCCTCTTTGCATCCTCCTCCCAACTCACGTTCCCACCTAGTTTTGTGTCATCAGCAAACATGTAAATACTACATTTGGTCCCCTCATCCAAATCATTGATACAGATTGTGAATAGCTGAGGCCCAAGCACCGATCCCTGTGGTACCCCACTAGTCACAGTCTGCCAACTGAAAAAGGCCCGTTTATTCCTACTCTCTGTTTTCTGTCTGTTAACCAACTCTCAATCCATGCGAGTATATTACTCCCAATTCCATGTGCTCTAACTTTGTACACCAACCTCCTGTGTGGGACCTTATCGAAAGTCTTCTGAAAATCCAAATATACTACATCCACTGGTCTCCCTTATCTATTCTACTGGTTACATCCTCAAAGAGCGCCAATAGGTTGATCAAACATGATTTCCCTTTCATAAATCCATGTTGACACTGCCAAATCCTATTATTATTTTCTAAGTGTTCCGTTATCACATCCTTTATAATAGATTCTAGCATTTTCCCTACTACTGATGTCAGGCTAACAGGTCTGTAGTTCCGTGTTTTCTCTCTCCCTCCTTTCTTAAATAGTGGGGTTACATTTGCTGCCCTCCAATCTGCAGGAACCGTTCCAGAATCTATAGAATTTTGGAAGGTGACAACTAATGCATCCACTTTCTCTATAGCCACCTCTTTCAAAACCCTGGGATGTAGATCATCAGGTCCTTGGGATTTATCGACTTTCAATCCCATTAATTTCTCTGATACTATTTTTTTACTAATACTAATTTCTTTCAGTTCCTCATTCTTGCCAGACCCTTGGTTCTCTAGTATTTCTGGGAGGATTTTTGTGTCTTCTTCCGTGAAGACAGACACAAAGTATTTGTTTAATTTCTCTGCCATTTTCTTATTCCCCATTATAAATTCTCCCGTCTCTCTCTGTAAGGGACCCATATTTATTTGCCTTTGCCAGTCTTTTCCTTTTTACATACAGATAGAAGCTTTTACATCCGTTTTTATGTTTCTTGCTAGTTTACTCTCATATTCTATTTTCCCTTTCTTTATCAATTTCTTGGTCCTCCTTTGCTGAATTCTAAAATGCTCCCAATCCTCACGCTTACTGATTTTTCTGGCAACTTTATATGCCTCTTCCTTTGATTTAATACTATCTTTAATTTCTCTTGTTAGCCACGGTTGGACCACTTTTCCTGTTGGGTTTTTGTGCCTTAAAGGAATGTATATTTGTTGCAAATTATGTATTGATTCTTTAAATGCTAGCCATTGCCTGTCTACCGTCATACCTTTTAATGTAGTTCCCCAATCAATCACAGCCAATTTGCGCCTCATACCTTCGTAGATTCCTTTGTTTAGATTTAAGACCCTAGTTTCGGATTGAACTACATCACTTTCAAACTTAATGAAGAATTCTATCATATTATGGTCACTCTTCCCTAAGGACTCCTTTACAACAAGATTATTAATTAACCCTTTCTCATTGCACAATACTAGATCTAAAATAGCCTGTTCCCTCGTTGGTTCGTCAAATACTGATCCAGAAAACCATCTTGTATACATTCCAGGAATTCGTCCTCCACGGTATTAGTGCTAATTTGGTTTGCCCAATCTATATGTAGATTAAAGTCCCCCATGGTTACGGTATTACCCTTGTTCCATGCACTTCTAATTTCCTGCTTTATACCATGCCCTACATTACTACTACTGTTTGGTGGTCTATAAACAATTCCCACCAATGTTTTCTGCCCCTTGCTGTTTCTTAGCTCCACCTAAACTGATTCAACATCTTGATCTTCTGAGCCAAGATCCTTTCTCACTATTATACTGATCTCGTCCTTTATTAACAGTGTTACCCCACCTCCTTTTCCTTTTTGCCTGTCCTTCCTAAATGTCAAATATCCTTAAATATTCAGTTCCCAGCCTTTGCCACCCTGCAGCCATGTCTCCGTAATGGCAATTAGATCATACCCATTTACTTCTATTTGTGCCGTCAATTCATCTACCTTGTTGTGAATGCTGCATGCATTCAGATAAAGTGCCTTTAATTTTGCCTTTTTAACATTTTTTCCTATTTTGATCTTATTTGCCTTATTGACCTTATTGACATCTGGTGGTTCTGCGTGGCCTCTCCCAGGACATGCAGAAAATGGCTGGGATAGTGGTAGAATCCACTGCCATGCTGTACGCCAACATCTGAGCGGAGTTCATTTTCTCCAAGCTGCAGGAGCATCATTTACCCTTCTCCTGCTTCCTGAGAGATCTAATCAAGTCAGTCAGCTCAATGTGGAGGGCCTGAATGAAGGACTGCAGGTCTTGGGGCATGGTCTGGAGAGGTCAATCGATTGGAAAGTATATATGGCAGCATCTTGGAGGCACTAAAGAATATTTTGTTAACTCTCTCAGGAATTTATGGATCTTTTTGATTCCATGAAGTCTGTTCTCCCACTGATTGCTGGAAACCTGAATCCTTGTCCCAGCTGATGGGTATCCCTTAGAGCTTGCTTCCCCTTCATAGCAGCAGCACAAAAGAGCACAATACCAGATCCCTACAGAAGCCTTCATCTTTGTAGGATCAGGCCTTTCCCGTATCAATCCCAGGACTTGGGGATTGGGGGGTTCATTAGGAGAAGGTCCACCTCCAGCCAAAGAGGCTTATCATAATTAGCAGCAGCTGTCTATATCTCAGTCCCAAGACCCTCAGGTAACACGTAGAAGAAGTGTTAGAATAGGGCAGCAAAAAACTTGCATGATTTCAAGGGCTGTGTGTGGTGACAGAACCAAGTAATGTTTTTCGAAATAGTTGTAATAAATCATTGGAATTTTGTAAGGACTGCTTCTTCTTTGGTTCTCTTGTATGACAATGGGGAACAGGAAAAGAAGAAAGAAAGAACTTGCATTTATATAGCATCTTTCATGACCTCGGGATATCTCAAAGCGCTTTACAGCCAATGAAGTACTTTAGAAATATAGTCGCTGTTATAATATAGGAAACACCAATATGCACACAGCAAGATCCCACAAACAACAATGAGCAGATAACCTGTTTTTAGTAAGGGAGAAACATTTTTTTTTATTCGTTCATGGGATGTGGGCATCGCTGGTGAGGCCGGCATTTATTGCCCATCCCTAATTGCCCTTGAGAAGGGCAATTAGCTCGGACACCGCCCTGAAACTGAATAGGATCTATGCCGGGCGCTTCTGCAGTGAAGCCCCAGCCTATGATGGCCACATCAGAAATTCCTGGCCCCGCAAATTAATAATTGTTGACATGCACCCCTCCCCATCCCAGGAATTTTGGGGCCTCAGTCTGTAAATGGCATGGAAAGGATGCTGACATGGTGGCGGGGTTGGGGGAGGGAGGGGGCTCTAACATTTGATCTGAGCTGGTTTTAGTTGAAGAATTAAGGGAGGAAATTCTTGGAGATTGGTTGCAAATTCTTGAAGCACACTGGCGCCCGTTTTGATGTGCAACCAGTTGATGTCCCCTGTGGTGTCCAGAGCTATGAATGAAAGGGAAATATTAGGAATAACATTTGACACTGGGAGCTTACTCTAATTTTAATAAGTTAAGATAGGGTCAGTGTTTAAGCTAAAGTGAGCATTTGTCATTTCTAATAACTGACACTGGCCCCGATATTAGCAGGGAGGCGGGTTGGCAGCGGGGCGGGGGGGGGAGATTGGGCGCATGGCAAACCCGCATGAACCAAACTTACCATTTCTGATGCAATCGCACGTTGATTGATAGTGGTTAATGTCCTCTCCGGGTTTCGCACCCGGTAGCTGGCCTGATTGACAGGCTGGCTGCCATCAGCAGCAGCAACGCGAGGGGGGAGCGGGAAAGAGAGAGAGAGCCGGACGTCATCCGGCGCTGGACTGGAAGACCGGGGCGGGAGGAGAGGGGAAGACCGGGGAGGAAAGAAGATTGGGGTGGGGGGGGGCAGATTGGGGGGAGATCGGGGGAAGATGAGATCGGGTGAGATCAGAGTGACATCGGGAGGGTGAAGAGGGGGACATCGGAGTGGGAGACATCGGACAGCGGAGCAGGTTTCAAAGGTAGGTGCATTTAGTGTTTTCACTTCATTGCATGTTTTTTTATTTAATTTTTTTGTTTCTTTCTCCCTGATCCGGCCCTTCACATTTGGTTTTACCAGGCGTGAATCAGAAGCGGTGGGCAAGCCGCCCAGGTAAGTTAAAACTCTTTCTAATCACTTCGTCTGTCACAGGTAAAGTGCCTGAAGTACCTCAATGAGGTACATTTGGCTCTTTAACTGTCGCAAGCCTGCGGGACTTATGGTTTCGGATCGCCCGTGCGCACACAGGCGGGTCCCTGGGAAACTCGGAAGCCGGCGGGTTGGGCGATTTTTGCAGCTCCCCCGCCCCAACGCACCCACATTTGCCTCCTAAAATCACCCCCACTGGGTCCGGGAGTGTCTGAATTGCTTTTCACAAGTTAGTGATTACAGACATTGTTGTAAGTTACAATATTTATTACATGATAAAAATGCAGAAAACACTTTTTTGTAGGTGGATCTGTTTGAGATTTTTTTTAAATGGCCAATTCTGTGAATGTAATGCCGGTCTCCATGACAACAGACTGTTCTGTGAAGTATGGAGGGAACATTCAATGACAGCGCAGCTGGACTTAGTTTAAGGTTATTTACAAGAGCAGCTGCTGCCCCCTGAGATCATATCACACATACACATGTAACACAAATTATTTGTACAGCAAGGGGACAGGAATTTATATGACTTCCACATACACAAAGATCACTTCCAAATATCAAATATAATCAGAAGCCATAACTGATATGAAATTCTGTTCGTTCTGGCACCAGCCACATTATTGGAGCTCTCACAATGTGGTCTGAACGATCACACTGCCACAAAAGCTTAAATTGTGTAAAACTTTTTCACATTGATTTTACTTTTCTACTGTTTTTTAGAGTAAGACCATTGACTTCAATAGAGGCATAGAACATTGGTACCTTCTCAACAAACAAATGCTCCCAAGATATTTTAGTTGATGAATTCACTGCCCAGTATGTAATTGACCTAAACAGAGCAAGAAAGTCAGATGTTCCATTCTTGGTTTAAGCTGAGTTAACTGATCTGTCTCCTGGGTGCTTGCTTTGATTTGCCTCAGCGTCCTGGCTTATGGTTAATGAAAAATCAGCCAGTGTTCCCACTCTTGATTGCTATCCAAAGGCCCCCATTGAAGTATGCATATATGTGGACAGTTGTTGAGGGCAGGACCAGGTTAGCTTCCATGGTCAAGGCTCACGTATGGAAAACTGATAAGCTTATGGATTATACATAGAATAATAGATACCTCGAATGAGTTACAAGCGCTAATTTAATGAAGGGGATCAAGTGGTTTATAGACAGAATAATGGACACCTTGTGTGAATTACAATTTCTCCAACAGTTTTCTCCCCTCTCTTACTCTAGTTGCTGGGGTGTGGTTCCATAGATGCTGGATGCCCCTGGTACCTCTTCCAAATTGCCGTTCATGTGTGAGCACAGACCCTGAAGGATGGCAGACTATTCATCATGTGGGTTATCACAGCAAAGCTTGATACTGTCCTCACCTGCTCTCCATAAACACTAAGTTCCAGCAAGGGATAGTGATTAGTAGCAGAAGGCAAGTATAGAAGGTAAGTGTCTTTATAGATAACACTTGGTCCATGTGATCTTCTGGATTGGTATCAATCGCCTGAGGGGGTCGGAGAGGAATTTTCCAGAGTATTTTTCCCTTATTGGCCCTGGGTTTTGCTCTGGTTTTTTGCCTCTTCCAGGATATTACATGGCTGCGGATGAGGGGGGTAGGAAGTGTCTAGTCATGTTGCTCCAGCCATCATGAGTGTGGGGCAGGCTTGATGGACCAGCTGGTCTTTTCCTGCCCATCATTTTCATATGTTCGCGTGTTCGTATGTTAGGAAGCAATACTAAAATACTGTATTTAGATATGTCAAGGTAGCAGAAGATGAGGACTGGTTAAGGGGCTGTAAAGAGCAAATTTAATACAGATATCAGGAAGTATTTCTTTATATTGATTTAGAAGAGGAAAAACAAAGAAAGGAAAAATGGGGAGATGCCATCAGTTTACATTCTAGTGTCAAAAGAATTATAATTATATGCATTCAGGCATCGATCTCAGGATTACCCAACCCCAGAGGGAATGAAAGGCTAGAACAAAGCACATTAACTTGACCCCATCCCAGCTCCACATCCTCCTCATCACCTGTCCCACTAGCCAGAAATTTAATGAGGTCAGGCATAAAATGTTGAAAATAGTGCTCATTTAGAGGGGACTATTTTTTTAGGGCTAAAACTATTGCAGAACTCTGAAGGACTTTGTTACAT
Source organism: Heptranchias perlo (assembly GCF_035084215.1). Classification (NCBI taxonomy): domain Eukaryota; kingdom Metazoa; phylum Chordata; class Chondrichthyes; order Hexanchiformes; family Hexanchidae; genus Heptranchias; species Heptranchias perlo. The sequence continues at coordinate 52,614,564 of NC_090339.1, read as the reverse complement.
TGCACGTTTGAATATCTGTCTGCTTATGTGCTGAGTAGCTGAGGAAGGCCCAGTTTATATAAACAAACTGAAATAAGATGTGTCCTCTTGTAGTCCAGCAATAACTACCAATACCTGCTGCTGAATCCTTCATCCATGTCTTTGTCATCTCCAGACTTGACTATTCCTGGCCAGCCTCCCATCCTCTAACCTCTATAAACTTTACTCATCCAAAACTCCGCTCTGCAGCATGCCCCACACATCCATCGTCGCTCTGCCCGCTGACATACATTGGCTCCCAGTCCCCAACACCTCCAATTTAAAATGCTCATCGTCATGTTCAAATTCCTTCATCTCCCCTCCCTATCTGGGTAGCCTCCTGCAGCCATACAACCCTCCAAGAATTCTGCATGCCTCATGTGCATCCCCCACTCCCTTTGCCCCACCATTGGCAGCCGGGCCTTCAACTGTCCAGGCCATAAGCCCTGAAATTCCCTCCCTAAACCTCTCCATCTCTCGACCTGTTTCTCCTCCTTAAAGATCCTGCAAAAAAGTTACCTCTTTGGACAAACTTCTACTCACCCTAATATCTCATTCTTTTGCTTGATGTCAATTTTTGTCTGATTATGCTCCTGTGAAGCACCTTGGGATATTTTCATACATCCTTACATCATTAAATAAATTTAAAACAGAAATAGACAGTTTCCTAGAAGTAAAGGGAATTAGGGGTTACGGGAGCGGGCAGGAAATTGGACATGAATTTAGATTTGAGGTTAGGATCAGATCAGCCATGATCTTATTGAATGGCGGAGCAGGCTCGAGGGGCCAATTGGCCTACTCCTGCTCCTATTTCTTATGTTCTTATGTACATTAAAGGTGCTATATAATTGCAAGTTGTTGTTGTTGTATTCGTATGATATTCACCTGTCCGTTATTTTTAGCACAGATGTTAACCTTTTCATATTCGTCTGCTAATATTAACACCAGTAATCTCTAGGCTCACACTTTTTATTTAATCTCTTGAGAAAAGGTTCTGCAAAATTTCATCCTGATCCCCAGGTAACTCTAGGATATCTCTCTATTCTCACACTTCTGCTCTTCAAGCCTGACACCTTGCTTCCCACAGAACATATTTCCACTGTGTCCCATGCAATATTTGATTATCTCTGTTCTTCCTGGCCTTTGAAGGTAATAATTGCCCCAGATGGATTTCAAGGCTTTTTCACTGAGAAAGTTGCATTGCCAGTTTTCTCCTTCTGAACCTTTAGGATAGGTATTAATTTTATGAAATTCAGCTAGCCACAAACTGTCCACTGATGTGAACATCCTTATCTTCATCTGGGAGAATGCAATAATTGAGAGATGTTGTAAACATTATTGAAAGACAATATTGAAAAATGCTGTGCAAAGCAAATATGCAAAAAGGAAGAATTAAAGTCATTTCAAAATGACAGGGAAGTCTTTCAAACATAATTTTCAGAAAAAAGGATCTGCTTAGTAGGAAAGGTTGTTGAAAAATATATTAAAGGTTGCACTCTGTGGTACTGATAATGTGATCCCCTGTGCAGGGCAGCTGGGACTGTCACTCTTTGGTACTCCACAAGCCTGTATCCCAGTAAGCTGACCTCTTGCGATGATGTGATGGCACTCCCATATGATGTATTAGGAATGCACTGAACTCAAGAGAACAGGAGTTCTGCTGGCAGCAACTCTTAGAGGGCTGCATATAATGTCACCACATTTCCCCGGCCAGAATGGAGATGATTGGGTAATTCCCCCATCAATCACGCCTGGAGACCGCACGACTGTGATCGGGATTGATTTTACGCAAACAATTTGTATTATGCAACTATCCTTCACTCACTGCATTTTGCTGGAGAAATTACCCTCCTTTAATGGGAGACATTGCTGTAGTTTGGGTCATGAGTTCTGCTTGCTGCAGTTCGTAGAGACACTTTTTAAATACACTCTGCTGAAGTGCGCTGTTTAAATAGACTCTGTTGAGCAAATAGACTTTGTTTGCAGTAAAATAGACATTTTGATGTAGTGCGCTGTTTAAATAGACCCTGCTGAGTAAATAGACTTTGTTCGCTGTAAAATAGACTGTTTGGTATAAGTCCTGCTATAAGTCCTGCCCTACCTTCAACTCATTGATTGACACAGTGATATCCATAGGCACTTCACTCTTTGAGAGCTGCCAGCTACCCTTAAAGCTGAAGTTTAGAAAATGATCGGCAGAGAATGGCCCCATTCAGCAATCAAGCACTGGAGCATTTATTTTCAGGAGAGGGCCATTTAGCAATAAAGAGTACCATCAAAGCAGCGTGAATGGAGGTGATGGGAGTGCATCAATGAAGTCTCACCTGTGGTCCAAACCTGGAAGCAGGTGAGGAAAATATTTTTTGGCCTATACAAGGCTGCCAAGTTAAGTGAGAAAACATGAGATAAAAGCTTAATAGGTTGTTTTGAGAAGCTTCTTTATTGCTCCTCAGTGGAAGCTTGGTACATCACCACTGAGAGAGGATGCAGGGACCTTTGCCAACTGCTGCTCTTTATAAATGCACAAGCATGCTCATTTTCTTCTGTTTCACTGTGCTGTTTTACCATTTGACAGTCCTGCCCATGTTGGTCATTAGCTGGGTTGAGTATCAAGCACCAAGTACGATGCTTGAGAAACACTGTGGAAAAGTGATTGCCTAAATGGGAAGAGTTATGTACAGGAATGCAGTGGCAGTGGGAGATTGGATAATTGAGAGGAGTAGATAATTATTTCTGTAACTGAAAAGTTGAGTCCCGAATGGTATGTTGCTTCCCAGGTTCCAGGGCAAGGGACCTAATGAAGTTGATGCAAAAGCTCTTAGAGATGGACAGGGATGAGCTGAATGTCGTGGTTCATGTCGGAAAAATAGGATTCAGGTTCTGAAAATCAACTTTCAGCATTTAAGCAAATTAAGAAGCCACTAAAGGAACAGCCAGATTAGCAAGATAAGTGTGTGGCGAGAGAAAAGGGTCCTAAGTTTTCTGGACGGCAACAATGTACCTGGAAACATGGCAGCCAGTTTGTACACAGCAAGGTCTCACAAACAGCAATAAGATAATGACCAGATCATCTGTTTTGGTGATGTTGGTTGAGGAATAACTGCTGGTCATGACACTGGGAAGAACTCTCTTGCTCCTCTTGGAATAGTACCATGGGATGTGTCCACCTGAGATGACAGATGGGCCACCAGTTTAATAGCTCATCTGAAAGACAGCAACTCTGACAGTGTAGCACTCCCTCAGTACTGTATTGAAGTGCCATAGATTATGTGCTTCAAATCTCTGCAGTGGGGCTTGAACCTACAACCTTCTGACTCAGAAGCAAGAGTGCTACCACTGAGCCAAGGCTGACACCTCCTGGCAGTGGATCATCAAGGCCAAATAGGCAGCTACAGAGGCTTGAAGCTGTCCCTGAATTTCCAGGCCCTACTGCCAGTGCTAGGTCCTGCCAAGAGATGGGTCTGTGCTCTGGTTGCCCCAAGGCCATTTAAAAGGCCCGAGACAGAAAATGTTGATGATTCCAGAGCTGAACAGGTGCAGTGCACTTTTGCCAAGGAGGGGCCCACGAAAATCAATGGTGACCCCCAGGATGTTGATGGTGGGGATTCGGCGATGATATTGCCGTTGAATGTCAAGGGGAGGTGGTTAGACTCTCTCTTGTTGGAGATGGTCATTGCCTGGCACTTGTCTGGCACAAATGTTACTTGCCACTTATCAGCCCAAGCCTGGATGTTGTCCAGGTCTTGCTACATGCGGGCTTGGACGGCTTCATTATTTGAGGAGTTGCGAATGGAACTGAACACTGTGCAATCATCAGTGAACATCCCCATTTCTGACCTTATGATGGAGGGAAGGTCATTGATGAAGCAGCTGAAGATGATTGGGCCAAGCCACTGCCCTGAGGAACTCCTGCAGCAATGTCCTGGGGCTGAGATAATTGGCCTCCAACAACCACTACCATCTTCCTTTATGCTAGGTATGACTCCAGCCACTGGAGAGTTTTCCACCTGATTCCCATTGACTTCAATTTTACGAGGGCTCCTTGGTGCCACACTCGGTCAAGTGCTGCCTTGATGTCAAGGGCAGTCACTCTCACCTCACTTCTGGAATTCAGCTCTTTTGTCCATGTTTGGACCAAGGCTGTAATGAGGTCTGGAGCCGTGTGGTCCTGGCGGAACCCAAACTGAGCATCGGTGATCAGGTTATTGGTGAGTAAGTGCCGCTTGATAGCACTGTCGACAACACCTTCCATCACTTTGCTGATGATTGGGAGTAGACTGATGGGGTGGTAATTGGCCGGATTGGATTTGTCCTGCTTTTTGTGGACAGGACATACCTGGGCAATTTTCCACATTGTCGGGTAGATGCCAGTGTTGTAGCTGTACTGGAACAGCTTGGCTAGAGGTGCAGCTAGTTTTGGAGCACAAGTCTTCAGCACTACAGCCGAGTTGTTGTCGGGGCCCGTAGCCTTTGCTGTATCCAGTGCACTCAGCCGTTTCTTGATATCACCTGGAGTGAATCGAAGTGGCTGAAAACTGGCTTCTGTGATGGTGGGGATATCGGGAGGAGGCCGAGATGGACCATCCACTCGGCACTTCTGGCTGAAGATGGTTGCAAACGCATCAGCCTTGTCTTTTGCACTCACATGCTGGACTCCGCCATCATTGAGGATGGGGATGTTTACAGAACCTCCTCCGCCTGTTAGTTGTTTAATTGTCCACCACCATTCACGATTGGATGTGGCAGGACTGCAGAGCTTTGATCTGATCCGTTGGTTGTGGAATCGCTTAGCTCTGTGTATAGCATGTTGCTTCCGCTGTTTAGCATGCATGTAGTCCTGAGTTGTAGCTTCACCAGGTTGGCACCTCATTTTTAGGTTCGCTTGGTGCTGCTCCTGGCATGCTCTTCTGCACTCCTCATTGAACCAGCGTTGATCCCCTGGCTTGTTGGTAATCGTAGAGTGAGGAATATGCCGGGCCATGAGGTTACAGATTGCGTTGGAATATGATTCTGCTGCTGCTGATGGCCCACAGCGCCTCATGGATGCCCACATTTGAGCTGCTAGATCTGTTCTAAATCTATCCCATTTAGCACGGTGGTAGTGCCACACAACATGTTGGATGGTATCCTCACTGCGAAGACGGGACTTCGTCTCTACGAGGACTGTGCGGTGGTCACTCCTACCAATACTGTCCTGGACAGATGCATTTGCAACAGGTAAATTGTTGATGACGAGGTCAAGTAAGTTTTTCCCTCGTGTCGGTTCGCTCACCACCTGCCGCAGGCCCAGTCTAGCAGCTGAGTCCTTCAGGACCCAGCCAGCTCGGTCAGTAGTGGTGCTGACCGAGCCACTCTTGGTGATGGACATTGAAGTCCCCCACACCAGAGTACATTCTGTGCCCTTGCTACCCTCAGTGCTTCCTAACATGGAGGAGGACTGATTCATCAGCTGAGGGAGGGCGGTAGGTAGTAGTCAGCAGGAGGTTTCCTTGCCCATGTTTGACCTGATGCCATGGGGTCCAGAGTCAATGTTGAGGACTGTATATCACTGTACTGCCACCTCTGGTCGGTCTGTCCTGCCGGTGGGACAGGACATACCCAGGGATGGTAATGGAAGAGTCTGGGACGTTGGCTGAAAGGTATGATTCTGTGAGTATGGCTGTGTCAGGCTGTTGCTTGGCGAGCCTGTGGGACAGCTCTCCCAATTTTGGCATAAGGCCCCAGATGTTAGTGAGGAGGACTTTGCAGGGTCGACTGGGCTTGGTTTGCCGTTAGTCGTTCGTCGTGTCCAGTGCCGGGTGGTCTTATTCTTATTATGACTTTTGTTTCGCAAGATTTTACAACTGAGTGGCTTGCTGGGCCATTTCAGAATCAACCACATTGCTGTGGGTCTGGAGTCACATATCGGCCAGACCGAGTAAGGACATCAGGTTTATTTCTCTCTAAAGGGTATTAGTGAACCAGATGGGTTTTTACAACAATCCGGTAGTTTCATGGCCACTATTACTAATGCTAGTATTTTAATTCCAGATTTTATTTAATTAATTGAATTTAAATTCCCTAGCTGGTATGGCAGGATTTGAACTCATGGCTCCCGATTATTAGTCCAGGCCTCTTGGATTATTAGTCTAGTAACATAACCACTATGCTACCGTACCCTTTCATTTCTAGCAGGCTTTCCAGTGCACCAAGCATTTGGTGGTGTATACCCATCAGCCGGCTTCTGTAGCCTGGCCCATCGAAGACCTCATCTGACGCCTCCACATCAGAACCATTGCGTGACCTCGCCCTTCGGCAAACTGGCACCTGCGGTATCCATTCCCCCTGCCCCGGCTCCTGCGCACTTGTGCCCAGTGGCTCACCATGTGCAGATCCGTCCTGTATTCTAGCCTTTACAGTATGCGCAGTGTCAGTATCTGAGTTGGTGGATGCGAGTGTCAGATCAAGCGCCGGTGTGGCTTCATTATCACTTTCTTCCACCTCCTCTTCCTCCTCCTCCACCTCGGATGGTGCCGGCTCCAGTTCTTGGGCATCCGCAATGACAAAGGAAGACGGGTTGAGTTGTGGAGCGGGGATAGGAGTGAGTAGGACGTGCATGCTGACACCATCTGCAGCAAGTGTGTCAGAAAAAATTGTGGGATGAGGGAGATGTGGGAAATGAGAAGGAGGATTAGGTATGCAGAGACCCCCTTCCTTGGGACCTCCAGTGCCCTCACTGACCACGGCCGCAGTGATGTCTCGCCCAATGACTTGTAGCACTGTCTCCTCCAAGGGAGTGAGGACTTGGAAGCACGCCTGTCGTCCCTCTGGTCTCCTGCTGCTGGCTGTTATGCGCCACCTTCTCCTGTAAGACAAAGGGAAGTGTGTCAGTGAATGTCCTGCAATGTGTTTGGGTCATGTGCCTGTCATGGTAGAATAGCTGCCAGTGTATGTGACCTGTGAGTGGTGGGTGTGTGGATAGCAAGTGTGCTCCTATGTGGGGGTGAGATGCAGCATCCGAAGTGCAGGGTTGCGTAGAATGGGCAGCGTTTGTTGGTCGGTGGGTAAGAGGGCGTGTCTTGCATGGAGCAGTGCTGCGGTTGGTTGGATGTGCCACTCGACATTTGCATTCACGAACCTTGACCACTTGTGTCGAATCATTGAACTTTCTCCTGCACTGTACCCACGCACGTGGTGCTGTGCTCCTGCCATTCACCTCCACTGCCAATTCCTCCCTCTGCCTCCGTAGCTGGTGTCTGGAGGGTCTACTGCCACCCTGCGGGTACAGGATGGCTCTCCGTTCCTGCACTGCCTCCACTAAGACCTCTAATATGTTGTCGGAGAACCTAGGGGCATTCTCTCTTGCCATCCAGCACTGCTTCCGTTGACAGTGCACCTCCCCTTTAAGAAGTGCAGGCTGCCTTTACCTAGTGCTGGCCACGCCCCATATCGGGCCTCCTGTTGGTGCATTCAGCCCTCAATGGCACCAGTAGTGCTAGTTGCGCATGGGAATCAAGGTAATGAGATTGCAGCACGAATCTCGTGTGCTGCCTGCATTGCTAACACCAGGCGTGGGTTAACCACGCACCGGTATCGGGCTTTATCGAATTTAACCTCCAATATAATTGGGTTCAAAGTAAGAATAGAAAAGGATAAGAGTCAAGGGAAAAGGAATTGCATCAAAGGCTCGAGTTATAATGGATGAATAGAGTGGTTAGATCGAATTTGGGGCAATTATGAGGCAGAACAAATGAACAAATATAAAGAATGTATAAAAAGGCTATAAAAAGAGAGATTTGAAAAGCTAAAAAGGAGTAGAAAATTAGCAAAAAGGCATAAAGGGCAATAAAAAGAATAGATCTGAAATTTCATGGGGTTCTCCCGATCCACGTCCGTAACTTTGAAAAGAGCTGTAAGGCACATGCCTTGACCAGGACAGTCATTAAGAGAACCATAGGGGCCCTAAAGAGGAAGTTTTGTTACCTTGATAGACCAGGAGGTGCTTTGCAGCATGTTCCAGAGCATGTATCCTACATAGTTGTATCTTGCTGTGCCCTGCACAACTATGCTACCCAACTGGCTCACTAACGTGCTTCAGTAAAGGAAACCTGCCAACCTTACCTGGCCTGGCCTAGGTGGTTGACTCTTAATGCCTTCAGGGAAATTTTTTATTGGCAATAAATACTACCTTGCAAGTGTCGTCCACATTTCAAGAACAATAAAAAAATTAAAAAGGCCTAGTCATGGAGATTCCTAGAGAGGTAGCGCAAGACACTTTTTGGCAATGCAGTCCCACATGCTTGAGCCATCCTCTAGTACCTTGCCCGAGTGCCAATTTCTGATGTAGAAGCCTAGATAGGGAACATTGACAGGTTTTAATCGCTGCACCATTGGTGGCTGTGCCTTCAGCTGCCTAGACCCTAAGCTCTGAAATTCCTCCCTAAAGGTATCCGCCTCTCTATCTCGCTCTCCTCCATTAAGACACTCCTTAAAGCCTACCTCTCCCAATATCTCCTTATGTGGCTCGATGTCAAATTTTGTTTGATAATCTCTCCTGTGAAGCACCTCGGGACATTTAACTAAGTTAAAGGCACTATATAAACGCAAATTGTTGTTGTTATGACTGTAGGAAGCAGGCCAGCTGAGAGCAATCATTTCCTCTCTTGATGTCCAAATAATCACAGTTGCAGTTGGAGTCACTGGAAGACGATCAGGATCCCAGGTTAATTTTTCCCCTCTCTAGACCAGCATATTGAGGCCAATTACATGACCCCTACCACTGCCCTGGCTGAGAACAGCTAACTCCACACAGCCCAGTAATTAGATTTGGCGCCTTCCTTGTCTGTATGGCTCAGTTCCACAGCAGGAAGTGCACTTGCTAATTGAGCTTGGAGGGGAGGGAAGGAGGCTACACTGTTTCTGTATAATTCACTAAGCACTCGACCTTAATTTTATAAAGAAAAAATAAGATTTCGGCTGCATCTTTAGAGAGCGATGAGGTATGAAAAATCCCACTTACACAAGCTTGAATGACAGAAATGTACCCAGCAAGTTGAAGAATTCTGTGTTTGAACAGAATTTAAAAAACCCAAAGAACTTGCCTTTGTATAAAGCCTTATCACAATCTCAGGATGTGACAAAGCATCTCATGTCCAATGAACTATGTTCGGAGCATCATCACTGTTATTCTGTAGACAAACGCAGCAGCCAATTTGCGCACAGCAAGATCCCACAAACGGCAATAAGATGAATAACCAATAGTTTAACTGTTATTACTGTTGGTTGAGGGCGGAATGTTAGCTGGGACACCAGGACAGGAAGCTCATCCTGCTCTTCCAATAGCACCATGGAATCTTTTAGGTTTACCTGAACATTTTTGAAGTGCAAAAAGTAAGGAAGCCTTTATAAAATGGATCAGTAATATACATTGTATAGTAAGAGTTAATACTGCTGCCAGCCAATCAGAACTCCTATTTGGGAATGCCTCTTTAAAAAAAAGGCGTTGCCATCGGGCTGTGGGTTTTATGGAAAGGTTTAGTTCCTGGAACATTCAGATATAGCCTGCACCATAAATGCTCCCATGAGAGCCACGGGGAACAGTTCGCACTTAGACACTCGATCTGTTGCAGTGCGAGAGATTCCCTGGCTGCTTTGATTACACAAAACTTAGCTTGACTTCATTTTCTTTAAAGGGGGAAAAAATGTGTTTGGTAAACTTTGTTTTTTTTGTTTGGGAAGGGAGGAATGCCAGAAGGGCGCCAGTGTTATTATCTGTGAAAGTGACGTAGTGTATGATTGGCGCGATGGCATGTCTCAGTGTGCTTTGCATCACTGCCTCATGTCTTTACAAACGCAAATAATTCTCATGAACATTTTTGCCCTTTAAATTTTAACTTAAGAAGGCTATGATCCGATTAATTCCTGGCCAAGTTGTTAATTTTAATATCTGGCAAAGTGAAACAGAAAGGTGTGAGATATTTTAATAGGCAGCAAAAAAAAACACAGGCCATCAACATATTTTATAATAAATTTTGGAATAATGGTTTTATATGTTTGGAGTGACGTTAAATTATGAAAAGTGATTTTGCAAACACCTCAGTGTGGCAGTAAAACCTTTCCATAATCTATATTTTTTTCTCTTCACATTGTCCTCGCCACACACCCCCAGAATTCATAAGATTTTTAAGAATAGGAAAAGCTAATTAGGCCCAAGAAGCTCCATTTTGAATTGGTATGTGCTGTTCCCAGGCAAGGCACTGCTGCTCACAAACCAGCCACTTGGAGATTTGCTGAGTTGAAGCTCCAATTGTTTCATCTGTCAATTTTCCCTTTCTCTACATTGAAAAGTTATTGGCTTCCAATTGTCAATGGTGACCCTGGGGTATATTTTCTCCTTTAGTTAAAAAATATATAAGAAACAACTCACCTTTTGGTTAAAACAGACGATCTGGTCATTGTCACATTACTGTTTGTGAGACCTTGCTGTGCGCAAATTGACTGCCGCGTTTCCTACATTACAACAGTGACTACACTTCAAAAGTACTCAATTGGCTGTAAAGCGCTTTGGGACATCTTGAGGTTGTGCAAGGCGCTATATAAATGCAAGTCTTTCTTTCTTGTGTAACACTGTCAATCAAACTGGCAGGTGCTTTTGGCTTTCCTGGTGATGTTTTTGCTGTGCATTAATTTTCTAATCTCAGCTGTCAGAAACCTATCACTCAGCACTGATAATCAGTTTCCCATTTCAGAAAAAGCTAATGAGCTGCTTACCCAGAGAAAAAAAATAGAGTAAATCTATTTGTTCACGGTGAGGAACTGCTGGCCAAAATGTTTTCAAATGTAGGCTGATGCCAGACCTGAATTGACTGCACTGCCATTTCTGACCTGGCCAAACCCTCTGCAAATATCAAACATTCTGCTGGGGCATCTTGCAAATACAGTCGCAGCCTGGGACATCTCCTTCAAATACTGCAAAATGCCTTCAACAATATACACAATATAGAAGAAAAAGAAGAACTTGTGCCTTTCATAACCTTTGGATGTCTCAAAGGGCTTTACAGCAAATGAAGTACTTTTGAAGTGTAGTCACTGTTGTAATGTAGGAAGCGTGGCAGTCAATTTGTGCATAGCAAAGTCCCTGAAACAGCAATGAGATAATGACCAGATAATCTGTTTTAGTGATGTTGGTTGAGGGATAAATATTGGCCACATGTGGAGAAACAGAGTTAATGTTTCAGGTCGATGACCCTTCGTTTCTTTTTCCACAGATGCTGCCTGACTTGCTGAGTATTTCCAGCATTTTCTGTTTTTAATGTCATGCAATATTAGCTCTGTGCACATTTAATCTGTGGCATCACCATCCAATCATTATGTGTGATTAGTTACCTTAATTTCACTCATAATAACTACACAAAGTTGTTCATGTGCCAAATATTTCTATGCTCTCCAAATTAAGAGGACTTAACTTGAATTTATCAGTGTCAATTTGTCAATCCCACTCCAGAGTCTTGAGCACAAAGTCTAGGTCGACACTTCCAACATCACAACCAGCACAACCAATATCGCTAAAACAGATTAACTGGTCATTATCTCATCACTGATTGTGGGACCTTGCTGCATGCAAATTAGAAGGATATGCTGATAGCTAGAAGGATATGCTGATTAGATGAAGTAGGAAGGGAGGGGGAAAGGAGGAGGTTCGTGTGGAGCATAAACTCAAGATAAGGGGCTGGCCATTTAGGACCGAGATGAGGAAAAATTTCTTCGCTCAGAGGGTTGTGAATCTTTGGAATTCTCTATCCCAGAGGGCTGTGGATGCTCAGTCACTGAGTATATTCAAGATTGAGATCGATAGATTTTTTGGACACTAAGGGAATCAAGGGATATAGGGATAGGGCGGGAAAGTGGAGTTGGGGTAGAAGATCAGCCATGATCTTATTGAATGGGGAGCAGGCTCGAGGGGCTGTATGGCCTACTCCTGCTCCTATTTCTTATGTTCTTAAACACCGGCATGGAGCTGTTGGGCCAAATGGCCTATTTCTGTGCTGTATTCTATGTGATTCTATGTAGAAAATTGGCTGGCGCGTTTCCTACCTTACAAATGTGACTACACTTCAAAAGTACGTCATTGGCTGTAGAGCATTTTGGGATGTCCTGAGGTCATGAAAGGTGCTATATAAATGTAAGTCTTTCTTTTTTTCAATGTTATGATTGACACTCACACTCAAAATTCATTGATCTTGATAAAGGTAGAATGTCCAAGTTTCCAGAAGAAACCAAATTGTTTGTGAAATGAGGATGTTCACAAATAAAAATAAAATTTACAGAAGCTACTAAGGCTTCAAATTGACAGATAAATCACCATTATTTTCCCTCTTTTCTCCCTTCTCCTCCTGTGTGAACTGATGTATCCTGGGGTATGGGTTCACAGATGCTAGAAGCCTTCGAGTAGCTATCTTAATTGTTCTGCATAAATTGGAACCCCCAGAACATCAATGGAATGTTAGCATTTTCTATTCATATATGCCATGGGTTTATTGCTAGGTGCCCTTGACGGCTACATGTCATCCATCAGTGAGGCCCTGAACTTTTGGAAAGTCTGCCATATGGTAAAAGTGCTATGCCCTGTCATGATGTTGCTCCCTTTCCACGGATAAACTGACAAAAGTGTTTCTCCTGATAAAACAAGGCTTTTGTCACTTGTTTTATGCTTTGGTGGCATGAAGACTGACCAATGCAGCAAATGTCGCCTGTAAGGAGCCATTCGCATAAAACACTATTGCTACGATAACCTTCATGGCAGTGGGCAGAGCTGCGCCTTATATAGAGTTTGGGCTTAAGCTGATGGCATAAGTCCATGACAGCTTCCCTTATGAAGTGCAGTCAGTGAAGGGTAGTATCTTTAGACATCCTGAAGTAGGTGTGCTTTGGTGGGAAGACTTGGATCTTCAGATGAAGGTGAGTAGATGCTAGATGCCTGAGGTGCCTTTGTTCCCAGAACGCTCTTCCTCTTCCTAATCCATCACTGTCATTAGAAATGCTATAAGAAGTTCGATGCTGAGCACTTTGGTTACTGCTAAGAAAACAGCTGCTATCAGCAACAGTACTGCAAGAGTTATGATGTAAGGATATAATATAAACCAGGCAAATGTATGCGCCATCAAGAATGATAGGCCAAAATGCAAAAGTTAATTCAAATTATGTAAAAAAAAATTGGTTCAGTAAAACATGTTGGGGAAGAAGCGAAGGCCCTAAAAAGTAAGTTTTAAACTTATCTTTCTAGGGTCAGGAGGACCAGGTGTACTCCTCCGGACTCCACAAAGGAAGTCTGCGCCTCTGATTTCTCAGGCTCCCACCCACCCTCGCAAGACCCTGCTGAAACCCCCTGCACCCCTGTGATTTACCTCAGTGCCGAGCCACCTGATCCTTGGCATCCGACCAGCAGCTCCTTTTTGCCCGTGTTGGGCGGGAAGCTAGCTGGCAGGATGTAAATGAGACCCAGAGGTTATAATAGTCTGGGCCTCAAATTGAAGGCATTGTGAGGTTTGATGCTAGCCCTCCCCCCTGCCCCTCTGAAAACCGCTTCCAGTTTAAATCGCCTCCAAAGACTCTGACCCAATTGATTCATCTTTACCATCTGACAGACCAGAGATCAAAAAAGAAAGGAAGTAAGACCAGATCGGGGGGGAGGGGGGGGGGGGGGAAGATCGCAGTTCGGCCTGGAGATCAGGGGGACATCGGCTGGGAGTCAGCCTGGAGATCACGGGGGAGGGGGGGTTTGGATTGTGGGGAGGGAGGCTGACCACGGCAGGTTTGCTTGGGGGACCGGGGGGGGAAGCATTCCTGCTCCTCCTGGCCCACGGCAGTGCTGGAAAAGCACTTACCTGTTGGATTCAGCAGTTCTCGCCTCCCTTCAGCTGCCGGGTTTCCCGAACCCTGCGCAACCCGGCCCGCAGCCATTAAATGTATAAGGCTGCTAAAAAAGCTGAGGCCAGAGCCTCATCAACATACTTAAATTACTGACCTCCTTCTCCAGAGCAGGTTACTCGACCCCCACCGCACCCACCCAACAACCCGCCCCGGTTAAACTGGAATTTTGCAGCGGTTTGGGGTCGGGTTTCAGATTTTTAAGGATTTAACCTCTACCCCTCTCCCACCCGTTAAATTTTCCCATAGTAAAGTGCTAAAGTTTATCAATTAAATTTTGTACAGACCATTATTATTTTGAAGTTTTCTCTGAATGGACACAAATAGAAAATAGTAAAACAATTATTTTTTTTGAAGGAAAGAAGAGGTAATGATGCAGTATGTGCTTTCAGAGATGTTCCCTTGCATCAATAATTGTCAATGTTTAATCAGGTTGAGTACATCATTTAGGGAAATTGCTATCTGACAATATAGTAATTAGACAGTATGTCAGTTAGACAATATATCAGTTTGATGCAGAGTTCTGTTAGAAGAGACTGGGTTGCTTTATGCAGTTTTTAAACCTAAATAAAGTTATTCCTTTTCATTCAATCTTAGATTCAAAGAACCTTGAAACAAGTTCAAAATAAGCATGTCACTATTATCTTGAATTACATAGAATGTACAGCACGGAAACAGGCCAATCGACCCAACAAGTCCATGCCGGTGTTTATGCTCCACACGAGCCTCCTCCCTCCCTACTTCATCTCACCCTATCAGCATATCCTTCTATTCTTTTCTCCCTCATGTGTTTATCTAGCTTCCCCTTAAATGCATCTATGATAGTCACCTCAACTACTCCTTGTGGTAGCGAGTTCCACATTCTAACCACTACCTGAGTAAAGAAGTTTCTCCTGAATTCACTATTGGATTTATTAGTGACTATTTTATATTTATGGCCCCTAGTTCTGGTCTCCCCCGCAAGTGGAAACATCTTCTCTACATCTACCCTATCAAACCCTTCCATAATCTTAAAGACCTCAATCAGGTCTCCCCTCAGTCTTCTCTTTTCTAAAGAAAAGTGCCCCAGCCTGTTCAATCTTTCCTGAAAAGTATAACCTCTCAGTTCTGGTATCATCCTAGTAAACCTTTTTTGCACCTTCTCCAGTGCCTCTGTATCCTTTTTATAATATGGAGACCAGAACTGTTGACGACACTCCAATTGTGGTCTAACCAAGGTTCTATACAAGTTTTACAAAACTTCTCTGCTTTTCAATTCTGTCCCTCTAGAAATGAACCCCAGTGCTTGGTTTACTTTTTTTATAGCCTTATTAACATGTGTCACTACTTCTGGTGATTTGTGTATCTGTACCTCCCCAGATCCCTCTGCTCCTCTACCCCCATTTAGACTCTGATTTTCCAAGGAGTATGTCGCCTCCTTATTCTTCCTACCAAAATGTACCTTATCTATATTGAAATTCATTTGCCAGTTACACGCCCATTCTGCAAGTTTATTAATGTCTGCCTGTACTTTGTCGCTGTCCTCCTCTGTATTAACTATACCCCCCAATTTGGTGTCGTCTGCAAATTTTTAAATTGTACTTCCAATTCCTGAGTTCAAATTGTTTATGTACAAGGTGAACAACAGTGGTCCCAGCACCGATCCTTGTGGAACACTACTTCCCACCTTTTGCCAGTTTGAGTAATTACCTTTAACCCCTACTCTCTCTTTGCTGTTTTGAAGCCAGTTTGCTATCCATTCTGCTTTCACATGCTCTAATAGAATCACTTGAGATCTAGATTATATTTAGTAAATGGGTTTAGCTTGATTTTTGAAATAGTTAGTAATTACTTAGTCTTTTTTAATTTTATCTATTTTTTTAAATTTAAGTTTAAAAAGTTTATAGATTCGTTTATGGTCCCTTGGTTTAAATCACATTGCATCTCCTTCCCCTTCGGCACCTAATTCCCACACTCACCAAATTCCCAGCTTAATCTGTTAGCAATTCACTCTGTTACAATGTATTGGTGTGGCACTACTTCATTAAACATAGCTGTGGGTTTATATTTTTAAACCAAACACAAATTAACAGAAAGCAAGCAGTCCTGCAGTTAGCAGCACTTTGATCTGACAGATTGGATCGTCATCTTTGCTAGTGCACATTAAGGGAAGAAATGGAGCATCTCAGCCTAAGAACATAAGAAATAGGAGCAGGTGAAGGCCATACAGTCCCTTGAGCCTGCTCCGCCATTCAATAAGATCATGGCTGATCTTCTACCTCAGCTCCATTTTCCTGCCCTATCCCCATATCCGTTGATTCCCTTATTGTCCAAAGATCTATCGATCTCAATCTTGAATATACTCAATGACTGAGCATCCACAGCCCTCTGGGGTAGAGAATTACAAAGATTCACAACCCTCTGAGTGAAGAATTTTTTCCTCATCTCTATCCTAAATGGCCGACTTCTTATCTTGAGACTATGATTCCTAGTCCTAGACTCTCCAGCCTCTCAGCATCTACCATGTCAAGCCCTCTCAGAATTTTGTACGTGTCAATGAGATCACCTCATTCTTCTAAACTTCAGGGAATATAGGCCCATTTTATTCAATCTCTCCTCATAGGACAACCCTCTCATCCCAGGAATCAATCTAGCAAATCTTCATTCCGCCCTCTCTAAGGCAAGTATATCCTTCCTGAGGTAAGGAGACCAAAATTGTACACAGTACTCCAGTTGTGGACTCACCAAAGCCCTGTACAATTGCAGCAAGACTTCCTTACTCTTGTACTCTAACCCCATTGCAATAAAGGCTAACATATAATTTGCCTTCCTAATTGCTTGCTGTACCTGCATGCTAACTTTCTGTGATTCGTGTATAAGGACACCCAAATCCCTCTGAATACCAACATTTAATAGTTTCTCACCATTTAAAAAAAATCTGTTTTTCTATTCTTCCTACCAAAATGGATAATTTCACATTTCCCCACATTATACTCCATCTGCCACCATCTCGCCCACTCACTTAACCTGTCTATATCCCCTTGCAGCCTCTTTGTGTCCTCCTCACAGCTTACTTTCCCACCTAGCTTTGTATCGTTATCAAACTCGGATACATTACACTCGGTCCCCTCATCTAAGTCATTGATATATATTGTAAGTAGCTGAAGCCCAACACTGATCCTTGCGGCACCCCACTAGTTATAACCTGCCAACCTGAAAATGACCAGTTTATTCCTACTCTCTGTTTTCTATCCGTCTGGCACCTTATCGAATGCCTTTTGAAAATCCACTGGTTCCCCCTTATCTACCCTGCTAGTTACATCCTCAAAAAACCCTAATAAATTTGTCAAATACGATTTCCCTTTCATAAAACCGTGTTGACTCTGCCTAATCATATTATGACTTTCTAAATGCCCTGTTACTACATCCTTAATAATGGATTCTAGCATTTTCCCTATTACTGATGTCAGGCTAACTGGCCTATAGTTCCCTGTTTTCTCTCTCCCTCCTTTCTTGAATAGCAGGGTTATATTTGCTACCTTCCAATCTACAGGGACCGTTCTAGAATCTAGGAAATTCTGGAAGATCACAAGCAATGCATCCACTATCTCTGCAGCCACCTCTTTTAAAACCCTCGGATGTAGGCCATCAGGTCCAGGGGATTTGTTGGCTTTTAGTCCCATTAATTTCTCCAGTACTTTTCCTTTACTGATCTAAATTACTCTCAATTAAATTTCTCACTCTCTTTAGACTCTTGGGGCTCAATTTTGAATTGGTGGTGGGTTAGCAGCAGGGGGGGGGTGGGGGGTGGTGATGGTGCGCATGGCAAACCCGAATAAAAAAAACTTACCTTTTCCGACACGATCGCGATGTAATTGATGATGATTAAAGTTGTTTCCGGGTTTCGTGCCCAGCAGCCAGCCTGATTGACGGGCTGGCTGCCGACAGGAGCTGCAACGCCAAGGTGGGGGGGGGAAGAGAGAGAGGGAGACGTCATCCGGCGCTGAAACAGAGAGTGGAAGGTGCTGAAGATCGGGGGTGGGGGGAGAGGGGAAGATCGTGGGGGGGGAGAGGGGAAGATCGTGGGGGGAGAGGGAGATCAGAGAGGGACATGGTGGGGGGAGAGGGGAAGATTAGGGAGACATCGGTGGGGGAGATATCGGGGGGAGAGGGGGACATCAGAAAGGAGGACATCGGACATCGGAGCAGGGTGGAAAGGTAGTTTATTTTGTTTTCTAACTTTGTGCAATGGTTTTTTATTTAATTTAATTTGTTTATTTTTGCCTGATCCGGCCCTTCACGTCTGGTTTCACCAGGTGTGAATTGGAAGCCATGGGAAAGCTGCCCAGATAAGTTTCAAATCGTTTTAACTATCTACTATGTCAGAAATAAAGTACCTTAAGTACCTCAATGAGGTACATTTTGTTCTTTAACTATCATCCGGCTGGTTTTAATTGGCGGAGGGACTTCCGGATTCGTGAAGCGCGCACGCAAACAGGTGCGTCTGTGGGAAACCCGGAAGTCGGTGGGTTGGGGCCGGCTTCCTCACCCGCTCAGATTTCCCCGATTTTCACAGCCCCCCTGCCCCCAACACACCCGCAATTTCCTTTGAAAAGCGAGGCCTTGGTTTCCCACTATTCCTGGTATGTTTTTGGTCAAGACAGATACAAAATATTTGTTTACTGTCTCTGCCATTTCCTTATTCCCCATTATAATTTCTCCTGTCTCTACCTCTAAGGGACCCACGTTTACATTCGCTAATCTCTTCCTTTTTACATACTTGTATGGGAAGAGAGATGCGTCTCGTATCTCTCCCCCTGGCGGCAAGAGCCAGACTGTTACTGCTGCCACCCAATCATCTTTATTCCTCTCGAAGCCTTTACCACTATCTACAAGGCATTTGGTGGATAGGTGCAGTCTCAATAACACTCAAGAAACTTGACACCATCCTGGACAAAACAGATCACTTAATCCACGCACTGCAGCAACTCAACGAGCTTACTTCCACGGCATATAGCCCTGCGATCTCTACCACCTAGAAGGACAGGAACAGCATTGTCATGGGAACATCATCAGCTCCAAGTTTCCTGCAAAGTCACATATCATCCTGCCTTGGACTATGTATTATTCATTCCTTCATTGTTGCTTGGTCAAAGTCCTGGAATTCCTTATCTAACACTATAGTGGGAACATCATTTCCACAAGGACTGCCGTTGTTCAATAAGAAGGCACCCATCACCCTCTTATGGCAATTAAGGAAGTAAAATAAATGTAGCCTTGCCAGCATTGCTCACATCCTAAGAACAAATATAACAGCAAAAAAAATCCTTTTCTAGATTTTCTTGCTGCTTGATCAAATTCACAATGAGGCCTTGAACTATAGCAGTGTAATCCAACAGTAAATATTTTTTGAAACTTCAGAGCTTCAGAGGGGAGAATAGTAATTCACCTCCCGAGTGGTCCAGACATCTGAACTGCTGCTTCAGAATTCCAAATGTTTATTTACTGTGGACCTTGTTGTGGAATGGGCATAGTTATTGTTCCCCTACCTTGGTATAGGGGCTGTGAGAAACCATAGTTGCATTACATACTCCATGTGACTCAAGCAGTGGCGTAGGCAGAGGTGGGGAGGGGGGAGTGGGGGGATGTTCAGGGAGTTCAAACAACCCCCGAAATTTCGATGATTTTTTTATAATCAAACCACTCCTTCTTTCAAAAGAAGGTCCCTGAAATCACTTAATAGAAACACAGAAACAATGGATGTTCTTCCAGAGCTGGTCAGTTCCAAATTCGACCAGCGAAAACCGATTAGTTGGGCTTGTGCTTCTAAACGTTCACCGGGATATTGCAGTGAATTGTAGTGAAGTTATTAGCAACACGTAGCTAGCACTTGAACTTCCTGCTTTAGAGTTTGTTCAACAAGCCTGTTTTTTTCTTTTCATTTGCTTTATTTCAACTGTTAGATTAATGGAAGTAATAATGTTTCTATTTAAACTGATTGTGAAATTCCAATTTGGAAAATAAGCTCATATTCAAACATTTCCCCTCTCCCCCACCAAAAAAAATCCTGCCTACACCACTGGTCCCAAGAGCCAGCTTTCTATTTCTCCTTACCTTGCAATAATATCGGCACTAAATGCTTTAAAACAAACAAATTGTGACAACTGTCAGGGATCTGGGTATTAACATGCATGATGATGATCTGTAAATGGACTGACTAGTACATCTTTCAATTGATGTGAATATCAGAATTGTGGTTCAGTGCACAAATCGCTATATGTGTGTGCAGTCAATGATGCTGTGCACTTTGGAGAATTCAACAAAATGATAACAAATGAGATGCCCTTACTACTTTAACAGGTGTTAGTTGTGGCTCAGTTGGTAGCCCTCTGAGTCAGAAGGTTGTGAGTTCAAGCCCCACTCCAGAGACTTGAACTCGTAATCTTGGCTGATACTCCAGTGCAGTACTGAGGGAGTACTGCACTGTCAGAGGTGTCATTTTTCTGATGAGACATTAAACCGAGGCTCCGTCTGCCCTCTCAGGTGGATGTAAAAGATCCCATGGCGCTGTTCAAAGAAAAGCAGGGGAGTTCTCCCGGTGTCCTGGCCAACATTGATCCTTGAACCAACAACTTAAACAGAGACATCCCGAGGTCGTGAAAGCACTATATAAATGCAAGTCTTTCTTTCTTTTATCATTTTTGAATATGATATACCTGTGCACATACCTATAGAGAGTTTCAGTAGCATTCTTTACACATATCTGCTGACTCCAGTGAAGTAACCTCTCGAATTCTGGAAGCTTCCAGTTACATAGAACTGGAGGCCTGTCGTAATATTGATATCCACTGATAGAGCAGTGCAAATTGTTGACTATTGCTGCAGTCTTTGTACAGCTGGTCATACAGTCTTTGCTGAGCCTCTGCCTCACGATACACCACTCTTTTTTGAGGTTGTCAGACCTGGTAGCACCTTCCCCAGAATTATTTGTTTGGATCATGGTGTGCTTCCTGCAATCTAAATGTTCTCCCAGCATCTCCTGCTGCACCATCTGATATGCAATAAGTGCACCTGCATCTATGATACTTACCTCTGAGAAGTCCTGTAATAATGCAGTGCTCTGCTCCCACTTACAAATTCTGTCCTTCAATTACCAACTATTATCTACTGTCATTGAACATTCACAATGACTTTTTCTTGTACATTCTTCTCTCAGGAAATGAACACATCTTTCCCTTCAATTCAATTCACTTTGGCAATTACTAGTTTTAACAGGCTGTTAACAAGCTTAAAAACATATTTTTTTTGGCACCGCATTTTAGCTCACGATATCTCGAAGCGCTGAACGTTAATTATATTACAAATTCATATTTGTGTTGTTTTACCATAGTGTTTTGTTTCTTCTCTTGATGCTTTACGCACAATTAAAAAAAATGTTAACACTTAAACTAAGAGGAAAATACGAGTCAATGGCCAAGCAATTTTCGGGCCCAGAATCGGCCGCCTAATCACGTGAGCGGAACTAGGAAGTAAAATTAGTCAGGTGCCCTCGTTATTATGAAACAGTTGCACTGTTGATTGGCATCTCACCTAATCAGGGACGTGAAAATCTGGCGTCCCTGATGCTTTATTTAAAGGCAGCCTGCATCTCTTAAAGGGGAGGTGCATTTGGCTGCAGGCAGCTTCTGAACATGAAAGGCCGAGGAGAAGCTTCAAGGCTCCACCGCTTCTTGGATGCAGCACCAGAGGTCTTGGTGGAGGAGGTCAACAAGAGGAGGGACGTCCTCCCCACCATGTGGCCTGAAGATATCCCACCGAGCTGCTTGGCAGCAGTGGGCATGGGTGGCAGTCGGTGTCAGTGCCAGGAGTATTGCCACCAGAGCATGGCTGCAGTGCAGGAAAAGATTTATGATCTGACCAGGATTGCTAAGGTAAGACTCCTCACTACGATCACACATGACTCTCTGTATAACCCTGCACTACCTGAAGGACCAGCACTCACAACCTTTCCCTCCACCGATTACCAGAACTCTCCTCCATTCACTGCAGCACACTTCACTCCACCTCCTTCTCCTCCTAATGCCACACTCGGCATCTCCTACTCTCCTCACTATTATTGCCGTAAGAGTCTAACCTCTGCCACCCTTCACACACTAGCAAGACTATTCTATCTTGACATGCCCATCCTCAAAGCACCTCACTAGGCTACCACTAGCACTCTCCCTTCTTTCTTACAGGGCACGCTCACAAACAATAGTGGAGAAGAGGCCAAGGACAGGAGAAGAGAGAGCGTCCATTCAGGTCCTTTCTGCAGTTGAGGAAAACATCATGCAGCATGTGGGGATGGGTCACGTCAGGGGAGTGGTGAATGGCGAGGCTAAAGGATGTGTCCTGCAGGGTTCTTCGCCATCTTACACTCTGTCCCTTCTCACTGAGATCTCACCCTCACAAAATATGCCTGACAAAGTGCAGCTGCTTTCAGCAGCCAGTCATCTGTCTGTCTCTGCTTATCCTTGACACTAAATGCTAATCCTTGTCCCTCTCTTCCCTTTCAGGTCAAGAAAATGTAGAATGCTCAGAGGCTGAGTCGCTGCAAGACAGCATCACCCAAGATCACATTGTATCACTTGACCTTTCTTTAGTAAGCACCAGCTCAGAGACTGGCACTACGCATACATTAGAGGATGAGCTGGAGGGATTTGCACTGGGAGACTCACTGAGCACTAATGTGCAGGAGAGTAGGCAAGGGGATGGGACAACCCTAGAAGTAGCCACACAGAGGGAGAGCTCGAATCCTGGCCCTGCTGCAGAAGACACAGATGAAGATCTTAAGAACACAGCCTACATTAAAAGACTGATCCCTATATACCAAAATCTTTTCAGCGCATTGGACAGCCTGTCAGTGAGCTTGCAAACAATGGCACTGAGCATGGAGGAGTCCAGCTCTAGCTCATATGGGATCATCCAGTACGGCATTGAGACCATGGAGCGAGGGGTCAGCTCTATAAACACTGGTGAGTGAGGTCCCAGATTGATGGAGCCTCTGGTTCCAGCTCTGACTGCTTCGCTGGGAGCTCAGACTGCTGCTGTCGTGGCTCTGGGGGTCTAGCACCTCTTCAGCCTTTCAATCCATGAAGGAGAGCATAGAAAGGAATGTGGAGAGCATGGATAGGGGCTTCCAGAGCATCACAACACTCCTTCACTGCTCTTACGCAGATCAGAGGCAGTTTAAAGACACATCCCCATGACAGTGGCATTGATTCCGTGGGAGAGACTCATGCTGTCCTTTCTCAGGATGTCAGCAAACTTACTCCCTTGCCAGCCTCTGACCCAGTGCCTTTGTTGGTTCTGCAGAGCCAGCTGGCCCAAACTTCTCCAGCCAATGCCGAGATATAGCAGTCTGCAGCCGGGTTTTCAAGGCCTAGAGCTGCTCGAGGTCGCCCACCACAACCATCTCAAGTGCCCTCAGTGGATGATCAACAGCCTCCTACCTCCCAGGTTCTTGCGACTGGGGAACCATCTTGTAGGAGCACTCAAATAGATAAATTAGCGCAGTGGGCAGGCAGCAACAGATTGCAACAGGTTAATTTTAGTTCAATATTAAGAGAAGGAAAGGTTGTTCAATTCACAATGTTAAGAAAAGAGTTTTTTTGCATTGATGTTGGTCTTCATATTCTTAGTTATGGAAGAGGAAGGCTCATGAGGTAGTAGTGAGATGGTAGTTGGAGGGCATTCAGATGGTGGGTGGAACGAGTGGGTCAAATGGTGGGACTGTTGGTGTGCTGGGGGAGTGTTTGCTTAGGAGAATCGTTCCTCAGTAATTTGTTGCCTTTCAGCTCCGGCAGCTGACAGCATGCTCGCCCTTGATCTTCCTCATCGTCCTCATCTTCCACTTTTTCATCTTGCTCCTTTACTTCTCCGATGCAGGATATCCCACCACGAAATTGGTAAGTGGAACGTCGATTTTGCGCCCAAGAACGTTTCCACCCCAATGTCTTCAATATAAAATTATACATTTTTTCTACATCTTGGGGGAAATTTTAGTCTAACCCGCCCGTCGAGAAACTGACTGGATCAGTCAATGGAGAGTAATATTGGACGCAATGTAAAACCGGCATTGCACCCGATCCCGTGGGTTTCCTGTCCGGTGAGTTAGGTTAAAATTACCCCCATTATCTCTGATAGGCAACTTTCTCTGTTGTTTTCTGCATTTCCTCTTTGTCTCTTTTGCTGTTTCTCTTTCTTATTTATCCTTTCTGATTTGTCCATCACACTCCCTTTTTCTCTTTTACTTTAGAAACAGAATTCTGTGGTTTCTCTCCTCATCTGTCTTTCTGATTCTCTTTCTTTTATTTGTGTCTCTGCAGTGTCCAAACCTTGTTCTTCTCTGTCTTCCTTATCTCTAGGCTGTAGACACGTTAGGTTAGATCTGTAACACAGGCACATGTAAAATGCTTTGGCTAACTCTGACATCATGATACTAGGTGCTGCTGCTTTCACCATTCGTACAGGGCCATTTTACACACATAACAAACTGGACTCTTTCTGTAAGAAATGACAGAGGGTTTCCACAATCATTAACAGCAATGAGGCAAGAGTCCAATCCAATTTCTGTCAAGCTTTTGACAAGTTATTTGGAACTATTTCAGAGACAGCGATACTCAAGCAGGCAGAGGCTGCTCAGTATTAATTACTTACAGGCTTCACAAAGGGGGGAAAAAAACCTACATTATATTAACTTCTTTGGCAATGTTTAATGTGAGACATTTTTTTCCATGAATGAAATGCAAGTCAAAACAAGAAAAAATGTAAAGAAAATTGCTAAGATTCTTACCAGCTGTGGGAAGCTCTGAATTCAGCCTTGACTCAAGCATCTTAGATATGATTACAAGAAATCTGCATCAATGCAATTTGCTTCTGGTTCTTGCTTATGAGGGGACTCTATTTGAAAAGAAAGCCTTATTTTTCTGTTGTTTCACTTTGATATTGTGGTGAATCAACCAGTCGAGAGAAATGATACCTGGAGAGCATAAACATGGGTAACTGTAAACTTGGGAAGTGCAGTGTATTTGACAATGGCTCTTTACCTAGTTCAGATTGTGTGCAGGCAATAGGACTCTGGTGAAATGGATTAGACACTGGTCCTTTGCCTCTCTAACCTAACTTCACATGAACATACAAAAATGATGGACAGGAAAACACCTACTGGTCGATCCAGCCTGTCCCACACAGTTGTGCGACCTTATGCATCACAATATATACACTCCCTCATGTCATTTCCTTGGAGAGGACAAAAAACAGATGAAAATCCAAGCCAATTAGGGGAAAAAAACTGGAAAATCCCTCTACGACCCTCTTAGGCAATCTAAAACTAGTCCAGGAGAGCACGCTGGCCCTGATTATGTTATACGGTACCTACCTCTTGTATGAGGTGATCTCTGCCCCAGCCAGAAACCGGTCCTGATCTCGCTTGAAGGAATTCAGTGAATCAGCATTCTCCAAATGAGCTAGCAGCCTGTTCCAGAGACTCACAGTTCTCTGGGAAAAGAAGAACTGGCTAACATCCCACCTAGTTCTGCCCTTTCATAACTTGTAAGTGTGACCCTTGGTCCTCCCTAACCTGTTTAGTTGAAATAATTATTCTACATATCTACATATCTTACATCACAATCTAATCCCTTCATTATTTTAAAAACCTTGATCAAATAACCCATAAGTCTATGCTTCTCTAAAGTATAGAGACTCAGCTCTTTGAGCCTATCTGGGTAACTAAGGTGTTTTAAACTGGGAATTAATCTCGGGGTCCTCCTCTGCATCCTTTCCAAAGCCTCAATATCACCATATGAGGAGACCAAAACTGGGCACAATATTCTAACTTAAAGCCAAACCAAGGTCCTGTACAGGGACACATTTATAGTGAATTGTCCTATGAATACACCCTGGAACCCTGTTCGCTTTAGCTATAGCTTCGCAGTATTGATCGTGGACCTTCAGAGATTGATGCACTATAATCCCCAGATCTCTTTCCTTCACCATTGGTTTTAATTCTTTTCCCTGTAGGGTATGTATGTTTAGCATTTGATCTGTCTACATGCATAACACAACATTTTTCTATGTTAAACATCATTTATCTGTTCCCCCAACACATAGAGATCTGCTTGGAATAGTTGAGCATCCCCTACAGTCCTAACTCTCGCACATATCTCGGTGTTGTCCGCCAACTTGCGGATCATTCCCTCACCACCTACATCTAGATCACAGATGAAAATAGTAAATAGTAAAGGTCCTAATACCGATCACTACGAGACACCAGTGGTAACCGGCCTCCATGCAGATTCAAATCTAGTCCAGACTGATGGGATCAATGTCTTCTCCCTCAGTTGTGTGTAAAGGTTCTGTATGAAATGAGCTTGGAGTAGCATTGACCGGATTCTGAAATGGGGGTCGCATTTTCCTGTACTAACATCGCTTAACTCAATAAACACAACATTTTTCCAAAGTTCTTTGCAGCCCAGCCTTCCACTGGTTTGGGCTGGGAATGGGCCGTCATGGTGGCTGTGCCCTTAAAAGGAGGCGCACAGAAGTGCACAGGCAGAAAGCACTTCCTGTTTTTGGATGAGACGTTAAACCGAGGCCACGTCTGCCCTCTCAGGTGTACGTAAAAGATCCCATTGCACTATTTCAAAGAAAAGCAGTGGAATTCTCCCCAGTGTCCTGGTCGATATTTATCCCTCAACATCACTAAAAAAGACAGATTATCTAGTCATTATCACATCGCTGTTTGTGGGACCTTGCTGTGTACAAATTGGTTGCCGTGTTTCCTACATTTCAACAGTGATTACACATCAGAAGTACTTCATTGGCTGTAAAGCGCATCGGGATGTCCAGAGGTCATGAAAGGCGCTGTGTAAATGCAAGTTCTTCTTCTCCTTGTTAAAGCTATCTGTGCTTGATTCTGTCATTTCATCTTCGTTTTGTTGCATTTGTTAAACTGCATTTTTTGTTTCTCCTTTTGCCACATACCAATCACGGAAGTTTCACTGCAATCTGCAACAGCCTGGTAGGATCTTGCTGGTAGGATGGGCTCCTTTTCAAATTCCTGTTGTTCTCAAGGAGCTAAAGATAGTAAGGATTTCCAGATGGTTCCTGAATGGCTGTACCTCAAGCAGGTTGTCCAGACCCTCCATTATGCAGGTAGCAGGTTAACAGACCCCACTGTAGGTCCCTGGGCATGCCAGCAAATTTGTGCCTGCAGCACCTACTTCTGTCCAGGGAGGCCTTTTCTGCAGGTTAGAATTGTACCTCAAGGTGGTATCCGGTTGCAGCGGCAGCAAAGTAGTCTTGAAAGGTTGCAAGTTGAAGGAGCACATTCAGACCGACAGATATACACACCAGCTGGGTGTCAGTACATGACCGTGCATCATGCAGCTAGGTGTTCCAAAATGACTTGAGTGTATAAGTGTGGCAAAGTTTCCCATTCCACAATGCATCTTAAAGGTGTGTCTTCCTGGAGTATGGATATCCATGAGGTGCAAAGAATGAGCTGTACAGTGTGTGAGGGCTTAGCATAAGTGAGAAATACATGTGGTTACAATTTTCAGAAAGCAACCTTTGGGCTGTCAGTAAGATCCATGGTACTCTTGGGTACTATTTCCTTGCCAGATTCTTTTAATGTTCCATTTTCTTCTTCGTCTGTTCTAAGGTCCTGCAGTGAGCATACATGGCAGTGAGCTTGCTTACAGCAGCTGCCAGCAATGATGAATTGGTGTCCTTTGGGTACCCTGAGGTGTCGAGTTGAATAACCTTCCTCACACCCACTTTGTGCAGCTGTATTTAGCCATCAGCAAATAGGGGGTCAGGTGCTCTACCAATCTGCCATTCGCCCACACCAGTTGTGTCTACACATCTGGTTTCCTTTCACGTCATTTACTACTCCCAGCCTTGGCCAAGGCTGATAAATATTTGAAATTGATTTTGGAGCTTGATAAAGGCTGACATAAATATCTGTCTTCATATCCTTAAAGATTATACATCCCATAATTTGGACCTGCTGACCAGAAAAATCCCCTTTGCTTCATTGGACTTGCTTCCTACACAAGAACAAAGCTGCACTTGCTCCCAAGCGTAATTATTCAAACGAGCTGAATAATTTCAGGACATTCCGTGCATTTCCCCACTGGCAGTTTGTGCCATCAAAGCAGCACAAAAACCTCAATTGCACTGGTAGCAGAATGTTAGGCCCCTGGTGACCAATGTTTGTTCAACATCTCTTGTAATCTACAAATATTAGATTGCTCATTATTAAAACAATATCATGTATTACCGCATCAAGGGAATGGAGAGCATGGATTCATTTTTTTGCTAAAAATAATGACCAGAGACTATGGGGCCATTTCCATGTCCATTCCATCCGGATTTTGGGGGCAGGTGGGGCACAATGGACCACATTAATGTGGCAGCAAAGAGTCCCATTGGATTGCTGTTGGATCTTGACCCAGATCCACTTTCTAGTCATCCCTGGGGTTGGGCATTGAAAGCTGCCATTCGAAGTAGGCAAGAGCTTCATGAGCCTATTCAATAGGGGGTGGGTAGGGCACTAATCCACCTTGCAACAACTGGACATACTGGACACCAAGGCCCTACCATGCCCAGGAATCCTGGTGGGAAGGCAGCCTTGAGGAAGTCCCTTATGTGGGAAAACCTTTAACATTCCCACAGATACTTTCATGTCCCAACTCTGACCCCATCCAAAGTCGGCGGGAATGATGTCACCGCCGGAGGGAGTCAAAATTTTTGGGGAGTCAGACTGCCATTGGGGACCCACAGAAACGGTCCCTGGCAAGGTAAGTAGAGATGGGGGGGTGGGGGAGTGGCAGTCGGCAAGTCTGCGATTGGTGTCGGGGTGGGGGGGGGGGGGTGGGAACCCGGGGCAGGGGAGCCCCAATGTATCCTAGTGGGGCCAGGAACCTTAAAAAAATTTTTAAAGTGGACTTACCTGGGCCTAGAGCCTTACTGCGCTGGCAGGTCAGAGGCCGTGCGAACCATAGTCCGGCCCATGGGTGAAATGGCGCACGCATCCCGATGACATCATTGTGATGTGACACCGCCACTTAAACTAGGCCCCCGCTCCTCTGGAGCAGGCGACTTTCCCATGCCTGAAGACAAGTAAGCAAAAATGGTGGGAGGCGAGAATTTGTTGGGAACACAACGCGAACCCCCCCCCCCCTCCCCCACCATTTAACCCCTCCCGCCTGCATCTTTCCTGCCAGGCAGGATGGGGGGCAGGAATTAAAACCAGCCCTAATGTTTCTCATGTGTTTCAAGAATATCACCTGTCTCTTCTGAGATTTTCAAACAGTCTCTTTGCTTCTTTGAGATTTCAAAACTGGCCCTCTCATGGCATTTTCCATCCAGCAAATGCCATTTTCAACAGAACGGAATAGTTTTTTTTTATTCGTTCACGGGATGTGGGCGTCGCTGGCAAGGCCGGCATTTATTGCCCATCCCTAATTGCCCTCGAGAAGGTGGTGGTGAGCCGCCTTCTTGAACCGCTGCAGTCCGTGTGGTGACGGTTCTCCCACAGTGCTGTTAGGAAGGGAGTTCCAGGATTTTGACCCAGCGACAATGAAGGAACGGCAATATATTTCCAAGTCGGGATGGTGTGTGACTTGGAGGGGAACGTGCAGGTGGTGTTGTTCCCATGCGCCTGCTGCCCTTGTCCTTCTAGGTGGTAGAGGTCGCGGGTTTGGGAGGTGCTGTCGAAGAAGCCTTGGCGAGTTGCTGCAGTGCATCCTGTGGATGGTGCACACTGCAGCCACAGTGCGCCGGTGGTGAAGGGAGTGAATGTTTAGGGTGGTGGATGGGGTGCCAATCAAGCGGGCTGCTTTATCTTGGATGGTGTCGAGCTTCTTGAGTGTTGTTGGAGCTGCACTCATCCAGGCAAGTGGAGAGTATTCCATCACACTCCTGACTTGTGCCTTGTAGATGGTGGAAAGGCTTTGGGGAGTCAGGAGGTGAGTCACTCACCGCAGAATACCCAGCCTCTGACCTGCTCTCGTAGCCACGGTATTTATATGGCTGGTCCAGTTAAGTTTCTGGTCAATGGTGACCCCCAGGATGTTGATGGTGGGGGATTCGGCGATGGTAATGCGGTTGAATGTCAAGGGGAGGTGGTTAGACTTTCTCTTGCTGGAGATGGTCATTGCCTGGCACTTATCTGGCGCGAATGTTACTTGCCACTTATGAGCCCAAGCCTGGATGTTGTCCAGGTCTTGCTGCATGCAGGCTCGGACTGCTTCATTATCTGAGGGGTTGCGAATGGAACTGAACACTGTGCAATCATCAGCGAACATCCCCATTTCTGACCTTATGATGGAGGGAAGGTCATTGATGAAGCAGCTGAAGATGGTTGGGCCTAGGACACTGCCCTGAGGAACTCCTGCAGCAATGCCCTGGGCCTGAGATGATTGGCCTCCAACAACCACTACCATCTTCCTTTGTGCTAGGTATGACTCCAGCCACTGGAGAGTTTTCCCCCTGATTCCCATTGACTTCAATTTTACTAGGGCTCCTTGGTGCCACACTCGGTCAAATGCTGCCTTGATGTCAAGGGCAGTCACTCTCACCTCACCTCTGGAATTCAGCTCTTTTGTCCATGTTTGGACCAAGGCTGTAATGAGGTCTGGAGCCGAGTGGTCCTGGTGGAACCCAAACTGAGCATCGGTGAGCAGGTTATTGGTGAGTAAGTGCCGCTTGATAGCACTGTCGATGACACCTTCCATCACTTTGCTGATGATTGAGAGTAGACTGATGGGGCGGTAATTGGCCGGATTGGATTTGTCCTGCTTTTTGTGGACAGGACATACCTGGGCAATTTTCCACATTGTCGGGTGGATGCCAGTGTTGTAGCTGTACTGGAACAGCTTGGCTAGAGGCGCAGCTAGTTCTGGAGCACAAGTCTTTAGCACTACAGCTGGGATGTTGTCGGGGCCCATAGCCTTTGCTGTATCCAGTGCACTCAGCCGTTTCTTGATATCACGTGGAGTGAATCGAATTGGCCGAAGACTGGCTTCCGTGATGGTGGGGATATCGGGAGGAGGCTGAGATGGATTATCCACTCGGCACTTCTGGCTGAAGATGGTTGCAAACGCTTCAGCCTTGTCTTTTGCACTCACGTGCTGGACTCAGCCATCATTGAGAATGGGGATGTTTGCAGAGCCTCCTCCTCCCGTTAGTTGTTTAATTGTCCACCACCATTCACGACTGGATGTGGCAGGACTGCAGAGCTTTGATCTGATCCGTTGGTTGTGGAATCGCTTAGCTCTGTCTATAGCATGTTGCTTCCGCTGTTTAGCATGCATGTAGTCCTGAGTTGTAGCTTCACCAGGTTGGCACCTCATTTTTAGGTACGCCTGGTGCTGCTCCTGGCATGCTCTTCTACACTCCTCATTGAACCAGGGTTGATCCCCTGGCTTGTTGGTAATGGTAGAGTGAGGAATATGCCGGGCCATGAGGTTACAGATTGTGCTGGAATACAATTCTGCTGCTGCTGATGGCCCACAGCGCCTCATGGATGCCCAGTTTTGAGCTGCTAGATCTGTTCTGAATCTATCCCATTTAGCACGGTGGTAGTGCCACACAACACGTTGGATGGTGTCCTCAGTGCGAAGACGGGATTTCATCTCCACGAGGACTGTGCGGTGGTCACTCCTACCGATACTGTCATGGACAGATGCATTTGCGACAGGTAGATTGGTGAGGACGAGGTCAAGTAAGTTTTTCCCTCGTGTTGGTTCGCTCACCACCTGCCCCAGGCCCAGTCTAGCAGCTATGTCCTTCAGGACTCGGCCAGCTCGGTCAGTAGTGGTGCTACCGAGCCACTCTTGGTGATGGACATTGAAGTCCCCCACCCAGAGTACATTTTGTGCCCTTGCTACCCTCAGTGCTTCCTCCAAGTGGTGTTCAACATGGAGGAGGACTGATTCATCAGCTGAGGGAGGACGGTAGGTGGTAATCAGCAGGAGGTTTCCTTGCCCATGTTTGACCTGATGCCATGAGATTTCATGGGGTCCACAGTCAATGTTGAGGACTCCCAGGGCCACTCCCTCCTGACTGTATATCACTGTACCGCCACCTCTGGTGGGTCTGTCCTGCCGGTGGGACATGACATACCCAGGGATGGTGATGGAAGAATCTGGGACGTTGGCTGAAAGATATGATTCTGTGAGTATGGCTATGTCAGGCTGTTGCTTGACTAGTCTGTGGGACAGCTCTCCCAATTTTGGCACAAGTCCCCAGATGTTCGTAAGGAGGACCTTGCAGGGTCGACTGGGCTTGGTGTTTTGCCGTTGTCGTGTCCGGTGCCTTGTGGTCCGATGCCGGGTGGTCCGTCCGGTTTTATTCTTATTATGACTTTTCGTAGCGAGATTTTACAACTGAGTGGCTTGCTAGGCCATTTCAGAGGGCAATTAAGAATCAACCACATTGCTTTTTTCCTTTTTTATATCCTGGAAAAGAGATACCGAGACTTCATCAATTTCGAAAGCAAGCCACTCAAATTGAAGAAGGAACTGTCGGTCAAATAAATACAAATTAAACCAATCACAAAGTTTGTATATATTTGAAAATTATATGTTAAACTCCCTCTCAAGCCTGTTACCAGGGAGGCTACAACAATACACTTTACAACATTGTATCAACATTGGTATAAGACTGTAACTGGCTGTTAAATTCCTGAAGCATAATGACTTTTAAACAGAACTAAAACCTAGACAAAAATACATTGTTTTTGTCATAAACAGTTACATTTGTTAAGATCTTGTTAATGCCCAATTAAAAGTTAACATGCAAAACTCCCCACGAGTAAAGAAACAGTGCTGGTTGTTATTAGCTCCAGCTCAAACCTGCCGTTACATAAGGAATAGACGAGCAAGGCTCCACAAAGTCTTACTGCAGTAGCCTGCGCTGTATGAAATGGGGTTTGTGATTTGCAATCAAACCCCTTACAGGCTCTGATTTGTCTTTTGTGCCCCACTTGTACCTTTTGCTTAAAACTCATTCTGACAAAGTAGCATTCCATGTGTTCTTTGCCAGGCGTGACACTACAAAAAAATCTTCACCAGAAATCCTGCAGCATTACCCCAACACCTACACCCCATTTTTACACTTGCCTCTTGCAGATTCTGCTGTTTTATTGGTATACTCCCATTGGTGGGGGTGACCCCTTCAATATGGAGATAAAAGATGAAGCGCAATAGTCATGTGAGTTGTCCACTCAGGTGGACGTAAAAGATCCCATGGCACTATTCGAAGAAGAGCAGAGGAGTTCTCCCCGATGTCCTGGCCAATATTTATCCTTCAACCAACATCATTAAAAAACAGATTTTCTCGTATTTATCACATTGCTGTTTGTGGGACCTTGCTGTTCGCAAAAATGACTGCTGCGTTTCCTACATTACAGCAGTGACAATACTTCAAAAGTACTTCATTGGCTGTAAAGCGCTTCGGGACATCCTGAGATAGTGAACGAAGCTAAATAAATGCAAGTTATTTCTTTCTAAAGGACACAGCAACAGTATGGGCAATGATTACAGGCCCCCTGTAATACATAAGTTCATCCAGCACCTCATACAAGTAAAGGTTAATTTCTTAAGTTTAACAAACAGCAAAATAATTTTTTTTTTAATGGATTTAGTTATATTCTATTAGATCGTTTTGGCTTTTCCATTGTCCCTTTACTCATTCCAACCAGCAAGATTGGGATTCCACTGCCAGAGGAAGTAGGTTGGAGAAAAGATCTGCTGGCAGATTTTTATAAATTGATTTCCTGGATGTAATCACAGTGAAGCAGTTGTTTTTCTGTAAGTCCACAGTGATGATACATGATACAGGGTGTTTGGGGTACTGTGAATAAACTATTTGCTCCATTACTGCTGAGTGCAAGACTCCAGCTGATTTTTACATTGCAATCAGTACTGGCATCCCCTTGTTATCCATTCCAAACTACTGTCAAATGTGCAAAACAATATTTTTTAAAATTTGTTCTCAGGATGCAGTCAACACAGGACAGTCCACATTAATTTGCAATCCCTAGTTTCCCTGAGCAGGTGGTAGTAACTTTTCTCCTTGTATCACTGCAGTCCTTTTATTTTTGTTTTGTAACAATTGTTTTACAACTAAGTAGATTGGAGTCATGTGTAGGGCAGGACAGGTAGGGGAGGCAGGTTTCCTTCTCTGAAGCAGATTAGTGAACCAGTTGGGGTTTTATGACAAGCCATCTTTGATGATCATTTCACAACTTACCATGGTGGTGGTTGCTAGTCCAGTGTCATAACCACTCTACCATAACCACTCTACTTACACAGAAATGTATGAACCTGCCATTTTGGTCATAAGTGGCTATTTTACTCTGGAAAATTAACTGTTCTCCTCATTTTCAAATGAACAGAGGAAATCATTCCCCTGGATATTATTTATACTTAAAAAATAAAATGCATTGTTATTGCAATAGGTTTCTGTAAAGTCAAAAATAGTTACTGTAGCAGTATGAAGGACAGAGTACAGAAATGAACTGGGCATGACTTACGGATATCAACATGTGCAAAATATGTAACTGTAGCAATAAAAAAAACCTTTTTATTCCTGATATTTTTATTTTAAAAATACAATAGTTTAAAGCTGAACCACGAAAAATCCAGATTCCCTTTTATCATGGGGAGAGGGTGGAATTGTGATGATTGTTCTTTTCTTTCTTGTGATACAGTAATCAGTAGAATTACGTAACAGCACGGCAATTTGGGCTCATTTAAAAACAAACCTTTCATTTAGAAGTTGAAACGTTGGGCAGTAAAGCTACAGAATAGCTATTCACAATTGTATTTGTTTTAGTCACACAGCACTGCAGGAAGGAGAAGCAGTAGAGCTCTACCCCACCCCAACAAGGAAAAAAAATTCCAATGTTACATCTAGTACCTCCGTACCTTTCCCATTGTGCTTTCGGATCTAGTTAACATCACCGTCCACTTTTCAGGGGAAACAAGAGTTGACCAACAATATTCATCACAATGAGTCCATTCAGAAATGATGCAATAACTTTTCAAAGCAATCGAAGAGGGATCATCTTGTGTGCACTAATATTCTTGCCTGTTTAATGCTGATAGATGAGTCATTATTTTGCCTTGCCTGGCCAAAAAAAATACGGTGTATTAGGCTTTGTAAGCAATCAGCACTTTACAAAAATAATTACAATGGTGACATTATATAATTTGTTTCAATATGAATCAGACCCCCCTTTGTCCAGCTTTATTACTTAACTGATGCAAAGCCTTCCATACATATATATAGTAAATAAATGAGAGCCCAAAGGATAAATGGGCAACACGTTTGACAGAATGCTTAAGAAAACTTGGTTGCAAGACACAGAAGCACTTTTTGCAGTGGCAACCTGTTCCATATTAGATGGAAAAGGCATAGAAATTATAAAAATGGATATTTTTAATTTAATAATTCCTCAATGAGCAAAAGTAATTTTGTTTGCAAAGTAAAAGGAGAAAAGGTTAGTATTACCCTCACTACTGATTGGGTTGGGAGTTGCTGGAGCAGGGTGTGCCTGATTAGTTAGACATTTTCCAGCCCCCTTCAGCTCAAAATTTTTTTGCCCAGTAAGTTGCTGGAAGTGCGAGCTGATAACAGCGCAGTGAGGGCAACGGGGCATCTGGGACCTTAGTGAATGACGGGACTAACAGTCTATCTCCTTAACCAATGAGATTTAAGGATTGAGAAATAAACAGAGGAAGGACTGAGAAGGAGGGTGAATTAGAGTCAAATCAGGCACAGAAAGATAAGTAAAGTGAGGGAAAGATTGGATTAAGAGGGAGAGAAAAAAGAGACAGAAAGGAAAAGTAAGAAAAAAAATAAAATTGAAGGACTGAGACGCCACACTTTTAATTGTTCACTTTCTGGGCCAGATAGGCAGTTATTAAGAATTATCACATCGTTAAAAGGGTAGTTACACTATTAATTACTAGACTTACTTTCGAGTTTAATGGGCAATTAATGTGAAAATGCAGCAACTTCATGAAACTCACTGGGAGGTTAAGGGCGAGATGCCATTTTCGCGAAGCTAACGGTGGAGCAGCGCAAATCGACCGGCAACGTGTGGCGATTCGTAATTCATGGGGTATTTCTTCCTCGCCACAAGTTGCTGGCCAATTTGCACATTAATAACGGCGTGCGTTGTTCACACCCCATTATTTTTCCAGCAATTTCTGGCCCATTATCTTTAAACAAAATATACAAACACTTCGAAAAAATCCATTGTTGTGGGATTTCTTCACAGTCAGCCTCGGAGAGAAATAACATGTCAGAAGCACTGGCTCAATCCTGTTGGGCTACTCATCAAAGGACTTCAAGGACATCTGACTAACAGCATGTTGCAATTATGTGGAAGAGGGTGTCAAGTGGCAGACTAGTATATTTGTGTAGCTTGACAAGAAAATCATCTAGCTTGGCTAAGTGTACCCAGTCAATGTGCATGGTGTGTGGAGAGACATAAAGGGCATGATTTTAGTTCAGAGCCAGGAACCCAACGTGTCTGTCGATATTCGTGTGGGGAACCCGGAAGCCAAATGAGTGTGTTGCAATCTGTGATTGCAACACAATTGAAGGTAAATATTTGTGCTTTTTTAAAAAAAACTAAACTTAATTTAATAAATTAAACAAGGCCAGTACTTGGTTCAACCTAAAAATAATGTGATTGGCATTGTAGTAATCAATTAAATAAATAAAATAGTTATGACCGGGCAGGAGATGTGTTGCAGCTGCAATATGTGGGAGCTACTGGACAGTTTTGTCCAGGGCGTCTACATCTGCGGTAGGTGTCTGCAGTTCAAGGAACTTCGGCTCCGAGCTGAGGAGCTGGAGTCCGAGCTGCAGACATTGCGATGCATCAGGGAGGGATAACGTTACCTGGACACTTTGATCCAGGAGGCAGTCACGCCCCTTAGACTAAATACCATAGAATTGGCACGTGGTCAGGGACAGGAGGGTATGACTGCAAGTGAGGCAGGTACGGGGATCCGGGAGGTAGCATTGCAGGAGCCTCAACCTCTGCACTTGTTCAATAGATGCGAGGTTCTTGCAGCCCTTGTGGACGAGTGCAGGGACTGCAGGGAGGATGAGCAAACTGGCCAAGGCACCGTGGTTCAGGGGGCCATTCAACTGGGGGGAGTAAAAAGGAATGTGGTTGTAGTAGGCGACAGTATAGTTAAAGGGATAGACACTGTTCTCTGCAGCCAGGAGCGAGAGTCCCAAAGGCTGTGTTGCCTACCCGGTGCCAGGGTTAAGGTCATCTCCTCAGGGCTGGAGAGAAACTTGGAGTGGGAGGGGGAGGATCCAGTTGTCGTGGTCCACATAGGTACCAATGACATAGGTAGGACTAAGAAAGAGGTTCTGCTGAGGGAGTTTGAGCTGCTAGGGACTATATTAAAAAGCAGAACCACAAAGGTGATAATCTCCGGATTATTACCTAAACCACGAGCAAATTGGCACAGGGTAAATCAGATCAGAGAGATGAATGCGTGGCTCAAAGATTGGTGTGGGAGAAGTGGGTTTCGATTCATGGGGCACTGGCACCAGTACTGGGGAAAGAGGGAGCTGTTCTGTTGGGACGGGCTTCACCTGAACCATGCTGGGACCAGTGTTCTGGCAAATCGAATAACTAGGGCGGTAGAGAAGGCTTTAAACTAAATAGAGGGGAGGAGGGCTCAGGTGGGGCGAAGTTTAGATTGATAAAGAGAAAAAACAAGGAAGTAGTACAGGAAAGTGATGTGGGTAATGATAAACAGAGTGTGTCAGGAAGGGACAGAGCGTACAAACATAAGAGTGCACTAGCAAATGGGGCCGGGGTAGGAAAGAATGATAAAAAGACAAAATTAAAGGTTCTTTATCTGAATGCGTGCAGCATTCATAATAAGATAGATGAATTGACGGCACAAATAGAAACAAATGGGTATGATCTTGTGGCTATTACAGAGACGTGGTTGCAAGGTGACCAAGGTTGGGAGCTAAATATTCAGGGTTATTTAACATTTCGGAAGGATAGGAGAAAAGGCAAAGGCGGTGGCATAGCTCTGTCAATAAAGGATGAAATTGGTATAATAGTGAGAAATGATCTTGGCTCAGAAGAACAAAATGTTGAATCAATTTGGATGGAGGTAAGAAATAGCAAGGGATAGAAATCACTGGTGGGAGTAGTATATAGGCCCCCCAACAGTAGCTACACTGTAGGGCAAAATATAAATCAGGAAATAAGGGGGCTTGTAAAAAAGGTAATGCAATAATCGTGGGCGATTTTAACTTTCACATAGATTGGACAAATCAAATTGGCAAAAATAGCCCTGAGGAGGAGTTCATAGAGTGTATTAGGGACTGTTCTTTAGACAAAGACTTCAGGGAACCAACCAGGGAACAGGCCATTTTGGATCTGGTAATGGGTAACGAAACAGGATTAATTAATGATCTCAAAGTAAAGGATCCCTTGGGAAGCAGTGATCATAACATGATAGAATTTCACATCCAGTTTGAGAGCGAGGATCTTGGGTCTGAAACTACTATATTAAACTTAAATAAGGGCAATTATAAAGGAATGTGGGCAGAATTGGCTAAAGTGGACTGGGTAAACAGATTAGATAGTATGATGGTGGATAAGCAGTGGCAAACATTTAAAGAGAGATATTTTATGACTTGCAACAAAAATATATCCCTGTGAGGAGGAAAGACTCCACAAAGAGGGTGAACCAACCATGGCTAACTAAGGAAGTCAAGGATGGTATCAGGTTAAAAGAAAAAGCATACAACATGGCAAAGATTGCTGGTAAGTTCGAAGATTGGGAAAACTTTAAAAATCAGCAAAGGATGACTAAAAGAATAATAAAGAGGGAGAAAATAAATTATGAGAGTAAACTAGCAAGAAATATAAAAACTGACAGTAAAAGCTTCTACAAGTTCTAAAAAGGAAGAGGGTAGCTAAAGTAATTATTCCTTAGAGGATGAGACTGGGGAAATAATAATGGAAAACAAGGAAATAGCAGAGGATTCGAACAGATATTTTGTATCTGTCTTCACAGTAGAAGACACTAATAACATACCAATAATAGTAGAAAATCAAGGGGCAAAGGGGAGGGAGGAACTAAAAACATCACTATCACTAGAGAAAAAGTACTAGGTAAACTAATGGGTCTAAAGGCTGACAAGTTCCCTGGACCTGATGGCTTGCATTCGAGGGTCTTAAAGTGGCTACAGAGATAGTGGATGCATTGGTTGTAATCTTCCAGAATTCACTAGATTCTGGAAAGGTCCCAGCGGATTGGAAAACCGCAAATGTAAAACCCCTATTCAAGAAGGGAATGAGACAGAAAGCCTAACATCTGTCATTGGGAAAATGCTAGAATCCATTATTAAGGAAGTAGTAGCAGGACATTTGGAGACTCATAATACAATCAAGGAAAATCAACATGGTTTTATGAAGAGGAAATTATGTCTGACAAATTTATTAGAGTTCTTTGAGGAAGTACGGGCAGGGTGGATAAAGGGGAACCAATGGATGCAGTATATTTGGATTTCCAAAAGGCATTCGATAAGGTGCCACATAAAAGATTACTGCACAAGATAAGAGCTCATGGTGTTGGGGGTAATATACTGGCATGGATAGAGGATTGGCTAGCTAACAGAAATCAAAGAGTCGGGATAAAAGGGTCATTTTCAAAATGGCAATCTGTAACTAGTGGGGTGCCGCAGGGATCAGTGCTGGGGCCTCAACTATTTACAATATATACCAATGACTTGGATGAAGGAACAGAGTGTCTTGTGGCCAAATTTGCTGATGATACAAAGATAGATGGAAAATCAAGTTGCGATGAGGACACAAAGTATCTGCAAAGGGAAAGTGACAGGTTAAATGAATGGGCAAAAATTTGGCAGATGGGAAAATATGAAGTCATCCATTTTGGGAGGAAAAATAAAAAAGCAAAATATGATTTGAATGGAGAAATACTACAAATGCTGCGGTACAGAGGGATCTGGGTGTCCTTGTACATGAAACACAAAAAGTCAACATACAGGTGCAGCAGGTAATCTGGAAGGCAAACGGAATATTGGCATTTATTTCTAGGGGGATGGAGTATAAAAGCAGGGATGTCATGCTACAATTGTACAGGGTGCTGGTGAGACCACACCTGGAGTACTGCATACCGTTCTGGTGCCCTTATTTAAGGAAGGACATACTTGCATTGGAGGCAATTCAGAGAAACCCGCGACCTCTACCACCTAGAAGGACATGAGCAGCAGGCACATGGGAACAACACCACCTGCACGTTCCCCTCCAAGTCACACACCATCCCGACTTGGAAATATATCGCCGTTCCTTCATCGTCGCTGGGTCAAAATCCTGGAACTCCCTTCCTAACAGCACTGTGGGAGAACCGTCACCACATGGACTGCAGCAGTTCAAGAAGGCGGCTCACTACCACCTTCTCAAGGGCAATTAGGGATGGGCAATAAATGCTGGCCTTGCCAGAGACGCCCATATCCCATGAATGAATGAAAAAAAAGGTTGATTCCGGGTATGGAAAGGTTGTCTTATGAGGAAAGATTGAACAGGTTGGGTCTATACTCATTGGAGTTTAGAAGAATGAGAGAATGAGAGGAGATCTTATTGAAACATACAAGATTCTGAGGGGACTCGATAGGGTAGATGCTGAGAGGATGTTGTGGGGGAGTCTAAAACTAGGGGGCATAGTCTCAGAATAAAGGGTCGGAAGACGGAAATGAGAAGGAATTTCTTCTCCCAGAGCGTCGTGAATCTTTGGAATTCTTTACCCCAAAAAGCTGTGGAGGCTGAGTCATAGAATACATTCAAGGCTGAGTTGGACACATTTTTGATCAGCAAGGGAGTCAAAGGATATGGGGAAAGGGCGGGAAAGTGGAGTTGAGGTAAAAATCAGATCAGCCATGATTTCATTAAATGGCGGAGCAGGCTCGAGGGGCTGAATGGCCTACTCCTGCTCTTATCTTTTATGGTCTTATGGTCTTTTCAGGTTTCCCGCACTCCAGGCAGCCAGATTGAAAGGCTGGCTGCCTGTCGGAAGGGGGAGGAGCCACGAATCGGAGAGGGGGGAGATAGGAAAAGAGAGATTGTGGGCTGTGGAAGAAATCGGAGGGATGGGGGATGGTGTGGGGATGTGGATAACATTGGGTGGGCCTTGGATAAGATCAGGGGGTCCACCAGTAAGGGGGTGGGGTCCACCATTGGGGGGAGGATTGGCCGATCGTGGGGGTCCAATCATACCAGGTGAGCTTGATGGGCCTGGAAGAAGCACTCCTGCTCCTCCAGGCCCCCAATCAGTGCGATAAAGGCACTCACCTCATGGATCCGGCCCCTCCTGCCTGCTTTCACCAGCTGTGAATCAGAAGTGATGGGAAACCCGAACAGGTAAGGTTAAATTTGTTTGACATTTCTAACACACAAAAAATTAAGTGCCTCAATGAGGTACATTGCCCTTTTAAATATCGGCCCGCCGGCGTTAAGAGGGGGAGGGACTTTCAGGTTTCTGTTACGCATCCAAACCCGGAAGTGGAGCAGGGATGTGGTCACGCTCCAAAAACCCACTATTTTTACTGCCCGTCTACCCTCAACCCACCCATTCTTCAGGGTTAAAATTACCCCCAAAGAACCTGTTTGAAGCCATCCTGCATGGCATCAAATGTATTTTTTAGTTGGACAAATCGAATGACAGATTCATAATAGTTATCACTTGAGACTTCCGACAACTCTACCTGTTATATATATCGACTGCGCGGGTACTGGGCTTTATAGAAAGTATGATTTATTTTTCCTATATTCTGTCAGTGTTCCACGCATGTCCTTCCCGACAGATTATCTGAGGAAACTCTGAATTGCATCATTTAATTACATTTATATTGACTGGTCTTACGTCATGGCAATTACATATTACACTCAGGAAGCTCCTAATTGCTCAGGATCAAAGATCAAGGTTGTAATTAATTGGAACTTTTATAAGTGAAGTAAGTAACTAACTATCTTTTGCTGGTAAAGCTGTTAATATTTCCCCAACCAAAGCAAACAAGTCCCAATAGTACACAATTCATTAAACTATATCCTGCTGGGAAAAGGTCAGGCATTCGCGCATTAATCTTTATGTACGTCAAACTTTCAAAGTTTAGTGTTTAGAGATAAACAACAGAGATAATATGCTGGAAATCATCAGGAGACAGATATTTCACTAATCTGGTTGATATCAATGAGAAGGACTTTTTCTGCCTTTTGTCTTATCTCAGCATCCCAGTAGCAATGTTCTCTGTCCTTCAGAGTTTGATCCCCCTTACTTAAGGCATTGGTCCCACACAATGATTCATGATGCTCCTCCCCTTCTTCACCACGATCAGATAGTTCAAAACACATCTCTCTTGAGTTTGGATTCTTTTTTTCTGCTCCTGGCTCAACGGTAAAATCTCTCTCCATGACTAATAAATTACAGCCCTTTGGCGATTTTGGATCCTGTTGACCTTCTTTGGCTACTTGATGATGACTTATGCTCCATCCTATAGTTAAAGTTTAGGATAGAGTCCATCTCTCTTTGGCGAACTGTACAGTTAAACTGCTTCCGTACAATCATTAGGTTTGACAGCACAGATCAAGTCATAGAATCATAGAATGATGCTGCTTAGAAGGAGGCCATTTGGCCCATCATGCCTGTGCTGGCTCTTTGAAAGAGCTATCCAATTAGTCCCACTCCCCTGCTCCTTCCCAATAGTCCTGTAATTTTTTCCCCTTCAAGTATTTATCCAATTCCCTTTTGAAAGTTACTACTGAGTCTGCTTCCAGATCATTACAACTCGCTGCGTAAAATAATTTCTCCTCCTGTCGCCTCTGATTCTTTTGCCAATTACCTTAAATCTGTGTCCTCTGGTTACCAACCCTTCTGCCACTAGAATTAGTTCCTCCTTATTTACTCTATCAAAACTGTTCATGATTTCGAACACCTCCATTAAATCTCTCCTTAACCTTCTCTGCTCTAAGGAGAACAACCATAAGTCATAATTTATTTTTGCCTGTGATCTCAGACATGTTCATGAACAGTGTCCAGTTGTTCACTTTGTAAAGGGGTCATGGCGTTACCATCTGACACAGTGAGGCAAATATTATGCTGTACGTATGGTAAAGTTTTTGGTTACTGGAATATTCGTTGCAGCAATGTGTCAATACATCCGTAATAATTATCCAACCCTTTAACACTTGCACTGCTACAAAGAAAGAACAAGAGATACAAAAAGACAGACAGGAAGAGATTGAGTTCCACAAACGGAGAGCATCTCAAGTTGTATTTGAAGCCATGCGTGAGGCTGTGCTCTGTCCCACCAATCAAATTCTAGCAAGGTTGCCCACAATATTGTTCCTAACCTCTTGCCCCAGGTGGCTAGCTCCCAAACCTTTGGTGCCATCATAATTGTTCCATAATTGAGAACTGCTCTGATGTACTAGTCTTGTCATCAGTTATTTTCCTGGCACTCTTTCATCTCTTTTTATTTGTTCTCAGGATGTGGGCGATACCGACAAGGCCGTATTTGTTGCCTAGCCCTTCTTGCTTTGAAGAGGACAGATTTGCCAGGTTATGGGGAAAAAGCTGGGGTGTGGGACTAATTTGGACACCTCTTTCAAAGAGAAGGCACAGGGCACGACGGGCCGAATGGCCTCCTTCTTTGCTGTAAGATTCTATGATTCTCTCCAGTCACTAAAACAGATTATCTCATCATTTTCATATTGCTGTTTGTGGGACCTTGCTGTGCGCAAAATGGCTGCCGCGTTTCCTACATTACAACAGTGACTACACTTCAAAAGTACTTCATTGACTGTAAAGTGCTTTGTGACGTACTGAGGTTCTGAAAGGCGCTATACAAATGCAAGTCTTTTGTTCTTTCATTCTATGTCCAATAAACACTCAGGTTGGTGTGGTAATCTCTCTGGAATATTCCTTTTCGATATAACTACAAGAGGAGACCCTGGTGTGTAACTGTAGCTATATGCTAGCTCCCATTAGGGGGGCCTTCTAGTGTTCAGTTAGCAGTATACAACAATAATACATATCACCATCTTATTTTCTTGGGTTTCCATATGGAAGACCCCCTGAAAGCTCACCCGTTGAAAGAAGCCTCAAAACTTGCATCCAGCCTCTTCAAATTGGCGGATCAGAAAACGGGCTGCCAGCGACCTCGAATAGGTTTTTTTTTTTAACTTCTTAGTCAGCAAGGAGGAGCAGCAGTGTTGGAAGTCATCTGGTTGCTGGCTTTTGACATCAGCCAGAGGGTCAAGAAAACCAGCAAACTTCTCAGGCCCGTCGTGGGGCATAAGTCCCTTCCCCTTGATCTGGGACGCCTGCCCATTTGCAGTGCATTCCTGTGCCTAGGCGAAGGCAAGGACGCGCTAATGGGTTGAACCTGAAAATTCAGCCAGGTTCAGCGGTGCTCCAGTCGGGTGCACTTTGCCATCGCTCCACCCATCTTGCACTTGGGCATAGGAAAATCAGGCCCTAAACGTGGCCCTCGAGGCTTCATGGCACAGATCTCCGTGGCTCCCGAAGACAAAAGCTTTACACCCCCGTCATAAAACATGGTTAAAATACAATTGCTGTGAAGATGGTTTTTTTTAGTAATTGCAGATATCAGACTCCTCAAAGGAGTATAGGATGTGTGCTTCTGGATGACACCTCTATATGACACGGTGATAGGAAACCATTTGACGACGGGATTTAATTTACTGGGAAGTTTATAAAATAGTCAATTGTGTTGATTCGTATCTTATTCTTCCAGCTCTGGCATGGAAATTTCCATCCCACCCATTCCACATCTCCCTGTGATTTCCACCGCCTCCCCACCAGAATACACCTGCTTCCCCCCCTTCCCCCTCTCGCAATCACTACA
Organism: Heptranchias perlo; assembly: GCF_035084215.1. Classification (NCBI taxonomy): domain Eukaryota; kingdom Metazoa; phylum Chordata; class Chondrichthyes; order Hexanchiformes; family Hexanchidae; genus Heptranchias; species Heptranchias perlo. The sequence goes on along the minus strand of NC_090339.1, from coordinate 52,569,669 downwards.
TTGTGTCTATTTCCTATTTGCACCTCACTCAACTTGCCCCATTTTTGTGTACTTCTATTTGCTGTCTGTCTGAATTAGTGCTGGGATTCAGCAAGCAACTTGAGAAGGTAAAGGAATGTTAATAGGGGATGGGGCTAACCCAGCTTTCGTGTCATAAAGTAAAATGGCTCTTTTTTTTAAATGTTATGCACAGAACCCTTTCACTTACACCAGGCCCTTGCTTCCTTTTAGCTAGAGAAAAAACAGCACCAAAATGGCACTACGTGGAAACTGCATTGAGGAAAATGTATGATGGGGGTCAGACAATACTGGGAATAAAGAAAGACACTTGGAGTGGGAGAGATGGAATTTCTGGACTTGTTAAAAAATGTTCCAAGCACTCCAAATGAGTGCATATATTATCTGCATGCCCAGGATTTGTGGGCACCCATTAATGTTTAGTTCTGATGTTGCGCACATCAATGGTGACTCTCGGGATCTTTGTACATGTTAGATATCTAAGGGTAATTATATCACCCCTGGTGCTTGGGTCCTTGGCATTCATTTGTCCATGGGCACAATTTTAAAAGTGAAAAACGAGTGGGTTGGGGACGGGGGGCATTCAAAATCGCAACCATTTCAGACCCGCCCCCAACCCGCCCATTTCCAGTTTTCTCTGGGGCGGGCGACCAAACCGCTCCCAGGAGGCGGGTCAGGCCTTAAAACCTTTCAAGGAGGTTGTGGGCCTCCATTTTCCCACAGTTTCTGATTTCAACCCCGGGGTGGGAGCCGGGATTCCTGGGCCTTCTCTTTCATGCTACGTGAAAGGAGGCGAGAAGGCCCAAGACTAACAGGTAGGTGGCTTTCTGGCACAGCTTGTGAGCCCGGAGGAGCAGGAGTGCTTCTCCAGGCCCAACAAGCCTACCTGCAGTGACCCCCACAACGATCGCAGACCCCCGCCCCCGATCTCTGCCCCCCCCCCAACAATCGTGGACCCCCGATCCCACCCCCAATAATCACGGACGCCCGAGATGACCCATGACCCCCCCCCATGATCGCGGACTCCGACCCTGATCTCCAATCGCCCCCCAAGGATCGCGGATCCCCGACCCCGATTCCCCCCCCAACACTCACGGACTACCGACCCCGATCCCTGATTCCCCCCCCCCATGACTGACCCCCGATCCCTTCCCCCATGACTGACTCTCCCCGTGACCCCATGCCAACTCATGCCCCTGCGCCAACCCATGCCCCCTCCCCCCCCCCCCCATCCATTCAAATAAAGACTTACCTGAACACGTCCTCTGCCTGGCTGGTCTCCCCTCCCACTGAGACCAGCCTGTCAAACCCGTACTTCCAGGTTTCCCGTCCGCAATTTGACCCCCGCCCCCTTCCCGGCTCGGAGTCAAAATCATGCCTCATATCTCAGTAATGGTGCTCATGTGCTTTTGTCAAGATTTCTGCCCGATTTGGTGAGTACCTATTGGCTTGCAACTTCCAATTCACCCATGTCTTGGATTGTACGAACTTGTTGTCAAGTTGTGCATTGGGTTCACATCATGATGTTCAACGTCCGGTTTCGGTTCTCAGCCTCAAGTGTCAGTGGTGCATTCCCATAAGTCTTGTTGGGATTCAAAAGGTTGCAGTCATTTTCATCTTGGGGTTATAGCTGTGCCTTCACATTGATTCTGTGACAATGCTCGCAAGCTGGATTTGCCCAGTCTGATAATTTATCAACATTTTAACACTTGTTTCTGCAGCAATGCTTCATGTTAATGAAGTAGCTTCCAAAAATTCTACTTCTCTGGATCATCTGGACTTTCATAGGAACATAGGAATGGGAATAGGCCATTCAGCCCCTCGAGCCTGTTCTGCCATTCAATTAGATCATGGCTGATCTGTGACTGAACTCCATTTACCCGTCTTGGTTCTGTCACCCTTAATGTCCTTACCTAACAACAATCTATCAATCTCAGTTTTGAACTTTTCAATTGACCTAGCATCAACAACTTTTTGGGGGAGAGAGTTCCAGATTTCCACTGCTCTTTGTGTGAAGAAGTGCTTTCGCATTTTTTCCTAACCAGGATAGGAAGTAGTCCTTATACCAAACTGCTTGTCCTAACAGGTATGAAACAACGGAACGACAAAGCCAAGACATTTCTCCTTCTGGTGACATAATACCACTATTAACCAACTATAGTAATTAATGATCCACTTTACAATAGACTATTCGTGCAAAAGCTTTACTTTAGATGTAGCTTAAACCCAATATTTCTTGGAGCCTTTTAACTGCACCACAGACATCCTTGTTTTAAACAATGATGTTATCAGGCTATAACAAGGATGCTTGCCAAGAAAAGCCTTTTAATACTTGGTCCTTAAGGTTCTCAGAAATTGCTGGTGCATCGTGCATTATACAGCCCAAGTGGTGTAACTATCAACTGATAAACGGCACTCCAGGTAGGGAAAGCAATATCTACGTAATCTCTAGCGACAATTTCCACTTGCTAGTAATCACCACATTATACCATATTGAGAATAATTAGTTTTTGTATCATTCAATTAAAAAATGATAGGTCTCCCCTGTGTTCAGCTTAAGTTTTTTCACAGTTAAACAAAAACCTTACATCTGGGAAATATGAAATAAAAACATAAAATTCTGGAAATGCACAGCGGGCCCAACAACATCTTAATGAGAAAGATACATTAACATTTTACATAGAATTACATAGAATGTACAGCACAAAACAGGCCATTTGGCCCAACAGGTCCATGCCAGTGTTTATGCTCCACAGGAGCCTCCTCCTACCCTTTTTCATCCAACCCCATTAACATATCCTTCTATTCCTTTCTCCCTCGTGTTTATCTAGCTTCCACTTACATGCATCTATGCTAGTCGCCTCAACTACGCCTTGTGGTAGCAAGTTCCACATTTGAACCACTCTCTGGATAAAGAAGTTTCTCCTGAATTCCCTATTGGATTTATTAGTGACTATCTTATATTTATGGCCCCTAGTTTTGGTCTCCCCCGCAAGTGGAAATATCTTCTTTATGTCTACCCTATCAAACCCTTTCATAATCTTAAAGACCTCTATCAGGTCACCCCTCAGTCTTCTCTTTTCTAGTCGGTTCAATCTTTCCTGATAAGTATAACCTCTCAGTTCTGGTATCATCCTAGTAAATCTTTTTTGCACCTTCTCCAGTTTCTCTATATCCTTTCTATAATATGGAGACCAGAACTGTTCACAGTACTATAAATGGGGTCTAACCCAGGTTATATGCAAGTTTAACATAACTTCCCTGCTTTTCAATTCTATCCCTCTAGTGATGAACCCCAGTGCTTTGTTTGCTTTTTTTTGTGGCCTTGTTAACCTGCATCGCTACTTTTAGTGATTTGTGTATCTGTACCCCAGATCCCTCTGCTTCACTACCCCATTCAGACTCTTGTTTTCCAAGGAGTATGTGGCTTCCTTAATTTTCCTACCAAAATGTAATACCTCACACTTACCTATATTGAAATTCATTTGCCAATTACACACCCATTCTGCAAGTTTATTGATGTCTTCTTGTATTTTGTCATAGTTCCCCTCAGTATTAACTATACCCCCCAATTAGGTGTAATCCTTAATCAGAATTGATATGGCAGGCTGGAGGAAATTATATATTTATGGGACCGACAAAGACATGGCAGGACATGCCCTAAACCTAACTTTTCTGCCTTGCTACATCTCTCCCCAATTTCGATTTAAGTTTACCAAAGTGGGGTCAGATCGGACGGTAACTGTGGCATTATACATGGGTTTCTGGTATCCAGCGTATCCCGTTAATGGCGGATGTCCCTACCCAAAATGCAACACGTGCTAGAATATGCCCTACGCACAACTGCAGAAGGGGCTCTTTGCATGTCAACTGGTAAATTTAGTAACTCAATCTAAATTTTCCTATATGGAGGCAAAGAGCTGCGTTATAATATGCAATTCATATTTCTTGCTATCAAAAGATTTACTAGAATGGTTCCAGGGATGAGGGACTTCAGTTACGTGGATAGACTGGAGAAGCTGGGGTTGTTCTTCTTAGAGCAGAGAAGGTTAAGAGAAGATTTGATAGAAGTGTTCAAAATCATGAAGGGTTTAGATATAGTAAATTAAGAGAGACTGTTCCCATTGGTGGAAGGGTCAAGAACTAGAGGACACAGATTTATGGTGATTGGCAAAAGAACCAAAGGCGACATGAGGAAAAACCTTTTTACGCAGCGTGTAGTTATGATCTGGAATGCGCTGCCTGAAAGGGTGGTGGAAACAGATTCAATTGTGGCTTTCAAAAAGGAATTGGTTAAATACTTGAAGGGAAAAAATTTGCAGGGCTACGGGGAAATAGCAGGGGAATGGAGCAAACTGGATTGCTTGTACAAAGAGCCGGCATGGGCTCGATGGGCTGAATGGCCTCCTTCTGTGCTGTAACCATTCTATGATTCTATTCTAAAATTCAAATTTATAGAAGACAAAATTAGTAGGCAATTTGTACCCTGGAAACTGGGGAAAATGAGTTCTTCTGAAAGTTTAAACTAGCTTCTAGAAATAATTGAAGACAGCCAAAGTGCTAATATATCGAATTCCACTACATCCCGCTGCAGATATACCCTCCTTCACTCCTGCAACTGGACAAGATGGGTTGTACCTGCAAATATAGCCAGGAGTTCTTTATGTGCAAAATGAGATTTGTATTCTCTGTGGTGACATGATCCCACACAGATTGGCTGCCTTGATCTGTTTAAATCACATTCTATATATGTAAAAAAACACCATCATTTGGCTTTGGTTTTACTTGCCAAATGGGTTGTGAGAGTGGAAATGGAACAACTGCCTGTCACCCAGTTATCGAGAAGATTCAGTCACAGTTCTATTGCCTTTGGAAAGTTATTTTGTTTTAAAAGAGAAAACTCCTTTTACACAACTGTTTACAAAAGATATGGGACAATAAATAATTGATGAAGGTCGCATCATTAAATCCAGAATTGCTAGTGATGGAGCTGTCAGATAGTTTCACGAGAAATTATTTTATTAGGTGTGTTTTATGATTAACATGACTGTTTAGACATAGGCTTTCAGAAGTTTAATTCTCCATTGGATATGTTAACATATCGTACACGTTATTTCGAAGAGTTCTAGTTTCAAATCCCTTTTAGTTAGTGCAATCTGAATGGTTAACAGTGGACGGGGATTTCTGATAAAAGTGAAGGACAGCTCGGGAAAGTTCCAAACATGGAGAATCAGAGTGCAAGGCTTTCCTCTACCGTTGCCTCTCCTACCTTTGTCCTAATGGGCTCCAAAAAAAATCCCCAGGGATAGATGGTATTTATCCAAAGTACTGACAGCAGGGAGGACATCTATGAAGCACTGACAATTATTATGAGTGAGTCAATGAACTCTGGACAGGTACCAGTAGATTGGAAGCAAGAGAACATGATGCCCATATCCAAAAAGGGCGACAAAAAAGAAAGAAGCAATAACAGACTACTTAGTCTAACTTCCACTCCATGCAAAATAATGGAGTGATTATCAAGATTAAACTTAAAGATCATCTGTATAACAACAACCAAGTTAACAGCAGTCAGCATGGATTCCGAAGGGGAAGATCCTGCCTGACCAACCTCCTCAACTTCTATGAGGAAGTGACAAACTGTGTGTACCTTGACATCCAAAAGATTTTTGATAAAGTTCCACACAAAAGGTTATTAATTAATCTTAAAGCTGCGGGGATTCGGAGTAAACTTTGGGAATGGATAAGAAAGTGACTGAAAGACAGAGAACAATTCCCCCAAATTGAATGGAAATAGAGTTGCGCCCGCCAATGGCCTGAAGAGGTATTTACATCAAAATTTCTTGGTTCAGCCATATGCATATCCTTTGGAATAGTGATTGGTGTAAAACCTGTGTGAAGTGGGAGTAATCTGTTGGAGTGTATGGAAATTAGAATGCTTGATAATCTTGTAGTTTTCGGTTCTGATAAAAGGTTACATCCAAAATGTTAACCTGTCTTTTCCCTTTGCAGATGCTGTCAGTTCCACTGTATATTTTATGTTTTTGTTTTATATCAAGAAGCAGAATTTAGCTGATGCTAACCTTAAGTTTTAAAAGCTTGTAGTTTGTAAAAAAGAAAGGAGAGAATGAGGAAGTGAAGATATTCCACAGTTTGAAGTCTTGGTAAAGAATGAGTCATGGTAGGACATGTGCAATGAGTCTTCATTTCAACACAGTGAGGAACGAGGAAGGCGAAAGAACATGTGGAAACACATACTTGGAATCTAGGAGAGCGAAGAGAACACATTAATAGAGTGGAGAGGAAAGGTATCATTCACAAACGTAGACGCAGGACGCCACATCCTGCCACATCCAGTCGTGAATGGTGGCGGACAATTAAACAACTAACAGGAGGAGGAGGCTCTGTAAACATCCCCGTCCTCAATAATGGCGGAGTCCAGCACATGAATGCAAAAGACAAGGCTGAAGCATTTGCAACCATCTTCAGCCAGAAGTGCCGAGTGGATGATCCATCTCGGCCTCCTCCCAATATCCCCACCATCACAGAAGACAGTCTTCAGCCAATTTGATTCACTCCACGTGATTTCATGAAACGGCTGAGTGCACTGGATACAGCAAAGGCTATGGGCCCCGACAACATCCGGCTGTAGTGCTGAAGACTTGTGCTCCAGAACTAGCTGCGCCTCTAGCCAAACTGTTCCAGTACAGCTACAACACTGGCATCTACCCGACAATGTGGAAAATTGCCCAGGTATGTCCTGTCCACAAAAAGCAGGACAAATCCAATCCGGCCAATTACCGCCCCATCAGCTTACTCTCAATCATCAGCAAAGTGATGGAAGGTGTCGTCGACAGTGCTATCAAGCGGCACTTACTCAGCACTTACCTGCTCACCGATGCTCAGTTTGGGTTTCGCCAGGACACTCGGCTCCAGACCTCATTACAGCCTTGGTCCAAACATGGACAAAAGAGCTGAATTCCAGAGGTGAGGTAAGAGTGCCTGCCCTTGACATCAAGGCAGCATTTGACTGAGTGTGGTACCAAGGAGCCCTAGTAAAATTGAAGTCAATGGGAATCAGGGGGAAAACTCTCCAGTGGCTGGAGTCATACCTAGCAAAAGGAACTTAACTGGACCAGCCATATAAATACTGTGGCTACAAGAGCAGGTCAGAGGCTGGGTATCCTGCAGCGAGTGACTCTCCTCCTGACTTCCCAAAGCCTTTCTACCATCTACAAGGCACATGTCAGGAGTGTGATGGAATGCTCTCCACTTGCCTGGATGAGTGCAGCTCCAACAACACTCAAGAAGCTCAACACACCATCCAGGACAAAACAGCCAGCTTGATTGGCACTCCATCCACCACCCTAAACATTCACTCCCTTCACCACCGGCGCACAGTGGCTGCAGTGTGTACCATCCACAGGATGCACTGCAGCAACTCGCCAAGGCTTCTTCGACAGCACCTGCCAAACCCGCGACCTCTACCACCTAGAAGGACAAGAGCAGCAGTCACATGGGAACAACACCACCTGCACGTTCCCCTCCAAGGCACACACCATCCCAACTTGGAAATATATCGCCATTCCTTCATCGTCGCTGGGTCAAAATCCTGGAACTCCCTCCCTAACAGCACTGTGGGAGAACCTTCACCACACGGACTGCAGCGGTTCAAGAAGGTGGCTCACCACCACCTTCTCAAGGGCAATTAGGGATGGGCAATAAATGTTGGCCTCGCCAGCGATGCCAACATCCCATGAATAAATTTTAAAAAAGGAAGATGGTAGTGGTTGTTGGAGGCCAATCATCTCAGCCCCAGAACATTGCTGAAGGAGTTCCTCAGGGCAGTGTCCTAGGCCCAACCATCTTCAGCTGCTTCATCAATGACCTTCCCTCCCTCATAAGGTTAGAAATGGGGATGTTCGCTGATGATTGCACAGTGTTCAGTTCCATTCGCAACCCCTCAAATAATGAAGCAGTTCGAGCCCGCATGCAGCAAAACCTGGACAACATCCAGGCTTGGGCTGATAAGTGGCAAGCAACATTCGCGCCAGACAATGACCACCTCCAACAAGAGAGAGTCTAACCACCTCCACTTGACATTCAACGGCATTACTATCGCCGAATCCCCCACCATCTTCATCCTGGGGGTCACCATTGACCAGAAACTTAACTGGACCAGCCATATAAATACTGTGGCTACAAGAGCAGGTCAGAGGCTGGGTATTCTGCGGCCAGTGACTCACCTCCTGACTCCCCAAAGCCTTTCCACCATCTACAAGGCACAAGTCAGGAGTGTGATGGAATACTCTCCCCTTGCCTGGATGAGTGCAGCTCCAACAACACTCAACAAGCTCAACATCACCCAGGATAAAGCAGCCTGCTTGATTGGCATCCCATCCACCACCCTAAACATTCACTCCCTTCACCACCGGCGCACTGTGGCTGCAGTGTGTACCATCCACAGGATGCACTGCAGCAACTCGCCAAGGCTTCTTCGACAGCACATCCCAATCCCGCAACCTCTACCACCTAGAAGGACAAGGGCAACAGGTACATGGGAACAACACCACCTGCAAGTTCCCCTCCAAGTCACACACCATCCGACTTGGAAATATATCACTGTTCTTTCGTCGTCGCTGGGTCAAAATCCTGGAACTCCCTTCCTAACAGCACTGTGGGAGAACCGTCACCACACGGACTGCAGCGGTTCAAGAAGGCGGCTCACCACCACCTTCTCAAGGGCAATTAGGGATGGGCAATAAATGCCGGCCTCGCCAGCGACGCTCACATCCCATGAACCAATAAAAAAATTGAATTAAATTATCATATTGAATTGGGGCACAATTTTGCAAAACATTTTTGTTTCTCCTATTAAGTTAAAGAAAAGTTCTGCATTGAATTCTACTGTTTCTCATGGATTGTTGCTGGATCATTTTACACGGTCAAATTAGATTAATTAATTTAAGATTTTGATCTGTTTAAGAATTAATTGTATCCCTTGTCACAGCATGGATGAGCTTCCATGTTTACAAACAATGATGTTCACACTGATGGGAAAGAAAACTCAAGAGGGAATGGAAGGAGATGTTGAGCTTTGTTTCTGATTAACTTGCAATTGGGTGCTTCAAAGTGAAATGTTCATAAAGAACATAAGAAATAGGAGTAGGAGTAGGCCATACTGCCCCTCGAGCCTGCTCCGCCATTCAATAAGATCATGGCTGATCTTCAATCTCAACTCCATTTTCCTGCCCAATCCCCATATCCCTTGATTCCCCTCGAGTCCAAAAATCTATCCCTCTCATCCTTGAATATACTCAGTGACTCAGCATCCACAACCCTCTGGGGTAGAGAATTCCAAAGATTCACAACCCTCTGAGTGAAGAAATTCCTCCTCATCTCAGTCTTAAATGACCAACCCATTATCCTGCGACTATGCTCCCTAGTTCTAGACTCTCCAGCCAGGGGAAACAACCTCTCAGCATCTACCCTGTCGAACTCCTTCTGAATCTTATATGTTTCAATGAGATCACCTCTCATTCTTCTAAACTCCAGAGAGTATCGGCCCATTCTACTCAACCTCTTCTCATAGGACAACCCTCTCATCCCAGGAATTAATCTAGTGAACCTCTGTTGCACCGCCTCTAAGGCAAGTGTATCCTTCCTTAGATAAGGAGACCAAAACTGAACGCAGTACTCCAAGTGAGGTCTCACCAAAGCCCTGTACAATTCTAGTAAGACTTCCTTACTCTTGTACTCCAACCCCTTTGAAATAAAGGCCAACATGCCATTTGCTTTCCTAATTACCTGCTGTATCTGCATGCTAACTTTTTATGTTTCTTGTACCAGGACACCCAAATCTCTCTGGACACCAACATTTAATAGTTTCATAATGAACAGAATAGTTCATAATGAGTCCCCTGTTGGCTCACAGAATAAATGCACCATGTGGAGTGTCACTGATCCATACAGATTGAGAAGTTCTCAGATTCAATCTTTGGTCTGTATTGACCTCAGTTAGAGTGCAGGTAGGGTTTTAAAATGGGACTTAGCACCCTTAGACTAGGAAGGGAAAACATCAGGAAGGTCCTCCCTCCTGATTGCTACCCAGCAAGTCTCATTGGAAAATGCACATGAGTGGAAGTGAAGTACAAGCAATTCAGCTTGGCTGTGATCCTTGCTGTTTAGGCTGCACGTGAAGGATGGCCATTTTGGTGAGGTACCTGAAACCTAATGAACTATGGGCCTGAATTGGTCGGAACCCTCAGGAAATGTGGCAGGTAAAACTGGTGAGAAAAACAAAACGGAAAAAAAAATCACAATAGACATGTTCTTTAATTAATCGCAGTGCAGTTTGATTACCCTAAGATGGCACTTACCTGGCCTAGAAAACTCCTGGCAAACGTTAATGTGGAACCTTGCCACTGAATGTCAAGAACTTAAGTGCAGGTTTGTCTCTTTTCTTGTGCTCAAAAAATTCCTTTTGTACCTTTGTGTCTGACTGGATGAATCATTTTAGAGCTGGGCTTGTGGGATTTGCTGGGCTATTGAGTTAATTCCACATCCAGTTCTTCAGCACTCCAAACAGCATCTCCGGATTTCCTCCATTACACACAGATAAATTAGTTGTGGAACAGAACAGAACTGGAACCCTCTCGAGATGTGGACATACCAATCCCTTATGCTTAGCATTCCACACAAATTGTTCAATTCAAGCTGATGTTGGCGTTGATAAACATTACACAAAAGTTAGCTCAAATCTTTTTCACGCACATTGGGCCAGATATCGCGTAGAGTGGCAAGGCAACGCTCATCGCAGCTCCTGCAAATTAAATTAATGAAAATACTTACTACAGGCCCTGTGGTGTCAAATTGCTTGATTTCAATCTTTAAAAAAATTGTGCACTATCAACCCAGCCTCTTGAGCAGCATGGAACAGTCTGTGAGAATAGAAGACAAGTCCACAAATCTGTCAGGAGGAGAAGTGATGCCCACAGATTCAGGCTGCATTGCTCAAGCAGACAAGCAGACTTCATTCATTTAAAGTTAGTATTCTGGATATCATTGTAAATAAAAATTTTAATGTTTATAAAAAGCCAAAGAAATTATTGAATTAAGTTTTTTTAAAAAATTTAATTTTTAATTTTTTCTTAAATGACCAACAACGAATAAAATAAGTAGTATGAGACGCCACATTTTTAAAAGTTAATTTTTAGTTGTTTGGCAGTCATTAAGACTAACTGTGCTTTTAAAACTCAGTTTAGATCTGATGTTTTTAAACGTACCTGATTGGTGGTGTAATTAGTTACTTTCCAGCTGGACAGATAAGCAAGTTTGCGCTTTTTCAATGATATCTCTGATTGCAGCATGCGATGGCCCTTTAATTCGAAGCTGTCAAATCGCCGACGGACCAAAGGAGCAAGTTCGCGATTTCCACGTTTTACTGCGCATGTACAAATGCAGGAACTTGCTCCTTTGATTCACCATTAAAAATGGAGAGCGCTGTTGAGCTCCTCCGTTATTTCGGGAGCAATTTCTGGCCCAATGTCTGGAAATAAATGAAAGCGAGCACGGAGAAGTTTGCTTTGCTTGGAATGGCTGTAAAAAATATTGAACAATTGACAAAGCAGTTGTAGGATCGGCCAACAGAATGGATCATCCAGCAAAGGGTCTGGTGGAAGAAAATTATCCTCAGGAATGAGGAAGGCATCCAACAGTGATGACAAGCCCAAATAAAAGCTCTCTTTAATGTTGGCTGGCCTTTCCTACGTGAACCTTTCTCTCAATTATGACCCAGAATTGGAAATCTGCAACAAAATAAGTGAAAAGTGGTTTTTGGTGTGACTACTGTGCTTAGGTCAAAGCCCAAAGAAAGGTGTAGTTAATGTTAGCTGACTTGTTTTTTGTGCCAACTATTCTCCCACAATTTATCCAAGTTGTAAATACACAGTGAAAAATCGTTTTCCAAATGGCACATGAAGCTGTAGGACCAAACAATCAACGGCTTATATTCTAATTGAACCATTTTTGGCTCAATAGTGGTAGTATCAAAGGTTGGACTACCAAGGCTTTAAATTATACAGTGGGACACTTAATTTGTTAATCTAATATTCCTCTCTCTGCTCATGTATTGGAGGCAAAATCTATTCATTTTAAATGAATTAATAGCTCCACCAAAACAGTGGAGAAAGGAATTTCAGCTGAACAGGTTAAGTGTTTGTATGGTTGTATATAACAACCTGATTTCAAGGCCTTAGCATTTTCCTCAGAGAAAACCTTTCAGGGGAAGAATTGTTCAATAAACTTCATTTGAAAAAAAAATTAATGCAGTTTAAATAATACAAATTACTGAACATCAAAGACCAAAGCCCCGATTTTAACTCGGGGCGAATTGGGAGTGGGGGAGGGGGTGGATGGGGGTGGGGGGGAGAGACCTATTTAAAGCGGGTATGCACCTCTTAAAGTGAAGTTACATTCCCTGCTTTAATTTCTGCTTGTCCAACTGTAGAAGAAATTTTGGCACCAGAGATGAGTCGATGGGCTGCTGCCCGTTTTTCTGATGCCTCCCTGGAGATCCTGGTGGAGGAAGTCAGGGCAAGGAGGAAGGTCCTGTTCCCCAGCAGCCATAGGAACATCCCCAATGTTACCATGAAGAAAGCCTGAACAGAGATGGCTGACAGGGTCAGTGCCTGCACCAAAAGTGCGAAAGAAGCGATCTGGAAGCTGGAAATTCTGCTGGCAAACCAGACAGTAAGAAGATCCTATAATCCACTGACCTGCAGCTGAGTGCCCCTTTATATACAGCTTCAGTGGCTCTGAGTCACCAATCCCCACCCCCCCACAAGGTTTTACTACGGGTCAGGCACTGGGCAGGACTTCTGCGATTTTAAGATAAAATGGCGTTGGGGTCGTAATTCCATCACAGGACAATGATTTTCATGCATTTATGAAAACCCCCCCCTTGAGGAGGGCGCCTGTTCCTGAATCAAAAAACTGCGCAGTCAAAATGGCGGCAGGCAGGACTGCGCTGGGAACAAGGCGGTAAGTACGCGACCACTTTTTAAATCACCCACCTGCCCTGTTCCTGTGGGGCAGACAGGGTTAAAATCAGGCCTCAAAACTTAATGTTGCCCCCATGTCCTAGTGTAAGTTTTCTGGCCAGTACAATGTGCTATTAAGAGGGCAGCACTGGGCAATTCAGAAAAAAGCCAAGGGACACCAGCAGGTTTATTATTGTACCAGGCCAGATTCCACAGTTAGCGATTCTGTCCTTTTTCTTTCTGGATCAAATGAGTTAGCAAATCAGTTAAAATGTAAAATGTTTGCAAAGTTAACTGCAAACATTTTTGGCTATTTAATAAATATCTCATATCTTTATAAAATGTACTTTAAATTGTAATGAGATGTTGCAACCCATATTTGCTGGAGACCATTACTGTAGCAGGCAAGAGTGCTTTTAACGTCAAAAATACTCTACTGTCTTCTAAGTTATTATGTCGTTCTTCTCCAAATTCTCCACCGTAATAGAAGAAATGGTGATTTCAATCTCCTCTCAACGTCTTGTGGACACCCAGGGGGGGGAAGAAAGAAAATTGGATAAGGCTTATTTTTGGGCACGGGTAGCGCGATCCGCTATTAACCCGTGCCCGATGGCCACTGCGCAGGCAGGATGAGACTTTTGTCCGGCCTGAGGACTTAACTGCAAGCAGCATTGGAAATCAGCCTTGACACAAGGATTCAATGCTATTTGCACTTTCCACCAGCAGGGGGAGCCCCAATCTGTTAAAGGCAAGCTGTCTCTTAAAGGTAGCTGGTACCTGCTCTTTGCTAAAAATAATAGTCTGCAGTCTGCACGGAGTCTGAACGGAGATCCAACATGGCACACGTAAAATACAGATGCAGGTCCCATCCCTATGTTTACAAACTGATGTGTTATGTTAAAACATTGAATAAAGGTTGCGCACTACTAAATCTCACATCCTCCAATCTGCATGCCAGACCTCACCAAACTGCCGATCTGAGTTTATACCAGGCCTGCGAGAGAGTGTGCACCAAGGTTCTCTGCTGATGCACTAGAGGCCTTGGTGCAAGAGGTGGACAGAAGGAGGGACATCCTATATCCGCAGTGGGGGGGTGGGGCAAGAGGTCCTACAGATATATGCCCAAAAGGCAGTGGGAGGAAGTAGGGGACACAGTCAATGCCAGGTGCATAGCACCACAAACATGGATGCAGTGCAGGAAGAAGTTTAATGGTCAAGGTGAGTGAAGTCAACTGTCAAGTGGCATCTCCTACCAACTGCACCACTAGCCGCATCCACTGCTCCAGGCACTACACCCCCCCGTCACCCACATACCAACAAACTCTTTCCATCAGTACTCAACACTTCCAATCAGATTCTTCCTCCCACCCTTGCACATTAGCACTGTTGCAAGCTGCCCACCCCGTAACTCACAGGCCACACACACTGGCAGCTATTCAACCATGACAGGCACATCACCCAGACACACGTCCCGCTTTCTTGCAGGAGAAGGTGGTGCATATTAGGAGGCAACAAGTGGCAGGCATTTAGCCCCATGAGCCTGTTCCACCATTCAATGAAAGTATGGTGAACCTGTGACCTAACTCCATATACCTGCCATAGCCCAATATCCCTTAATACCCTTGGTTCACAGAAACCTATCAATCTCAGATTTAGAATTCACAATTGAGCTAGCATCAACTGCTGTTTGCAGAAGAGCGTTCCAAACTTCTACCACCCTTTGTGTGTAGAAGCGTTTCCTAACTTCACTTCTGCATGTCCTGCCTCTAAATGTCCCCTAGTCCTAGTATTCAAGTATAGGAGACCTCCAAAAACAGTTATAAATGTATCAGCAGCCAGAAGCAATAATCCAACCACTGACCAGTACATCCTGCATGGTACCTTTAAATAGTGCTGGTGGGGGTCCTCCAGGCACTCCAAGACACGTTCAGATGGTCTTGTTTAAGACTGTGCGTTGAGTTGAGCGTTAAGTGACAAAATAGTGTCTATCACTTTAAATCAGCGTTGCACACTGATTGTATCCATTTTCTCCTTACTTTACATGCTTCCGGCATTTGGTATTTGCACATGCGCTAATACCTATACCAAGATGGTGTCTGGCGCACGTCATGCTGGAAATGTGCGTGCGCAGCCAAGGCGCCATTTTGAATGTTCAGGAGGCTGTGTAGCGCCAAAACAACGGGCGCTACACGGCCCAATTTCTCGCCCCCAATGTTTTTGGGATTGATACTCTGGAAATGCTCAGCTGACAAATACTGTGGTTGATTTAGTAAACAAAGGTGCATTAGTTCATTGGCAATTAGTATCCTTTTTGGGCTTTTGAAGTTGATCCAAAGCTGTGTGTGATTTTGAAATCCGGTTCCGGTCACATACACCCTTGTTCCAAGACAATAACCAATCTAAAACTCGCTAATGGGGACATTGGGTGAATTGGCACACTAGCTTTCAGCTCTGGGACCTGGGTTCAAGTGACTGACTAGATGAAAGCACTTCTCTGACAGCTGTAAAAATCCTAAATGAAATGAAGATGGGCCATCTCAACTTTGGCCCTCGTGGGAATGAGTCCAAAGGACAAAAGAGCCCATAATTCAACACTTAATGCCATTAAATTGGCAACCTTGAAGGGCCAGTATTTCCTCCACTCTCTCCACCCAGTCTCAAGTTAGGTGTAATTCGCCTGAAATACGCTCTTCCACCAATGGTGGGATGAAAGGAGAGGGGTTTCACAAGAGGCCAAAGTCAAAAGAACAGATAGTTAGGGGGGGTGGGGTGTAGAGCTGGAGGAAATTACAAAGATAAGGAGGGCTAAGGTCATGGAAGGATTTAAACACAAGGGTATGAATTTTAAATTTGAAACTTTGGTGGACCTGAAGCCATTGTAGGTCAGAGAGGGCAGAGGTAATGGATCAGTGGGACTTGGTGTGGGATAGAAATGGACAGCAGAGTTTTGGATGAGCTGAAGATTATGGAGGATAGAGGATGGGAGGCAGTCCAGGAGAGCACTGGAGTATTCAAATCTGCAACTGACAAAGGCATGAATGAGGCCTTCAGTCGTAGGTCATCAGAAGGGTGCATGAAAGGATACTTAAAACGGAAATACAATCACCCCAGTGGGGCTCACTTTAAATGGATTCAAATCCCACATCATTCATTGATTAGGCTGCAACAGGGCCCTGAAGCTAAGCTTATCTCTGCGTTTACCAAGTGCAAAGAGATCAAACCAGCCCAAACCAAACACCACAAAAAAACTAACGGTCAAAAGAATTGATTGCATTTCCTGCAATGGCCAGTGACATCAATACAATCAGCATAAAGATATACATTAGGAAACAATGGAATTGGGAAGATGCATGAGGTATAACAGCATGATATAGAGGGTGTTCACTGGGCTGCAGTTTAATACATAGAATCATAGAATCTTACAGTACAGAAGGAGGCCATTCGGCCCATCGTGCCTGTGCCGACTCTTTGAAAGAGCTGCTCAATTTAGTCCCACACCCCAGCATTTTTCCCATAACCCAGCAAATTAGCCCTCTTTAAGTACATGTCCAAGTGCATGTCCAATTGCCTTTTGAAAGTTCCTATGGAATCTGCTTCACCACACTTTCAGGTATTGCATGTGAAAAATATTTCCTTATTTCCCCTCTAGCTCTTTTGCCAGTTATTTTAAATCTATGGCCTCTGGTTACCGACCCACTTGCCAGAGGAAACAGTTTCTCCCTACATGCACTATCAAAACCCATATGATTTTGAACACCCCTATTAATTCTCCCCTGAATCTTCTCTGCTCTAATGAGAACAACCCCAGCTTCTCCAATCTCTCCACATAACTGAAGTCCCTCATCCATGGTATCATCCTGGTAAACCTCCTCTGAACCCTCTGCAAGGCCTTGACAGCCTTCCTAAAGTGTGATGCCCAGAATTGTACACAATACTCCCAACTGAGGCCTAACAAGTGATTTGTAAAGGTTTAGCATGACTTCTTTGTTTTTGTATTCAATGCCCCTATTTACAAAGCCAAGTACCCCATATGCTTTCTTAACTTCCTTTTGCCAACTTGTCCTGCACCTTCGAAGATTTGTGAATATATACCTCCAGCTCCCTCTCCTCCTGCACTTCCCTCAAAATAATACCATTTAGATTATACTGCCTCTCCATATTGTTCCTCCCAAAGTGCATCACTTCACAATTATCCGCATTAAATTGCATTTGCCAGCTGTTTGCCCATTTCACCAGCCTATTTATGTCCTCCTGAAGTCTGCTACTATCCTGATTACTATTTACCACGTTGCCAAGTTTTGAATCATGAGCAAACTTCTAAATTGTACTCCCTATACCCAGGTCCAGGTCATTTATACATAACAAGGAAAGCAATGGTCTCAATATCAACCCCTGGGAGACCCCACTGCATACCTTGTCAGAAAAATACTCCAGTCAGAAAAACATCCGTTCACCACTACTCTCTGCGTCCTATCACTTAGCCAATTATGTACCAAAGTTACCACCGTCCCTTTAATCCCACGTGCTTCTATTTTCTGAATAAGTCTGTTATGTGGTACTTTACCAAATGCCTTATGAAAGTCCATATATACAACATCTACTGCACTACCTTCATCAACCCTCACTATTACTTCATCAAAGAACTCAATCAGGTTCGTCAGACACGATTTGCCTTTAACAAATCTATGCTGGCTGTCTCTTATTAAGCCATGCTTCTTCAAGTGAGAATTAATTTTGGTAATGGTCTCTAATAGTTTTCCCACCATTGATGTTAGACTGACTGGCCTATAGTTACCAGGTTTATCCCTCTCCCCTTTTTTTGAACGGGGGTGTAACATTTGCAATCCTCCAGTCCTCTGGCACAACTCCCATATTCAAGGAGGATTGAAAGATTGTGGTCAGAGCTTCTACTATCACCACCCTAGCTTCCCTCAGCAACCTAGGATGCATCCCATCTGGACTGGGTGACTTGTTAACTTTGAGTGATGCAACCCTATTTAGCACCTCTTTTCTATCTATTTTTATCCTATCCAATATCTCTACTCGCTCCTCCTCTACTGCAACATTAACATCATTCTCTTCTTTTGTGAAGATAGATGCAAAGTATTCATTCAGTACCTCAGTCATGCCCTCTGCCACCACAAGAAGATTTCCTTTTTGGTCCCTAATTGGCCCCGCCATTCCTTTAATCATCCTTTTATCCTTTTACTTTTTAAATGTTTATAAAAGATTTTTGGGTTCCCTTTTATATCACCCGCTAATCTTTTCTCATGCTCCCTTTTTGCCCTCCTTATATCCTTTTTCAATTTCCCCTGCACTCTCTGCCTGGTTTTCTACTGTATTCTGTATAGAATCATAGAATCATAGAAGTTACATCATGGAAACAGGCCCTTCGGCCCAACATGTCCATGTCGCCCAGTTTATACCACTAAGCTAGTCCCAATTGCCTGCACTTGGCCCATATCCCTCTATACCCATCTTACCCATGTAACTGTCCAAATGCTTTTTAAAAGACAAAATTGTACCCGCCTCTACTACTGCCTCTGGCAGCTCGTTCCAGACACTCACCACCCTTTGAGTGAAAAAATTGCCCCTCTGGACCCTTTTGTATCTCTCCCCTCTCACCTTAAATCTATGCCCCCTCGTTATAGACTCCCCTACCTTTGGGAAAAGATTTTGACTATCGACCTTATCTATGCCCCTCATTATTTTATAGACTTCTATAAGATCACCCCTTAACCTCCTACTCTCCAGGGAAAAAAGTCCCAGTCTGTCTAACCTCTCCCTGTAAGTCAAACCATCAAGTCCCGGTAGCATCCGAGTAAATCTTTTCTGCACTCTTTCTAGTTTAATAATATCCTTTCTATAATAGGGTGACCAGAACTGTACACAGTACTCCAAGTGTGGCCTCACCAATGCCCTGTACAACTTCAACAAGACATCCCAACTCCTGCATTCAATGTTCTGACCAATGAAACCAAGCATGCGGAATGCCTTCTTCACCACCCTATCTACCTGTGACTCCACTTTCAAGGAGCTATGAATCTGTACTCCCAGATCTCTTTGTTCTATAACTCTCCCCAACGCCCTACCATTAACGGAGTAGGTCCTGGCCCGATTCGATCTATGATCAAAGCTCTGCAGTCCTGCCACATCCAGTCGTGAATGGTGGTGGACAATTAAACAACTAACGGGAGGAGGAGGCTCTGCAAACATCCCCATTCTCAATGATGGCGGAGTCCAGCACGTGAGTGCAAAAGACAAGGCTGAAGCGTTTGCAACCATCTTCAGCCAGAAGTGCCGAGTGGATAATCCATCTCAGCCTCCTCCCGATATCCCCACCATCACGGAAGCCAGTCTTCGGCCAATTCGATTCACTCCACGTGATATCAAGAAACGGCTGAGTGCACTGGATACAGCAAAGGCTATGGGCCCTGACAACATCCCAGCTGCAGTGCTGAAGACTTGTGCTCCAGAACTAGCTGCGCCTCTAGCCAAGCTGTTCCAGTACAGCTACAACACTGGCATCCACCCGACAATGTGGAAAATTGCCCAGGTATGTCCTGTCCACAAAAAGCAGGACAAATCCAATCCGGCCAATTACCGCCCCATCAGTCTACTCTCAATCATCAGCAAAGTGATGGAAGATGTCATCGACAGTGCTATCAAGTGGCACTTACTCACCAATAACCTGCTCACCGATGCTCAGTTTGGGTTCCGCCAGGACCACTCGGCTCCAGACCTCATTACAGCCTTGGTCCAAACATGGACAAAAGAGCTGAATTCCAGAGGTGAGGTGAGAGTGACTGCCCTTGACATCAAGGCAGCATTTGACCGAGTGTGGCACCAAGGAGCCCTAGTAAAATTGAAGTCAATGGGAATCAGGGGGAAAACTCTCCAGTGGCTGGAGTCATACCTAGCACAAAGGAAGATGGTAGTGGTTGTTGGAGGCCAATCATCACAGCCCCAGGACATTGCTGCAGGAGTTCTTCAGGGCAGTGTCCTGGGCCCAACCATCTTCTGCTGCTTCATCAATGACCTTCCCTCCATCATAAGGTCAGAAATGGGGATGTTCGCTGATGACTGTACAGTGTTCAGTTCCATTCGCAAACCCTCAAATAATGAAGCAGTCCGAGCCCGCATGCAGCAAGACCTGGACAACGTCCAGGCTTGGGCTCATAAGTGGCAAGTAACATTCGCGCCAGATAAGTGCCAGGCAATGACCATCTCCAACAAGAGAGAGTCTAACCACCTCCCCCTGACATTCAGTGGCATTACCATCACCGAATCCCCCACCATCAACATCCTGGGGGTCACCATTGACCAGAAACTTAACTGGAACAGCCATATAAATACTGTGGCTACGAGAGCAGGTCAGAGGCTGGGTATCCTGCGGCGAGTGACTCACCTCCTGACTCCCCAAAGCCTTTCCACCATCTACAAGGCACAAGTCAGGAGTGTGATGGAATACTCTCCACTTGCTTGGATGAGTGCAGCTCCAACAACACTCAAGAAGCTCGACACCATCCAAGATAAAGCAGCCCGCTTGATCGGCACCCCATCCACCACCCTAAACATTCATTCCCTTCACCACCGGCGCACTGTGGCTGCAGTGTGTACCATCCACAGGATGCACTGCAGCAACTCACCAAGGCTTCTTCGACAGCACCTCCCAAACCCGCGACCTCTACCACCTAGAAGGACAAGAGCAGCAGGCACATGGGAACAACACCACCTGCATGTTCCCCTCCAAGTCACACACCATCCCGACTTGGAAATATATCGCCGTTCCTTCATCGTCGCTGGGTCAAAATCCTGGAACTCCCTACCTAACAGCACTGTGGGAGAACCATCACCACACGGACTGCAGCGGTTCAAGAAGGCGGCTCACCACCACCTTCTCGAGAGCAATTAGGGATGGGCAATAAATGCTGGCCTCGCCAGCGACGCCCACATCCCGTGAACGAATAAAAAAAAAAATTCTGTACCTGGCATTTGCCATAAACCTCCTGTTTCTGTTTTGTTTTAACCTCTATTTCCTTTGTCATCCAGGGAGCCCCAGCTTTGGATGACCTATCTTTCCTCCTTATGGGAATATCCTTGGTTTGTACCAAACTATCTCCACCTTGAAAGCCTGCCATTGCTCATTTATTGTTTTATTGGCCAATGTTTGTTTCCAGTCCACCTGTTCTAGATCCCTTCTCAAATCATTAAAATTGGCACTCTTCCAGTTGGGTATTTTCACCGTTGATTTTTCTTTGTCCCTTTCCGTAACTACTTTCAACCTAATTATATTATGATCACTATTACCCAGATGTTCTCCCACTGAAACACATTCTACGTCATTCCCTAGAACTAGGTCCAGCACTGATTCCTTCCTCGTTGGACTAGAAACATACTGATTAAGAAAGTTCTCCTGTACACATTTTATCTTCACCCTCCTTGCCCTTTACACTGTATCTTTTTCAATATTTATTAGGGTAATTGAAGTCCACAACTATTACTGCTCTATTATTTTTACATTTCTCTGAAATTTGCTGAAAAATTTGCTCCTCCATCTCCTTCTCACTATTTGGGGGTCTATAATAAACAGCCAGCAATGTCACAGCTCCTTTTCTGTTCCTTAACTCTAACCAAATAGATTCAGTCTTTGAACCCTCCAGTATATCGTCCCTCTATAGTACTGTAATATTATCCTTGATCAATACTGTCAGCCTCCCTCCTTTCTTTTTTCCTTCCCTATCCCTCCTGAATACATTGTAGCCAGTAATGTTTAGCTCCCATTCCTGCCCATGTTTGAGCCAGGTCTCCGTTGTAGCCACTATATCATAACCCCGTGTGGTAACTTGTGCCTGCAGCTCATCAACCTTATTTGTAACACTCCACGCATTAACACACATGCATTCCAACACCACGCTAGTCTGCTTTCCTTTTTTCCTCCATCTAATTCCTGCTCTTTCTACGCTATTCTTTAATCTATTGCTATTTGTCCCTCCTAGTTTTCTATACACCTTGGGGTGATTTTACACCCTAAGAACGGGTGGGTTGGGGGCGGGTGGGAGTTGAAAATAGTTGTTTCTTTGGTTGGCAACCGCAAAATTTTCGGACTTTGCATTCCCAGTGGGAAGCCTGTACTTTTATGTGCTGACATTAAACCCAGAAATAAAGCCGGGTTGCGGTCGCGACCCAAAAAGCGACTATTTTCAACCGCCACCCGCCCCCAACCCACCCATTCTTGGGGTTTAAAATCACCCCCCTTGTCTCTCGTCTCTGCTGCTATGTCCTGGTTCCCCTCCCCCCCACCAAATTAGATTAAACCCTCCCCCACAGCACTTGTTAACCTCCCCGCGAGGACATAGGTCCCAGCTCTGATCAGGTGCAACCCATCTGGCTTGTACAGGTGCCTCCTGCCCCAGAACTGGTCCCAATGCCCCAGGAATCTGATGCCCTCCCTCCTGCACCACTTCTTCAGCCATGCATTCACCTGCACTATCTTCCTGTTTCTGTACTCACTCGCACGTGGCACTGGGAGTAATCCAGAGATTACCACCTTTGAGGGCCTGTTCTTTAATCTTTTTCCCAGTCCCTGAAACTCAACCCTTTTCCTACCTATGTCATTAATTCCAACATGGACTACCACTTCTGAGTGTTCCCCTTCCTCTCGCAGAATGTCCTGCACCAGTTCATTAATGTCTTTTAGCCTGGCACCAGGGAGGCAGAACACCATTTGGGACTCAAGTCTGCGGTTGCAGAAACACCTGTCTATTCCCCTATCGAATCCCCTATAACAACTGCATTTCTACACTTTCTTGTGCCCCCCCCCCAACCCCTGTGCAGCTGAGTCTCCCACGGTGCTGTGGATTTTCTCCTGACTGCACTCCCCCGAGGTGTCATCACTCTCACTGGTATTCAACACTGAATCACTGAATACCGGTTTGTAAGTGCCACACTCCCAGTGCATTCCTACACTGCCTGCCTGTTCCTCCTAATCTGCCTGGTGGTCACCCACTCCCTCTCCTCCTGAACTCTCCGTAGCTGCGGAATGACAAACTCCTGAAATGTGCTATCCATGAAACTCTCAGCTTCCCATACTGACAGCACCGTAGTGACACCAGCCAACCCTCAAGCTCTGAAACTCTGAGCTCAAGCTCAAGCAGTTGGCGGCACTTCCTGCACATGTGGTTTTCCAGGACACACAAAGTGTTCTGGAGTTCCCACATGGCACAGGATGCGTAGGCGATGTGCCCCAGCTGTCCTGCCATATTAGCTAACAGTTATTTAAAACTGTTTGTTTGGCTTTAAGGCTATTTAACTGTTTAGCTAACAGTAAAATACTAACACTCCAACCACTAAAAAAAACTCTAACCACCAAAAAAAAAACTCTAACCACTAAAAACACTAACCACCAAAAACACTAACCAATAAATTAAATACTTATCTGTAACTTACCCCCGCGGCTCCAGACCTCATTACAGCTTTGGTCCAAACATGAACAGACGAGCTGAATTCCAGAGGTGAGGTGAGAGTGACTGCCCTTAACATCAAGGCAGCATTTGACCGAGTGTGGCATCAAGGAGCCCTAGTAAAATTGAAGTCAATGGGAATCAGGGGGAAAACTCTCCAGTGGCTGGAGTCATACCTAGCACAAAGGAAGATGGTAGTGGTTGTTGGAGGCCAATCATCTCAGCCCCAGGACATTGCTGCAGGAGTTCTTCAGGGCAGTGTCCTATGCCCAACCACCTTCAGCTGTTTCATCAATGACCTTCCCTCCATCATAAGATCAGAAATGGGGATGTTCGCTGATGATTGCACAGTGTTCAGTTCCATTTGCAACCCCTCAGATAATGAAGCAGTCCGTGCCCACATGCAGCAAGACCTGGATAACATCCAGGCTTGGGCTGATAAGTGGTAAGTAACATTCGCGCCAGACAAGTGCCAGGCAATGTCCATCTCCAACAAGAAAGAGTCTAACCACCTCCCCTTGACATTCAACAGCATTACCATTGCCGAATCCCCCACCATCAACATCCTGGGGGTCACCATTGACCAGAAACTTAACTGGACCAGCCATATAAATACTGTGGCTACAAGAGCAGGTCAGAAGCTGGGTATTCTTTTTTTTTATTCGTTCACGGGATGTGGGCGTCGCTGGCAAGGCCGGCATTTATTGCCCATCCCTAATTGCCCTTGAGAAGGTGGTGGTGAGCTGCCTTCTTGAACCGCTGCAGTCTGTGTGGTGATGGTTCTCCCACAGTGCTGTTAGGAAGGGAGTTCCAGGATTTTGACCCAGCGACAATGAAGGCCGGTGCCTAGTGGTCCGATGCCGGGTGGTCCGTCCGGTTTTATTCTTATTATGACTTTTCGTAGCGAGATTTTACAACTGAGTGGCTTGCTAGGCCATTTCAGAGGGCAATTAAGAATCAACCACATTGCTGTGGGTCTGGAGTCACATATAGGCCAGACCGGGTAAGGGCGGCAGGCTTCCTTCCCTGAAGGACATTAGTGAACCAGATGGGTTTTTACGACAATCCGGTAGTTTCATGGCCATCATTACTGATACTAGTATTTTAATTCCAGATTTTTATTTAATTGAATTTTAAAAAAAAAATTAATTAATTGAATTTAAATTCGCCAGCTGCCGTGGCAGGATTTGAACTCCTGACTTTGGATTTTAGTCCAGGCCTCTGGATTACTAGCCCAGTAACATAACCACTATGCTACCGTACCCGGTGAGTGACTCACTTCCTGACTCCCCAAAGCCTTTCCACCATCTACAAGGAACAAGTCAGGAGTGTGATGGAATAGTTTCCATTTGCCTGGGTGAGTACAGCTCCAACAAAACTCAACAAGCTCGACACCATCCAGGACAAAGCAGCCTGCTTGATTGGCACCCCATCCACCACCCTAAACATTCATTCCCTTCACGACCAGCGCATCGTGGCTGCAGTATGTACCATCTACAGGATGCACTGCAGCAACTCGTCAAAGCTTCTTCGACAGCACCTCCCAAACCCGTGCCCTCTACCACCTAGAAGGACAAGGGCAGCAGGCACATGGGAACAACATAACAAGAGAGGAAGTACTAGAGGGACTGGAATCCTTGAAAGTTGATAAGTCACCAGGGCCAGATGGATTGTTTCCTTGGCTATTGAAGGAAACCAGAGAGGAAATAGCGGATGCTCTGAGGCTCATTTTCCAATCCTCACCAGATACTGGGGAGGTACCGGAGGACTGGAAGACTGCAAACATAGTACTATTGTTTAAAAAGGGTATGAGGGAAAGGCCAAACAATTATAGACCGGTCAGTCTTAACCTCGATGGTTGGCAAACTCTTAGAATCAATACTGAGAGATAGGATAAACTGTCATTTGGAAAGGCATGGTTTAATCAGGGACAGTCAGCATGGATTTGTTCAGGGAAGGTCAGCCTTACAAATCTGATTGAATTCTTTGAGGAAGTGACAAGGAGGATTGATGAGGGTAGTGCAGTGGATGTTGTCTACATGGATTTTAGTAAGGCATTTGACAAGGTCCCACATGGCAGACTGGTCAGAAAGGTAAAAGGCCATGGGATACAGGGAAATGTGGTGAATTGGATCCAAAATTGGCTCAGTCACAGGAAACAAAGGGTAAAAGTCGATGGATGTCTGCGAAAGGAAATCCGTTTCCAGTGGTGTGCCACAGGGCTCAGTGTTGGGTCCCTTGCTGTTTGTGGTATATATTAATGATTTGGACTTGAATGTAGGGGGCATGATTGGCAAATTTGCAGATGACACAAAAATTGGCTGTGTAGTTGATAGTGAAGAGGATAGCTGTGGACTCCAAGAAGATATCAATGGGTTGGTGGAGTGGGCGGAAAAGTGGCAAATGGAGTTCAACCCGGAGAAGTGTGAGGTAATGCACTTAGGGAGGGCAAACAATAAAAGGGAATACGCTGTAAACGGGAATATATTGAGAGGGGTAGAGGAAGTGAGAGACCTTGGAGTGCATGTGCACAGGTCCCTGAAGGTGGCAGTACAGGAAGATAAGGTTGTTAAGAGGGCATACGGAATGTTCTCCGTTATTAGCCGAGGTACAGAATACAAAAGCAGGGATGTAATGATGGAGCTGTATAGAACACTGGTAAGGCCACAGCTGGAGTATTGTGCGCAGTTCTGGTCACCACATTACAGGAAGGACGTAATTGCTCTGGAGAGAGTGCAGAGAAGATTTACAAGAATGTTGCCAGGGCTTGAAAATTGCATCAATGTGGAGGGATTGGATAGGCTGGGGTTGTTTTCCTGGGAGCAGAGGAGGCTGAGGGGAGACTTGATTGAGGTGTACAAAATTATGAGGGCCCTAGATAGAGTAGACAGGAAGTACCTGTTTCCCCGAGCAGAGGACATAGATTTTAGCTGATTGGCGGAAGGATTAGTGGGGACATGAGGAAAAACTTTTTTACCCAGAGGGTGGTGGGTGTATGGAATTCTCTGCCCGATTTGGTACCGGAAGGTGGGATTAGAATGGGCACCTGGTTGTTCTTCGAGCCGGCGCGGACACGATGGGCCGAATGGCCCCCTTCTGTGCTGTATCTTTTCTATGGTTCTATGGTTCTATGGTTCGAATACCACCTGCACTTTCCCCTCCAAGTCACACACCATCCCGACTTGGAAATATATCGCCGTTTCTTCATCGTCGTTGGGTCAAAATCCTGGAACTCCCTACCTAACAGCACTGTGGGAGAACCTTCACCACATGGACTGCAGCGGTTCAAGAAGGCGGCTCATCACCACCTTCCTAAGGGCAATTAGGGATGGGCAATAAATGCTGGCCTTGCCAGCGATGCCCACATCCCATGAACGAACAAAAAAAATTTATATGGTGCCTTTCATGACCTCAGGACGTCCCAAAGCACTTTACAGCCAATTAAGTACTTTTGAAGTGTAGTTACAGTTGTAGTGTAGAACTCCCCTTCTCTTCTTCGAATCGTGTCATGGGATCTTTTACATCCACCTAAGAGGACTGATGGGCTCTCGGTTTAACATTTTAATACAAAAGCAGGGATGTAATGATGGAGCTGTATAAAACGCTGGTAAGGCCACAGCTGGAGTATTGTGCGCAGTTCTGGTCACATTACAGGAAGGACGTAATTGCTCTGGAGAGAGTGCAGAAAAGATTTACAAGAATGTTGCCAGGGCTTGAAAATTGCAGCTATGTGGAGGGATTGGATCGGCTGGGGTTGTTTTCCTTAGAGCAGAGGAGGCTGAGGGGAGACTTAATTGAGATGTACAAAATTATGAGGGCCCTAGATAGAGTCGACAGGAAGTACCTGTTTCCCCTAGCGGAGAGTTTCTCATCCGAAAGACAGCACCTCTGACAGTGCAGCAATCCCTCAGTACTGCACTGAGAGTGTCAGCCTGGATTTAGTGCTCAGGTCTCTGGAGTCGGACTTGAACCCACAACCTTCAGAGGCAAGAGTGCTACCACTGAGCCACAGCTGACACATGTGGCCATCAAAAAATACTTTTGCCCCCTAGCACAAATCAGCACCTTCAGGAAAGCAGGGGAACAGAATTGAAGGGTGAACAAAGCTTTCATGAGGAGCATGAGGCCCCTAATTAAGGCTGCACATTTTTCTCGTTTATTGGAACCTGGTATAAGGGCGCATAATTTAAGCAATTGTTTAATAGTAAAGGAAACAGTTGGATTTCAGGATAAATTAGATCTTCCATCAGCCACTGAATTATGCTGCATTATATTGCAATATTTCAGATCAGTTTGACAACAAGGAGATGGTATCTTTCCAATGTTCTTAAAAACAATGACTGCAAATCTGTACTGCATTGAATAATGTGCAGACTAGCCACTAAGCCTGTCCTTCAACCCTGCAATACCAAAACTTGTAGATACGATTACTTCACAATCAAAACAAGGTCTCAAGTGAAAGAAAATGGCATAGGACCTTGATTTAGAATTTCTCAATGTGAAACATTAGCTTGGAAATTAAACTGAGAGGACCACTGTGTGAATTCTTAAAGCTTTTATTTGAAGTGGGTTCACGTCATCGTTAAAATAGTGGACTATGAATTTAAGGGGAATGCTTTAAACATTTGTGTTCATTTTTGCACAGCATAATTTCAAGGCCCAAGCCGATATTGTCCTCCCTCCAAAGAAACTTAAGGGGCTGAATTTCCGTGGGGGTTTGTCCCGATCGTTAGCCTCAACTTCAGTGGGAAGAGCCGCGGAAACCCCAGGAAAATGGCGTAAAAAGGCATTGTTGCCATTTCTTTGGGGTTTCCATAGCACTTCTGCCGATGTTCTGTTGAACAATGTGGAGAACCCTCGCGGAAATTCACCCATTTACAGTCTGTTATTTCTTTTCTAGACTCTTCCCTTCTTGGTTGTATTTGCTCTTTATGTATGAATGCATGGAAAGGGAATGTTACTCAGCTCTTTAAATCTACCCTTTCTACAGATCTACCTCTTATGTTAACTCTTGATTTCAGAAGTGCAGAATGCCTTATCTCCCTCAGTTTTTCTTCATCCTTTAAGCAGCAGATTTTTGGAAACCCAAGCTTGTCATTGGTTAGCCAATACTTCCTGATCTTTCTTGTCTTTGGTCCGAATCTTTTTAACCTTGGTACTGACCTGCTCTGTAGGCCCTGGCCATTCACCTAGGTTTATTAATTTTAAAAGATAGACAGTCCGCTTTGTTGTGTACCCTACCACTCTTACTTAATTGTCTGCGAGTGTTATCTCCCTGATATCAATGGGATGAAAATAGGGTGGGTTGTACAACATGCAAGCAATCTGCTCTGCCAGTCTCTCCTACTTTATCTTATTTTTTCCCATGACCTCTAAACAATGGAACTCCTACCTCAGTCTTCCTTTCCTTTACAATCTAGAGGGTTTAAAACTGAAGCTTTGCGTCATCTAATGGCTATACTTTGATTTAGCTCAGCTTCTCTACCAATCTTTTCAACTTTGGTGGTATAATACAACAACAACTTGCATTTATATAGCGCCTTTAACGTAGTAAAACATCCCAAGGTGCTTCACAGGAGCGTTACCTAACAAAATTTGACACCGAGCCACATAAGGAGCTATTAGGACAGGTCAAAGAGGTAGGTTTTAAGGAACATCTTAAGGAAGAAGAGTGAGGTAGAGAGGTGGAGAGGTTTAGGGCGGGAATTCCAGAGCTTAGGGCCTAGGCAGCTGAAGGCACAGCCGCCAGTGGTGGAATGATTAAAATCGGGGATGAGCAAGAGGCTAGAATTGGAGGAGCGCAGAGATCTCGGAGGGTTGTAGGGCTGGAGGAGGTTACAGACATAGGGAGGGGCGAGGCCATGCAGGGATTTGAAAACAATCATGGGTATTGCCCCTTCACTCAGTTTATTCAATAATATATGAAAAGAATGCCAGATTTGTGCCGCAACAAGTACAAGGTTACAACCCTAGTTTCGTTGCCTGCATCTGGTTGAATATGTGTCACTGCTGACATGAAAAGAAAGCCATTGCATGGTAATGGAATAACCAGTCTCATTAAAGGCAGGGGATAGAGGATTGTGAGACCTGTGTGATCCTCTTTGGCTTGTATCAATTTGACAATAGTGGGTGTTATTGTTTCATTAAAGGCTGTTTACATTGGCTGAGGGAGATCTCCGTGTCTCAGTTCTTTGCTCATGTTTTGGTGTCTGTCATGTCCTTTGAGTAACCTTCAATTAATAAAATAAATTATAGTTACATTAGAAAATTGTCAGGCTAAGGCTTGCTAGCAATTTCTGTCAGTTATTTTTTTCAAATAATTTTTCAAAAGCCTACCCTTTGCAATCAGTCACAAAAAAATGCAGGGGTAGAAATCAGTCCTCATTGCACCCATTTTCCGGCCAGAAAATTGGGGTAATATGGACTGATTCTGGGGCACAATGTCCCGCGCTGGATCTGCATCTGCATTACGGGCGCCTCCATAATGGTGAGGCAGCTTTGCAGGCATCTTGCACGGCCACCCAAAACAGACGTTAGACTCCTTGCATTTGTTAAAGAGGGATCTAACGCCTGTTTTTAGGACCCTTCTGCCAACGTGAACTGCCCTCAGCCGTACAGGCCTGAGGGCCCCAGGTTTTCCAGTCCCGGACGCGGCCTAGCAAGCGGCTGCCACCAAGAAGGTAAGTTCTTTTTCCTCACAGCTTGACGTGGAGCCAGGTGGAACGGGAGCGCTCCTCCTGGCTCCACATCACTCCCGAGGGCCGCTGCCGGTCCATGAATGTCCCCCCCCCCCCTTCCCCATTGTCCGCTTCCGCCACCTCCCCCTCCAACTGGGATTTACCTGAGGGCTGCCGTCACTGAGGCAAGCGGCCTGAAATTGATCTCGATGAGCTGCCTCTCAAGGCGCAACAGGCCTGCATCAGCTTGACAATAGTGGGTGTTACCGTTTCATTAAAGGCTGTTTACATTGGCTGAGGGAGATCTCCGTGTCTCGGTCCTTTGCTCATGTTTTGGTGTCTGTCATGTCCTTCAGGTAACCTTCAATTAATAAAATAAATGATAGTTACATTAGAAAATTGTCAGGCTATGGCTTGCTAGCAAAATTCTGCCAGTTATTTTTTTCAAATAATTTTTCAAAAGCCTGCCCTTTGCAATCGGTCACAATAAAATACAGGGGTAGAAATCAGTCCTCGTTGCACCCATTTTCTGGGTGGAAAATTGGGGTAATATGGACTGATTCTGGATGATTGAAATGAGGCCTGAGGCCTAATACGGGTGGGCTTCGGGCCTCCCAGTTGGGGTGCGCGCTAAGGGTATGCTGTTGGTTATACATCCAAAAACCAACTTCTACCCCATTTGTTCAAGCAGCATTGTCAGCGTTCTTCTGAAACCTTAGTGGGTAAATCCTATATCTGTAACCTCCTCCAGCCCTGCAACCCTCTGAAGTCTGTTCACTTCTCCAATTATGTCCTCTTGTGCATCCCCGATTTTCATCGCTCCACCATTGGCTGCCGTGCCTTCAGCTGCCTAGGCCCTAAGCTTTGGAATTCCCTCCCTAAACCTCTCCGCCTCTCGACTACTCTCTCCTCCTTCATGACGCTCCCTAAAACTTGCCTCTTTACCTCTTTTTGACCAGGCTTTTGGTCACCTGTCCTAATATCTCCTTATGTGGCTCGGTGGCAAATTTTGTTTGTTAATCGCTCCTGTGAAGTGTTTTACTACATTAAAGGTGCTATATAAATGCAAGTTGTTGTTGTTGTAAATGCAGTATGACATGTGGTACATTGCCTAACAGATCCAAAGATCTTGGGTTCAATCACTGGGTTGTCCCAAGTTAGATGAATTCAATCAGGGTAACTGTTGGCATCCTACAGCCTCTTCGGGTTAGAGAGGGAAAACATTTGTTAGAGCTCCCAAACCTGATTGCTATCAAGTGACCCCCCCCCTCTTGAAAATGGGCATGTATGTGTTGCTTAAGGACAGAATCAAGCTTAGCTGCAATGACTGAACTCAACAACAACAACAACTTGCATTTATATATCGCTTTTAACGTAGTAAAATGTCCCAAGGCACTTCACAGGAGTGTTATCAAACAAAATTTGACACCGAGCCACATAATGAGATATTAGGACAGGTGACCAAAAACTTGGTCAAAGAGGTAGGTTTTAAGGAGCATCTTAAAGGAAGAGAGAGAGTTAGAGAGGTGGAGAGGTTTAGGGTGGGAATTCCAGAGTTTAGGACCTAGGCGGCTGAAGGCACGGCCACCAATGGTGGAGCAGAGGAAATCAGGGATGCGCAAGAGGCGAGAATTGGAGGAGCGCAGAGATCTCAGAGGGTTGTAGGTCACCTGAAGCTGCTGGTGCCTGTGAAACCTTACCCCAGCAAGTGTCATTGCCTCAGGAGAATTATGTCACTGGGCGTATCATGCAACCCATGATATAACATCAGATTTATATTCAGACAGGTTAAAGCAAAACACACCATGCATAATTGATTCTCCTGCATATGCAGAGTGCCAATTTACACAAAGGCACAAATGAAACCACACTGGCAGGAATCAGCAGGCAGCCAGCGACCAGCCTGGGCAAAGTGTGGACCATGCTACTGGACACTGGCCGGTGACATTTTTCTTTTATTTATTATTAATTTCCAATGCTAGATAAAGTACAGATGGAAAATAAAGGAAAAGTATGTGAGAAGGTTACTAATGCTGGGTACTACTTGTCACTTGTGATTATTCTTTCAGATGTCAGAGTCTACGAGCTATTCTGAACCATGAATTCAGTTTGAATCTGAGCAAAAAATTATCAGCTACTGACAGACTAGGGGAGGCGCTCCTGCTTTGATTTGGGAAGAGGAGGGGCCAGAATAGAGAAAGCCTTATTCTGGAGGGAAAAACTTACTTGACCTCGTCCTCACCAATCTACCTGTCGCAAATGCATCTGTCCATGACAGTATTGGTAGGAGTGACCACCGCACAGTCCTCGTGGAGATGAAATCCCGTCTTCGCACTGAGGACACCATCCAACGTGTTGTGTGGCACTACCACCGTGCTAAATGGGATAGATTCAGAACAGATCTAGCAGCTCAAAACTGGGCATCCATGAGGCGCTGTGGGCCATCAGCAGCAGCAGAATTGTATTCTAGCACAATCTGTAACCTCATGGCCCGGCATATTCCTCACTCTACCATTACCAACAAGCCAGGGGATCAACCCTGGTTCAATGAGGAGTGTAGAAGAGCATGCCAGGAGCAGCACCAGGCGTACCTAAAAATGAGGTGCCAACCTGGTGAAGCTACAACTCAGGACTACATGCATGCTAAACAGCGGAAGCAACATGCTATAGACAGAGCTAAGCGATTCCACAACCAACGGATCAGATCAAAGCTCTGCAGTCCTGCCACATCCAGTCGTGAATGGTGGTGGACAATTAAACAACTAACGGGAGGAGGAGGCTCTGCAAACATCCCCATTCTCAATGATGGCGGAGTCCAGCACGTGAGTGCAAAAGACAAGGCTGAAGCGTTTGCAACCATCTTCAGCCAGAAGTGCCGAGTGGATAATCCATCTCAGCCTCCTCCCGATATCCCCACCATCACGGAAGCCAGTCTTCGGCCAATTCGATTCACTCCACGTGATATCAAGAAACGGCTGAGTGCACTGGATACAGCAAAGGCTATGGGCCCTGACAACATCCCAGCTGCAGTGCTGAAGACTTGTGCTCCAGAACTAGCTGCGCCTCTAGCCAAGCTGTTCCAGTACAGCTACAACACTGGCATCCACCCGACAATGTGGAAAATTGCCCAGGTATGTCCTGTCCACAAAAAGCAGGACAAATCCAATCCGGCCAATTACCGCCCCATCAGTCTACTCTCAATCATCAGCAAAGTGATGGAAGGTGTCGTCGACAGTGCAATCAAGTGGCACTTACTCACCAATAACCTGCTCACCGATGCTCAGTTTGGGTTCCGCCAGGACCACTCGGCTCCAGACCTCATTACAGCCTTGGTCCAAACATGGACAAAAGAGCTGTATTCCAGAGGTGAGGTGAGAGTGACTGCCCTTGACATCAAGGCAGCATTTGACCGAGTGTGGCACCAAGGAGCCCTAGTAAAATTGAAGTCAATGGGAATCAGGGGGAAAACTCTCCAGTGGCTGGAGTCATACCTAGCACAAAGGAAGATGGTAGTGGTTGTTGGAGGCCAATCATCTCAGCCCCAGGGCATTGCTGCAGGAGTTCCTCAGGGCAGTGTCCTAGGGCCAACCATCTTCTGCTGCTTCATCAATGACCTTCCCTCCATCATAAGGTCAGAAATGGGGATGTTCGCTGATGACTGCACAGTGTTCAGTTCCATTCGCAACCCCTCAGATAATGAAGCAGTCCGAGCCCGCATGCAGCAAGACCTGGACAACATCCAGGCTTGGGCTGATAAGTGGCAAGTAACATTCGCGCCAGATAAGTGCCAGGCAATGACCATCTCCAACAAGAGAGTGTCTAACCACCTCCCCTTGACATTCAATGGCATTACCATCGCCGAATCCCCCACCATCAACATCCTGGGGGTCACCATTGACCAGAAACTTAACTGGACCAGCCATATAAATACTGTGGCTACAAGAGCAGGTCAGAGGCTGGGTATTCTGCGGCGAGTGACTCACCTCCTGACTCCCCAAAGCCTTTCCACCATCTACAAGGCACAAGTCAGGAGTGTGATGGAATACTCTCCGCTTGCCTGGATGAGCGCAGCTCCAACAACACTCAAGAAGCTCGACACCATCCAAGATAAAGCAGCCCGCTTGATTGGCACCCCATCCACCACCCTAAACATTCACTCCCTTCACCACCGGCGCACTGTGGCTGCAGTGTGCACCATCCACAGGATGCACTGCAGCAACTCGCCAAGGCTTCTTCGACAGCACCTCCCAAACCCGCGACCTCTACCACCTAGAAGGACAAAGGCAGCAGGCGCATGGGAACAACACCACCTGCACGTTCCCCTCCAAGTCACACACCATCCCGACTTGGAAATATATCGCCGTTCCTTCATTGTCGCTGGGTCAAAATCCTGGAACTCCCTTCCTAACAGCACTGTGGGAGAACCGTCACCACACGGACTGCAGTGGTTCAAGAAGGCGGCTCACCACCACCTTCTCGAGGGCAATTAGGGATGGGCAATAAATGCCGGCCTTGCCAGCGACGCCCACATCCCGTGAACGAATAAAAAAAAATTTAAAAAATCTGTGCTATACCTGACCTGGCAATACTAATTGGGCACCATAAAGGGAGCTTTACTCCATACTTAATATGAGAGTGCTTGATGCTGACAGTAACCTAGAAATTCCAGTCAATGCACTAACTGAATGTTGCTTAAGCATGCTCATTAATTGTTCATTTTGTTGTTTATGCAGCTGCAATAAAACTTGTGTTTTAATGTCACACAGCAGGCCGCCCAGTGAAACAGCAGAATTATTGGATTAGCTATTAACTTAGGCTGCTCGGTGTAAACAGGGCAGCAGTCGCCCGAGGATGTCTTACCTCCCCGGCCACCTTCAAAGTGGCCCAGCGTTGGGCGTCCAAAGAGCCTGCCAGTTTCGGGCAGTCGGCCCTTTTAACATGAAAATCGAAGTCCTACGATTTTAGGACAGAACTGGGCGCAGCAGTGTTTTCCCTTGAGCCGGTGGTCCAGTCAAAGAGAAGCTCAAAATAAGTTTTTATTTGTTTATGTGCGGCCAGGAGGAGTAGGAGTGCACAAAACTATGCACCAGGTTCCCCCCAACCCGCTACCTTTTATCAGGCCAGGTCAGTCACCGGGTGCCCAATATTTCGGCGGGCTGCCCCGGGGGGCCTGTTTTCCACCCGCGACCCGCTAGGGGTATGATAATGAGTCCTGGCCCTCAAAATGCACTGGGCTTTCCATTGACGCAATCAGGTGGCTGGCCAGTGTGCCCCACCCATTGGCCGTTCAGTAGTCAAAATCTAGCCCAATAATGGTGGCTGATACTTGTTAAGTGAAATAAGCCACCATTTAAACCCTGAAAGAATGATGTCATAGGGACTGGACTGCCATTTTAACGTCGGCCTGCGGATGGATGTGGCAGTGGCTTCCCCGAAAGGCTGAAACCAGTGAGAGGAGAGCCAATGGGAGAAGAGGCCTCTCCAGGTAAGTTCATTGCTTTCCATTGTGGGGCCAGAAGAGAAGTATAGGCCTCTTCTGCCTGGACTCTCCCGTACCCCCCCTCCACCCCCTTCCCAAAAGCTGAACCCCCCGTAACCCCTGTCCCTCCCTGTCCCTGTACCTACCTTGGGCCCGACCACTGGCCCAATTTTAATGGCCAGGCAGCCTCTTCCTGCTGACTTCTTGATCGGGAAGTTGGCCAGTGGCATGTTAATGAGGCGCAGCCGTTAAAATTGGCTGGGCCTTCAGCTTTTGCTCCTGAATGAGCCGGCAGCTTGCTAGGCTGCTTTTTCACCCTGGAGTTAAAATTCCCCCCTTCAAATCAGTTTTAAAACCTGGGATTTTTCAGGATTTTGCGTGTTAGTGAAAGGAAGGCGAAAAAAATTGGACCTCAAAAATGCAGGTAAATTTGGAGACAATCAGTAAAAATCCGTTTTTATTTTGAATATCACTAAAACTCAAGGGCCTAAAAATCGGATCTCGCCCTAAAATGGGCGTGCAGCGGCGGAGTGGGGCCAGCTAAGGTCAATGTAGGCAGCACGCAATATTCTTGCTGCCTGCTAATTTTAATCATCCAGCCCCCTGGAAATTCCCAGACTTTGTTTCCACTAGGTGGTGAATTGGTAACAAGGGGTCATAAACTCAAAATTATGATGACAAGAACAAGGTGGGGAGGAGCTTGAAGACTTTTCTTTCACACGGTGTTATTAGGACATGGAGGGGTAGAATTTTGATAGTGCAAAACGAGCGGTATCGCACTGGCCGCCTGTTATACGACCCGTCCGATATTCAGTACGCTTGACTTCAGTGGAGGTGAATATCAGGTGGAGTGTATAACAAGCGGCCCCACGCGAGACCACTCCTTTTGTGCTACCATCCATGGAGAAATTCCAGCCCAGGATGCTTTACCACAGTAGATATTGTAGTAGAGACAATATCATTTTAAAGGGAATGGGATATGTTTTTGCAAAGGAAGAATATCAAAGAATTTTTTATATGGAGCGAACCTCAGAAAATTGGGTGCAATGCGCACTTCCACTTGAGTCTGTCTAAAACCCGCCACTCGCCACTTGGCGCTAACTTGTGGCCATATCAAAAAATCTAAGCTTTTATTGGGATAGCAGAGAGAGAGTCATACTCTGGATATAATCTGTACTACATCTGACTTGGGAGTGTTTGATCAGGCAGTGTGAAAGGTGTATTATTCTTACTTCTGAACCAAGAGTGATTGATGGCAAAACTATGTGAAAAAAGGGGAAGACTTCCATTCCCTAGCTCTGACACCTCTCATCTCGACAGGAATAAAAGATTCACACCAGGGAACTGGATAGAGACTGAAGCAAATTGATTACAAGTAGGATCCTTACATCCAGCAGAGAGAAAGGCTTTCATCCCATTAGGTTTATGGGCTGGGTTGGAACCCAGGTCCCAGAGGTCCCAATCTTCCTTACAACGAGATTAAAAACACTGCTGCAGAGCTTCACATATCTGTGTGCCAGCCTGCTACTGAATAAAGCAAATAGGACGGTGGAGAAAGATGCAGGAACTCACAAGAAAAGAAAATTTCTCTTTATTTAAAAAAAATGTTGAAGATGCATAGATCAGGTACGTAGACAAAGGTAAGATGTGACAAAATAACTCAGCGTGCGACATTCATGTAAACGTTGAGTGCCAAAGAGACTGATGTCAGACAACCGAGTCAAACCTGAAGGGCCAAAGTGTGGAGAATTCTGTAAATTCTTAGGCACAGTACGGTATGTACAGATGCATGGTGAATGTCAAATAGTTTGGATATGAGCCATGTGTGTGCACAAACTGCGTCTAAGAATTTACTTACAAATTTGAGGCTTGGACCTCCCGGGACCTGAGACTGCAAAAATTCAGCATCAGTTATTTAATAAATCCGATTCCTTGTTTCTGTAATCAGACAGTGCTGATTTGTATAATGATATTTCACCAAAGAATCAAATAATTACCATGGTGCATCTTGCACCATTAAAAGGGACAGGGTCCTGACTGCACAGGATTCCATGTCAGTTTCTGAGGTGCATATCAATTAATGCCAGGTCTCTGCACCTTCTGCTAAATGAGTAATCATCACTTCATCGCTATTTTCTGGTAAAAATAATTTAATCTACCTCTTAATAAGGTAAAGGCACAGTCTCTCCATCTACCGTTCACTGGAATAATTATATGGTCTCTCAAGCTAGAAGCA
This sequence comes from Heptranchias perlo, assembly GCF_035084215.1. NCBI lineage: Eukaryota > Metazoa > Chordata > Chondrichthyes > Hexanchiformes > Hexanchidae > Heptranchias > Heptranchias perlo. The sequence goes on along the minus strand of NC_090339.1, from coordinate 52,531,756 downwards.
CAGCGACAGAGACAGAAAAACAAAGGGAAAGAGAAAGGGAGAGAGAAAGACAGGGAGAAAGTTAGAAAGCACCAGAGAGGAAGGAATATAAACCTGAAAATTACTGTGAGCGATGTTATCGTATGCACTTGATTCAAATGACTCCACTATTTTAATGCAAATGGGTTTATGCCTCCACTAAAACAGTGGATAGAGGAATTTGATATGAATATGCTAAATATTCATATGATAACATTTCTACTAGGAATTTCCAAGCCGTAGGGAACAAGCAAGACTGGTGGGGCGTCAGCCGGGAACTACAAAGCCAAAGTGAGAGTGAGCCAAAGTGAAGAGAAATGGAGGAGCAAGGATGAGGTGAAGAGAGTGAGAAAGAGCTGGAAGATGGGTAGAAGACTGTGCAAAAACTCTCCATAATCACAAAGAAAATATGGGAACTGAAAACCTGTGGCTCATGAACTCAGCGGTTAGGCGCCACTACAAACGCATCTCCGGCATTCACCTGCCCTATGTGGCTGGAAAATCTGGTATCTGTCCATCATCGTGCCAAGGTCCCCCTCCCGAAGACCCCATCCATTCCCCCCCCACAGCCCCAAGGCAAGAGAATTAATCCAAATTCTTTTAAAAAAAATTGTCTTATCATTCTTCGTTGGTCCAGGCTGCACCCCCCCACCCCAATGGCATCCATCTTGAGGCTAGTACGCCTCACCTCTTGGTGTATTAGCCTCCAGTAATGGACTGTGTCCCTTCTGAGCTGAGCAAGTGGGAAATCCTGATACAGGTAATCACTGGGTCCTTGTCTTTCACTTGTGATTCTGCCAGAGTTAAAGTGGGAGTGGGAGTTGGGCGATATGGGCCTTGAATTTCAGGGCAGACTGGGGGCATAATCAGGGTGACAGTGACTAATACAGCAGGATCTTTTTAAAAATGTATTCTTGGGATGTGGGCAACACAGACAACACTGAGGGCATTAGGAGTAAACTATGTAGTGTGGGACTGTTTCACATGTAAGCCAGACCAGGTAGGTAGGGGTGGCAGCTTCCATCCTAAAGGGCATTAGTGACTCATGTAGGTTTTTATTTTAATCTGGCAGCTGTATTTTTGGAACTATTTTTATGAAAACCTGGCAGCTGTATTTTATAATCTGGCATGTGTATTTTTGCCATTCTGGTGCCAGCCCACAAATTCAATTTCATAACTTGCTGTGGTACGATTTGAAGTCACGACCTCTCGGTTAGTAGACCAGTGCCATAACTACTAGGCTACTGTACCCTCCTGGTTACATAGGGCCTCCTCCCATTATCTCTGAACTGGGGGCTCACTGAGCCACAGAGGGCAGGTGTTTTTTGCATCTGTCCCTTTTCCAGGTATTGCAAAATAAGAGGTGGAACTGTCAGGAATTGGAATTCCTGATAGTCCCATCTCTGGAGCCCCCAACATACTGTACACTTGAAATGTTCAAGCATACAGTACTTTAAACCAGTGGAAGTAGAGCCCACCTGAAACTGATCGGCCAATCTTTATGAAGAACCAGGGCAGGATCAACAGAGTATGGGCATCAAAGAGAGTGGAGAAGAGGTCTACCTGTAAAGGGGCACTTTGAGCTGAATCCACCATTTCTGCTGGATATGCCAGTGTCTAACGCAAGTAGTTGCCCACCACCATGTATTACTGCCTGCTCCCCAACTAGCGGGTCCCCCAGCTACACCTATACTGGCACAGGAGCCTGCCAACTATGTGTGAATGACCTGACCTGCCTGCAATGACCCAGATCCTTCTTTATCATCTATCTCACCTGTGAAAGCCTGTGATAAGGCTCTTTGAGCCAATCTCCATATCTTGTAATAAAATGTTAAGGTATAAAAAATTACAGAAACTGAGTTGAAACTGGCCTAACTTATTTCACATGGAACCCTTACGAGCCAATAGATGGCTCGTAAGGGTTCCAGTCTGAGGTGGATTCCAGTCTGAGGTGGATTCAAAACTAAATCTCAGAAGTGAAAGGATAATGACCAACTCACTCCACCACTCAGTCTTGTTATTTCTTTATTATTTGGTAAATTCTAATATAAGAGGATCTGCATTTAAATGTGTTCACAAGAAAATAGACAGGAAACTGGTTAAGCATTTATTGGACACATACTGGGAACAACGAGACAGTCTGTGGGGAAAATCATGATTTGGACTTTGGGTTGGGGAGGCTCTGAAAGCATTATCACATTAACACTACTGCAATCTGTGGTACAGCGATGTGCCAAAGCTCTTATAAGTAGTATTAAAGAGCAATGTATCTTCATCTTCATGATAAACTGTTCAATATATACCTATTTCTTTACAAGTGGGCAATGTAATGATGTAAATCACATAAATAATCATCATACTTATGTGTGACAAAAATAACTCACGGCTCCTCCCTCTTCACACCCCCCCCCCCACACCACCTAAGAAAAATGTCTGCTGAACACTATACCTTGTCCAGGGTAATACATTTTTTTCTTCCGACTTTTCCTCTCCTCTCATGAAGCCAGTAATTCATGCTGGGTAAAAAGAGAGACGTACATTTATGTAAAGCCTTCCATGACCTCAGGATGTCCCAAAGCCAATGAAGTATTTTTTTGAAATGCAGTCACTGTTGTAATGTAGGAAACCTGACAGCCAATTTGCGCACAGCAAGATCCCACAAACAGCAATGTGATAATGACCAGATCATCTGTTTTAGTAATGTTGGTTGAGGGATAAAGGTACAATCACATGGTCACCAGTCTCTGTCTGGTACCACACCCAAGTGGTCATTCTTCATGTGTGCGCTTAACTGTTGAGTGCCAGCAGGATATGTTGGCCAGTGAGGGAATTGTAGTGAAGCCTGATCCTGTCCTCACTTAACATTCACATGTGTCTTCCCAGCACTGGATAGTAATCAGGAGCGGAAATACCGTCCAATGTTTCTCCTACAGCTCAGTGGCATTGTGTTCAATTGTAGTGACCTTACTGCTAGCCTGACTGAGATCAGCTAAGTCAGCATAGACCAGAATTTGAACCTGGTCCAAGTTTCACATTGGCTAGTGCCTGGTGCCTTTGGCAACTGAACGATCGGGAGATCTACTAACACCTAGGTTGGCAGTGCCCAATCTAATTTCACATTGAACCCTTACAGACAAAAGAGACTTTCATCCTATCGGTCTGTACAGGACAGTGACTAACCCACTCCACCACTCAGTCCTGTTACTTATTATCTGGCAAAGTTTACTATCTGAACAATTTCATTGTTTCAATACTTTTTTTGCGCGTGTTTTCACTTAAACTGACAGGAAAATGGACAGCTATTTATAAGAAATACATTAGGAGCAATTGCACAGATTATAGGGAAAAAAATGATGGTGATTTGGGAACTCTGGATCTGGAAGGTTCTGAAATTATTATCATATTATCACTGCTACAATCTGTGCCAGACTGATGTGCCAAGATTCTTCTGAGTTTTATTAAACGAGCAATGTACAATCTTTGTGATAAAGTGCTCAACAAACATTTATTTCTTTGCAAGCACACAATGTATTGATGTAAATCACATCAAAATGAGCAGCGCCGTGCCCCTTCTATATAATCAAAATAGCCCCCAAACTCCTCTAGCTTCTAGCAGGGTTGTAGGGCTGGAGGAGATTACAGAGATAGAGACAGGTGAGGCCTTGCAGGGATTTGAAAATATGGATGAGAATTTTAAAATCAAGGCACTCCCGGACACGGAGCCAATGTAGGTCAGCGAGCACAGGGATGATGGGTGAATGGGACTTGGTGTGAGTTAGGATACGGGCAGCAGAGCTTTGGATGAGTTCAAGTTTATGGAGGGTGGAAGATGGGAGGTTGGCCAGGAGAGCATTGGAATAGTCAAGTCTAGAGGTAACAAAAACATGGATGAAAGTTTCAGCAGCGGATGAGCTGAGGCAGAGGCAGAGACGGGCAATGTTATGGAGGTGGAAGTAGGCGGACTTGCTGATGGAGCAGATATGTGGTTGGAAGCTCATCTCAGGGTTAAATAGGACACCAAGGTTGCGAACGGTCTGGTTCAGTCTCAGATAGTGGCCACGGAGAGGGATGGAGTTGACGTTTAGAGAATGGAGTTTGTGGCAATCACTCCATAATCTCCACTGTTCTAAAACAGCCCCAATTTTTCAAATCTTTATTTCTACTGTCTCATACTAGGCAGCATCCAAGTGAGTCTGCATTGAAGTGTCCTTACAGGTGTCAGGTGTGACTCAGTGGCAACACTCTCCCCTCTGGGTCAGAAGGTTGTGGGTTCAAGTCCCATTCAAGGGGCTTGTGTATAAAATCTAGGCGGATACTCCAGTGCAGTACTGAGGGAGTTGCTCTCAGGTGGATGTAAACGATCCTGTAGCACTATATTCTCAAAGAAGAGTAGGGGAGTTCTACCTGGTGTCTTGACTAATACTTATCCCTCAATCAACACCACTAAATACAGATGATCTCATTGTTGTTTGTGGGAGCTTGCTGTGTGCAATTTGGCTGCTGCATTTCCTACATTACAACAGTGACTACACTTCAAAAGTATTTCATAAGCTGTAAAGCACTTTGGGATGCCTGAGGTTGTGAATGATGCTATATAAATGCAAGTCTTTCTTTTCTTTCAGTGCCCTGACCGAGATCAGTTATCCCAGCGCAGGCCACAGATTGAATCTGGTACCTTTCCTGGACTGGGGGGTTGGTGTGTAGTCCCTTTACCAGTTGCAAACCATCAGGGGAGCCCTCCCAATAAGGAAACGGTGCAAAGCGAGTGAAATACCGTGCAACAGGCAAAGGGTTAAAGCAGGGCTTCGTACCAATCAGCAAGAAGGAGGGGCGGAGTTGCACTGCAAACAGGAAAGAGGGAATAACAGAAATCCACGAGAATCTGGGCTCCAGATATTGAACCTTGCACAGGAGTGAATGAAATACATGTTTAAAACTATATGATTGCAGTACTGCTCGCTCCGTGTGCAAACTGGAAGAAGGTAAAGAGAGAAACCAGGAGCTAATTCACAGCTTCCTGTTGAATGAAAAATTAATTTGCAGTCATACAGCTACTGAGCGATTCGCAATTTCAGATGCAATATATATATTATTGTCAAATACATCGATCGTTGCCTGGCAAGGAGATTAAAAAATTCAAACGTTCAAATCTAGGAAAGATCCATTTTGACAAAAGTTTTGCACTGAATGCACTTCAGTAATTATGCTGCAAAACAGTTGGACGTGTTTATAGAAAGGGGCATTTAACTGTAACTTACCATTTATATATAAGTAGTTGGCTGTTTTAAGCACGATTACACTCATATAGTTTGTTAAAATAAACAGGATGCGTGGGCTAATTCGCCCCTTTATTTTTCCATAACTCCAGCGCGGTGCTGTGTGGAAGTGGACAAGTCGGGGCATGTACCTTAGAGAGAGAATGGGCCAGCAAACTCACTGCTCATTTTACTTCTATTTACTAATGTGAAGGGGCCCTCAGCTATTAACGATGATGCTGGGTGGTGAGGTGGAGTTTTATTGCCTCCCAAAAACTTGGGGAGGACTGTGATTAATTATGTAACAGGTGGAGGAGGTTTAACTTCATAAAACTGACGAGCATCTTCCAGTGGGTGGATGAATAGAGGGACCGACCACACTTCTACTGAGCTATACATCGTTCCTATACATTTAATAGACCATAATTGCCCTTGAAAAATTATGAGGCAAGTCCTGTTTGTCCAGTATGGTGCTAAAAGTGATATGTGATTTTCTCTCTGTCCAAATGGTGCCAAACTATTTTTCATAGTGTGTAATCTCTTACAACAAACAATAACAGCATGCATTTATATAGCGTCTTTAACATAGTAAAACATCTCCAGGCGCCTCACAGGAGTGTTAACCAACAAAATTTGACACAGAGCCACATAAGGAGATGTGTCTTGGTCAAAGAGGCAGGTTTTAAGGAGCGTCTTAAAGGAGGAGAGAGAGGTAGAGAGGCGGAGAGGTTTAGGTTGGGAATTCCAGAGCATAGGGCCTGGGCAGCTGAAGGCACTGCCGCCAATGGTGGAGCGATGAAAATCGGGGATGAGGAAGAGGCCAGAATTGGAGGAGCGCAGCGATCTCGGAGGGTTGTAAGGCTGGAGGGTGACATACCCTTTCTTCATCCCTTTCCCAGCTCCCTGGGTCATATAGCAAGAGTTTCTATAGTTATATAAAAAGAAAAAGGGTGGCTAAGGCAAACGTAGGTCCCTTAGAGGATGAGACTGGGAAATTAATGGTGGGAAACATGGAGATGGCAAAAATGCTGAACAAATATTTTGTTTCAGTCTTTACGGTAGAGGACACTAAGAATATCCCAACACTGGACAAACAGGGGGCTCTGGGGGGGAGGAGCTAAATACGATTAAAATCACTGAGGAATTGGTACTCAGTAAATTAATGGGACTAAAGGTGGATAAATCCCCTGGACCTGATGGCTTATATCCTAGGGTCTTGAGGGAAGTGGCAGTGGGGATTGTGGATGCTTTGGTAATAATTTTCCAAAATTCTCTGGACTCGGCAAAGGTCCCGGCACATTGGAAAACTGCTAATGTAACACCCTTATTTAAAAAGGGTAGTAGGCAGAAGGCTGGAAATTATAGACCAGTTAGCCTAACATCTGTGGTGGGTAAAATTTTGGAGTCTATTATTAAGGAGACAGTAGCGGAACATTTGGATAAATATAATTTAATAGGACAAAGTCAGCATGGCTTTATGAAGGGAAAGTCATGTCTGACAAATTTGCTTGAGTTCTTTGAGGACATAACGTACAGGGTGGATAAAGGGGAACCAGTGGACGTAGTGCATTTAGACTTCCAGAAGGCGTTCGACAAGGTGCCACATAAAAGATTATTGCTCAAGATAAAGAATCACTGGATTGGGGGTAATATTCTGGCATGGGTGGAGGATTGGTTATCTAACAGGAAGCAGAGAGTTGGGATAAATGGTTCATTCTCGGACTGGCAACCAGTAGCCAGTGGTGTTCCGCAGGGGTCGGTGCTGGGTCCCCAACTCTTTACAATCTATATTAACGATTTGGAGGAGGGGACCGAGTGTAACATATCAAAGTTTGCAGATGATACAAAGATGGGAGGGAAAGTAGAGAGTGAGGAGGACATAAAAAACCTACAAGGGGATATAGACAGGCTGGGTGAGTGGGCGGAGATTTGGCAGATGCAATACAATATTGGAAAATGTGAGGTTATGCACTTTGGCAGGAAAAATCAGAGAGCAAATTATTATCTTAATGGCAAGAAACTGGAAAGTACTGCAGTACAAAGGGATCTGGGGGTCCTTGTGCAAGAAAATCAAAAAGTTAGTATGCAGGTGCAGCAGGTGATCAAGAAGGCCAACGGAATGTTGGCTTTTATTGCTAGGGGGATAGAATATAAAAACAGGGAGGTATTGCTGCAGTTATATAAGGTATTGGTGAGACCGCACCTGGAATACTGCATGCAGTTTTGGTGTCCATACTTAAGAAAAGACATACTTGCTCTCGAGGCAGTACAAAGAAGGTTCACTCGGTTAATCCCGGGGATGAGGAGAGGTTGAGTAGATTGGGACTCTACTCATTGGAGTTCAGAAGAATGAGAGGCGATCTTATTGAAACATATAAGATTGTGAAGGGGCTTGATCGGGTGGATGCGGTAAGGATGTTCCCAAGGATGGGTGAAACTAGAACTAGGGGGCATAATCTTAGAATAAGGGGCTGCTCTTTCAAAACTGAGATGAGGAGAAACTTCTTCACTCAGAGGGTAGTAGGTCTATGGAATTTGCTGCCCCAGGAAGCTGTGGAAGCTACATCATTAAATAAATTTAAAACAGAAATAGACAGTTTCCTAGAAGTGAAGGGAATTAGGGGTTACGGGGAGCGGGCAGGAAATTGGACATGAATTTAGATTTGAGGTTAGGATCAGATTAGCCATGATCTTATTGAATGGCGGAGCAGGCTCGAGGGGCCGATTGGCCTACTCCTGCTCCTATTTCTTATGTTCTTATGTCTCCTAGAGCCAAAAGCTGTGACAAATGTGTAAATGGTTTGTTCCCAGGTCAAGGTTAAAGTGGGCCCAAACAACCTGGCATATTGGTATGGCCCTTAAACTATTGTGCTTCATTCAGTTCCGCTTGTCTTGGTAAGACGGCAATTTTTTTTTGCATTGGCTGTTTGCGTCCTCACCATACTTGCTAAGAGATTTGAGCATGAGGTTAGAGTGAGCTTGCAGCCCCTCTCTCAGCTACGTTTGTGTATGCCATGCTCCTGCTTTAGACTGACCCTGCCTGCCTGCTGTTGCTGATGCCTTCTTTCAACTTGAATATGAGCAGGTAAATGTTTTCCATATCTTTGACACAAAAGTCCCAATTTTAACTCTGGACGTGAATCGGGCAGGTGGCAATTTTAACACCCGGCCTCACCTGCACGGGCCCAATCAGACTCCCGCTCAAACCCAGTGAGAAGGGCTATCTGGTCGACGGGTGGGAGCGAGATTTTGGGCAGCAGGAGGCCGCTGCCTGGGAACCAAATGAACAGTCTCTGGCACTCGAGTAAATACACAGGAGGCACGTTGGGAGTGCATTGCAGTGGGTGGAGGGGGAGCTAAATTCGGGGCAAGGGGAGGCCCAAGGTTTCCTTGTGGGGTCCAGAGGAGGATTCCTGCGATACTTAGTTATCGGGGTCGTAACTGCGTCATTGGTGCCCGATTTAAATATATTTGTGGGCCCCTTCCCTGTCTGTAGCAGGCGCCCGAGCCACCTCCGAAAAGGACGTGGTTAAATGGTGGCAGGCGGGAGCACCAGCGGGAACGCGGCAGTAAGAACGCTGCTGCTATTTTAACCACCTGTTTCCGGGCAGGGTTAAAATTGGGCATAAGGAGGCTGCACCACAGAGAGGGAAGAAGCAAACTGATTGGAGCATAGCCATGCCTGCTGTGAAATCACAGTCAGACCACATCCATGAATTGGACAAAACCAAAAAAAAAACATGAAAAGTAAAGGCAATACTACACCTTCATGTAAAAGTTGTGTAATAAAGCAAGGTCTTCCAATACAAATTCAAATTTTGACTTCCAACCAGATGATCTTCCAAAGTTCTCTAGATTCTAGAACGGTCCCAGTGGACTGGAAGGTAGCAAATGTTACCCTGCTATTCAAGAAGGGAGGGAGAGAGAAAACAGGGAACTACGGGCCAGTTAGCCTGACATCGGTCATTGGGAAAATGCTGGAATTCTTAAGGAAGTGGTAACAGGGCACTTAGAAAATCATAATATGATTAGGCAGAGTCAACATGGTTTTATGAAGGGGAAATCGTGCTTGACAAATTTATTTGAGTTTTTTGAGGATGTAACTAGCAGGGTAGATAAGAGGGAACCAGTGGATGTAGTATATTTGGATTTTCAAAAGGCATTTGATAAGGTGCCACATAAAAGGTTGTTACACAAGGTAAGGGCTCATGGGGTTGGGGGTAATATATTAGCATGGAGAGAGGATTGGTTAAAGGACAGAAAACAGAGTAGGGATAAACGGATCATTCTCAGGTTGGTAGGCTGTAACTAGTGGGGTGCCACAAGGATCGATGCTTGGGCTGCAGCCATTTACAATCTATATTAATGACTTAGATGAAGGGACCGAGTGTAATGTATCCAAGTTTGCTGACGATACAATGTTAGGTGGGAAAGTAAACTGTGAGGAGGACACAAAGAATCTGCAAAGAGATGTAGACAGGTTAAGTGAGTGGGCAAGAAGGTGGCAGCTGGAGTATAATGTGGGGAAATGTGAGGTTATTCACTTTGTTAGGAAGAATACAAAAACAGAATATTTTTTAACTGGTGAGAAACTATTAAATGTTAGTGATCAGAGAAACTTGGGGTCCTCGTACAAGAAACTCAAAAAGTTAGCATGCAGGTACAGCAAGCAATTAGGAAAACAAATGGCATGTTGGCCTTTATTGCAAGGGGGTTGGAGTACAAGAGTAATGAAGTCTTACTACAGTTGTACAGGGCTTTAGTGAGACCTCACCTGGAGTTATGCATACAGTTTTGGTCTCCTTATCTAAGGAAGGATGTACTTTCCTTGGAGGCAGTGCAACAAAGGTTTACTAGATTAATTCCTGGGATGAGAGGGTTGTCCTATGAAGAGAGGTTGAGTAGAATGGGCCAATACTGTCTGGAGTTTAGAAGAATGAGAGGTGATCTCATTGAAACATATAAGATTATGAGGGGGCTTGACAGGGTAGATGCTGAGAGATTGTTTCCCCTGGCTAGAGAGTCTAGAACTAGGGGGTATAGTCGCAGGGTAAGGGGTCGGTCATTCAAGACTGAGGTGAGGAGGAATTTCTTTATGCAGAGGGTTGTGAATCTTTGGAATTCTCTACCCCAGAGGGCTGTGGATGTTGAGTCATTGAGTGTATTCAAGGCTGAGATAGATAGATTTTTGGACTTTAGGGGAATCAAGGGATATGGGGATTGGGCAGGAAAGTGGAGTTGAGGTTGAAGATCAGCCATGATCTGATTGAATGGCGGAGCAGGTTCGAGGGGCCGTAAGGCCGACTCCTGTTTCTTATGTTCTTTTGTGTAACTGGAGCAGAGCAGAGAAGATTAAGAGGAGATTTAATGGAGGGTTTTAAAATTATGATGGTTTTTATTCGGGCAAATAGAGATTGACTGTTTCCTCTGATTGTGGAGTCAGTGATGAGAGGTCATAAATTCAACATTGTCAGTGAGCGTGAGGGAAGGGGTTAGAAGAAATGTCTTTAAGCAGCAAGTTGTTGAAGCATGGACTGCTTTGCAACAGGGAGTGGTTGAGGCAGAAACCCCTGCATCTTAAGGGAAAATTGGATAAATTGTTTGAAGCAGAGGAACAAACAGAACAGGATGTGTGATTAGTTTTGGAAGCCCCCCCTCCAAACAGCTGCCATGACCCCATGGATTGAAAGGCCTCCTGTGCTATAAAATTCTGTGGTACCCTGAAGCTTGTAATCTTAGAACTGCAATAATGGAAACTTGGGTTAAAATAAATGATTTTGAGGAAAACATATTTAAAAACAACTGAAGAATGGGGGAATCAGTGGTAAATTGAACAATCAAAATGACAAAGTGAAGGAATAATTTTAGTATTTTTAGAATAATATCAGTATTTTTGTTTTATCGACTGCATTGTAAATTAATATTTTCTGTGGTGAATTTGATGGAGTTGGTGCTTATGTTTTTCTGTGATCTATCTATGCAGGAAATTTACTCGTGCTCTCCCCTTGCCTTTTAAAATATAACAAAGAAGTTTACAGAATGAGTTCTCGTCTTTAAATCCTACAGTGATGAATTTCACGGGATGCTTTCCCCACCTTTTTAAAAACAAACCACAATTATGAAGTTTGCTGAACAAATGCTCTTCGATTTTCTAAAATTACACAGTGATGATCTTTTCCTAACTGGGCTCCCCTTGCCTTTAGGAATTTTACAAAACACTCTCCCCTTGACTTTTTTTTTAAAATCCCGCAATGATGAACTTTAGTGCATGTTTTCTCTTATTATTAAAAATAAAATAATCAGCAAAAGTAAAAAAATTGGTCGAGTTAAAGATTACAGAGTGGAGTCATAGCTTACACGGTACTCGTAGCTAGGTTTCCTTTCTTAACCAATTTCACTTTGACCACTACCACCAGGAAGTGTGCAAGATGACCTGGTGGTAACCCACCCCTCCCCATTCACATGGGGGAAGACACTTTGCTTTTACTTGACATGTACCCACATCAGCAACTCAGAGAGGAGGGGGTGACACAATCTACCTGATCGAGATGCTGCTCATTGGTGCTTCAAAGCACTGCACCTCTATATGGATGAAAAAAAATCTGTTCATTACTAAAAAGTAAGATAATTGCACAGAAACAACCATCGCAATTGCCCAATTTCCAAATATACATGAATTGTTATGTGTTTGATTTGCAGGCTGAAAATCCTGATCAGTTCTTGGATATGTGAGGAAGGAGCCATTGGAAATGGGAACAAGATTAGAGCTTCTTGTTTTCTTGTCTCTGGTATGTATTGTTCTCCTACAGAAGCTTGTTCACCTTAGAGATTGAGTGTTGTAATAAGCTAGAAGGCTGATCATTCAGCTCAGGGACTCAGTGGCACACTTAGTGTGAGCACCAGGTACTTTCCCAGGTAACATGTCGCAAAGGTTGGATGCAGAAAGAAGCTTTGGCAGCTGGGCTGCAGTGTTTAATCCTCCCGCCCCTCGCTACCCAAGGTGGCAGTGAAAACATTTTCCAAAACTGGTCTCTTCTGTACTACTGTCAGCATTAACTTGGACTTGACAATTTCGGATCGCCCGATTTAAGTGATTATGAAGAGGGATCTCCGTTCGGAATGTAACCTTGTCTGTTCTCTCCACGGATGCTGTGCAATTCCAGCATTTTCTGGTTTTCTTTCGGGGACTACAGCCCCGATTTTAACTCTGCCTGCACGGTGCAGGGAACAGTGCAGGCAGATTGCGGGGGTCGGGGGTCGGGGTAGAGGTTAAATAGATGGCCTGGATGCTACCCGCGACCTTCTCAAAGAGTTCACGAACGCACCCCGGCCATTTTAACTTCTGGGTTTTCAGGGGGCATCGAGGTCACCCACCACAGGCAGGTGTGTGGGGGGGGGGCCTCATAAATAATTAAACGTTGGACTTTGAATTATATCATGGGACTCCAACGCCAATTTAACACTGAGATACATGAATTGCCACACAGTCCCAGAGGCACCAGCAAAAGTTGGTGGCAATCAGGATCATGGCCAGAAGAGGCCCATGTAAGTTGTTTTAAAAAAAGATGTTTTTACTGTTTTCTTGTGGGCCAGGAGAAGCAAAGGTGCTCCTCTTGGCCAAACGAAGAGACCTTGAGCCTCCTCTGTTTTTGGCTCCCCTCCTTCCCTCCGGCCCCCCCAAAACCGTGATCATGTCGGACTGACCTCCCTCCCTCCCTCGCTTACTTAAGTCGCCGGGGACCGCACAGCCGCGTGATTTCTTGCTCCCACCAACCGGTCTCTCAAGACATTCTCCGCCGATGTCGGGCAGGAGTCAGTGCGGGGAAATTAAAACGAGGCCTGGGAGCTAAAATGGTCGGGGCCTTACACTGTGGGGAGATTGGTTGGGGGGGGGTTGCTGGGCGGATTGCCACCCGTGTCAGCCCCTGTATGCCACACTTAGTCCCTGGGGCTTCCGAGTTTCCCTCCTCTCAATCGACACACGAGCCCGATTTTTAATAAAATGAAATTTTAAATAAAGAATGTACCCGAGCCTCGTCAGGCCGCGATCCTCCTTGGTGCAAGCCGCCAGTTCCGGCAGCGTGCTCGCTTTGTGCAACTTATGGCATCCTGCTCCGAGTTAAGATATTGGACCCCGATATTTAAATATTTATGAGGTCAGCCTGTGGAGTGCGGCCTCTATGCTCCCAAAAACCTGAGAGTTAAAATGTCGGGGGGGAGGGGGGGGTGGTGACATTGTGGGAACGCAGCGTGTAGCGCCCGGCTGACGATTTAACCCCCTGCACTTACCGTTCCTGCCACGTGGGCAGGGTTAAAATCGGGGCTAGAGATTCATTGAATGCAGACCTTCTAATCCATTGCCAAAATATCCCACTGGAGATAGAAATAAAATACACACAAGGGTTGGTTCTGGCCTGAATTGTTATTCTATTTTGCTCCTTGGAGCAGCTGGCTATGTGATGGTCCATCCAGTCTATTTGGGTACTCATTTGTTAAGGCGCCCTTAATCCAGTTGGATCTTATGAATGTTGCTCGTTTTGGAATGGTGTGGTGGTGTCTTCTTATCATATTTCACATCTCATGTTGGAACTGCCAATGCTCGATGTTTTGTAATTGGAACTGTCATCACCATCAAAGAATTGATTTATTCTTGTTTGCTTTGTCTCAATGTAAAATCTTAAATCAATATTTTTTTGAAAAAGAAATGGTCCAACTCCTGATTCAGCAGTCAGTAGAGGGATACTTGCTTTGTGCCAAGAAAATTCCTGGAGGACAATATAACATCCATCATTTGTGTTTTCTAACTCCTCCTTTAGCCTCTCGGTGTTCTCACCAATATGAGGGACTGCCAGGAAAATGAGTTTTGGGCTGTCGATGGAAACTGCAAATTTTGTAGAGAGTGTGGACCTGGAATGGAACTATCAGAGGTATGGAATTCCACAGCCAGCTGGTGATTGAGTCCACTCAAATATGAGGATATTTCACAACTACTATCGATGACTGATGGAGTCTAATGACTGAGATAAGGCAAATGTAACAAAACAATAGTCATGACAGCCTAACAAGTTTACGCTTTAAGAGAATTATTTCTAAGAAAGAGCAGATTGCCTGCATTCCCTTTTCTTCTTGAACTGTGCTAACAATTAAATGATTCACTTTCGATTGTGAGCTAGATATAAATTTTGTTAATGCTAGATGTAGTTTCACATTACAGTTCCCACTGCTTATAACGGTAAATGGTGAGAGAACATATTGGAGTAAGTGGTGCGCGTCTTTGCTATAGTGCTTTGAGCTATTTAAAATGGCAAATTAAATAAATTGTTAAAACTGATATACTATTAATCATTGTATCTATTGCACAGTGTACAGGTCGCTGAAATATGCTGGAGCAGTACAAAAGTTAACAGCATTATCCTGATGGCAACTTGTGAACGTTAACATGGCAAAGCCTCCCATATCTTGTCTCTAGCCACGTACTCCAATATCACAACAGTGAGAACTATGTAGAATTGCATAGAATTTCCAGCACAGAAACCGGGCATTCGGCCCAACTGGTCTATACTGGTGTTTATGCTCCACACGCGCCTCCTCCCACCTTCATCTAACCCTATCAACATGTCTTTCTATTCTTTTCTCGCTCATGTACATATCTAGATTCCTCTTAAATACATCTATGCTAATTGCCTCAACTACTCCACTTGGTAGCGAAATCCACAGTGTCACCACTCATAGATTCATAGAAATTTACAGCATAGAAGGAGGCCATTCGGCCCATCGCGTCTGTGCCGGCCACAAAAGAGCCATCCAGCCTAATCCCACTTTCTAGCTCTTGGTCCCTGGCCTTGTAGGTTGTGGCACTTCTAAGTGCATACCCAAGAACTTTTTAAATGTGATGAGGGTTTCTGCCTCTACCACCCTTTCAGGCAGTGAGTTCCAGACCCCACCACCCTCTGGGTGAAAACATTTTTCCTCAACTCCACTCTAATACTTCTACCAATTACTTCAAATCTATGCCCTTTAGTTTTTGACCTCTAATCTAAGGGAAATAGGTCCTTCCTGTTCACTCTATCTAGGCCCCTCATAATTTTGTATACCTCAATTAAATCTCCCTGCAGCCTCCTCTGTTCCAAAGAAAACAACCTCAACCTATCCAATCTTTCCTCATAGCTAAAATTCTCCAGTCTGGCAACATACTCGTAAATCTCCTCTGTATCCTCTCTAGTGCAATCACATCTTTCCAATAATGTGGTGACCTGTACTCAGTTCTCTAGCTGTGGCTTAACTAGTGTTTTATACAGTTCCAGCATAACCTCCCAGCTCTTATATTCTATGCCTCGGCTAATAAAGGAAAGTATTCCATATGCCACCTTAACCACCTGTCCTTATCTACCTGTCCTGCTACCTTCAGGGATCTGAGGACATGCACTCCAAGGTCCCTCTGCTCCCCTACACTTCTCAGTATCCTACCATTTATTGTGCACTCCCTTGCCTTGTTTGCCCTCCCCACATGCATTACCTCACACTTCTCCGGATTGAATTCCATTTGCCACTTTTCTGCCCACCTGACCAGTCCATTAATACCTTCCTGTAGTCTACAGCTTCCTTCCTCACTATCAACCACACAGCCAACTTTTGCATCATCTGCAGACTTCTTAATCATGCCCCCTACATTTAAATCTAAATCATTGATTGATACTACAAAAAGCAATGGACCTTGTACTGAGCCCTGCGGAACCCCACTGGAAACAGGTTTTCAGTCACAAAAACACCCGTCAACCATTATCCTTTGCTTGCTGCCACTGGATCCAACTTGCCACTTTCCCTTGGATCCCATGGGCTTTTACTTTTCTGACCAGTCTGCCTTGTGGGACCTTGTCAAAAGCCTTGCTAAAATCCATGTAGACTACTTCAAACGCGCTACTCTCATTGACCCTTCTTGTTACCTCCTCAAAAAATTCAATCAGGTTAGTCCAACACGACCTTCCCTTGACAAATCCATACTGACTGTCCTTGATTAATCCGTGCCTTTCTAAATGACGATTAATACTGTCCCTCAGAATTTTTTCCCATAATTTGCCCACCACCCAGGTTAGGCTGACTGGCCTGTAATTACTTGGTCTATCCCTTTCTCCCTTTTTAAACAATGGTACAATGTTAGCAGTCCTCCGGCACGATACTTGTAGCCAGAGAGGATTGGAAAATGATGGTCAGAGCCTCCGCTATTTCCTCCCTTGCTTCTTTTAACAGCCTGGGATACATTTCATCTGGGCACTTTCAATTATGCTAAATCCCTTAATACTTCCTCTCTCACTATGTTTATCCCATCCCAATATTTCACACTTCTCCTCCTTAACTATAATATCTGCATAGTCTCCCTCTTTTGTGAAGACAAATGCAAGGTGTTCATTAAGAACCATACCCACGTCTCCCGCCTCCACACACAGGTTACCTCATTGGTCTCTAATAGGCCCTATCCTCTTGCACTTTATGTATTTATAAAACATAGAGTCATAGAGTTATACAGCACGGATAGAGGCCCTTCGGCCCATCGTGTCCGCGCCGGCCATCAGCCCTGTCTACTCTAATCCCATATTCCAGCATTTGGTCCGTAGCCTTGTATGCTATGGCATTTCAAGTGCTCATCCAAATGCTTCTTGAATGTTGTGAGGGTTCCTGCCTCCACAACCCTTTCAGGCAGTGAGTTCCAGACTCCAACCACCCTCTGGGTGAAAAAGTTCTTTCTCAAATCCCCTCTAAACCTCCCGCCTTTTACCTTGAATCTATGTCCCCTTGTTATAGTACCCTCAACGAAGGGAAAAAGCTCCTCAGTATCCATCCTATCTGTGCCCCTCATAATTTTGTACACCTCAATCATGTCCCCCCTCAGCCTCCTCTGCTCCAAGGAAAACAAACCCAATCTTCCCAGTCTCTCTTCATAGCTGAAGCGCTCCAGCCCTGGTAACATCCTGGTGAATCTCCTCTGCACCCTCTCCAAAGCGATCACATCCTTCCTGTAGTGTGGCGACCAGAACTGCACACAGTACTCCAGCTGTGGCCTAACCAGTGTTTTATACAGCTCCATCATAACCTCCTTGCTCTTATATTCTATGCCTCGGCTAATAAAGGCAAGTATCCCATATGCCTTCTTTACCACCTTATCTACTTGTTCCGCCGCCTTCAGGGATCTGTGAACTTGCACACCAAGATCCCTCTGACCCTCTGTCTTGCCTAGGGTCCTCCCATTCATTGTGTATTCCCTTGCCTTGTTAGTCCCTCCAAAGTGCATCACCTCGCACTTTTCCGGGTTAAATTCCATTTGCCACTGTTCCGCCCATCTGACCAACCCATCTATATCGTCCTGCAGACTGAGGCTATCCTCCTCGCTATTTACCACCCTACCAATTTTTGTATCATCAGTGAACTTACTGATCATACCTTTTACATTCATATCCAAGTCATTAATGTAGACCACAAACAGCAAGGGACCCAGCACCGATCCCTGTGGTACCCCACTGGCCACAGGCTTCCAGTCACAAAAACAACCTTCGACCATCACCCTCTGCCTTCTGCCACTAAGCCAGTTTTGTATCCAAAGTGCCAAGGCACCCTGGATTCCATGGGCTCGTACCTTCTTGACCAGTCTCCTGTGCGGGACTTTATCGAAGGCGGCACTAACGGCTTGCCTTGGGTTTGCCTTGATTTTACTTGCCTTGATTTTACTTGCCAATATTTTTATTCACGTGTAAAGAAGCTTCTCCTGAATTCCTTATTGGATTTATTAGTGACTATCTTGTATTAATGTCCCCTAGTTATAGTTCCGCTTCAGCCCAAAATAACCGACGCGTTTAATGTATTATAAGCGACACCTTTGTAATTGACTTCATTGGTAACGGCAAATGGTTAGCACCATTTGCCCGATTTGGCGGTTGCCCATGATAAGCGTGCACAGATTAAGTGGTGGGGACTGTATTAATTAATTTAGAAACACATCTTTAAACTCCAGCCGTGAATTCTGCGGAGGTTCTCCTGCTTGTCCGCCATTACTTAGACAGAAGAGCCGTGGAAGCCCCAAATGTAAAACGCCTAAAAGCCGTTAGTGCCGTTTTCTTCCAGTTTAACCGCGGCTGTTCCAGCAAAGTTACGGCGAGCAAACAAGAGAAACCTTTGTAGAAATTAACCGCCACATTCTTTCAGAGGTGAAAGCAACGTTCGGCCAGAGGTGACCCATCACCTCCCGGAGGAATCAAAACATTGTTGCCGTCTTGTGAGCGGAGAGAGCTAATCCTTCATTACCCTTCATGTTGCAGAGCTCCTTATTTGGAGGTTTACAAAGTTGATGATTGTTGATTTATTCTTGCAGGACTGTGGTTTTGGAGTTGGGGTGGATGCGCAGTGTGTGACCTGCAGACCCAACAGGTACAAGGACAACTGGGGACAGCAGAAATGCAAACTGTGCCTCTCTTGTGCACTTGTGAATCGGATTCAGGAAACCAACTGCACAGTTTCTAGTAACGCTGTGTGTGGGAAATGCTTGCCAGGGTAAGTGTGAAGACAGAGACTGTCATCCTGTTCTTCAAGGTTTATTTTTCTGTGTTCGCTAATGTTAGCAAAAAAAGTTGCCATCCAATCCATTTTATACCTGGCAAGTTTTTTGCTAACAGCAAACAGAGGACTGGTGGATTGCAAATGTTACACGCCCGTTCAAAAAAAGGGAGTGGGATAAACCCGGCAACTACAGGCCAGTCAGCCTAATGTCGGTAGTGAGGAAATTTTTAGAGACAATAATCCAGGACAAAATTAATTGACACTTGGCAAAAGAACGGGTTAATAAATGAAAGCCAGCACGCGTTTGTTAAAAGGCAAATTGACTAACTTGATTCAGTTCTTTGAAGAAGTAACAGAGAGGATTGATGAGGGTAGTGCTTTTGATGTGTATACGGACTTTCAAAAGGCATTTGATAAATTACCATATAATAGACTTGTTAGCAAAATTGAAGCCATGGGATTAAAGGAGTAGTGGCAAAGTGGATACAAAATTGGCTAAGGAACAGAAAGCAGAGAGTAGTGGTGATCGTTTGTTTTTTCAGACGGTAAAGAAGTGTGCAGTGGTGTTCTCCAGGGGTCAGTATTAGGGCTACTGCTCTTTTTTGATATATATTAGTCACCTGGACTTAGGTGTACAGGGCATAATTTCAAAGTTTGCAAATGACACGAAACTTGGAAATGTAGTAAGCAATGTGGAGGATAGTAACAGACTTCAGAAGAACATAGACAGACTGGTGAAATGGGCAAACACATGGCAGATGAAATTTAACACAAAGAAGTGTGAAGTGAGTCATTTTGGTAGGAAGAATGTGGAGAGGCAATATAAACTAAATGGTACAATTTTAAAGGGAGTGCAGGATCAGAGATATCTGGGGGTGTATGTACACAAAACTTTGAAGGTGTCAGGACAAGTTGAGAAGGCTGTTTAAAAAGCATACGAAATCCTTGGCTTTATAAATAAAAGGCATGGAGTACAAAAGCAAGGAAGTTATGCTAATCATTGGTTAGGCCCCAGCAAGAGTATTGTGTCTAATTCTGGACACTACACGTTAGGAAGGATGTCAAGGCCTTAGAGAGGACGCAGAGGAGTTTCACTAGAATGGTATCAGGGATGACTTTAGTTATGTGGAGAGACTAGAGAATCTGGGGTTGTTCTCCTTAGAACAGAAAAGGTTATGGGGAGATTTGATAGAGGTGTTCAAAATCATGAAGGTTTTGATAGAGTAAATAAGGAGAAACAGTTTCCACTGGCAGAAGGGTCAGTAACCAAAGGACACAGATTTAAGGTAATTGGCAAAAGAGGCGACATGAGGGAAAAAAATTTACGCAGTGAGTTGTTATGATCTGGAATGCGCTGCCTGAAAGGGTGGTGGAAGCAGATTCAATAATAATTTTCAAAAGGGAATTAGATAACTACTTGAAGTGGAAAAATTTGCAGGGTTATGGAGAAAGAGTAGGGGAGTGGGACTAATTGGATAGCTCTTTCAAAGAGCCGGCACAGACACGATGGATTGAATGGCCTCATTTAGTGCTGTATCATTTTGTGATTCTAGAGGAAAATATATTCATAAACAGAGGATTAGGAGGGACTTATTCATTGTGAATCACACAGGCTGTTTATGCACAATTATATGGAGAACAATCATTACATAGGGCTGGTTACAAGGCAGTAATCTCATAGGATTGAGTAAGTGCATATTAATTGCTTAAAAATAGGTATGTTTGCAGTTAACTAAGTGGGGGATGTCTTTTCTGCAGAACAGAACACTTTTCCAATTTGGGCACTTGATCTGAGTTTCAAGGACTCCCAGGTCAGGTTTAGCACAGCCAGCTGCAGAGTAAGATTCTGTGCACTGACGCAACAATAGAGCAGGGGGAGGAGGAGTTGTACTGGATGTTACATAAATGTGTTTGTGAAAATGTTCTCTGGCTGTTACCTTTAGCAAAATCATAAATGCATTTTTTTGGAACTTCCTCAAAGTCATCTTACTCTTCCAATCTCCAGGCTTTTAAAACTCTAGGTTAGTGTTAACCAATCACTAGTTCTTGGTTAACCTCGTATTCTCTCCTACCCATTTCAGCCTTGGTTGAGCCCCTGTGCTATGGGCCTTGGCCCTCTCCCAAGGTTTCTCAGTAAAACTGTGTTTGCCTTTTGCAGATTCTACAGGAAAACACGGCTTGGAGGATTACAGGACATGGAGTGCATTCCCTGCACAGATCCAGCTCCTCCCAGTGAATCTCAGTGTAAGTGACAGCTTCTCTCTTCATGTCTCGTACAGGGCTCGAGAATGTGCATAGTCCCGTGTGTTGTGAGAAACCCTACAAGAGATTGTGATGTGAAGCTGTGCACTGTGTGTGGTGGGGGTGGGGGTGGGGTGGGGGGGGGGTGGTGGTGTAGGGTTGCCAACTCTGGATGTATTCCTGGAGGTTTCATCACACGACCTCCTGCCTCCAAACGCCCAGCCCCCACATTCCCATCATTGGTTGCCGGACATATCCATCCTCACAGTGCACCACCTTCCCTATGATTGTTCTCTTGCGTTGCTTGTAGCAGTGTCCTGGAGATTAATCTTCAATTACTGGAAATTCCAGGACAATCCTGAAGGATTGGCAACCCTAGTTTGGTGGGTGGTAGGTGGGGGGGGGGGGGTTGCACTGCATTGTGCTGTAGAACAATAAAGACACAGGATCTGTGCCTACAATTCCCCCATATGGCAGGCTATTGACCTCACCTCCCTAGTACAGGGAGGTGTCAAACAGAGGTCAGGGCATTTCCCCACAGGGAGCGAGTGAAAACCACTATCATGTTTTGCAGTGACTATTAATAGAGTGGTACTGGCAGAGGCCTGGGAACAGGTTGTACATCCATTCTCTCAGCCAGGGATGGTACTTGGCACAGAGAGAAAAAAAAAGACAAAAATGTAAAACAGTTAATATCGGCAGCAAACATTTCTTGCACAGTTATCTTTTGAAAATTTTTTTTTTGCCAAAATGGAAACTTAGAATCACTTTGCTTCTGAACTGTGTTCTTTATGGGTAGAGGGCGGTGTCACAGAGGCTAGAAAAACCACAGGACAGTGTGTTAAATGGTTGACAGGCAACTTTCACCAATGATTTGAACTTCCTGCCATCCCAGTTCATACATAATGACCAAATGAGGTGAAAGGATAGTATCAAGCATCATGTTCTGCCTCTCTGCTGTCTACAGTAGTACACAGGTCCTGAGGCGCTTGGCTGAATGTGCAGGGAGTAATATTCATGTGACATCTAATATGTCAACATGATTATTCCAATATGAAATTGGGTGCACGGTGAGCGGTTTGCCGTTCTCAGACAGTAGTATCGATTACATATTTTTAAATTTACACATCTTTTAAGACATTGGTCATACCCTACCTATAAGGATGTGAGCATTTTTAAAAATATGTGTAAATAGTATTTTTGATCCCCTCCATTTCACATATTATCCTTGGCTGACAGAATGGATAGACAGCCTGACCTCCAGGCACCTGTTACAGGTCACTTGGAGATACACACGAGCAGCCGCAGAGATGTGGGGCTTGATTCACTGTGATCTTGCCCGAATTTGGTAAAAGCTGATTTTAAAGGTCCCTAAGTATGAAGGAAACTGGCTAAAAATGATCCTGATCAAGCTATACTCCCTCAGTGTCTCCGTGGGTAACTGCAATGTATGGAGTCGTACCAAATCGCACAGACCAGGAAAGTTCACTGTTCCATCTCTGGTCTGTGCTGAGTTAACGGATCTCAGCTGGATCTGTAATGGCCACACTACAATTGTCTTCTGGTGAGGGAGGGAAGAATCGGGCAGACATCCCACCCATGATTACTTTTCAGAGGCCTGTTAGAAAATGTAGGCTAAGTGCAGCCATTGCACGGAGACTCGCTTGATGGCCAGAGCATGGCCAATTCTGTGACTCACACCTCAGTCGAGTGAGCTTCGGTTTCAGTGAACTTACCCATGTGTGTTTGTGGGTCACGAGTAAGGAAAGGATCCGACTCAGCAGCAAATGGCCTGTCAACAATTACTTTCGAAGCTTGGGCAACGTAACGTAAGGTGCTGACACCCATGGAACTGGATGACATGAGTCACCAGCTCAGTAGAAAGATGAAGAAAATTGAGGAATTCAAAAGCCTGAATTTGGATTTCCTGCTCCATCTTACAGTTTCATCTCTGCTTCACAGGCACCTCCAGAACAAATGTGGTGAGGATCTTGAGTTCTGAACCACCTCCCTATGATGCCGCTCTCGTAGCTGTGATCTGTAGTGCCCTGACAACTGTCCTGATGGCCGTCCTGATCCTCTGTTTCATCTACTGCAGACAACTGATTGCAGAAAAGCAGAACAACGGTAATTAAAGTTAATCACTGCGTTTGCTCGTACTGGAAGTTATAGGTACTGGCGTCCGCTATGGCTCAGTGCTTGCACTCTCGCCTCTGAGTCAGTTCCTCTTAAGCCCCAAATACACTATCTTTCATGCTTTTCCTCATCGTAGAATCTTCACTGTGTTGAAATGAAGATTTACTGCACTCTTCGAATGCATTCGTTCCCAGGACATCTAAGCAGTCAGTCCCTCTTCCTTACAATCTACAGTATTTCAAACCCCAAGCTTGGCATTGCCTGATCACTATTTCTTGTTTTATTTTGTTTTCTTTCCTAGTCCTTTGGTCCCTTGATAGTGCACAACAGTGATTACACTTCAAAAGTACTTCATTGCCCGTAAAGCGCTTTGGGACTTCCTGAGGTCATGAAAGGCACTCTATAAATGCGAGTCTTTTTTCTTTGTTCTGCACTGAGCCTCTCTTAAGCCTCTCAAATAAAAAATCTTTCCACTTGGGTACAGCACTCTGGAACTTCAGCAGAATGCATCATACCACTGTGCCACCCAATGTGAATTCATTCATACAAATGCTTCACCTTTCAGGGCAACCGAGACCGCCAGTCGCTGAGAGAGCCAGAGTGGAATCTTCATGTTCTGAGGGACAGGTAGATGACACAAACATTGAAGGTTTGATTAAACACTATCAGAAGATCAGTGCTGGCAAGAATGCAGCACAACCTGCAGGTAAGAGAAGTCTATCATTCAATAATATGTCTAAGATGGCAGTCAGAATGTCTTATTACATGATATATACGGAAGTTCATACTCAGTTAGGCACCATAATCAGGCCCTGAAATTACGCTGTAGGATACTAATGTACAAACACTTGGCATGTTTGTATGAAATTCCTCTCTCTGCTATTTTAGCGGAGGTGTTCATGTATTTGGCATAATATGCTAAAGAAAGAGAGAATTTTACATTTATGTAGTGCCCAATCATGTTCCCAGCATGTCCCAAAGTGTTTCACATAAGCAAATGTGACAAGTCAGTTTGTGCACACAAGGTCCCATAAACAGCAAATGAGAGGAATAACCAGTTAATTTGTTTTTGACGACGTTGGTTGAAGGAGGGTTTTTTTTTTGTCAGGACGCAAGAAGAACCCTCTGATCATCTTCAAATAATGGCATGGGGTCTTTAACTTCCATCAGAACCTTGGTTTAACATGTCATTCAAAGGTTGGCACCTCCAAAAGTGCAGCATTCCCTCGGTACTACATTGAAGTTTCAGTCTAAATATGGGCTCCAGTCCTGGAGTGGTACTTGAACCTACAACCTTCTACATCAGAGGTGAAAGTATTGTCAACTGAGCCCTGTTGACACTTGGTAGATTTAACTAATAACTAGTGGATATGCTGTCGTTTTGCTCATAGGAGGAAATACTTTTGTCATTTAATCATTTGTGTGAGATGCTAGAGCATGTTATTACACAATTGTGCACTGAAATTGTAAGACTAAGCTCCTAGCTTGGAGTCTCACTCAATGGGAGCGCAGATTAGAGAATCAGAAGTGGAGGTCAGCACATCTGGTTTATGGCACTCCTAATTTTCTGACCATTGAAATAAATGTCTGGACAATCAGGATTGGGATCTTGTAGTATTAGGGTTTACAATTGGAAGTGTAAGTGTCACAAAAATATGAATTTTTCTTTGTATTTCAAAGGAGAAGTTTTCCAAGTACAGTCTCTTCCCTCGAATAGTGCCAACGGGAATAGGCCAAAGCCAAGGCCTATCCACTCTTGACTTTAGGCATGGAATGAAGTAAAAACAGCACAACCTGGAAACTCTAGCAGGTCAGGCTGTACCTGTGGAGAAAGAAAAAGGTTAACATTTCAGTTCTTATGACCCTTTGTCAGACCCTGAGTTTGTTAACCTTTGACCCTTTTCCACAGATGGTGCCTGACCTGTGTTTATTTCAGATTTCCAATATCTGCAGTATTTTGCTTTTTGCATGGAATCAAGTGAAAGTTTTGGAGGTTTAGATGCAGATTGCATTGGGATCTGTCTTTTTTGGGTGTTGCTACTGGCATTGCTCTGTTTGCACAAGAGAAAGAAGATAAAACTTTATTCCCCCACTTGTGTAGGTGCAAGACACCCAGAGACTAACCATTGGAAAAATGAGCATGATTCCCAAAGTTATGGAAGATGTAGTTTCAGGATATAAGGAAGCCACATTCAATTGAAAATAGATATTACCAAGTCTGATGTAGCTGGGTACTGAGGTCATGCATACATGGAGGCCTGAATATTTTAGGGCGCAAAGGTCCAGCAAAACAAGTAAGCTCCAGGAAAGGAGAAGAATTCTAATTCCGAGATCCTTAAGAGTGGGAAGGCTTCTTGGGAATACTTACTAGATGGGTTTTGAACAGGACAAGGACAGTTTTACGGATAAGGATTTCTCTGTGAATGGTTGAAGTGTTCATGAGACCTTGCAAAATTTGCACTTTTATATTTTAGCTCTATATCTAGTTGGCTGAGTGAGGAAACAACATGACCATCAAAGGAATTGGAAAAAACATTTGTGATTTTGAATGCTCCATTTTGTCTCAATTGCTGGTTTCTGATAGACAGCTTTGAAAAAAAAAAGGATTGGTTGGTTTTGTTTGAGTTGCTGGCTCATGATTGGTAACTTTTCCTATCTGTCCATATTTGAGCAAATCAGTATGGTTGCTTTAACAGATAGTGTTTAATCAGGTACAGTTGTGGGCACGTGGGGTGACACATGTGCATGTGTCTCACTTTGAAGTATGACTGACACTGTTCTTTGCCCCGTGCAGCCATGTGAAAAGCAAAACTTCTGTAGATGGATAGATAGAGGATTGTTACAGTGTGCTGAAAGCTATACTACACCATTGGAGTTTGGATGGTCATGATCTTGTTACTCTATCCTGCGTGCTCTTCCTCCTCTTTGCATCCTCGCATATGTTGAAATCAAGACGGAAGGTCCTAGGTTTGATGTCCAGTATGTGACGAGTTAAATGATCTCAAATGGGATTAACATGCAGGTGCTACATTCAACCTTGGGCTGGAGGAATGGAAAAATCACTCCCTTGTGATGGCCATTCAGAAACGTCGGCTAGAAAGTGCATCTGTGTGGACACTGATCAGAACAGGATCAGACTCGATGTGATGTCGCCCTGCTGTTAAATAGCCTGCTTACGCTGACTGTCTAGGCTCAGACATGAGGAATGCCTACTTGAATCAGGTACTGGAGGGTATCTGACACCCACTGAATCATATTCCCAGCAAGGATTAGGGTCTGCAGGAGGGCGAGGCAGCAAATTCTGTTGGGAAGAGTTACTGAGGCTACTATTTCTGGCCTGAAGTTGTCTGTCTGTGGGGCAACTGAATTAGCGTGTCTGGTCACCAGAGACCAATGTAACTACAGAATGTCACGTCAGTACAGTAAGCCCTTGTGTTCTGCTTTTACACTCAGGACCATCAGATGCGATTCAGCCTGAAGATACTCTGTGCACCTTAAGATCATGTTTCGTTGCCTATCTGTGTCCATCAGGATCTGAAGACCAAGGCAGGAGGTAAACTCGGAAAATTCCTTTTCCTTTAAAATGCAGCAGAGTTAAAAAAAAACACAATAGTGGGGTGATGTCACCTGGGTGGGGGGTGGGGAGGAGTTAAACTTGTGACCCAAAGCAATTGGTGATTTTTAATACTTTGATCATTAATGCACTGAGGGGGTAGGTGACGATCAAATGGGATTTTACAAATCCGGTTTTCACTAAGTTGCACCATGAGCAGAATTAATTTTCCATCAAAATGCTTGTCAGCCTTTCAAGTTATTGGAATGCTGATCTCCCAGTGTGCTGTTTTACTGTAATAAATGATTCCATCCCTGACTTAATTCTTAAAAGTGTAATATGTAGCTGTTTTAGTAATTGTATTGCAGTAGCAACGTACCTAATCGAATAGGTACAGCTGCAAATAAACTAACATGATCAAACTGAGCAAATGACGGTGTAGCACCTGGGACCAAAATTCCTTGGGGATTCCATCAGTCTCTGACCAGAACTCCTGTGAGAGATTGGCGAAACCCTCTGGAAAACAGCGGAGACCCGGTTGCGCCAGGCCTCCACCCTTTCTGGGAGTTTCCAACTTTCCTTGTAAGCAACGGAACCTCTGCTTGCTTCTTACAAGGCATGTGTCTTAACGGGGCTGGAGCCATGGGTAGCAGCTCCCTGTAACAGAAGTTCCTATTCCAGTAGCTCAGTCATGACCCAGCATATCTGTGGAGGCTGGTACACACAGTGAGGTGAGGTGCAGCGGCCTCCAAATGGGCAAATGTGGCCCGCAGGTGAGGTCCAGGCCAGGGAAGGAGCCTGGACCTCCTGAAGGAAGCCATCATGTTCTTTTAAATTCCAGATCGGCCCCTTACTTGGGGCTGTGGAGGATGGGGCTGGGGAAGGCCTGGACAACCTGGAGCAGGTGTTACCAGCCACATGGAGCAGGCAGGCAGGCAGGCACTAGATATGTGCCTGTAGCACCCATCTGCCCCATGCTAATTAGGTGCCCTCCCACTGACCCCACATTATTCTGATGGGATCTGCATTGGAGGGCTCCAGTGTGCAAGATCCCAGCATAATTGGAAGGATCACGTTCCGAGGAATTCTGGCTTCCATGTTTTTTTCAATGCGCATATCCAAGTTTTGTTTTTTAATGTAATTTTCCTGAAGACACTGGGCACTAAATTGGGCCGTGTAGTGCCCGTTGTTTCAGCGCTATGCAGCCTCCCAAAGTGCCAAGATGGCGTCATGGCTTCGCTGGAATGTTTCCAGCGTGACGTGCACGGATGCCATCTTTGTATAGGAGTTAGCACAGGCGCAGATAACGAATGCTGGAAGCATGTAAAATAAGGAGAAAATGGATACAATCAATATGCAATGCTGATTTAAAGTGATAGTCACCATTTTGGGACTTAAAGCTCAAAACTCAACGCACACTCTTAACCCCGACCATCTGAACGTATCTTAGAGTGCCTGGAGGACCCTCACCAGCGCTATTTAAAGGGACTATGCAGGATTTACAGGTTAGTGGCTGGATTATTGCTTCTGGCTGCTGAGACATTCGTAACTTTTTTTGGAGGTCTCCTATACTTGAATACTAGGATGCATGGACATAGCCTAACATTTAGAGCCAGGACGTGCAGGACTGAAGTTAGGAAATGCTTCTACACGCAAAGGGAGGAGAACGTGCAGATGGTGTTGTTCCCTTGTGCCTGCTGCCCTTGTCCTTCTAGGTGGTAGAGGTTGTGGGTTTGGGAGGTGCTGTCAAAGAAGCTTTGGTGAGTTACTACAGTGCATCCTGTAGATGGTACACACTGCAGCCATGGTGCGCCGGTGGTGAAGGGAGTGATTGTTTAGGGTGGTGGATGGGGTGCCAATCAAGCGGCTGCTTTGTCCTGGATGGTGTCAAGCTTCTTGAGTGTTGTTGGAGCTGCACTCATACAGGCAAGTGGAGAGTATTCCATCACACTCCTGTGTTGTGCCTTGTAGATGGTGGAAAGGCTTTGGGGAGTCAGGAGGTGAGTCACTGGCCGCAGAATACCCAGCCTCTGACCTGCTGTTATAGCCACAGTATTTATATGGCTGGTCCAGTTAAGTTTCTGGTCAATGGTGACCCCCAGGACGTTGATGGTGGGGGATTTGTCAATGGTAATGCGGTTGAATGTCAAGGGGAGGTGGTTAGACTCTCTCTTACAACAGTGGTAATGTGTAAGGGTGAGAGAAAGCATCTGATTGGAAGAGTTGAGTACTGATGGAAAGAGTTTGTTGGTATGTGGGTGATGGGGGGTGTAGTGTGTGGAGCAGTGGATGTGGGTAGTTGGTAGGAGACGCCACTTGATCTCACTCACCTTGACCACTCGTGTCAAAGCATTGAACTTCTTCCTGCACTGCATCCATGTTGGTGGTGCTGCACCTGACATTGAATTTGCCCCCCTGCTGCCTCCAACTGCCTTATGGGTATATGTCTGGAGGGCCTCTTCCCCCCCCGTGGATATAGGATGTCCCTTCTTCTGCCCACCTCTTGCACCAAAGCCTCTAGTGCATCAGCAGAGAATCTTGGTGCACGCACTCTCGCAGGCCTGGTACAAACTCAGATCATCAGATTGGTGAGGTCTGGCGTGCAGATTGGAGGATGTGGGATTTAGTAGCGCGCAACCTTCATTCAATGTTTTAACATAACTCATCAGTGTGTAAACATAGGGATGGGATCTGCATCTATGTTTTACATATGTGATGTCTGATCTCTGTTCAGAATCCATGCAGACAGCAGTCTGTTATTTTCAGCAAATAACATGTACAAGCTTCGTCTTAAGAGATTTCTGACAGCCTGCCTTTGAGAGATTGGAGCTCCCCTGCTGGTGGAAAGTGTGAATTGCATGGTATCCTCTTTCATGCTGATTTCCATCGCAGATTGCAGATAAGTCCTCAGGCTTGACGAAAGTCTCATCCTGCCTGCACAGGGGCCATTGGGCGCGGGTTAATAGTAGATCGCGTTACCCCTGCCCAATAACAGGCCCTATCCAATTTTTCTCTCACTGACTTATGCTGGGTTAAGGTTCTATGGACATCAGCCATGCATCAATCATCAGATGTGAACCTGGACATTAAGAGTTCAGTCAGCTTCTCAATCAGAGGGGCATCACAGCTGAGTATGCATGTGTCCTCATCTGACATCCACACACGCATTTTCCACCAGGAATCATTAAATAGTAGTTGAAAGTGGGGATCGTTCCTGGTTTTCCTCTAATTAGCTAAGGGCTGTGAGTCTATTGGCAGCTCTCCCTACTTAAGCCCCAACTGAGATCAGCTCCCTCAGCAAAGAGCAATGATGGAGTTTGGGATCTAGTTGTATTTTTATGGCTCTATACCAAATGCGTTGTGTTTACCAAACCGAGCCAGTAAAGGAGCTTTTTCCATTTCCTTCAGGGAGAAAATAAAACAAAAAACAAAGTCAACACATTTCTTTGGACTTGCTTTCAGGAGTGTCACAAAAGCCACAGAGTTAATGAATGCAATTTACCATTCAAATAATTTCAATCGAACAAAAACTGGCAATGAATATTTAGGTTACTGCATCAGAAGGAATGAAATTATTTGTTGGCCTTTGGTTGCCCTGCTCTGAATTCCATTCAGTACCATATCAACTGGTCTGAGCTTGTGGTTACTAGAATGTCGTTCTTATGATACTCTTTATGATACTCTATACAGATTCCATGTGCAGCCTCTCATTGGGCTGTTGGAATGTCCAGCCTCTTGGCTACTAGTCCTGTTACTTAGACCCTGCTCACGCTAAAATAAAGTCTCTACAGAGTTTCATCTGATGCCCTAATATAGGTATAGTAGGTAGACAGATAGTGGTGAGTATCAGAGCAAACAATGACACCTATTTATATTTTACCAATACCACTGAAGTCATTGCTCCCCTCAACTTTGTTCTGTTGTTCTTTCTGAGCTTCAAATTCACTGTCTTAAATGCTTTTCTTCTACCTGTATCCTCACAATATAGAAATCAAGATTCATTGCATATTCTACTCTACTCTGGAACCTCAAAACTGTGGAACTCCTTACATATCTTACTCCTACAGCCTGCATGTTTTTAAAAGAAAGAACCTAAATTTATCTAGCGTGTTTCATGACCTCCCAAAGTGTTTTACGGCCAATTATATACTTTTGAAGCGTAGTCACTGTTGTAATGTAGGAAGTGCAGCAGCCAATTTGAGCACAGCAAGGTCCCACAAGCAGCATTGTGACAATGACCAGATAATTTTGTTTTTAGTGATGTTGGTTGAGGGATAAATATTGGCCAGGACACTGGGGAAAACTCTCTTGCACTTGTTTGAAATATTGCCATGGGATCTTTTAAGTCCACCTGAGAGGGAATATACTCTGGTTTAATGTCTCATCCAAAGGATGGCACCTCTGACAGTGCAGCAGTCCCCCTGTACTACACTGAAGTGTCAGCCTAGATTTTGTGCTCAAAAGTCTGAAGTGGGACTTGAACCCACAACCTTCTGACTCAAGAGGCAAGTGTGCTACCACAGAGCTAAGGCTGTCCCCCAAGCATGATTACTTGATTTGTCTTGTCATCTTTCCTACCTTTATCAACCTTGATGGTGTCCTGCACGACCGGGCTTTGGCCCCTCTCTTAGATTTCTCATCACTGGACTAGCAATTGAAGATCAGATTCCATCTGAGACTTGCTGAATTCTGACCTATGGTATGTGGTGTGACTATCGTCATTTATTTGTGACAAATTGATCCAGACTTCAATGAAACAAAGCTTTGAGATGGGTTTCATTGAAGACCAATATAGAGGCACAAGTGATTTTTCCCTCCTTGTTCCTGCATAGGAATGTATGCAATTGGCAAAAAAATAAAAATAAGACCAATTGGAAACCAGCAGTAAACTCTTCCTGCATGAATCTGCACACTGAGAGTAGATAATGGCCACTAATATTATTAGCATAAAACTATGATCTGAAATGATATACGAGATTACAGATTAAGTCCACCATTTACCGAATGGGTTGGATAAAATAAAACACCTGAAAGGAGAGGTGGGAAGAAACCTGGAGGTAAAAAGCAGTTCTGAACAGAAGGTATTGAGGATACATGATACTTGGTTTTAATTTAAAAATGTGAATAAAGTACTGCTTCATATCAGATTTTGTGGGCAATTATTTTAAACTATTTATTAATTACTATTGCAATATGTTTTCACAGCGCAGTTACATGTCCTGTATTCTCCAGCTCTCTTCCACAAAATTGCTGTCAGAGTGGCACATCTGAACTCCAACCACTGGTCCAGATATCTGGCTGCATTGACTGCTCTGCTAGTTGCCCAACTACAAGGGCTTCAAGCTGTGGGATGGGCGATGAGCTCTTCCCAGAACCTGATGAAGGGGCCAGTGCTCCATCAGGAGAAGGAGCCTGCAAAACCCCCAAATTGCATTGTGCCTCAACGTGCCACTTTAGACAGCAGCATGTTCCAGTGGAATGCACGGAGCTAGACCTTCAGGAGTATCTGATGGATGTGCGGGGTGAGCGCAAAGTGGTAGAGTGGGAAACTGCAGCGTGCAACCAGCCCTCGAGACCACATGAAGGGCGAACTACAGCTTCCTGTAGCGTTGGACCTTGCCCTTGTATAAAAGGATCATGCATGTGGGACCATGGTGAGAGCAGACCAGAAGAATGCTACAGCAGTGGATGTGGTAACTCTCAGCATTGCAATCCACCCACTGGGAATAACCGGGTCAGTTATTGTTTCAATTAAATTTAGTATTGTGTGTGGTTTGATGTCTGAGGCACATTTGGAAATAATTGCAGACTTATTTTTTATTTTCTTTTTTAATACGTTTTTGTCTTTTTATCTTCCCATTTATACCAGGCACCATTTTCCAGCTGAGAAATGAGCACATTTATAACTCTTTGTGTGCATAAGTGTCAAAGCTTCATTTTCTGCACATGTTTCTCCTCTCTCTGAGGAAAGTACTTCTTCCCCACCTCCATCGCTACCCCTGACTTGGGTCTGCTTTACACCAGTACAGATTCCAAACTCATAAGTTCATGTAGTTATACAGACATATAGAAAGTCAGATATTGGGATGACTTGAGCCTGTTTCATCACTAAAATTAAATATTGTTTGTTTGGCTATCTTGCCAGACTGCTCCAACAATGTGCCTTAACTCCAGCATCAGGAAAGGACCTCTTACTATGGAATAGATCTAATCAAAGCCTACTAATGCTATATCAATTAACTCCTTTAAAAAGGAGCTGTATGAATGTCTAGTTATGAAAAAAATCAAGTGTGCACTGATAAGAATAGACAGACAAGTATAGATAGGCCATTATTTAACAGTGACTGAGCAAGTCAAATTGTGTTTTTATTACATGGGATTCTAGGGTTTAAGGGATCAAATTCCCTGATTCCATCCATTATAATTAAGGATGTTGGTTAATGGTGACTGAGTAAGTCAAATTCTATTTTATGGGATTCTCCTGGATTTCTGTTGCTGTTTTGAAGATTGCATTCTGCGATTTCATCTATTTTTCTGTGAAGATTGCAAATCAGTGGCCTTGGAGATAATCAATTGCTGTGTAGACCATACCATTCCTGTTTGGTACATAAAAGCATCATTTGTAGAGTTCAACGGAGCAGGGTTAAATAATGTTATATTGATATCCTGGAGTGTTCTGCTGTATTGCCTTTGAGGTCAGGGATAACTTTCAGAGTTTTCTCCTCTCGGAAATGTTACCTGTGGTTAGTCATCTATCTGAGTTGGGGAGAGTTCATGACTACACAAATTGGTCATCTATTGGAAAGAATGGCTCAATGAGCTGAATGGCTCTTGTTCATTATTTTCTTTGTTCTTATCACATAGAATTACATAGAATGTTCAGCACAGAAACAGGGCATTTGGCCTGTCAGATCAATGCCAATGTATATGCTCCACACGAGCCTCTCCCCCCCCCGCCCCACCCCCACTACTTCATCTAACCCTATCAACCTTATATATTGCACCAGTGTGATATTTCCATTTCACAAACTATTTGTTCATGTAGCTCTCTGAGTCATGCTACCATGGACCTTGGTTGACTGCCCAAACCTATTACATTAGAGAACTGTCAGCAGTGAGATTTATGATCAGTATGAGTGACGCCCATTGCAAACCTATTTAAATGTATGGAGCTGCATTGAGTTATTAACGGTGACCTATATTTTTAAAGCAAAAATAAGACAAATTCACTTTGTGAGTGACATTTGGCAGGCTGCATAGGGCATGCTCTCATGGATGTCAAAGTAACTAAACATCTCCAAGTTTTGTCTAACAGGGAAAACAGACAAGCAAAAACTTGTCAACTGATAGCTGATCCTTCTCTCACCTCTGGCCAGCAACCTCTCTTTCTATCTCCGTCCTTATTATCTCCATTTTATTCTTTATTATCTCTATTTTATTAATGATACTACGATCACTGTCCCTCTGAATTTTTCTCTTTGTTCCTCCTCAGCTCTACATATGCCATCCTGGGCTGGATTCCGCGACTGGAGGGTCGGGTCGGTTATTCTGTCGGCCACCCTAACTCTGCTGTGGCATTGGCCCAATTTTCTCCCTTGGGCCTGTTTAAGCATGCAGGGCGGTCTCTTGGCAAGACCGCCACTGGTGCAAACGGAGTTTCCGCTGATCTTCCGGCAGGTGATCGGGAGAACCCCGAGGAAATTCCTGGCGCAAGATTCATCGTACAGTCTCCTGAAAACCGTGGAGCTCCTTGACTCCCTCATTCTCCACTCCTTTGCACAATCAATAGGCTTTTAATACTGAAGCTTGGTGTCACTTGACCACTAACTCTTGATTTGCCTCATCTTTCCTCCTACCTTTTTCAACTTTAGTGGTATTATGGGCTTGAGTCCTTCTCCTGGATTTCACAAGGCCCATCTGTACAAAAACTACATTTCTCCAAAATTCCAATCTTTGTGAGAGATTAAGTCATTTAATTTTTCTTCAAACACATAATTCTGTGATGTTTTTGTATTTGTTTTTGGGTCCTCCTGAGGGAAGTGACTAACCATAGGTACAACTCACAAAAATGGAAAGGGTCTCACATCTCTCCCTGAACTCAAAAGACAATTGAGCCAAACACTCCAGGATATCAATTAGATTATTTAATCCTTAAGAACATAACAAATAGGAGCAGGAGTAGGCCTTATGGTCCCCCGAGCCTGCTGCGCCATTCAATCAGACCATGGCTGATTTTCGACCTCAACTCCACTTTCCCGCCCGATCCCCATATCCCTTCATTTCCCTAGAGTCCAATAATCCATCTATCTCAGCCTTGAATATACTCAATGACTCAGCATCCAGAGCCCTCTGCGGTAGAGAATTCCAAAGATTCACAACCCTCTGCGTGAAGAAATTCCTCCTCATCTCAGTCTTGAATGGCCGCCCCCTTATCCAGCGACTATGCCCCCTAGTTCCAGACTCTCCAGCCAGGGGCAATAATCCTTCAGCATCTACCCTGTCAAGCCCCCTCATAATCTTATGTTTCAATTAGATCACCTCTCATTCTTCTAAACTCCAGAGAGTATAGGCCCATTCTACTCAACTTGCTTTTTGAATCTACAGGTGACATTCCTTTGTTTAGAACAGGACCAGAGCCACAGTGGCCTACGCAGTATTTGATAATCTCTAGGTATATTTACTCGTTTATCTTCAGTCCTTCTGCATCTAGGTAATCTCCTGTTCCTTTTTATATATAGAATTAATTAGCTTTTATGGGAGTTTTTTTTCTGCAGCACAGTGACCATCTTGTAGAGTTCCTGTTCCTTCTTGGGCAGTCTACCATGAGCTTCAAAATCTCCAGGGTGATCTTATTTCTTGATTGTGCTCATGCACCTCTGTGTGGAGCTTAGATCCAGATCATTGTCACTTGATTAAGTTTGTCTATTTAATTTATATCTTTCTATATTAGCTTGCTCATTTAGAAAATCTGCTCAACCAAGCCTGTGAGCTGACTTGAGGTGAGACGTTGTTTTTTCTTTATTTCGCCTCTTCCCCACCCAATGGGCTTTCCTCTTTGTTCTCCCTGGCTTTTCCTCTGAATTACGACCCATTATGGGATGGTAAACAGAGGAAAATGTGTTTTTAAAGGCTACTGCCTCAAATTCACCATAAAAACAATGCATCTGAATAATCCTCCCAAAAAGCACCCACTTTCCCTAGAGGCCAGCCCCAAACCCGTTCTGCCACATTTAATTGGCATCAAGGGAGCATGACTAACCCCTCTGCCCCATTCCCCTTTATTTCTGCCCAAACATGCTAAAATAATTTACCACCACTATATCAGTGGCAGTAAGAGCTGCTGTAAGGTATGCATGAGGTGCATACCACTTTGAGGAGGCCATTTACTGAAGATTGGTGTTTCTTTGCCTGAATTGTCGTTTCCTCCAGGTAAACAGTGGGAAGACCAAAGCCATCATCTTTAACCACTGGCAGAAACTCTGTGCCCTTGCCACAGACTGCATCCCTCTCTTTGGCCATGGTCGTGGGCTGAAGCAGATTTTTCACAACCTGTTTGACCCTCAGATGACTTTCCGACCTTATATTCACTCCTATCTCAAACATTGCCTACTTCCACCTCCATAACATTGCTTGCCTCTGCTCCTACCTCAGCCCATCTATTGCTGAAAACTTCATGCATGCCTTAGTCAGCTCCGAACTCAAATACTCCAATCACCTCCTAGCTAGCCACCTATTCTCCACTGACTTTAAACTTCAGCCCATTCAAAACTGCTGCTTGTAACTTATGCCACACTAAATCCCACTCATCCATCACTCTTGTCCTCACTAACCTACATTGGTTCCCAGTCACCAACACCTCAAATTTAAAATGTTTATCCTTGTGTTTAAATCCCTCCAGGGTCTCACCCCCTCCCTGTCTGTTTAACCTACTTCATCCCTACAAACTCTAATTTCTTCTGACTCTGGCCTCTTATGCATCACCCCCTCCCTTTGCCTCATCAATGGTGAGCATCCTTTCAACTCCCTAAACCCCACACTCTGTAATTCCTTCCCTAAACTCCTTTGCCTCTTCACTTCCCTTTCTTCCATTAAGACCCTCCTTAAAACCCATCTCTTTGACCAAGCATTTGATCACATCTCCTAATCTTTGGCATAGCCAATATTTTATCCTTGCTCTGTTAAACATTTTTCTATGTTAAGGGTATTAAATAAATGCAAGCTACTGCTGTTAAGGATACAGGCATGAAAACAGTAAAACAGTAAAATGTGCACTTTTAATACAATTAAGAAATTGTACTCTTGTTCTTACTTCAGAGATCGCCTTTTAGAGGTTTTTCAATAAGATTTATTGTTGTAGCTTAGTGGTGTATAACATCTTAAAAAGTAATAAAAGATA
Organism: Heptranchias perlo; assembly: GCF_035084215.1. Taxonomy (NCBI): domain Eukaryota; kingdom Metazoa; phylum Chordata; class Chondrichthyes; order Hexanchiformes; family Hexanchidae; genus Heptranchias; species Heptranchias perlo. Next base: position 52,494,612 of record NC_090339.1, on the reverse strand, counting down.
CTTGCAATTACTTGTGAATTACTTTGAAGTACAGTATCAGCTATTCAGTGTCAGCAATGTCCTACAAACAGCTAAGGGATAATTGATCAGTTAATCTATTTTTTAGCAGTATTGGTTAAGGGGGAATTGTTGGTCAGGACACTATGACACCCTAATCTTCAAATAGTGCCAGTGAATTGTTAATTTCCATATTAACCACTGAAACATGGTCTTGTTTTAAGCTCTCATCTGAAATGCAGAACCTCCCGCAGTACTGCACTGGAGTGCCAGCCTAGATAATGAGCTCAAACCCTGGTGTGAGCTTTGAACCAACAAAGTTTTGCTCCAGAAATGTAGTAGCATCCATTCTGCTCTGTGTACAAACTAGATGCTACCAACTGAGCCAAGCTGATGCACGTAAGCTTGCTTGCCAAGACACTATCACATTTAGAAATATCCAGAGGCCAGTTCCATTGACATGTTTGGGTTAACTTTTCCAAATTTGGCCTGTGTTACTTTTATTGGCACAGTGGATAAGCTTTCCATGGTGGACCTTAGATAAAATAGGATCAGGAGTAGGCCATTCAGCCTTCTCGAGCCTGTTCTGCCATTCAATTAGATCATGGCTGATCTATATCTTAACTCCATCTACCCGCCTTGGTTCTGTAACCGTAATACTCTGGCCTAACAAAAATCTATCAATCTCAGTTTTGAAATTTTCAGTTGACCCCCAGCCTCAACAGCTTTTTGGGGGAGAGAGTTCCAGATTTCCACTACTCTCTGTGTGAAGAAGTGCTTTCTGACATCACCCTTGAACGGCCTAGCTCTAATTTTAAGATTATGCCCTCTTCTTCTGCACTCTCCCATCAGAGGAAATAGTTTCTTTCTACCTACCCTATCAAAACCTTTTATCATATTAAACACTTCAATTAGATCACCCCGTAATCTTCTGTAAGGGAATACAAGCCTAGTCTATGCAAACCGTCCTCATAATTTAACCCTTTGCGCCCCGGTATCATTCTGGTGAATCTGCGGTGTAGATAAGTCACAATGGGCAAGCATTTCTGCCGCAAGGAGATTCTTAGAGAGTTCTCACACTGGTAGAAGTTCCTATCAAGAGCTGATGCTGGAAATGGAATGGAGGGAAAGGTGGAAGAGGCCTAAAAGATGCAGAGACAGAATGCAAGTGGTGGAAGATCAGCATTGTTAATTTGGGGACAAACTAAGGATTGATTAAGAATGAAAATGCTCTAATGAAAATGCTATAAGTTGTCTTGATAGTCAACTTTTTTTTCTTCCATGTTTGTCTCTAGTTGCAATATTAAATTGTCACTGTTTCCTGATGTCCCTTCTGCAGGTGTGCACACTTAGCTCCCTCAGACTTTGATCGAAGCTCGGGCGCTCAAACTGGATACCTCCCCAGTGAGCATGAAGAATTACAGACGTTTAGAAAATGGGAGTTCCACAGGAGATGATGAATGACATGAAGAGGGTTGGAGCTCTTTAGTTACCTCGGCTCTTGTACCCTGATAGCGGTGCCTGAACCTATGAAGACCCTTCATTAACTGCAGCGATTTGATATCATGGGTCTCCTCTGTAATTACATCAACAGTACAGAGACTAGAATACATCCACTTATGGAGTGATGGACATTGGTTGAAACAAATAATTTGTGGCACTAGGGATCCAGTTTAAATTCCTCGCTAATATGATGAGGTAATGGTATCTGGAAGCCTAGAAGGGATTTACATAGCTTACAGTAAGTCTTTTGGACCAATTGATCCTTAGCAAGATCTTGTTACATTCTAAGATTAAAAGATGCACATTGGCCACTTAGACAATTAAATTGAGGATTGTTACTGGGGTATTAGTTCTGTCTGTGCTATTCCTGTAATGCCTTTCTGTAATGGGTTTACTTTTAGGATGATGTGGCCCTACATTTGTCTACCTATTGTTGATATTTAATGCATAAAAGATCAGCAGTACTGTATATGCACACGTTATGGCAGCACCTAGAACAAGTCTTCAGAAACTCTTCAAACTGCCATAAGAAGGCTAATATTCCTCATAAATCTAAAGGTGAAAATGCAAGATGAGATACCTTCTAGGGCGAAAGCATGGAGAACATTACATATAAAACAAATATCTGAAAGGTGTGCGGCTGTGTAATTAGAAAAAAAAACTTAATATTGAAATCTAACACTGCAGAATTTTATATTCTGCCATATTTTACCAGGGAGGTCTTGAGGTGAGCAGCCTGTTTACCTGTATTTGTGACTAATTTGTTAGCATTAGGCATTTGCAAAATATTTTGGTAATTTTACACTAACATTGAGATTGAAAATCCAATTTTGATCATTGATTTAACTTTTTGAATTAAATGGCAATTGGTTTTATTTTCCAGTATAAGACTTTTATATTCTTCAGTTTTCTTTAAACAAAGAAAGCAGTCAGGTCGAAGCTCAGTCACAGAAAGAGGAGAATTTCTGACCACTCATCAGAAAATCCAATCCATAATATCATGGCCCTGAAATTCCTGGAGAGACCTTGGGAAGGTGGAACTGGGATGAACCGAGACTCTTTCCCCCCGCACCCCCCCCCCCCCAATTGATTACGTCCCTGACCCCGCAGCCCTGTCTGAAACACTAGGGTCAGACCCATTTGAATAGCTGTGAAACCAGGCTTTGGAATTTTTTAAACTCCCAACTTCCTTTCTCAGGCATCTCTGTTGTTCAGCATTGCTAATGGCAGAACTGAGGGAAGTACATCTTATGATATGCCTGCCAATTTGTAGGTGGGTGTTTATGGAATCATCCCTCAGAATTGCCAGGTTTTTGACGGGACCGAAAAGGGGTGGCAACCTGCCAGACCCAGGTTCTGCCTCAAGTTCTACCCTCTCCCCGGCTGCCAACATACCATTATGCTAACCTTCTCCCCATCACCTCTAATTCCTGGAATTTCAGAGCCTATGGGCCCGATTTTACCAGGGGTGTGGGTTCTGGGCGGGTGGGCCAGCGCGCCCGGTGAAATTAGTGGGTTGCCCGCGCGATCGTAGCAGGCAACACACTAATTGGATCCACTTACCTGCTCCTCCGGGTTCCCCACTGCTGATCTGCGCGTCGGGCGGGCTGCGCATGCGCAGTAAGATCTGTCAGCTGGAGGCGCTCCATTTAAAGGGGCAGTCCTCCACTGACAGATGCTGCCACAAACAGCAAAAATTACAGCATGGAGCAGCCCAGGGGGAAGGCTGCTCCCAGTTTAATGATGCCTCAACCCAGGTATCATTAGATGGGGTGAGGAGGAGGGGGAGGACAGAGATCTTCCCCCCGGCGGGCGGGAGGAAGCGGCCTGCCTCTGCCACCAAGAAGGCCTGGCTCGAGGTGGCAGAGGGGGTCACCTGCGCCACCAACATATCGCCCACCTGCATACAGTGCAGGAGGCGCTCCAATGACCTCAGTAGGTCAGCCACAGTGAGAACACTTACTCATTCCCCTACACTCCGTCTGCCACAACACTGCCCCCACCCCACATCTCCTTCGGCACTGCCAACACCACTCTGTCACATGACCCCTTATACCCACTCAAACCTCATCCTCATCTTACCTGCACCTACTCACCTCGTGAGTACTCATCCCACCACTACCACGCAACCCAATCCTCATACAATCTCATGGCTCTATCCCATACTCACCCTCTCGTGCATCTCTCTCACGGCCAGCCTCACTCAACCTGCCACCACCTGTGCTGCAGCCACAGGGCATGCATCACATATGTGCAGTAGGCAGCGTAAGGCAAACGTGTCGTAATAATGCCCGCTCCTGGGTATCCCTATGAGGACCCACCACTGATGCCACCCAGTGTGTCACTGCAGAGTGGGTGTAGGTGTATTTGCAGGGCTCTTCTGCGCAGACGACTGAGAGACATCGGGGATGTCCCCGGTTGCAGCCTGGAAGGCTGTGGAGCAGAAGTTCGGGAGGGCAGTGGTGACTTTGACAGCGACAGGTAGGAAGATGGTGCACGGGCCAGCCAGGAGCAGCTCGGCATGAAAGAGGCTGCAGATGTCCACGGCTACATGTCGACTGACTCTGAGCCTCCGTGTGAACTGCTGCTCAGAGAGGTCCAGGAGGCTGAGCCTCGGTCTGTGGACCCTGTGGCGAGGGTAGTGCCCTCTGCGACGCATCTCTCTCTGCGGTAGCCCTCCCTCCTGCTGTACAGGTGGATGTGTCACAGCACTCTGTTGTGGAGCTCCACGTGTCAGAGGTGGACGGCGTGGATGGCGAGGCTGGTGAGGCTGGTGATGCTGTTCGCCCTCCGAGGAGGTCATGACTGCAGCTACGGCGGCCCCCATCCGCAAGATGTACATCTGAGGGGGTCCGCAAGGTAGGTACATGTCTCCGGACCCCGGGGTGAGTGTGCAGGTTGGTGACTTCGACCATCAGGAGGAGGGTGGTGGAGGCCACACTTTGTCCCAAGTGACAGAGCGGCCTCCTGCAATGGGTGAGGGTCTCCCCCTCCCCCCCCACCTGTCAAATGGACCTTTGCAGCTGCCACAGGCTGACGGCTGCAACACGTCCATTTCAACTGGGAGTGTTTCCCCCAGTGTGTGAAACAGTCCTATGTTTATCCAAAATCACACACAGTCCCTTAATCAGGTCAGTTAATGACCTGAACAAGCAAAGTAAATACTGTCAAGTGGCATCCCGCTGGCTTTAATTGCCTGCGGGATTCCCACCAGCGGGGGCTGCGCACGCACCCCCGCACGTCAGCGCGGAACCCGGAAGTGGGCGGGATCGAGGCGGGATCCGGTCACGCTCCGGGATTTCGCGATTTTCGCGGCCCCCCCGCCGAGAACGCACCCGATAGCGGGTGCTAAAATCGGGCCCTATGTTTTCAGGCTTCAAGTTGGTAGTTCTGATTAAGAGATCATTTGCCTCATGGTAAATTGTCCATACGCTCCTTAAGGTTCTAATTATATATGTAAGCCTGGATAGAGAGTGGTGGAGAAGATTATTCAATCATAGAAGCCAATATAACTGAGCTTGATCCTATTCTTAGCTAATATCTGCACACATGCTCTTCCATGCACTGCATTCCGCACCAAAAGTGCGAGTCCTGCCTAATCTTTCCATTTCTTAGCTCAGCCACATGAATGCCCCAACCAGGCAACACATTACAAATCAGGGATCAAATCTGGCACCTTCGTAGTCTGTATGGCCTGGTGCTACACTACAAGGTTCATTTACATTACTTCAGCTAATGGCATTTCTCTCTTATACATCGAAATTCTTAATATCTGTGAACGACAGTTCCTGAGTAATTGGTCTGCTCCTGGCTTTGGATATGGAATTCCATAAAGATCAAAGATTTAGGACCCAAGATATATTCAAATTATAATTACTAATGGAATCATCTGCTGATGTTGTTAATGGCCTCAGCAGTTGTTTGCGCAACAGTTTTTTTGGCTCTGCCTGTTGCTGAAAGCTCTGGCCTCCTGTTTGCACTAGACATTGTGAAATGATGAAGTTAGGCAATATTTCAAGACAATTGCTATTAGTTAATTATGCAAAATGTGAACAGAGCAGACGAGCAAGCAGTTAACTGATCAACACGGGTTGACTGATTGTAGTCTGGGTGGCACTGGCCCCTTCATATACATGAAGCTGATGACCTCTCGAAGTCTGCAAATGAAATGACTACTTGTAGCCTGACAGGGTAACAACCCACCTCTTGGTTTTACAATTTCTGTGAGATGGAATGAATTGATTTCATTGTACCTTCTGGTTTTTGAATAAGTAAGCCTGTCATGTCACCAAAATTTCTGACTTTAGACTAAACAAGCCTACAATGAACCTAATTCACTAGTGCAAATGTTGGACATCATTGAATTGGCAGGCGGATCCAGGGTTGCTGGTCCAGATCCAACTAATGTCCAAACTCTTGTTCCTCCTGTTACCCCTCTTCAATACTGATAGCTGTGGCCTCTGCAACCCATATGGTTCTGAAAATATTAATGCCATTTCCATCAACCCACAGCATCATAGAATATCTGAGTCAATATTACTGGCTTTAATAAGTCAACTCCTCTGCCCCCTGTCCATAAGTGAGTAAATAAGCATCAATGGCACCTCTGCAGATGACTCCTTTTGGATTCTTCCAAATTTTCCAGGCCTGCTTCTGAGGATGCTCTAGAATCCAGGATCGAATTTCTGCTCTTCTCCTAAAGGGATTGACTCCAATGTGGGTACTGTTTCAGGGGCATGAGCAACATTGTAACATTTCACCTGAGTGCCCATTCCTCATGTCAGAGCCTAGAGAGTGAGTCAGCAAGTTACTTGACAATGGAAAACATCACAGACGAGCCAGATCTTGCCTCCACCTGATATGCACACCATTGTTCTTTTTTCCCCCACTCCTTAACCCATGATTGGTGAGACCAATTGTGTCTTAACCGCCTCCTGAGCTGAACACAATTAACTCAGATCCTGGAACTTTCCTGGTCCATATGGCTGAGAGCCACATTGGGTGGTTCATTTGCCCAGTGAGTCATCAGGAAGCACTTCAGCTCAATTTTCACCGCTCCACATTTCTGAATTAATGCTTTAATTTTCTCCTGATCAATATTCCATTCTATCAGATCAGCACTCTAATTGATCATCCTAATTTCTCAATGCAATTAAAGCTCCAGAAACACAAACAAAACCTCCTGAAATCATCGGATTGCAGTTGTATCGTTATAGTGAGAACCTTTGTCTGGATGACTAAATGCTACTTTATAGATCCACTGGGATATCAGCATTTATATGAAGAGTGTTGAATCAGTCTCAAATATCAGCTCCATCTGAGCTTCTTCGTTGGGTCTAATCAAACTGTTCTTAAAATTAAACAGTATGAGATTTTACCATGTTCAGGAGACCTTATTGTGCTCAAAATATTACATTAATGTATGCTAAGAAGAAAACATGGACTGTGATAAGGTCATTCCACCTACCATGCCCATTCCTTGATCCCCCTGGCCTGGAACCATCATGTTCTACACGGCATTTGATATCTGCACTTATTCTTGTAATCCTTAATCCTGTTCCTAACCAGATATTCATCGAGTTCTATTTCTAAAGCTGTTAATTGACATAGTATTAACTGCTTTATGTGGCAGTCTGTTCCGTGTATCCATGACTCTGGAAAAAATCTGATGCTTGTTAGTTTCTGCTCGCCTTCAAGTTCTGCACTCACCATCCAATCCATGGTGAATAATCTGTTTCATATACATTATCCATTTTCCTATCATTTTATAAACCTGGACTGTCCTTAATCTTTTTTCTCCAATGAAAATGCAGTTCTGCAAGTCTCTATTCATTATCTGGCGTGTAATCATGCTCCCTTGAACCTTCTCCAGTGACAGCATTTAAGTTTTTTTTTTGCTAGAGAAACAGTAGTATGCCGATACTTTTGGCCAATAATGTCAATTAGTGCAAGAGTTGTATTAATATTTAGAGTAAGTGACCGGGAGAAAGGTGTGTGCAGAAGAAATGGCGTGCAACATCAACTCGGGAAACCCAGCTTCTATGTAAGAAGTATATATTTGCATTAATTTGGTGAGTTTGTGGTGGGGGAGGGATGCTGTCGGAGGATAAGCTTGCTACAGTTCAAAACAAAAAAAGACCGGGAGCTGTAAGCCTTCAGGTGAAAGATAGACGTCTGTTTTTTAGATTCACCTTTAGGGATATGCATTCGGACAGTGGAAAGGGTAACTGGAGCCTTGTAGGGTTAAATCCTTCCATACTTTTTTTTCAGGATTAATGTTTGGAACATCAGCGTTCCGGGGCGGTTGAGTGGAAGAAAAGCTGGCTTGGTCTCTAGGCCGGTGCCATTCCCAGCCAAGAAGACAGGCTGGAGACATGCTCTCAGGTCAAAACCGGTGCTGTTCTATAGCCAGCTGCTAGGAAGTGAGCAGGGATTGCTAGAATGGTTAGCATTTGATCTTTCTCATTCCCAGTTGGAAAGTATCGGTGTGTTGGAAGTTTGAAAATACTGTGGATTGTACTGCCTTGTACTTTGGTTTTCATTTTTATTTCTTTTCCAGTCGATCCCCCGCCCTCTTCTGCAGGCAGTAACTCAAGTCGGAATGAAGTTCCGCTTGTGCTAGCAAGCCTTCCAATACCATGCCCAAGTGGCTGTTCTTTGTGTCTGAGCCTGGCCAGTGAGTGAAATAAAGCTATTTGACCCCAGATCTGCCCTTTCCGACATCCACATAAGCATACTTGATAACGATCGGGAGCAGAAACTTGCTCTAACGCATGAACAGCAAAGCTAATTATAGTTTTGGTACCACTACCCAAGCTGAGATCAGTTAACATAGTACAGACCAGGGGACAAATTTGGACCTTCGTGATCTGTACAAGCCAGTAATACACCACACAAGGCATTTATTAACAAATTCACTGGGAGAGCTGCTAATTGCCTCTTGAACTTTTTTTCAAGTTTCTAATTCTTTTTTGCCGGGTGGGTCCGCAGTAGATGATAGTCGAGCTTTACAAATGTACATTCTTTGTCTCACCTCATTATAAAGGATGCGAGGTGGCAGCACTTAACAGGACTTCCATCTGCCAGGGAACACTGGAACGAAACTAATGTAGTTCTTGTGCCAAGTGCAATCCAGATGGAATTTCCATTGTAAAATGTTAAGATATATAAGCACTCTAATTTTATTTCATTTCATTTGATTAACAAATATTTTACCACTGGGACTAGCTTAGTGGTATAAACTGGGCGACATGGACATTTTGGGCCGAAGGGCCTGTTTCCATGTTGTAAACTTCTATGATTCTATGCTCTTGAAAAAATATGCATTGCTTCGTGAGAGGGAGGCTACAACTTGCTTTCTGAAATCTGCTCAGGGCATTTGTTCCATCTCAATCCCCTGCAGTGAAACAGTTGCTCGAATAGGACTGCTTGCTGTTGGTTAAAGTGGCACTGTCTTCAAGAAAATGTTTGGCAAATGGTTTTTCCATGGGCCCGAATTTAGCAGGCCTGCGGGTTCCCAGCGGGTGGTCCTCCGGGAGCGTGGTCAACACGCTCGGCGAAATTAGTGGGTTGCCCACGCGATCGTAGCAGGCAACCCACTAATAGGAATCAATTACCTGCTCCTCCGGGGTCCACGGCGCTGGCCTGCGCGTCGGTCGGGCTGCGCATGCGCAGTACGATCTGTCAGCTGGAGGCTCTCTAGTTAAAGGGGCAGTCCTCCACTGACAGATGCTGCAACCAATGGGACAAATTGCAGCATGGAGCAGCCCAGGGGGAAGGCTGCTCCCAGTTTAATGATGCCTCACCCCAGGTATCATCAGATGGGGTGAGGAGGAGGGGGAGGACACAGATCTTCCCCCCGGCGGGCGGGAGGAAGCGGTCTGCCTCTGCCACCAAGAAGGCCTGGCTCGAGGTGGCAGAGGGGGTCACCTGCGCCACCAACATATCGCCCACCTGCATACAGTGCAGGAGGCGCTGCAATGACCGCAGTAGGTCAGCCGCAGTGAGAACACGAGGTCTTTCCCCTACACTCCGTCTGCCACAACACTGCCCCCACCCCACATCTCCTTCGGCACCGCCAACACTATTCTGTCACATCACCCTTCATACCCACTCACACCCCATCCTCATCTTACCTCCACCTACTCACCTCGCCAGTACTCACCCTGCCACTAACACGCAACCCAATCCTCATACAATCTCATTGCTCCATCCCATACTCACCCTCTCGTGCATCTCCCTCACGGCCAGCCTCACTCAACCTGCCACCACCTGTGCTGCAGCCACAGGGCATGCATCACATATGTGCAGTAGGCAGCGTAAGGCAAACGTCTCTTCAGCATGAAGGGGGTGCACAAGGGTGTCTGAGGGTTTGTCATGGGTGTTACCCATATTGAATTTCAGAGCAACAAACAGCACACATTATATTGACACCACCACTGCCATGTCTCCGCGAATCCTGTCCGTTGTGTCCAATAATGCCCGCTCCTGGGTATCACTATGAGGACCCACCACTGATGCCACCCATCGTGTTACTGCAGAGTAGGTGCAGGTGTATTTGCAGGGCTCGTCCGCGCAGACGACTGAGAGACATCGGCGGTGTAGCCGGCTGCACCCTGGAAGGATGCGGAGGAGAAGGTGTGGAGGGCAGTGGTGACTTTGCCAGCGACAAGTAAGCAGTTGGTTCTGGGGCCAGCCAGGAGCAGCTCGGCATGAAAGACGCTGCAGATCTCCACGACTACATGTCGAGCGAATCTGCGCCTCCCTGTGCACTGCTGCTCGGAGAGGTCCGGGGAGCTGCGCCTCGGTCTGTGGACCCTGTGGCGAGGGTAGTGCCCTCTGCGACGCGTTTCTCTCTGCGGTAGCCCTCCCTACTGCTGTGCAGGTGGGCGTGCAACAACACCGTGTTGGGGGGATCCACGTCTCTGCGGCGGACGGCGTGGACTGCGAGGCTGCTGGTGCTGGTCATGCTCTTCGTCCTCCGAGGGTCTCCACACACCACCCAACTGGCAGGTGTTGGTCTGAGGGGTTGTGCAGGGTAGGTGTGTGGTTCCTCGGACTGGGGCTGCGGTTTCGTGTCGGTCTGTCCTCTGGCTTGGCGGGGGGTGGTGGAGGGCAGGGGTTGCCCTATGTGACGCGGTGGCCTCCTGCGTGGGTGAGGGCTCTCCCCCGTGGAGCGCACCTTGGCACCTGCCACAGGCTGCTGGCTGCAACACGCCTGGTTGGAGGGAGACTGTTTCCCCCAGTGTGGGAAACTCACTGCCTTGAACCGAAAATCCCACACTTCCTCTTTTGACAGCTGCTTCAGCTCATTAACTGACCACAACGAGCAAGGTAAGTACTCTCAAGTGGAACCCCGCTGGCTTTAATTGCCTGCGGGATTCCCACCAGCGGGGCTTGCGCGCGCAGCCCCGCATGTCAGCGCGGTACCCGGAAGTGGCCGGGATTTCTTCGCGATCCGGTCACGTGACCGGATATCGGGATTTTCGGGGCCACCCCGCTGGGAACCCACCGGAAACACGATCCTAAAATCGAGCCCCATATGTTTGCAAAGGCACAAGGCAGTCACCTGCAGTATACTGTGGTTTCCCCTGATAGTTCAGTTGGTAATTGCACTGACCAGTATAGGACTGAGTTCTACAGACCAGGACATTTCTGGGTTTGTCCTCTTAAGTTAATTTAGCTGGGGAGGGATGGTTGGGGTGGTCCGGGTTAGAAAAAGAAAAAATTAGTATGGTTTCTCAATCCTGGGGGGTGATTTTAACCCCACCCATCCAGAGGAAACTGGGCGGGTGGATGTTAAAACCAACCAGGTGACCAACCACCAATGTCCTGCCTTGGATTCCACTGTCTTCCAATTTAACTTGATCTTCTGAGATGATCTAGGACCAGAAGATGCCGTTTAAGGTAAGTTATTTTGTCCTTGTGAGGCCAGGAGGAGCATGAGTACTTCTCCATGCTCCACAAGGAAAGTTTAGGCCTCTCCTGCCTTGGGCTCCCCCTTTCGCTCCCAAAGCTTCCTTCCCATGACTATCTTCTTGAAGGTGAGCCCTCATGAGGTGCCTGCCGGTGGACTCTTTCTGCCCAAACCTCTATTCCTGCCCACTGGCCATCTGCTGCTTCCTGCTCATTTCAGGTGGGCAGCTGACTGGCAGCATACAGATATGGCCAGGGAGTTAAAATCGCCAGGGCTTCGTTTTACCAAGGTCGGGCACAACTGGCACTTGCACTCATCCCTTGGTGGCCTGAATCCTGCTCTCAGTTGAAATTCCCCTTCTGATGACTATCCATTAATACAACTGGAAAATGAGTGTATATGGATATTCCATCCCTGCCATCAGGTGGATGATTCCAGTGATGGGAATCTATAGACTTGAGATGCTAGGAGCAGAGGAGGGTAAGTAGAAATTAAATTGAGGTTTTTAGAATTGTGAGTAGTTTTTATAGAGTGAACAGGGAAAGACTATTTCCTCTGATTTAGGAGTCAGTGAGCAGAGGTTATCAAAGAAGAGAAAGGTTAGAAGAAATGTCTTTGCACAGAGGGTTGTTGAGCAAAACATACTTTATCATAGGAAGTATTTGAGGTTGAGACCATTGCTTTTAAGGGAACATTGGATAAATATTTGAACAGAGAAAGATACAAGACTATGGGGGAGAGCACGAGGCAGCGGGATTAGTTTTGGATCGCTCTGGCAAAGAGCTGGCACACACACAATAGGCTGAATGGCCTCCTGTCCTGTAAACTTGTCTTGTTCTATCTCCCCACAGTCAAAGAAAAGAGGGGGCACTTGTGCAAGATACTGAGGGGTGGCTGGTGCCTGTGGAACTGTAGCCCGGGATGAGTCATCACCTACCCTTTAAGTGCAGTCACTGTTGTCTACATAATAAGTGACTACTTTAAAAGTAATTCATTAGCTGTAAAGTACGTCGAAATGTCCTGAAGATGTAAAATGTGCTATGTAAATACAAGCTCTTTATTCCTAAAGAGGAGGCGAGAAAAAGGAAACATGCTGAATCGACCAAACAACCTTTTCCTGTTGTGCTCCACGCTACTGCATGAAACACTATGTCGATGTGAAGTGGAGGGGACAGTCCAACACTGCAGAATGTCACATTTTATTGTTGTCTGTTCTCTGTTGGTTTATGCTCCAGAGTTATAATTTTTCACAGGCCGTGTGGCTGAGGCAAACTTCATAACAGCTGCAAAAATCTAACAGTTACTGTGATGTTTACCAGCTTCTGATATCTGATAATATAATAGTTATAGCAGAAAGGTCCATTCTCAGGGAGGTATCTGTACACTGAGTAGTGTCCCTCAGTCACATTGTCAGGCCAGCCCATCCTCTTGTGAACTTACAAAAAAATATTAAAAAATAAATGTAAAAAGTACTTCATGGTTTTTGCAGCTTAACCCATGAAAATGTCAGGGATTAGGTTCTGGCTTGTTTTGAATAATCCTAAAGAGATATCTATACACTGACTGACTATGGCTTCCTTACTTCTGTACTTCTGTACACCGAGTGGTGTCTCTCAGTCCATTTCTCAGAGAGATATCTGTACACTGAATAATGGCTCAGTCCATTACTCAGGGAGATATCTCTACACTGAATAGTGTGTCAGTCCATTTCTCAGGGAGATATATGTACAATGAGTGGTGTCCCTCAGTCACACTGTCAGGCCAGGCCATCGTATCAGCGGAGATGTGTGGGTCGCATGAGGCAATGGCTTCTTAAAAATGAAATTATACTGTTTTACATTGCTTGAGTTTTTCCTGTATATTACATGTCAAGTTGATTTCACTATCATTATTGAATGATTATTGAGAATACAGAGGTATTTTTACATTTAAGAAATGTGGTTTTTAGTAGCTCATGGAAATTGTATCTTGATTAAATTTACTAGATGCGTTTATAGTATGAAAGTTTCAATTATCCTGTTCATTGTGCATGTATGTTTTCTGGTCAATTATTTATTAAGAATTGAAATATATGCACTTTTTAAAAACTGATCAATATGCCTACGCAGCAATTTTCCTGGCTTGGTGGAGAGGGGAAAGGGAGACAATTCAGTCATGGATTTGCCCCTTTTGCCTCATTCCCCTGTTGGGGAAAAAAGTAGAGCTATGCTCATTGTCTCATGAAGGTACAATGGTAAAGATTGGAAACTTGAGGGGGAATCACTCGCCCAGATTTGAGTCTTGGCACATTATGGGATGGCACATCAGAGTGCCAGTGTATCATGCTGCCATGCCAACTTACATGGTAATGTGCAACCCAAAGATTTTACTACTTGGCTATGGTGACAAGTGGAATTGAACGGGTCAGCAATGTTTAGAAATGTATCACACAGTATGTTTTAAAAGTAAGACTGACTTGCTTTCATATAGCCCCTTTCACGACCTCAGGACGTCCCAAAGCACTTTACAGCCAATGAAGTACTTTTGAAGTGTAGCCACTGTTGTAATGTAGGGAGCCAATTTGCGCACAGCAAGCTCCCACAAGCAGCAATATGATAATGACCAGATAATCTGTTCTAGTGATCTTAGTTGAGGGATAAATACTGGCCAAGACACCGGGAAGAACTCCCCTGCTCTTCTTTGAAATAGTAATTACTGCAAAACTGCTAAGAAATATCAGCATTCATTTATGGTGAATATATGATATTTATTCATTTTCTTTTAGAAGGACATAGGTTGATGGCTCAAATTGTGACTGCGCTGCCCAGTTTAGGACTGACTCACAGAGATGATGGGCAAATGATTGAACTTGGAACCTCCATGTAGAGAGAGCTCCTCTCAATTACGGCAGTAGCAGCGACACTACAGTTGGCCTCAGTGACCTTGAGCTCGGAGAGGGGAGAAAATCACGTTCACGCTCCTGATTACGATTCAGTGACTCCAACTGGAAATTGGGCATATGTGAACATTGGGTAAGGACAGGATCATCTGTGATGGCCCCTACAGCATAATAGTCTGCAAACACTTACTGACTGGGACTCAGATATGTTGAATTGCCACGTGGGTGAGGTACTGGAGTGTGTCTGATATCCTGTGGAGCTGCATTGCAGCACCTTCAGCAGATTAGGGGAGAAATTAGAGGGAAGAAAACATGAAAAAGGGTACAGACTTCTTCAGAAAGTATTCTGCATACTTTGTGTTTGCTGAACACCCTGGTGTAATTCATGTTGAAATGCATCATTACATTGCAAAAATGCTATTGTGTTGATATGGGGCATGACTTTGTATTACTTTTCTCATTACACTGCTGACGAAAGCAGTGCACCTGTCCAGGCAATAAAGTTCTTTAATATCTGCTTTCCCAACAGAGGACCAATACCTGGTAAATTCTCGTAATGGGGTGTGACCCAGGAAAGACAGTTTCATACTGATTGTGGTGTCACATTCTTTTTATAAAACCTTTGCTGACAGTGTAGGCTAGTTCATATATTAGTTTTAAAATAAAATTGCTGGACTATAACTTGGTGTTGTAAAATTGTTTACATGTATTAGTTGTAATACCTTTGAAGCTAGCTTGGGAGAAAACTTCTTTCCCCGAACTGGCTCCATTCAAATGCAAAAATAAATAAGTATAGTCTTGCAGAGGAGTGTTTAATGTCATTGGTAGCTGCTGCACTGGCTCCACTTAGTGGAGACCAACAGAAAGAGTGTAATGTGAAGCACAAGGGAGCACTGCTTGGTGTTTCACTGACCTGCCATGAGGTGAGAAAGCTTGTAACAGATTGTGACAATGCACATGAAGGTTAAGGTGGCAACTGATACCAGTCATCTAGCAGTAGCTTTACACTGTTACCAGATCTGTTATCTTGAATGATATCCTGGTTAGGAATGATCTTATTAAAAGATGTTGAAGGGTGTCTAAGGGGTTCCAAATTATATTTTTTTTGCCTGTGAAATCTATATGAAAGTTTACTTTTTGTTGTTATTACAAAATGATCCTGACACCAAGTTAAGAGCAGAGAGCTGAATCTTCGAACAAAGTACTCTTGCTGGGACTATCCCAGTGGTGGGGTGGTTGAATGTACCATCCAGCGCAAACAGAACCACACAAACCAGGGAAGTCCCAAATTCAATCCTTGGTCTGTAATGAGTTAGCTGTTCCCAACCAGGATGGTGATGGGGTATAACAATTTGTGCCTCTCAGCTAAGAAGAGGAAAAAATAAGTAAGGGTTCTCACTACTCACCTATCCAGTAATTCCTGTTGGGAATGTGTGTGTGTATGGAGATTAGGTGGGGATAGGATTGGGTGTGGCTGTGAAACCTTTATGGTTGAATAATCTGGCAGCTATCTTTTCCTTAGGATAAATGTTATTGCCCAAATAACAACGAGTTTTGATACAGGTTCAGTGCTTGGAAGTGCCAACTCTTGAGAATACTGCTGTCGCGCTATCATGCCAGTCATCACAGCAAGTGAGAGATATTACAAAATAAATATATCGCAGGGTGTATTTCCTCCAGGAGAATAAGAAGTCTCTGTTTTATGTGTTTTTAAAAAACGCTTTGTAGACACTCTTCCTGTTGGGTCTCCCAGTCAGACCAGGCCCACGCGCATGATGACACTGATTCCGTCTTTGGATCACTGCCATTGAGCTGAGCATTCTTGCCAGTCTTCAGCTTTGACCCCAGCACAGGATCAGAGCTGCGCAGCTTAGCCCTTGCTGAAGTTTGTTTGCGCCATGCCACACAAAACTGTTCCGTTACTGATGCCTTCTAGACTTCTGGTTGTTATTAAAGCACGTTTGAGAAACCAAGTTGAAGGGCCAAGGCCCATAGAGCAGAACACCACCGAGGTAGGAAATAGTAGGAGGAAAGATGAAGTAAATCAATAAGTAATCGTTAGGTCATGCCAAGCTAATTTTCTAAAAGTATGAATTTTTTGACTGAGGGAGGTAAGGAGCTGCATAGTTTTCAGGTTCTTGGAAAAAATGAATTAAGAATAGATAGATATTGTAATAAGTCTTGATTTTAACACTGTGAAGATGCAGGGAGGAGGGAAAATGTGTGGGATTTGCAGTTTAGGAGGAACAAGAGAAGAAAATTCAGAGCATAATGACCATAATGGTATCAACCTGATTTGTCTGGTTCAACCATTCTCCACTAGAGCTGGGGAAAGAATTGTAAATGAATGTTAAATGGCAGCTATTGTGAGTTTTTAAAAAAAAATGTCCTTAAGGTGTACCAATTTTTTTTAATAAGTTAGTTGAATAATTTCTGATGTAGAATATGGGAACATTTAAGCCTTTGATGCATTGGGCTGTGAAGAAAATTAAGACCAAAAGAAGGGAGAAGAACTGTTTAGCTTTCCATCATTATAATACAACACAACTTCATTAAAATGAGGCAATAAATAAATAGGATAGCTTCACATCACTTCTGTCTAAAAATAACATTGAGAAAATAACATCTTGAGCACTGTGCGTTGATTTGATCAGCACATGACACACTGATGTACAGTGAAACCTGTACAAATGGACACCCCAAAAAACGGACCCCTGCAAAAAATGGACACTTATTGACAGTTCCAAATAACTTACATTGTAACAGATACAAGCGACACCTTGAAACCATGAATACTCGCAAATTACAAACTATGGACAGCCTTCAATGCACCAAGTCCGTTTACAACTTAAAACATGGGACATGCAGGTGAGTGCGAGATGGCAGCGGGTGAAAGAAATGGCTTTTGAGTAATGGGGAACACTTTACCCAGCATCCACCAGGGGCAGAGAAACCGCTCTATCTCTGGATTGAAGGCTTGCATGGCTCTATCCTAGGCACAGAGCGGTGTCTCTGCTGCTATGGATTCTGGGTAAAGAAGTCCCCATTGGACAAAAGCTGAGAACTGCACCGGGCAAGATCACATCTCACTCCACCAGTACGTCAGGTACCAATGAGCTGCTAACAGCCTCCTACCCACCCCCCAGCACTTCAAACATTGGCAGCTGCAGCACACGGAAGGAAGGGGTCCCGGACAGGGGTCTGCAGGACATTAATCCTCCCTAATTTGGCTTGGATCTCCCAGGCACTCTGGCCCTACAGCCCTGTGCAGGCTGCCAACGTAGCAGATCCCAGGATCACGACATCCCTGCCTCAATAGAAAAGAACCCCGGGATGGCAATAAACTGGGAAGCCTAACAAACAGAAAATAGAACTGAAATCACATCCCGCTGTCAAGGCTCCAGAATTAGGCACGATCCTAGGTAAGGGTGAAAAAATAAGGAATGCTGCAGGGGATGCAGCCAATCCTGGGATAGTTGGCTCATCAGGTTTACTGTACATAAAAAGACTATTTTGAAAATAAGGACTCCTGCAAACAAAGGACACCTGATGCAAGTTCCTTAGGTGTCCCTAATTTACAGGTTTCACTGTAATTTGTATAGGAAAATATCACTGCATTAAGTGTGCATGACATTAAACTAAATATACCATACGCACTGTGTTCCTATTATGCTTATTGAAGAATTTGATGAAATTAGTCAAGCATCACCTACTCTTTATAATATTGACCACATCAGATTAACTCATACCTTTCTAAGCGTTTGTTGATATTATGCCTTATGGTTTCTAGCAGTTTTCCTACTGCTAATGTGAGACTAACTGTTTTTTCAGAAAGCATTTGATAAAGGGCCCCGTGCAGACCTGTTGCAAAGATTAAAGTCCATGGTATTAAAGGTAATATGGCAGAATGAATAGAGAGATAGCTGAAGATCAGAAAGCAGAGAGTAGAAGCAAATGGATGTTTCTTGCATTGGCAAGATATAGCTATTGATGTGCCCAACTGTGTTGCGACTGTTTTTGTTGTCCATGTACATAAGTGATCTGGACATGGACATAGAGGAAGAAATATCAAAATTTGCATACAGCACCAAATTAGGAGACATGGAAAACAGAGGAGGAATGTGGAAACTGCAGCCTCATTGCAGTTGTGTTAATTGTGGCTCAGTTAGTAGCACTCTTGCCTCTGGCTTAGAAGGTTGTAGGTTCAAATCTCTACTCCAAGGGACTTGAGTACCAAATCTAGGCTGACAATCCAGTGGAGTGGTGCTGTCTTTTAGATGAGAGGTTAAACCGAGGCCCCGTCTGCCCTCTCAGGCATACGCAAAAGATCCCATGGCACTATTTCAAAGAGAAGCAGGGAAGTCCTGGCCAATATTTATCCCTCAGCTGACAACTAAAAACAGATTGTCTGGTCATTATCAAATTGCTGTTTGTGGGACCTTGCTGTCCTCAAATTGGCTGCCCCTTTTCCTGCATTACAATAGTGACTGTACTTAATTGGCTGTAAAGTACTTTCGGATGTCCTGAGGTCATGAAAGGCGCGATATAAGTACATAAATATACAACATAAATAAATATACAACATAAATAAATGTGTAGTAGTATGTTTTGGGTAAAAGAGCAGAGAATAGATATATAACCATAACGGTAAAATTGTCAATGGAGTTCGAATATAATGAGATCTAGGGCTGTAAATACACAGATCTTTAAAGGAAGAATTACAGGTGGGAAAAGCCATGGAAAGAACAAATAGCATTCTGAGTCTTATTTATAAAGAGTTAGAATAGAAAAAGAAAAAGTTGGTGATGAATCTAATGATGAATCTGTACAAGACATTGGTTAGGCTACAGTTGGAATATTGTGTGGAGTTTTGGGCATCCCCTTTTCAGAAAGAATATTGAAGCCATGGAAAAGCTGCAACCTAGATTCACTGGAATGGTACCACACATTAGTGAATATAGTTATGAGGGGAGACTTAAAAAAATCTAGGGCTGTATTCACTGAAGCAGAGAAGGGTAAGAGGATCTAATTGAAGTGTTCAAAATTTTGGAAGGGTTTGAGAGGGTAAATAATGCAACATAATTCCTATTGCTCAATGGATTAGTAACAAGGGGGCACAAATTCAGGGCTAGTACCAGAAAAATGTAGAGAGGTTAGCAAAAATGTTTTTACTCAAAGGGTTGTTTGAACATGGAAGGCATTATCATAAGTAATTATTGAAAGTGAGTCAATCCCAATATTGAAAAAGACAAATATCATTAACAGTCTTCACACCTTAACCTTAATAGTCTCACACCTTAACCTTAACAGTCTTTGCACCTTAACCTTAATAGTCTTCGCACCTTAACCTTAACAGTCTTCATACCTTGGCCACTCTGTCACTTGGCCACAGATTCCATTTCAAGCGTCTACATTGAGTTTCTTTTCACTTGCCTTTTCCTTGACACTTTTTTCTGTCCTCCCCTCCACAACTTTGGCAAAGGCTAACAAATATTTGAAATCCATTTGGCACCTTTTTAAAAGCTGAAACAATATTTGCCCTGTAATGCAGCCGTTTAGATTTAAGTGGTTACATTCCATTAAATTTGCACTGCTAACCATATTTTTCACTTGTCCCCATATAGCTAGGCATCAGCACAGTGCCAAAGCTGGGCTGGGAGCTCATGCTAATTACTTAAATGACCTAACCCTACAACATTATATGCAGTCCAGTCAATGTGCTGTGGGCTAGCTTTGCTCTTGCCCATTTCATTTCTGGTATAGATTTTGCTGGGAGCACAAAATTGGAACTCAGATCTCTGTCTGTTATATTGCATAAATTCCAAACACTGTGCCAGCCCCAAAGTAGTTTTATCTTCATTGATTTCTGAACAAAAAGCCTTTTCTCTTTTCGTGCAATATATCGTCTGCCTTCGATTGTGTAACTAGCAAAGTGAACTGCCTCCATTTTCAATGCCAACTACTTTAAACAGAAATCAGAAATTCCTACACCATAAACTGTTTGATAGCTTTTACAATACCAGATCATTTGAAAACAGATGTTGTTGGCCGTGTAGTCGTGTAGTAATGGATACACTGATTGTCATAATAATATCTTTTTTCTTCTGCCAATTAATAAAGATTCTATGCTGGAGATAGTCTGTTATATTCATGGACTAGCCACTGAAGGAGACTGAGAGTTTATTCCTCTTTTCACTTATTGAATGAAGACAAAGAAGTGTGATGAGGCCATTGGGAAGGCAAAAGGGGCTTTAGATTATATCGCTAGGACAGTAAAATATAAGACTAAGAGTAATATGCTTAGGCCTCACAAGGCCTTGATATGGCTATACTTGGAGCACTGAGTCAAGTTTTGGTCCCCACACAAGGTGGGAGATAGCAAAGCCCGCGAGGGAATGGCAACAGAACAACATCCCAACTTAGGGCTTTTAGTTGTCAGGATAGGGTCAATGAATTGGGGCTATTTCCATTGGAGAAATGTACGCTTAAAGGAACTACGATTATAGTTTTTAAAATGATGAAGGGATTACATAGCAGCTGGATTATTTGAGGTGGATAGGAAACAGGAGAACTAAGGCACATGCGTATCAAATAGATAGTTAGAATCAATGTAAGAAGTATTTCTTTTGATGGAGAGCTAACACCCTCTGGTACAGATTACCAAAGCGCATGGTGAATATGGATTCCCTTTAGTCCTTCAAGAGGGAGCTGAACAAGTTCCTGAGAGAGGAGGACAATCAAGTTATAGAAGATAAGTGGTGGGGTAGCTGTGAATAGTGATATTCATTCAGGTGAATATTTGGGGTTCAGAGGGAATTTCCCAGAGATTTTATGCTGAACTGCCCACAAATTTCAAAAATCTTTTTTTAGCTTCTACAAAGGAGATTTCTGGTGGAGGCAAAGGGGGAGAGAGGAGCGGGTTGATGGTGTATATGGTTGTGTGATGTTTGGATGGGGCACACTTGATTTTCCCATCCTTCTTTTGATATGTTTATATGTAAATAATCCTTTAATGGGAACTGCCCCTTAATGGGAACTGTTTTTGGACAGTAGTCAGAAGGCCCCACAGCTGAAGGCCATTATTGTTGCTGCGGACCTTTCAGACCTGCAGTAGTATCTAGATTTCTGCCCCTGATTCTGGATACAGGTCTTTGCCAAGGAGTGACTGCGCCCCTTCAGCTGTGGGGACCATTGGACTAGTGGAAATGACCCCCAACCCAGAAATCAGGACAGGTTCAGGCACTTCAGGTACGTTCTACCAAACCTACACAGGTAAATGGGAAAAGGACAATCGGTACCAATGAGTCATGGGGAAGGCGTCATGGGGATTCATTCCCTCAGAAGAAAGAAGTGGAGTGATCATTCCCAGGGAAGGGGGCTCCTATCTCATAGATCCTAGAGGTGGTTAAAAAACTGCACTAGCAGAGACCACCCTTCCCCTCACCCAGGCAAGGACAAGATGCGTGGCTTGGAAAACTGAGAAAGAGGGAAAAGGAAGAAAAATGCCAGTGCAGTACCTAGGGAGTGGAGTGTTACATTCCTTGAGGTGTTATTCTTCATATGGAATGTTAACTTGAGGCCCTCTCTTCCTGTTCAGGTGATTAAAGATCCTATGCCACTATTCAAAGAAGAGCAGGGAGTTCTCCCAGTGTCCTGACCAACATTCCTCCGTCAACCAACACCATCAAAACCAGGCTACCTGGTCATTCATCTCTTTGCTGCTTGTGGCATCTTGTTATGTCCAAAATGGCTGCTGTGCTTGCCTACGTAACACTTCAAACTAACTCATGATATGTGAAAAACTGAGATATTTCTGAGAGATGTGATAAGGAAAACAAATATGCAAACATTTCAGTATAAAGCATCTCATCTCCTTGATGTATCACTTCTTTATCACATTTATTACACAAACTAGGTTTGTATTCCCTAGAATTTAGAAGATTAAAGGGTGATTTGATCGAAGTTTTCAAGATATTAAGGACAACTGATAGGGTAGATAGAGAGAAACTATTTCCGCTGGTTGGGGAGTCTAGGACTTGGGGACATAGCCTAAAAATTAGAGCCAGGACTTTCAGGAGTGAAGTTAGGAAACATTTCTACATGCAAAGGGTGGTAGAAGTTTGGAACTCTCTTCCGCAAATTGCTGGCTCAATTGTTAATTTTAAATCTGAGATTGATAGATTTTTGTTAACCAAAGGTATTAAGGGATATGGGGCTAAGGCAGGTATATGGAGTTAGGTCACAGATCAGCCATGATCTCATTGAATGGCGGAACAGGCTCAAGGAGCTAAATGGCCTACTCCTGTTCCTATGTTCCTATCCTACTGACTATGTATTGTTCAAATATAATACATCCCAACCTTTTTATGTCTCATGCTTTGTTACTCACTGCACACTGTTCATAATCCTACATATAAACTTTCTCAATCCCTTGCTATCATGTCACATATTGCAGACTGCATGCTATCCTATATGTTTCACTGCCTTGCAACATACTAAGGATCATGCATGCTGTGTACCATGCATTATCAGGTCTGACAAGCCTCACTCATTGCTTGATCAGGCTAAGTCAAACTATAACAAGCACCTTTTATTTGCTGAACATCTGTACTTTATAACCAGTCTTAGCTAATCTAAATCCTAATTTAATTTTACGTTTCCTTGACTCTCCCTTGCACTAACTGGGAAAGGCAGCGCGCAAAGGAATTGTAGTGGAGGGGCTGCTAGAATTAGATCGGCCTTTTTTTCCTGAGAAACGACCAGGAATTCTAACTCAGAAACAGGATAAGTAGGGATCAAATTCCAAGTAAGGGAAAGTAACTATGAACACACAACAGAGGCTGTCGATGTGTGGCTGACCAACTCTGGAGTGGCAGACTACAAGGCTGCAACAGTCCGCTTAGCAACAAGGCAGCGTGAATGGGGACCCGTGCTGGCGTGGCTGCCTTTGCATTGGTGCATATCTTTTTGCAGAGTCCTACATTGAAACTCAACTTCAGTTTATTGCTTTATTTAGTCAGGTACAGTTGATACGCAGTTTATTACAATTTCATATGAAAAATAATGTTTTTCAAAAAAAGTCGGAGGGACTTCCCCAATGATTTGGTTGGTTATTTCACTGCCTGGTGTGGGACTGAGACATCCTGACCAGAAAGGCCCCAGTTTTGATTCCTGGTCTATATTGATTTAGCTACTCTCAGCTGGTGCAGCCTAGGAATGTTGAGATCCATCGTAGGGAAGGGAAATTTGCCATGGTGTCCACTCCTGATCATTCTCCAGTGACTCTGACTGGAAAGTGTGCATGTGTAGATGTTGAGGAGGACAGGATAAAGTTGGCCTATGATGCCCCCCAATGGTTTGTTGGCACTCATTGTATGAAGAATGAGAACTTAGGGGAAGTACCAGAGGGTGCCCAGCTCCCATGAAACTATTTGCCAGGATAAGTAAGAGCTTTTCGTAGACCAACGAGACAACTAGAGGAGAGGAAAAAGAGAAAATATTCTCCCATTAGTGATACAAATAAAACTCTCTGATGTATTTAAGACATCATGGATATTATGCACACAAACCATAAATGTCAATCATAAACTTTAGACAGTTATTAATTGCAACTGCCATTAGTTTGGAATCAGAAGTTGTATATCAGGAGCTCTTGTGCGCAATGTGAGTTGTAAGCCGTGTAAAATGTATGTTCTAGTTCAAAAATATATCCAACTGTTGAGATAAAGAAACTGTTCACTCTTCAGGAGTGATCATGCATTACTGCCCTTGAGAGGTGAACAACAAAGATTATTTCAAGTACCAGCAATTTAAATTATGAGGATAGGTTAATGAAGTTTGGCTTATTCTTTATGCGAACCAGGAGGCTTCAAAATCAGCTAATTGAAGATTTAAGACCAGAAAGGATTCAAGATACCAGGGAATGCAGGTGCTACAGTTCGGGTAATTTCTGATGCTCTTTTCCTAATACAAATGGCTTGACTGCAGCTTCTGTAATTAGACAGTGGAGCAGATGTTCCTCTTCAGAGCTTGGCCATAAAACATTGCCTGGGTGGAGCGCAAAGAGGAAAATCATTATGGAGCCAGCCTGAATTCCCATCCATTCATTTAAATGGATGGATAATCAGGCAGGCTTCATTACAGGTGATTGATAGTGCCTGTCCAATTTTCTGCCCCCGTTTCTATTAGGAACTGAAAACTGTGCCCTTTGCTCCTTGCTGTACTGAGTTGGCATAGCCCAAGTCTAACAATTAACCCAATAACAGCAAATTTCTCGCAGAACTTTAAGCAGAATGTCCACCTCAATTTAAAAGGTGGAATATTAGAAGCGCTCGCCAGTACTAAATGAGGTGGTAATGATGGTGTCATTTCATACATCACACTTTCAGTCATTACCCCCTCAGCAACGCTGGTCATTAGGAATGTCTGTTTACAATCGGCATCCAGTGGTGCTCAACAAAGCAGAATGCTGAACAAATTTTAAAGAGACACTGCAGGCACATCAATGGATGCATAGCCCATCTCTGTACATTTCCTTACAGCTTCCTTAACAATTCTTCAAAGGACGCTGCAACTTGTGACGTAGCCTGGCCTTTTAAGATGCTGCAGACCAACTCTACAGCAGACGCCGCAACCTCGAAACCTCAAAACTAAGATAGAGTCCATACTCTCAACCTGTACTCAGGACACAGCAGACCAGCTACGATATACCGCCAAACAGACGAGGCAACGGAACTACGCTGCCTACATGAAAACCAAGAGCAGGAAGCTTGAGAAACTCGGCATCACCACCAGCATCGACCAAGCTTCCCCTGGTACCACGGTTGCAACCACAGGGAAGTCTATCGTCAATTTGTCCGACCACACCCTTCAACCAGACGAAATCGAAGTTCTCAGCCGAGGGCTCAATTTCTGCCCCACTACCAAAATGGACCCCACCAGTCTCGCGGCAGACACAGAGGAATTCATCAGGAGAATGAGGCTCCGGGAATTCTACCACAAACCCCAAGATTTCAGCAGCGAACCCAATGAGACAATCAACGATCCGGAACAGCAGACAGAGGGATCCGCGGTACAGCAACCGAAGAGGAAAGAGTCTCACTGGACTCCTCCAGAGGGTCGCTGCCCTCAGCTTGACATGTATGCTCAAGCTGTCAGGAAATGCGTCTATGCCAGATTCATCAGCCGCACTCGGAAGACAGTCCAGAATGTCACCCGAGCACAACGCAACGCCATCAAAGCTCTCAAGACCAACCGCAACATCGTCATCAAACCAGCGGACAAAGGAGGAGCCATCGTCATACAGAACAGAACGGACTATTGCAAAGAAGCATACCGACAACTGGACAACCAGGAACACTACAGACGGTTACCCACAGACCCGACCAAAGAACACACCCATCAGCTCAACAAACTGATCAAGACCTTCGATCCAGACATTCAAAACATCCTACGCACTCTCATCCCACGTACTCCCCACGTGGGAGACTTCTACTGCCTCCCAAAGATACACAAAGCCAACACACCCGGACGTCCTATCGTATCAGGCAACGGAACCCTGTGTGAGAACCTCTCTGGATACGTCGAGGGCATCCTGAAACCCATCGTACAGGGAACCCCCAGCTTCTGTCGCGACACTACAGACTTTCTACAAAAACTCAGTACCCACGGACCTGTTGAACCAGGAACACTTCTCACCACGATGGACGTCTCGGCACTCTACACCAGTATCCCCCACGATGACGGCATCGCTGCGACAGCATCAATTCTCAACACCAACAACAGCCAATCTCCAGACGCCATCCTACAACTCATCCGCTTCATCCTGGATCACAATGTCTTCACCTTCAATAACCAGTTCTTTACCCAAGCACACGGAACAGCCATGGGGACCAAATTCGCACCCCAATACGCCAACATTTTCATGCACAAGTTCGAGCAGGACTTCTTCACTGCACAGGACCTCCAACCAACACTATACACCAGATACATCGACGACATTTTCTTTCTATGGACCCACGGTGAGGAATCACGAAAGAGACTACACGATAACATCAACAAGTTCCATCCCACCATCAAGCTCACCATGGACTACTCCTCAGAATCAGTTTCTTTCTTGGACACACGAATCTCCATCAAAGACGGGCACCTCAGCACCTCACTCTACCGCAAGCCCACGGACAACCTCACGATGCTCCACTTTTCCAGCTTCCACCCTAACCACGTCAAAGAGGCCATCCCCTATGGACAGGCCCTGCGAATACACAGGGTCTGCTCAGACGAGGAGGAACGCGATGGACACCTACAGACGCTGAAAGACGCCCTAGTAAGAACGGGATATGATGCTCGACTCATCGATCGACAGTTCCGACGGGCCACAGCGAAAAATCGCGTAGACCTCCTCAGAACACTAACATGGGATACAACCAACCCTTCGTCGTCCAGTACTTCCCCGGAGCGGAGAAACTACGCCATGTTCTCCGCAGCCTTCAACATGTCATCAATGATGACGAACACCTCGCTATGGCCATCCCCACACCTCCACCACTCGCCTTCAAACAGCCACCCAACATCAAACAAACCATCGTTCGCAGCAAATTACCTAGCTTTCAGGAGAACAGCGTCCACGACACCACACAACCCTGCCACGGTAACCTCTGCAAGACATGCCAGATCATCGACACAGATACCACCATCACACGAGAGGATACCACCCACCAGGTGCACGGTTCATACTCCTGTGACTCGGCCAACGTTGTCTACCTCATACGTTGCAGGAAAGGATGCCCCAGAGCATGGTACATTGGCGAGACCATGCAGACGCTGCGACAACGGATGAACGGACATCGCGCAACAATCGCCAAACAGGAGGGTTCTCTCCCTGTCGGGGAACACTTTAGCAGTCATGGACATTCAGCCACCGACCTTTGGGTAAGCGTACTCCAAGGCGGCCTTCGAGACACACGACAACGCAAAATCGTCGAGCAGAAATTGATAGCCAAGTTCCGCACCCATGAGGACGGCCTCAACCGGGATCTTGGGTTCATGTCACACTACACGTAACCCCACCAGCGAACAAATGTTATCTGTTTTTAATATAACGGGTCATTGACTGTCTTCCTTCTCTCTCTCTTTTTTTTGGGGGGGTTTGTATATTCGGTGGCCTTTCAGGTGACACCTTTCTGTCGGCTCACTGTGATTGCCTTGGCAACGAGCAGTAATCACCAGGCATTGTTCTGTGATTTTCAAATGCGAAGGATTCGAAAATGTCATTTCCATACCGTTCACCTGAGGAAGGAGGAAGCCTCCAAAAGCTTGTGGAATTTAAAATAAATTTGTTGGACTATAACCTGGTGTTGTAAAATTGTTTACAATTGTCAACCCCAGTCCATCACCGGCATCTCCACATCATGGCAGATTCCTGAAGCAGCAAGCCATTTTACACTTCCCCTCAGCTCCCAAGTACAGCCAGAAATCTTGCTGGCAGCTGACTGGAGATATCGTAATGAACCTGACCCCGGAAATTCCGCCAGGGTCAGCACCAACTATGACGGGTGGGTGTAAAGACGTCCCTGTCGCACCTACACAGCGGTTGCACACGTGAGAAATATCCCAGCTACAGTATCTTTGAAAATTGTCTTTAAGAAATAGTAAACAATCTTACAACACCAAGTTATAGTCCAACAATTTTATTTAAGAAATCGGGCCAGACTGCATAATGGTGCACAATGGGTTAATGGTCTAGAAATGGGGTCTCCTCACAATGCTGTTCACACCTTTTCAGCTAACTGACACCAGTTGGAAATTACAGGAATAACTTTGTGGGTTTTTGCTCCTGGTGGGGAATCTTGCCCTTGTTGTTGATGGGGTGAGGTCTCCTATTGGTAGTGTGGACTCATAAAATAATCCCCCTCATTTTTAGACCACTATCACCAAGTTGGACTCGGAAAGCAAACGTAAGGATGCCACGGAAGCAAGCAACAGCCTGGCCCGGGACTTCCGCTGGAGTTTGCAGGGTAAGAGGGAGGACACTTCATTTGCATCAGGCAGGGGGGCACAAGTACCACATCATGCACATCTCTCCAGTGCTTGCCTGCCCAGGCGGCTGGAAACTGCGGTGCCTGCCGTACTGAGAATGTGGTTGTTCAGGCTTACTCCCCCTCACCCCACCAACCCTGCTCCTTTCTCTCTTCGCCCAGCCCCCTGAGCAAAGTGACTGATCTGCAAATAGTTAAACAAAATTGTGGGGGGGGGAGGAGGGGGATTTCAGCATTCCAGCTGCTTTCCTGGCCTTCAGGGCCAACATACACCCTCGTGGAGGCCAGTGTGCCTCCACTCACGTGGCATACTCACTGCCACTACAATGCCAGGACCCAACTTAGGAGCAGGAACTAGTGTCCTTTAGGGAAGAAAACCTGCCACCCTTACCCGGTCTGCCCAAATATGAGTCCAGTCCCACATCAACGTGATTGACCCTTAACTGCCCTGTGAAGTGGCCTGGTGAGCCACCCAGTTGTATCCAGGGCAATTAGGGAAGGGCAATAAATGCTGGCCTTGCCAGTGAGTCCCACATCACAAGAATGATTTTTAAAAAAAACTCCTGGTTTAAGGATTTCCCCATATCTGCCCCCCACCCTATGCCCACCATTTGCCTTGTGACGGGCAGACAGAGGCACAGCCCCTTACAAGGCAATGAGGTAACGGCAGGAAATGGCAGAGACCCATCACAACCAGATCTCCACCGTTTGCCTGGTGTTTCCGCTGGTCTCCCACCAAAGTTACAGCAGGAGACCAGTGGAACCAGTGGACCCCAGGGGATAGGTTTTCAACTTGCTGCCTGGGCATTAAACTGGCGTTGCAGAATCGGGCCACCTGTCATAGAAGCACCAAGTTCCTATTCATTTCCATTGATTTCATTGAGTAACAACTTTTCATTGTGAGGGTTTTTTGAGGCTCTTTGAAGAAGAATTAGCCGTATTTACAACATTCCTCTCGGTGAATGTTTTTAGCCTTTAGTGGTTATCACAGTTCATGAATGGTTTTTTCTTTACTGTGTATGCTCAATGATTTATTTTGGAATTTGAACTTTAACCATTATTTTTTATAAGTTTGCATAAAGGTGCATTATTATTATTACAAAATCACATATACACGTGTTTTTGACTCAAAGCATGTGTATCTTTTAAAACTCTTAAGGACATTCAGTACTGGAAGGATTAAAAGGATTATTAGAGCTGCTATAAATTTTGTAGTTTTATTGCCTGGATATCTTTGTGATCCACCCTTTATTTTTATGGACTGATTCTGGAATATTTCACTGGAGGTTAGGATTCTCCTCCTTTGCCCAGACTGAGGGCAGCATTGACGTTTGTTTTAATATTTTCTTGCTGATCTCTGTGATGCAGTATTATTTCATCTTTTGTGCCTAGTGTCATTGTTGACCATTCCCATATCAGGTACAGCAAGAGGAAGATGTCGAGTAAAGCTCCCTTTACATTGCTCCATTGAGGGCTCGCAAGTCAGATACAGCAAGGGTAAGATTCAAAGTGAACTTCCTCCACATTGGTCAATCAAGCACTCCTGGGTCAGGTATAGAACAGGTTAAATGCAGGGTAAAGTTCCACTAACACCTTCTCATAGAGCACCCGGATTAATTACGGCCTCGAGGATAGAAGAATTAAGTCTCACTCTAAACCCACACTTCAAGCACTAAAACAAAAGCAAAATAGTGCGGATGCTGGAAATCTGAAATAAAAACAGTTCTGATGAAAGCTCAACGACCTGAAATGGTAACTCTCTTACCAGCATTTTCTGTTTTTATTTCACACTTCAAGTGCTCCCAGTTCAGATAAGTAGTGGATTAGATACAGAATAACACCTCCCCACAAAACCATTATATTGTCCCAGCAAATATTCACAGTTAATTATTGCACAAGCTAGATGTAGAATGAAGCTGACTTCACACAGGACAGATACGATCACTCACTGATGTGTATACACTAGCTGTTATCTTGGTAAAAAAACCTGTTAATTTTCACTAGTTAAAATCACAGTGATAGTGTCACTACCTTTAATTCCACACATCTACAAAATAAAGTGCACTGACCACTGGTGCATGTTATGGCACCAGCTGTCATCACTGTGCCTCCAATTTATGTTATCAAATATAAAGGATACATGGGAGTGATTTCAATTTTGCACCTGTTTTTCAGAGTGTGGACGGTAACTATTATAGCTTCAAGCTATGTTGTCATGGTTTATGATATCGTTTGAACCACTTGATCAGACTCAAGCCCGTAACTTGCATTTGGGTATGTTATTCCAAATATAAACCATGTGAACCCCCTGATTAGATTTGCAGTCTATAACTCACTCCTGGGTGTCCATTATTGTATAGTTCACAGTTCACAAGTTACGTCTGAGCCCATTAAATGTCAACCTCCCACCAAGCTAGAGGCACTGTTGATTCAGAGGAGGCAGCTAAGATCTTATAAAGAGACCCTGGCAGGGTTTGCACCCTGGATAGACTAGTGACAAATGAAGTTGAGTACAGACAATGCTGCCATCTTTCCGTTACAACACCTAGCTGTTAAATGAAGTGTCCTGGCCTCCACCACCCTGCCTGGTAACCTAGGGAGACAGAGGACACAGGTTCAGGGTAGTGAAGGATAAATTTAAGACAGATGCCAGGAAATATTTCTTTACACAGAGGATTAACAATAGTTGGAACAGATTGCTTGGGTGGGTGATTGGTTTGAACTCAGTTAGGAAAAAGCTAGATGCTGAAATAGGAAACAGATAGGGCTGTCCCTGTGTCAGCTGTGGCTCAGTTTTAACACTCTCGCCTCAAATCCCATTCCAGAGACTTGACCACAAAATCTAGACTGACACTCCAGTGCAGTACTGATGGAGTGCTGCATGTTGGAGGTGCCGTCTTTTGGATGAGACGTTAAACCGAGATCCACTTCTGCCCTCTCAGGTTAATGTAAAAGATCCCATGGCACTATTTTGAAAAAGAGCAGGGCAGATCTCCTCAGTGTCTTGGTTAATATTTATCCCTCAAGCAACATCACAATGAGCAGATGATCTGGTCATTATCGCACTGCTGTTTGTGGGGCCTTACTGTGTGCAAATTAGCGGTAGCGTTTCCTACATTACAACAGTGACTACACTTCAAAAGTACTTCATTGGCTTTAAAGCACTTTGGGACATCCTGAGGTTGTGAAAGGGATTACATGAATGCAAGACTTTCTTTTTATTTTATTTTTTGAATTTCACGTTCCACTGTTCAGCTCAGGTGTGCACCATGACGACCTCTCTTTGTTAGATCTTAGTTGCTTCCTCTGACTCCACAGTGCCTCTAGCTTGGTGCCATCTGCAAATTTAACCACCTTTCAATAAGACTGTGATCCCAGGCTACTTATGTATAACAGGAACAAAGCGAAGTCTCAGCACAGATTCCTTGGGGTACCTAACTCAATGGGGGGGATTTTACCCCCTCCCCAAACCCCACGACGGGCAGGAGAGGGTCGGAGTGTAGGGTTAAAAATTTAAAATCGCATAACGCGACCCCAACAGGCGTGTCTGTGTCCCGCTCTCGAGAGGCGGGACTAATACAGTTCATTATAATATTTAAATCAGGCACTCACAGTGCAGTTGAGAGCCTAATTTAAATTTAACGCTGGCCGGCTGGGTTTCCCAGGGGTTGGAAAACCCAGCAGCTAACTGGAGGCGGGAGCCACCGGCTCCAGCAGGTAAGTGCTTTTCATAGCACTGCTTGTGAGCCAGTAGGAGCAGGAGTGCTCCCCCCTGACCATCAAGCAAATCTTCTGCCTCCAAACCCACAATCCCTACCCTTATACCCTGCGATCTTTGCAAATTGCTGGGGACCAGCCCCAATGAACCCTGTCCATCTGGCTGGCTGCCGGGTGGGAAACAAAATAAAAAAATGATAATGAGATCCTACCGTTGAATTCGGCAGGAGCTCTGCCTTCCCGGGATTTCTGGTTTCTCACCTTGCAAACACACTCCCCCCCTCCCTCCCCGCCTCCCCGTAAATCTCGGAGCCCTCTGCCACTGTAACTAGTTCCTCTTATAGCAACTGACTGCTTCCCTAACCAGTTACCAATTCATGACCAGATCTTACCCTTGATATCCACTAACATTAGTTGAGTCTTTCATGCAGTACTTTCTCAAAGAACTTTTGCGAATCTACGTACATCACATCATATGGCTTCTTTCCCATCAACCGGGGATGTCACCTTCTCTTGAAAGCTGATGAAGTTGGTCAAGCAAGATCTACCCCTTCTAAAATAAAAACAGAAAATGCTGGAGGAGCTCAGCAAGTCAGGCAGCATCTGTGGAGAAAGAAACAGAGTTAATGTTTCAGGTCAATGACCTTTTGTAAGAACTGGAAGATATTAAAAGAGTAAAAGTTTTTGAGCAAGTACGGAACCATGGAAAGTGAAGGAGGGAATCCCCTCTCTCCCCCACTTTCCATGGCTCTGTACTTGCTCAAAGAGGAAAGAACAAAAGGGAAGGTCTCTGATAGGATGGAGGGCACGAGTGATTAAATAACAAAGGGGATGATGGCGCAGGGAAAGTAAGGTAGTAATGGGACAGGTTAAGAAACAAAAGATTGATCAGGAGTGGCTGTAAATGGCAGCAGCAGAACCATTACCAGCACTAGCTGACCGAAAAAAATGGAAGCAGTGATTATGATCTGAAGTTATTGAAATCAATGTTGAGTTCGGAAGGTTGTAAAAGTGCCTAAACGAAAGATGAGGTACTGTTCCTCGAATTTACCTTGAGTTTCATTGGAACAGTGTAAGAGGCCGAGGACAGAGAGGTCAGAGTAGGAGTGGGAAGGGGAATTAAAATGGCAAGCGACCGGCAGGTCAGGGTCACGCTTGCAGACAGGGTGGAGGTGTTCAGCAAAGCGATCACCCAGTCTGCGTTTGGTCTCCCCAATGTAGAGGAGACCGCATTGTGAGCAATGGATATACTAAATTGAAAGAAGTACATGTAAATCGCTGTTTCACCTGGAAGGAGTGTTTGGGCCGTGGATGGTGGGAGGGGAAGACGTGAAGGGGCAGGTGTTGCATCTCCTGCAAGGGTGTCACAGGGAGGAGAGCGGGTGTTGGGGGTGATGGAAGAACATAGGAACATAAGAACAGGAGTAGGCAATTCAGCCCCTCGTGCCTGCTCCGCCATTTGATAAGGTCATGGCTGATCTGTGATCTAACTCCATATACCCGCCTTTGACCCATTAGGGATATGGGCCAAAGAGTGGAGGTGTCGTGGAGGGAGCGGTCCCTTTGGAATGCTGAAAGGGGAGAGGAGGGGAAGGTGTGTTTGGTGGTGGGATCGCACTGGAGGTGGCGGAAATGGTGGAGGATGATACATTGAATGTGGAGGCTGGTGGGGTGGAAGGTGAGGACAAGGAGGACCCTATCATGGTTCTGGGAGGGACGGGAAGGGGTGAGCGCAGAAATGCGAGAAATAGGACGGACACAGTTGAGGGCCCTGTCGACTACAGTGGAGGGGAATCCTCAGTTGAGGAAAAAGGAAGCTATGTGGGTTCTCCATTATTAGGTTATTTTCATACGTGTAAAATTCCATTTTGTTTTTGATTATTGATCCCATTAGTTTTCTGATTACTGGGGTGAGATTCCAGCCTGTAACTCTTTTTGGAGTATTTATTTTTCTATATATAAACATTTGAACCCCTCAACTAGATTACAGTCTATAACTCATTTCTTGTTATCATTATTCTTTACTTAAATCATCCATGCCCATCAATTATCTTACAGTTTGTGGCTTTCATCCAAGTATTTATTGTTGAATATATAAATCATCTAAACCCATTGATTAGATAAAATTCTGTAACTTCCTCCCGGATATTTAATTATCCACATGTAAACTGTTCATTACCTGATTAGAGTCTAGCCTCGTAGCAGGTGGCATACCAGCTCTGTGCATTGAAGTATGCAAACTTGTTACAACATGTGGGAAATGCAGTTGGCTAAATAAGAACAAGGTCAAAATAAACATGAAGCTGTGTACAGTACCATACCATCTCCACTGAGCCAAGGTTCCTGCTGGGAATCATAACCTCTATTTGCTCCTGTCACATAGTATGAACATGATGATGAAGGATTGCCTACTTAGGAAAAGGAAAAGTAGGCCAATGAGTTTCCTTTGCATTAAAAAAAATAACCTGGTACTTAGAGCACTTCCTCTGAGGAAGTGTTTTGGAAAGTTGCAACACAATCCCTGAGTCCTGATGGCATTAATAAACCACTCAAGTTGAGCGGTTGTGGTTTATTATGTCATTTGGCTTTGTTAATTGTCATGTAACAGCAATTCAAGATGTCTGCTTAGTTTCTTTCCTTACTCTGCCCATTTTATGTGCCATTTCCTTTCTTGTCATAGAGTCATAGAGTCATAGAGTTATACAGCACGGATAGAGGCCCTTCGGCCCATCGTGTCCGCGCCGGCCATCAAGCCCTGTCTACTCTAATCCCATATTCCAGCATTTGGTCCGTAGCCTTGTATGCTATGGCATTTCAAGTGCTCATCCAAATGCTTCTTGAATGTTGTGAGGGTTCCTGCCTCCACAACCCTTTCAGGCAGTGAGTTCCAGACTCCAACCACCCTCTGGGTGAAAAAGTTCTTTCTCAAATCCCCTCTAAACCTCCCGCCTTTTACCTTGAATCTATGTCCCCTTGTTATAGAACCCTCAACGAAGGGAAAAAGCTCCTTAGTATCCATCCTATCTGTGCCCCTCATAATTTTGTACACCTCAATCATGTCCCCCCTCAGCCTCCTCTGCTCCAAGGAAAACAAACCCAATCTTCCCAGTCTCTCTTCAAACCCAATCTTCCCAGTCTCTCCTGACTTCGGAGAACTGGTGGATATATGACAGCCTGTCCAATTGCTTATCAGGATTGAGGTAATGTTTGGTGCAGGTATCTGTCTCCATTTTTTTTCCAGCAAAATTTATCTTCCTTAAATCTATTTTCCCTTTTCTTGCATCACTTCTCCTTCATATATCTTTTATCTCTTTCTCGTTTGGATCTCTTCTATCCATCCACCTCTATCTATCTAATACTTTTAGCCCTTATATCCATCTCTCTCCATCCTGACATCTATCTTCCCTTAACTTTTTCCTTCTTCATTCCTTATGCGAGTTATGGCCCATCATCCAAGGGACACAGAACTGTTTCGCTCAGTTGAGGGGAATGGTTACCATCACTACTATTGGTCTGGTGCCCATAACCTTGACTCCCAACAAACCAGCAAGAGTGGGACTAAGATATCAAATGTATTCCGCTACGCCTTTGAATAGCTGATGATCACTGGCCCATGAGATAATTCCCATGATGAATAAATTTTCCTGAAACTACTTTGGATCCTTGCACAGATTCCCAGAATGCTTTGAAAGCTTAAATGAAAGGGTGGATTTTCCGAGGTTGCATGCCTGGAATAAAGCCTTTCTCGACGGGACTGAAGATTGGAGAATTAGACAGAGGTCAGAGTGACAGATTTGTGGTGCTCCTCCGTGCACAATTTTCTAATCCACCCACCGAGTCAGGCTCCACACTGGGAGAGTAACCTTGAAAAATTCACCCCTAAATTAAAATTAAATCTTTCCTTTCATCTGCAGGCTAAAGAGTATAACATACTAACAACAGATGTTATTTAGCAGTTGAACCATCACCAATGATCACACTAAAATCAGGAGACCAAAGCCAACCTGCACTCAGCCTCGGCCATAGCTGCACTTCTCTCCGTCACTGATTTCTCACTATATGTACGGACACTGCCTGTCCCTTTCTAAAAGACCGGCCGACATTAAATCACAATTGGCTATAATTCGGGAATTTAGAAATTAACGCACAATTAGGTAATTTCAGTATTTGAGGCTTTGGAGTGGAATTGACTCATAGGGCTCGAATTTAGCAGGCCTGCGGGTTCCCAGCGGGTGGTCCTCCGGGAGCGTGGAAAACGCGGACGGGTAATTGTGTGCGTCCCCCACGCGATCGCGGGATAATTGGACCCATTAAGGCCTGCTTCCGGGTTCTGCGCTCCCCAGCTGCGTGCCGGCCGGCTGCGCATGCGCAGTACCGTCGACGCGATGTAGGAGCTCCAGTTAAAGGGGCAGTCTCCCAAAGCCCCTCCTGCTGCAAGCAAGAGGTCTGGGAGAATGGCTCAACAAAGGGGAAAGGCTGCGCCCCGTTTTTCAGATCTGGCACTGCAGCTGATGCTGGAGGGCGTGAGGAGGAGGAGGGAAACACTCTTCCCTGAGGATGGGCGCAAGTTCCCTGCCGCCGCAACCAGGAAGGCATGGGCAGAGGTGGCGGCGGAGGTGAGCAGCAGGGGCAACACCCCAAGGACTTGGGAGCAGTGCCGCAAGCGCTTCAATGACCTGACTAGGTCTGGCAAGGTGAGTACACCAACGCACCCTCCCACATCCCGTCCCCACCATAACGCCAAGCAGATCACAACCCCCTCCTGCACAGCCACCACTGCGCTCCATCAGCAATCCTCACAGCCACTCATTCACCATCCTCGCCGTGCACGCAAGTACCCACCGTCCCTGACCCCACCCGAACACTACCACACACCCCAATCCCCATGCAATGGGATGGGCACGTGGCCCACACTTCCTCCCATCCGTTCCGCGCCACGCTCAACCCAACCACACCGATGCTCGATGCGTCTCACGATGCAAGACGCACCCACTCACACATCTGTGTTTTGCCTTCACAGGAGAAGAGGAGCAAGAACAACCGCGAAAGGGCACGCACCGGAGGTGGGCCGCCGCAAGTGGTGGAGCTCACCGACGCAGAGGTGGAGGCGCTCGACCTCGCCCGCACGCGACATTGCCTGTCGGTGGCCGATGGCGAGTGTGTCGCTGCCGAAACGGCCGGTAAGGGAAAGCTGACACTCAACACCCATGATCGCGAGTGACCGTATCATCACCTGCCATCAGGCGCACTGTCAAGTTGGTCCACATGCCTCAAAGTGCCCTCTGTTCTCTTGCAGGTCCGTCTTTGAGTCAAGCGAGCGTGGAGGGCGATTCCTCAGAGGACATGGCGGTCTCTGAGGGTGCATCGTCACATCAGAGCCAACCATCCACCAGCGCAGAGACACGCACCTCGGTGGGTCCCCCTCGCCAACTAGTTGGGGTAGCACTTGGTGAGTCACTGCGCACGAGTGAGCATGAGCAGACCCTGGTGGCAGGGGCAGCCGCGGAGGGTCCGCGACGGAGGGAGCACTCATCTCCAGGCTCTGCTCAGCCGGACCCAGATGCTGAACCCAGGGGGCCACCAGAGAAAAGGAGAGTCGTCGAGGGCCACCAGCTAATTGCTGAGGTGCTGGCAGAGGTGCCGCGCGCATTGTCCACAATAGCGCAGGCGATGGAGGAGTCCACCTCCTGCATGTGGGCATTGGTGGCGCAGGCACAGGAGGGTACCGGCGACACAGTGTCGCGGGTAGGTGCGGGACTGTCTGCGGTGGAGGACAGGCTGGCCTCCCTCGAGCGTCACGCACAGCTCCACTTCGAGTCCTTGCAGGCCCTCACAACGTCTGTACGGATTCATGGTGAGCAACATTCCGCCGCCATAAACAGGCTGAGGGATACACTAGGGGTGGCCTTGCAAGGCCTCACACATGCCATCCAAACTGCCGTCCAGCAGGGTGGAAGGGGTGATGTGGGCCGAGGCCAAGAGAGGGATGACGGTGACCGGGGACATGGAAGCGGGGACGCCTCTCAAGGCGTCCCCACGTCCCACCCGTCGCCCACCTCTCAACCAGCACCCGCAATGGTGCCTCCTCTCCAGGTGGCCGAGTCTGCCCCTGCCCCGGTGCAGGAGGAGCAGTCTGTGGAGGTGCCCTCACGGGCACCGAAACCCAGGGGCCGTCCGCCAAAAGCATCTACCCGGTCAAGGCAAGAAGACGAGCAACCTGCCACTACCTCTGCTGGAGCCACAGGGGTAGCACCACGTAGGGGTTCCCGGAGAAGAATTCCAAAGGCCTTATAATCACAAAGGGAATACACCAGGGTGTTTATTATTTTGTACTTTGTTTCTTAAATGATGTCACATTCCAGATATTAAATAGTCTATTCTCACCACACCTGCCACCTCTCGTCCATTCTTCCGCGGCTTGTGCAATAGTTGCGTTCCGTGGAGGCCATCATGACGGCGAACACCTCCTGCCACCCATTGGGCACACTGCTGTGGGTTCAGGATTACTGGCAGCACTCTTCAGTGGAGGGGGCTGGTATGGCCCCTCGCATGTGCAGGTGAGGAGATGCGAGCGCATCGCAGTGTCTGACTCTAGGAGAACCGTTGACGTATGAGTGCGTCCCTGGCCCGGCGACCATCCCGGTGAGTCGC
This sequence comes from Heptranchias perlo, assembly GCF_035084215.1. Classification (NCBI taxonomy): domain Eukaryota; kingdom Metazoa; phylum Chordata; class Chondrichthyes; order Hexanchiformes; family Hexanchidae; genus Heptranchias; species Heptranchias perlo. Next base: position 52,455,914 of record NC_090339.1, on the reverse strand, counting down.
GGCTCGGCGCATGGGTCGTCCAACATCCTCGGGCGCGTCCTCCTCCTCCGCCTCCTCCTCCTCCTCCTCCTCCTCCTCCTCCTCCTCTCCCTCGCCTTCCTCAATGTGGGTGGCGGGTGTGGATGGGGCCTCCTCCAGGGGCACCCCTCTCTGTTGGGCCATGTTGTGCAGGGCACAGCAGACAACTATGATTCGTCCCACTCTGAATGGTGTGTATTGGAGCGCTCCCCCAGAACGATCAAGGCACCTGAAGCGCATCTTGAGAAGCCCTATGGTCTGCTCAATTGTAGACCTGGTAGCAGTGTGGCTGTCATTGTACCGACGCTCCGGCTCGGTGATGGGGTTCCTCAGAGGTGTCATGAGCCACGTGTGCAGGGGATACCCCTTGTCGCCGAGGAGCCAGCCGTTGCCGGCGTTGGGTGCCTGCAGGATGGGCGGGACGGCGGACTCCCTGAGGACGAAGGCATCGTGGCAGCTGCCGGGGTATCTGGTGCACACGTGTAGGAATCTCTGGCGGTGGTCACAGATGAGCTGGGCGTTCATGGAGTGATACCCCTTCCTGTTGATGAACAGCCCTGGCTCATGCGGAGGTGCCCGTATTGCGATGTGGGTGCAGTCGATTACACCCTGCACCCGTGGGAAGCCGGCCATGGCATGGAATCCAACCGCCCTCTCCATCTGGCTGCGCTCGTCCATGGCGAAGTTGATGTAGTGGGAGGCCCTGCGGAACAACCCATCGGTGACCTGCCTTATGCACTTGTGTGCAGAGGACTGACAGACCCCGGTGATGTCCCCGGTGGCACCCTGGAAGGAACCGGATGCGAAGAAGTTGAGGGCAGTGGTGACTTTGACGGCGACAGGTAAGAAGATGCTGCTTGGTCCATCAGGGAGCAGCTCGTCGTTAAGGAGGCTGCAGATGTCGGCGACTACCTGGCGATTGACTCTGAGCCTCCGTATGCACTGCTCCTCGGAGAGGTCCATGAAGCTGAGCCTCGCTCTGTACACCCTGTGCGGAGGGTAGTGCCTCCTGCGACGCATCTCTCTCTGCAGTTGCCCTCCCTCCTGCTGTGCAGGTGGGTGTGCCGCAGCACCGTGTTGGGGGGCCCCACCTCTCCGAGGCGGACGGCGTGGACTGCGAGGCTGCTGGGGCTGGTCATCCTGTTCGTCCTCCGACGATGTCAACGCACCACCCATCTGGCAGGTGTTGGTGTGAGGGGTTGTGCAGGGTAGGTGGGTGGGTCCTCGGACTGGGGCTGCGGTTTCGTGTCGGTCTGTCCTCTGGCTTGGCGGGGGTTGGTGGAGGGCAGGGGTTGCCCTATGTGACGCGGTGGCCTCCTGCGTGGGTGAGGGCGCTCCCCCGTGGAGCGCACCTTGGCACCTGCCACAGGCTGCTGGCTGCAACACGCCTGGTTTGAAGGGTCCTGTTTCCCCCAGTGTGGGAAACTGACTGCTTTGAACGTAAAATCCCACACTTCCTCTTTTGACAGCTGCTTCAGCTCATTAACTGACCACAACGAGCAAGTTAAGTGCTCTCAAGTGGAACCCCGCTGGCTTTAATTGCCTGCGGGATTCCCACCAGCGGGGCTTGCGCGCGCAGCCCCGCACGTCAGCGCGGTACCCGGAAGTGGCCGGGATTTCGTCCGAATCCGGTCACGTGATCGGAGATCGGGATTTTCGGGGCCCCCCCGCTGGAAACCCGCAGGTAACCCGACCCTAAAATCGAGCCCATAATGATTGGGCAAGAATCAATCAGGATGGCTGATGTGGGAAATTGAAATGTCAAACTGACTATGTAGATTGTCTTTTTCTGAATTTGGTGTGGAGTGCAAAAATTAAGGTGGCATTAGGGCAATCTACAGTATGCTTAGACTACATATAAAGACTACTTACGTCTTTTGGATGAGATGTTAAACCAAGGCCCCATTTGCCTTCTCAAGTGGATGTAAAAGATCCCATGGCACTATTCGAAGAAGAGTAAGGGAGTTCTCCCCGGTGTCCTGGACAGTATTTATCCCTCAACCAACATCACTAAATCAGATGACCTGGTCATTATCACTTTGTTGTTTGTGGGAGCTTGCTGTGCGCAAATTAGCTGCCATGTTTCCTGAATTACAGCAGTGACTACACTTCAAAAGTACTTCATTGGCTGTAAAGCGCTTTGGGACATCCTGAAGTTGTGAAAGGCGCTATATTAATGCAAGTTCTTTCTTTTCTTTCTTTATACGTACCTGTTATACTTCTATCAGTCTGGGAATGTTCAATGCTAAGAATAGGGACAAAGAGAAAAGAAAAACAATTTCCCCTCATTGTCAGACTTCATCTCGATGAGTCTAAAATGTACCAATTCCCTTCAACTTCTACACCCATTGGGCAGGCGTGTGGACATCAGGTGATAATGGGACACTTAGACAAAGTAATGGAAGGTGGCTGGCATCTGTAAAACTGCACTGCAACACAGAATAGTGCCTTCTGGAGAGAAGGAGAAAGCATTGTAGGGATTTTTTTTAAAAGCAGGTGAAGAAATTGGTGCAAAGAGATGCATTTGCTGGTTATCTATCAGTATGCAGTTGGTACAACGCCCAATTATGAATATGTTATAGAGAATACTTAATGTTTTTTTCATTGCTAAAGCTCTGCAGGTTATTTCCACAGTCAATGTCTGCATATATTAACCTTTCCTGAAACAATGTGTGAGATTGTTATTACATGAACTAATTGTTTCACGAGGCCAGCTGATAGTACCTTGGTTGCATATTCAAAGTAAAAATGAATGATTTGTAGGTTCTGACACACAAGCTTTTTGCACTGCCAATTACAGTATTTCCGGCATGAACAATGTCGGTACTACCTACATCCATACAATTCTCATTAGTCAGCATAATGGGGGATTGATCTTGCACACAGATGTCTCCATGGACCACAGATGTCCTCATGTCAATATAATATTCTGCCAAATGGTTTAACTGATGAGGTGGAAAATGATCTTCCTCCCCTCTCTCTCTCCTTAGGGCCAGATCTCCCTCCCTGCTTCCTACGCATCATGCAGCTTGGAACGGTAAATCTTGAGTAGAGATTGGAATTAGAAACATTAGGAAAGATCTGCCTTTTTTGCACCTGGGCATAAATAATCACCTGGGCAGAGCGTATAGAGGAAATCAGATGAGGGGGATTACATGCCCTAATGGAGTCTGCCGATTTTTCAACTATTAATTTAAATGGGATTATGATGTGGAGATGCCGGTGATGGACTGGGGTGTACAAATGTAAGGAATCTTACAACACCAGGTTGTAGTCCAACAGTTTTATATCAAATAAAACTGTTGGCCTATAACCTGGTGTTGTAAGATTCCTTACATAAATGGGATTAGAGAAGGAAGGAAGGAAGGAAGGGACAGGAGGACAGACAAACTTGCATTTATATAGCGCCTTTCATGACTTCAGGATTTCCAAAAGGCTTTACAGCCAACGAAGTACTTTTGAAGTGAAGTAACTGTTGTAATATAGGGAAACACGGCAGTCAATTCTGTGCACAGCAAGGTCCCACAAAGAGTAATAAGATAAATGAGCAAATAATCTGTTTTAGTGGTGTTGTTTGAGGGATAAGTATTGGCCAGGACACCGGGGAGAACTCCCCTGCACTTCTTCGAAATAATGCCCGTGGGCTCTTTTACATCCACCTGAACACCTCATTTGAAAGATGGATGAACTAGAAGAACTAGCATTGGCACAGACACAGTGCTCTTCTGTGGTGTAAATGATTGTTGTGCTTCATCTATATGCTCTGCCAGTAGCTGCTGCATGTGAGGTGGCTGGCTGCTGTGTGCCCATGGTAAATTCTGCAGATTGAGGTAGCCCTTGACCTCTGTGAGCAGGGGACTCCGTTGGCAGAGATCCTAAGGTCAGTAGGTGCATGTTCCATGAAAGTTTAGGCTGCAGTTATACAGGTCTCGGGCTTAACTGTTTCCTTCCTCCTGCAGGTTGAGCCACTTCAGCAGCTGCAAGGACAGCCTGGTCCTGCCTGCTTTCATGCACGTTTGCAGCTATTGGAAGGCGGTAGTGGCAGGGTATAGAAGTGTTGTCACCTCAAGAGACAGCAAAATCATTCTGCACCTACTCCTTCGACTGATGGCTGTCTCATTTTGTTCACTGATCTGTATAATGGAGATCCAATGACAGCAATGAGATTAATGAAGTTCCTACGAGCTCCCTGAGACCAATTGTTGATTTGCTGATCTGCTGGCAAAGCTTGAGGGTGCAGGGGTGGGTGGGGTCAGTGGTACGGGATGGAGGTTGGTGAGATTAGCTCCAAGTTGGCACGTTGGATGGAAAGGTTGGAGATAGAGCAGGAGGTGACAGTTGGATTGCTACTCGTAAGGAGGCAGCATCGAGTGCCTTTCAGAGAATGCCGGGGGAAGGCACAGATTGTCATTCTGGGCTTTTCCAAGGGGATTCGAGCCAAAGGGGTGGCAACAAGAGAGTGAGAGGGATAGTGCAAGGTTTGGGTGGCAAGGTAACTGAGAGAGGAGAGATGAAATAAAAACAGAAATACTCAGCAAGTCAGGATTCAGAAACAGAGTTAACGTTTCAGGTCGATGACCCTTCGTCAGAAGGGGAGAAACAAAAGATGGAATGACTGGGTGACATGAAGGGGAGGAGACAGGCGAGAAGGGCCTGAAAGAGGTCAAGAAAAGAGGAAAGAAAAGGGAGATAGAAGTAATGGGCTCGAGTCCGGAGTGGCAGATGAAATGCACACGCGAATGGACACAGAAGGGATTCACATTGCATTGGGATGGTAAAGATTAGCATAGCTTTATCCTGGTTCTAAATAGAGGCTATGGAGGACATGATATGAGAGTGCCCAAAGTTAGAGTCAGAGGTCCTGTGGTGAGCATAGATGAACGAATATCCAAGTTCAGAGACAGTTGTGGAGGGCACAAAATACAGGCGCTGTTTGAGGGGTGGAGTATCAGGAGCTGTTTGAGGGGTTGACTATCAGGAGCTGTTTGAAGGGTCGAGTATCAGGAGCTGTTTGAAGGGTAGAGTATCAGGAGCTGTTTGAGGGGTAGGGTATCAGGAGCTTTTTGAGGGGTAGAGTATCAGGAGCTATTTGAGGGGTAGCGTATCAAGAGCTGTTTGAGGGGTAGATTTTCAGTAGCTGTTTGAGGTATAAAGTATCAGGAGCAGTTTGAGGGGTAAAGTATCTGGAGCTGTTTGAGGGGTACAGTATCAGGAGCTGTTTGAGCTGTAGAGTATCAGGAGCTGTTTGAGGGGTAGAATATCAGGAGCTGTTTGAAGGGTAGAGTATCAGGAGCTGTTTGAGCTGTAGAGTATCAGGAGCTGTTTGAGGGGTAGAGTATCAGGAGCTGTTTGAAGGGTAGAGTATCAGGAGCTGTTTGAGCTGTAGAGTATCAGGAGCTGTTTGAAGGGTCGAGTATCAGGAGCTGTTTGAGAGGAAGAGTATCAGGAGCTGTTTGAAGGGCAGAGTATCAGGAGCTGTTTGAGCTGTAGAGTATCAGGAGCTATTTGAAGGGTCGAGTATCAGGAGCTGTTTGAGGGGTAGTGTATCAGGAGCTTTTTGAGGGGTAGAGTATGAGGGACTGTTTGAAGGATCGAGTATCAGGAACTGTTTGAAGGGTAGAGTATGAGGGACTGTTTGAAGGGTAGAGTATCAGGAGCTGTTTGAGGGGTAGAGTATCAGGAGCTGTATGAGGGGTAGATTGTCAGGAGCTGTTTGACCGGTAGAGTATCAGGAGCTGTTTGAAGGGTAGAGTATCAGGAGCTGTTTGAGGGGTAGAGTATCAGGAGCTGTTTGAGGGGTAGAGTATCAGGAGCTGTTTGAGGGGTAGAGTATCAGAAGCTGTTTGAGGAGGAAAGTATCAGGAGCTGTTTGAGGGGTAGAATATCAGGAGCTGTTTGAAGGGTAGATTATCAGGAGCTGTTTGAGGGGTAGAGTATCAGGAGCTGTTTGAGGGGTAGATTATCAGGAGCAATTTGAGGAGTAGAGTATCAGGAGCTGTTTGAGGGGTAGAGCAACAGGAGCTTTTTGAGGGGTAGATTATCAGGAGCTGTTTGAGGGGTAGATTATCAGGAGCAATTTGAGGAGTAGAGTATCAGGAGCTGTTTGAGGGGTAGATTATCAGGAACTGTTTGCAGGGTAGAGTATCAGAAGCTGTTTGAGGAGTAAAGTATCAGGAGCAGTTTGAGGGGTAAAGTATCTGGAGCTGTTTGAGGGGTACAGTATCAGGAGCTGTTTGAGCTGTAGAGTATCAGGAGCTGTTTGAGGGGTAGAGTATCAGAAGCTGTTTGAGGAGTAAAGTATCAGGAGCTGTTTGAGGGGTAGATTATCAGGAGCTGTTTGAGGGGTAGATTATCAGGAGCTGTTTGAGGGGTAGAGTATCAGGAGCAATTTGAGGAGTAGAGTATCAGGAGCTGTTTGAGGGGTAGAGTAACAGGAGCTTTTTGAGGGGTAGATTATCAGGAGCTGTTTGAGGGGTAGAGTATCAGAAGCTGTTTGCAGGGTAGAGTATCAGGAGCTGTTTGAGGGGTAGAGTATCAGAAGCTGTTTGAGGGGTAGAGTATCAGGAGCTGTTTGCAGGGTAGAGTATCAGAAGCTGTTTGAGGAGGAGAGTATCCGGAGCTGTTTGAGGGGTAGAGTATCAGGAACTGTTTGAGGGGTAGATTATCAGGAGCTGTTTGAGGGGTAGAGTATCAGGAACTGTTTGAGGAGCAGAGTATCCGGAGCTGTTTGAGGGGTAGAGTATCAGGAGCTGTTTGAGGGGTAGAGTATCAGGAACTGTTTGAGGAGTAGAGTATCCGGAGCTGTTTGAGGGGTAGAGTAACAGGAGCTGTTTGAGGGGTAGAGTATCAGGAACTGTTTGAGGGGTAGATTATCAGGAGCTGTTTGAAGGGTAGATTATCAGGAGCTGTTTGAGGGGGAGAGTATCAGGAGCTGTTTGAGGGGTAGAGTCTCAGGAGCTGTTTGAAGGGTAGAGTATCAGGAGCTGTTTGAGGGGGAGAGTATCAGGAGCTGTTTGAGGGGTAGAGTCTCAGGAGCTGTTTGAAGGGTAGAGTATCAGGAGCTGTTTGAGGGGGAGAGTATCCGGAGCTGTTTGAGGGGTAGAGTCTCAGGAGCTGTTTGAAGGGTAGAGTATCAGGAGCTGTTTGAGGGGGAGAGTATCAGGAGCTGTTTGAGGGGTAGAGTCTCAGGAGCTGTTTGAAGGGTAGAGTATCAGGAGCTGTTTGAAGGGTAGAGTATCAGGAGCTGTTTGAGGGGGAGAGTATCAGGAGCTGTTTGAGGGGTAGAGTATCAGGAGCAATTTGAGGGGTAGAGTATCAGGAGCTGTTTGAGGGCTAAAGTATCAGGAGCTGTTTGAGGGGTAGATTATCAGGAGCTGTTTGAGGGGTAGATTATCAGGAGCTGTTTGAGGGGTAGAGTATCAGGAACTGTTTGAGGAGCAGAGTATCCGGAGCTGTTTGAGGGGTAGAGTATCAGGAGCTGTTTGAGGGGTAGAGTATCAGGAACTGTTTGAGGAGTAGAGTATCCGGAGCTGTTTGAGGGGTAGAGTAACAGGAGCTGTTTGAGGGGTAGAGTATCAGGAACTGTTTGAGGGGTAGATTATCAGGAGCTGTTTGAAGGGTAGATTATCAGGAGCTGTTTGAGGGGGAGAGTATCAGGAGCTGTTTGAGGGGTAGAGTCTCAGGAGCTGTTTGAAGGGTAGAGTATCAGGAGCTGTTTGAGGGGGAGAGTATCAGGAGCTGTTTGAGGGGTAGAGTCTCAGGAGCTGTTTGAAGGGTAGAGTATCAGGAGCTGTTTGAGGGGGAGAGTATCCGGAGCTGTTTGAGGGGTAGAGTCTCAGGAGCTGTTTGAAGGGTAGAGTATCAGGAGCTGTTTGAGGGGGAGAGTATCAGGAGCTGTTTGAGGGGTAGAGTCTCAGGAGCTGTTTGAAGGGTAGAGTATCAGGAGCTGTTTGAAGGGTAGAGTATCAGGAGCTGTTTGAAGGGTAAAGTATCAGGAGCTGTTTGAGGGGGAGAGTATCAGGAGCTGTTTGAGGGGTAGAGTCTCAGGAGCTGTTTGAAGGGTAGAGTATCAGGAGCTGTTTGAGGGGGAGAGTCTCAGGATCTGTTTGAAGGGTAAAGTATCAGGAGCTGTTTGAGGGGTAGATTATCAGGAGCTGTTTGAAGGGTAGATTATCAGGAGCTGTTTGAGGGGTAAAGTATCAGGAGCTGTTTGAGGGGTATATTTTCAGTAGCTGTTTGAGGTATAAAGTATCAGGAGCTGTTTGGGGGGTAAAGTATCAGGAGTTTTTTGAGGGGTGGAGTATCAGGAGCTGTTTGAGGGTTAGAGTATCAGGAGTTTTTTGAGGGGTGGAGTATCAGGAGCTGTTTGAGGGGTAGAGTATCAAGAGCTGTTTGAGGGGTATATTTTCAGTAGCTGTTTGAGGTATAAAGTATCAGGAGCTGTTTGGGGGGTGGAGTATCAGGAGCTGTTTGAAGGGTCGAGTGTCAGGAGCTGTTTGAGGGGTAGTGCATCAGGATCTGTTTGATGGGTAGATTATCAGGAGCTGTTTGAAGGATCGAGTATCAGGAACTGTTTGAAGGGTCGAGTATCAGGGGCTGTTTGAAGGGTCGAGTATCAGCAGCTGTTTGAAGGGTAGAATATCAGGAGCTGTTTGAGGGGTAAAGTATCAGGAGCTGTTTGAGGGGTCGAGTATCAGGAGCTTTTTGAGGGGTGGAGTATCAGGAGCTGTTTGAAGGGTCGAGTATCAGCAGCTGTTTGAAGGGTAGAATATCAGGAGCTGTTTGAGGGGTAGAGTATCAGGAGCTTTTTGAGGGGTGGAGTATCAGGAGCTGTTTGAGGGGTCGAGTATCAGGGACTGTTTGAAGGGTCGAGTATCATGAGCTGTTTGAAGGGTCGAGTATCAGCAGCTGTTTGAAGGGTAGAATATCAGGAGCTGTTTGAGGGGTAAAGTATCAGGAGCTTTTTGAGGGGTAGAGTATCAGGAGCTTTTTGAGGGGTGGAGTATCAGGAGCTGTTTGAGGGGTCGAGTATCAGGAGCTGTTTGAGGGGTAGAGTATCAGGAGCTGTTTGAGGGGTAAAGTATCAGAAGCTGTTTGAGGGGTAGAGTATCAGGAGCTGTTTGAGGGGTAGATTTTCAGTTGCTGTTTGAGGTATAAAGTATCAAGAGCTGTTTGAGGGGTAGAATATCAGGAGCTGTTTGAAGGGTAGAGTATCAGGAGCTGTTTGAGCTGTAGAGTATCAGGAGCTGTTTGAGGGGTAGAGTAACAGGAGCTTTTTGAGGGGTAGATTATCAGGAGCTGTTTGAGGAGTGGAGTATCAGGAGCTGTTTGAAGGGTAGAGTATCAGGAGCTATTTGAGGGGTAGATTATCAGGAGCTGTTTGAGGAGTAGAGTATCAGGAGCTGTTTGAAGGGTAGATTATCAGGAGCTGTTCGAGGGGTAGAGTAACAGGTGCTGTTTGAAGGGTAGAGGATCAGGAGCTATTTGAAGGGTAGATTATCAGGAGCTGTTTGAGGGGTAGATTATCAGGAGCTGTTTGAGGGGTAGATTATCAGGAGCAATTTGAGGAGTAGAGTATCAGGAGCTGTTTGAAGGGTAGATTATCAGGAGCTGTTTGAAGGGTAGATTATCAGGAGCTGTTTGAGGGGTAGATTATCAGGAGCTGTTTGAAGGGTAGAGTATCAGGAGCTGTTTGAGGGGTAGAGTAACAGGAGCTTTTTGAGGGGTAGATTATCAGGAGCTGTTTGAGGGGTAGAGTATCAGGAGCTGTTTGAGCAGTGGAGTATCAGGAGCTGTTTGTAGGGTAGAGTATCAGGAGCTATTTGAGGGGTAGATTATCAGGAGCTGTTTGAGGGGTAGAGTATCAGGAGCTGTTTGAAGGGTAGAGTATCAGGAGCTGTTTGAAGGGTAGAGTAACAGGTGCTGTTTGAAGGGTAGAGTATCAGGAGCTATTTGAGGGGTAGATTATCAGGAGCTGTTTGAGGGTTAGATTATCAGGAGCAATTTGAGGAGTAGAGTATCAGGAGCTGTTTGAGGGGGAGAGTAACAGGTGCTGTTTGAGGGGTAGAGTATCAGGAGCTATTTGAGGGGTAGAGTATCAGGAGCTGTTTGTAGGGTAGAGTATCAGGAGCTGTTTGAGGGATAGAGTATCAGGAGCTGTTTGATGGGTAGAGTATCAGGAGCTGTTTGAGGGGTAGAGTATCAGGAGCTGTTTGAAGGGTAGAGTATCAGGAGCTGTTTGAAGGGTAGAGTAACAGGTGCTGTTTGAAGGGTAGATTATCAGGAGCTGTTTGAGGGGTAGAGTATCAGGAGCTGTTTGTCGGGTAGAGTATCAGGAGCTGTTTGAGGGGTAGAGTATCAGGAGCTGTTTGAAGGGTAGATTATCAGGAGCTGTTTGAGGGGTAGAGTATCAGGAGCTGTTTGAGGGGTAGATTATCAGGAGCTGTTTGAGGGGTAGATTATCAGGAGCTGTTTGAGCTGTGGAGTATGAGGAGCTATTTGAGGGGTAGAGTAACAGGTGCTGTTTGAAGGGGAGAGTATCAGGAGCTGTTTGAAGGGTAGAGTATCAGGAGGTGTTTGAAGGGTAGAGTATCAGGAGCTGTTTGAGCTGTGGAGTATCAGGAGCTATTTGAGGGGTAGTGTATCAGGAGCTGTTTGAGGGGTAGAGTATCAGGAGCTGTTTGAAGGGTAGAGTATCAGGAGCTGTTTGAGGGGTAGAGTATCAGGAGCTGTTTTAAGGGTAGAGTATCAGGAGCTGTTTGAGGGGTAGAGTAACAGGTGCTGTTTGAAGGGTAGAGTATCAGGAGCTGTTTGAAGGGTAGAGTAACAGGTGCTGTTTGAGGGCTAGATTATCAGGAGCTGTTTGAAGGGTAGAGTAACAGGTGCTGTTTGAAGGGTAGAGTATCAGGAGCTATTTGAGGGGTAGATTATCAGGAGCTGTTTGAGGGGTAGATTATCAGGAGCAATTTGAGGAGTAGAGTATCAGGAGCTGTTTGAGGAGTGGAGTATCATGAGCTGTTTGAAGGGTAGAGTATCAGGAGCTGTTTGAGGGGTAGAGTAACAGGTGCTGTTTGAGGGGTAGAGTATCAGGAGCTATTTGAGGGGTAGAGTATCAGGAGCTGTTTGTAGGGTAGAGTATCAGGAGCTGTTTGAGGGGTAGCGTATCAGGAGCTGTTTGAAGGGTAGAGTATCAGGAGCTGTTTGAGGGGTAGAGTATCAGGAGCTGTTTGAAGGGTAGAGTATCAGGAGCTGTTTGAGGGGTAGAGTAACAGGTGCTGTTTGAAGGGTAGAGTATCAGGAGCTGTTTGAAGGGTAGAGTAACAGGTGCTGTTTGAGGGGGAGATTATCAGGAGCTGTTTGAGGGGTAGAGTATCAGGAGCTGTTTGAGGGGTAGAGTATCAGTAGCTGTTTGAGGGGTAGATTATCAGGAGCTGTTTGAGGGGTAGAGTATCAGGAGCTGTTTGAGGGGTAGATTATCAGGAGCTGTTTGAGGGGTAGAGTATCAGGAGCTGTTTGAGGAGTAGAGTATCAGGAGCTGTTTGAAGGGTAGAGTATCAGGAGCTGTTTGAGGGGTAGAGTATCAGGAGCTGTTTGTGGAGTGGAGTATCAGGAGCTGTTTGAGCGGTAGAGTATCAGGAGCTGTTTGAAGGGTAGAGTATCAGGAGCTATTTGAGGGGTAGATTATCAGGAGCAATTTGAGGAGTAGAGTATCAGGAGCTGTTTGAGGGGTAGAGTATCAGGAGCTGTTTGAAGGGTAGAGTATCAGGAGCTGTTTGTGGAGTGGAGTATCAGGAGCTGTTTGTGGAGTGGAGTATCAGGAGCTGTTTGAGGAGTAGAGTATCACGAGCTGTTTGAGGGGTAGAGTATCAGGAGCTTTTTGAGGGGTAGAGTATCAGTAGCCCTTTGAGAGGTAGAGAATCAGGAGCTGTTTGAAGGGTCGAGTATCAGGAGCTGTTTGAGCTGTGGAGTATCAGGAGCTATTTGAGGTGTAGAGTAACAGGTGCTGTTTGAAGGGTAGAATATCAGGAGCTGTTTGAGCTGTGGAGTATCAGGAGCTGTTTGAGGGGTAGAGTATCAGGAGCTATTTGAGGGGTCGAGTATCAGCAGCTGTTTGAAGGGTAGAGTATCAGGAGCTGTTTGAGGGGTAGAGTATCAGGAGCTGTTTGAGGGGTAGAGTATCAGGAGCTATTTGAGGGGTAGCGTATCAAGAGCTGTTTGAGGGGTAGATTTTCAGTAGCTGTTTGAGGTATGAAGTATCAGGAGCTGTTTGAGGGGTAGAGTATCAGCAGCTGTTTGAGGGGTAAAGTATCAGTAGCTGTTTGAGGTATAAAGTATCAGGAGCTGTTTGAGGGGTAAAGTATCAGGAGCTGTTTGAAGGGTAGAGTATCAGGAGCTATTTGAGGGGTAGATTATCAGGAGCTGTTTGAGGGGTAGAGTATCAGGAGCTGTTTGAAGGGTAGAGTATCAGGAGCTATTTGAGGGGTAGATTATCAGGAGCTGTTTGAGGAGCAGAGTATCAGGAGCTGTTTGAAGGGTAGATTATCAGGAGCTGTTTGAGGGGTAGATTATCAGGAGCTGTTTGAGGAGTGGAGTTTCAGGAGCTTTTTGAGGGGTAGATTATCAGGAGCTGTTTGAGGAGTAGAGTATCAGGAGCTTTTTGAGGGGTAGATTATCAGGAGCTGTTTGAGGAGTGCAGTATCAGGAGCTGTTTGAAGGGTAGAGTATCAGGAGCTGTTTGAGGGGTAGATTATCAGGAGCTGTTTGAGGGGTAGAGTATCAGGAGCTGTTTGAAGGGTAGAGCATCAGGAACTGATTGAAGGGTAGAGTATCAGGAGCTGTTTGAGCTGAAGATTATCAGGAGCTGTTTGAAGGGTAGACTATCAGGAGCTGTTTGAGGGGTAGAGTATCAGGAGCTGTTTGAAGGGTCGAGTATCAGGAGCTGTTTGAGGGGTAGAGTATCAGGAGCTGTTTGAGGAGTGGAGAATCAGGAGCTGTTTTAAGGGGAGAGTATCAGGAGCTGTTTGAGGGGTAGAGTATCAGGAACTGTTTGAGGGGTAGATTATCAGGAGCTGTTTGAGGGGTAGATTATCAGGAGCAATTTGAGGAGTAGAGTATCAGGAGCTGTTTGAGGGGTAGAGTAACAGGAGCTTTTTGAGGGGTAGATTATCAGGAGCTGTTTGAGGGGTAGAGTATCAGGAGCTGTTTGAGGAGTGGAGTATCAGGAGCTGTTTGAAGGGTAGTGTATCAGGAGCTATTTGAGGGGTAGAGTATCAGGAGCTGTTTGAGGAGTAGAGTATCAGGAGCTGTTTGAAGGGTAGAGTATCAGGAGCTGTTTGAGGGGTAGAGTAACAGGTGCTGTTTGAAGGGTAGAGTATCAGGAGCTATTTGAGGGGTAGATTATCAGGAGCTGTTTGAGGGGTAGATTATCAGGAGCTATTTGAGGGGTAGAGTATCAGGAGCTGTTTGAAGGGTAGAGTATCAGGAGCTGTTTGAGGGGTAGAGTAACAGGTGCTGTTTGAGGGGTAGAGTATCAGGAGCTGTTTGAAGGGTAGAGTATCAGGAGCTGTTTGAGGGGTAGAGTAACATGTGCTGTTTGAGGGGTAGAGTATCAGGAGCTGTTTGAAGGGTAGAGTATCAGGAGCTATTTGAGGGGTCGAGTATCAGGAGCAATTTGAGGAGTAGAGTATCACGAGCTGTTTGAGGAGTGGAGTATCAGGAGCTGTTTGAACGGTAGAGTATCAGGAGCTGTTTGAGTGGGAGAGTAACAGGTGCTGTTTGAGGGGTAGAGTATCAGGAGCTGTTTGAAGGGTAGAGTAACAGGTGCTGTTTGAGGGGTAGAGTATCAGGAGCTGTTTGAAGGGTAGAGTATCAGGAGCTGTTTGAAGGGTAGAGTATCAGGAGCTGTTTTAAGGGTAGAGTATCAGGAGCTGTTTGAGGGGTAGAGTAACAGGTGCTGTTTGAGGGGTAGAGTATCAGGAGCTGTTTGAAGGGTAGAGTATCAGGAGCTGTTTGAAGGGTAGAGTATCAGGAGCTGTTTGAGGGGTAGAGTATCAGGAGCTATTTGAGGGGTAGCTTATCAAGAGCTGTTTGAGGGGTAGATTTTCAGTAGCTGTTTGAGGTATAAAGTATCAGGAGCTGTTTGAGGGGTAGAGTATCAGCAGCTGTTTGAGGGGTAAAGTATCAGTAGCTGTTTGAGGTATAAAGTATCAGGAGCTGTTTGAGGGGTAAAGTATCAGGAGCTGTTTGAAGGGTAGAGTATCAGGAGCTATTTGAGGGGTAGATTATCAGGAGCTGTTTGAGGGGTAGAGTATCAGGAGCTGTTTGAAGGGTAGAGTATCAGGAGCTATTTGAGGGGTAGATTATCAGGAGCTGTTTGAGGAGCAGAGTATCAGGAGCTGTTTGAAGGGTAGTTTATCAGGAGCTGTTTGAGGGGTAGAGGAACAGGTGCTGTTTGAAGGGTAGAGTATCAGGAGCTGTTTGAGGGGTAGATTATCAGGAGCTGTTTGAGGAGTGGAGTATCAGGAGCTTTTTGAGGGGTAGATTATCAGGAGCTGTTTGAGGAGTAGAGTATCAGGAGCTTTTTGAGGGGTAGATTATCAGGAGCTGTTTGAGGAGTGCAGTATCAGGAGCTGTTTGAAGGGTAGAGTATCAGGAGCTGTTTGAGGGGTAGATTATCAGGAGCTGTTTGAGGGGTAGAGTATCAGGAGCTGTTTGAAGGGTAGAGCATCAGGAACTGATTGAAGGGTAGAGTATCAGGAGCTGTTTGAGCTGAAGATTATCAGGAGCTGTTTGAAGGGTAGACTATCAGGAGCTGTTTGAGGGGTAGAGTATCAGGAGCTGTTTGAAGGGTCGAGTATCAGGAGCTGTTTGAGGGGTAGAGTATCAGGAGCTGTTTGAGGAGTGGAGAATCAGGAGCTGTTTTAAGGGTAGAGTATCAGGAGCTGTTTGAGGGGTAGAGTATCAGGAACTGTTTGAGGGGTAGATTATCAGGAGCTGTTTGAGGGGTAGATTATCAGGAGCAATTTGAGGAGTGGAGTATCAGGAGCTGTTTGAGGGGTAGAGTAACAGGAGCTTTTTGAGGGGTAGATTATCAGGAGCTGTTTGAGGGGGAGAGTATCAGGAGCTGTTTGAGGAGTGGAGTATCAGGAGCTGTTTGAAGGGTAGTGTATCAGGAGCTATTTGAGGGGTAGAGTATCAGGAGCTGTTTGAGGAGTAGAGTATCAGGAGCTGTTTGAAGGGTAGAGTATCAGGAGCTGTTTGAGGGGTAGAGTAACAGGTGCTGTTTGAAGGGTAGAGTATCAGGAGCTATTTGAGGGGTAGATTATCAGGAGCTGTTTGAGGGGTAGATTATCAGGAGCTATTTGAGGGGTAGAGTATCACGAGCTGTTTGAGGAGTGGAGTATCAGGAGCTGTTTGAAGGGTCGAGTATCAGGAGCTGTTTGAGGGGTAGAGTAACAGGTGCTGTTTGAGGGGTAGAGTATCAGGAGCTGTTTGAAGGGTAGAGTATCAGGAGCTGTTTGAGGGGTAGAGTAACATGTGCTGTTTGAGGGGTAGAGTATCAGGAGCTGTTTGAAGGGTAGAGTATCAGGAGCTATTTGAGGGGTAGAGTATCAGGAGCAATTTGAGGAGTAGAGTATCACGAGCTGTTTGAGGAGTGGAGTATCAGGAGCTGTTTGAACGGTAGAGTATCAGGAGCTGTTTGAGTGGGAGAGTAACAGGTGCTGTTTGAGGGGTAGAGTATCAGGAGCTGTTTGAAGGGTAGAGTAACAGGTGCTGTTTGAGGGGTAGAGTATCAGGAGCTGTTTGAAGGGTAGAGTATCAGGAGCTGTTTGAAGGGTAGAGTATCAGGAGCTGTTTTAAGGGTAGAGTATCAGGAGCTGTTTGAGGGGTAGAGTAACAGGTGCTGTTTGAGGGGTAGAGTATCAGGAGCTGTTTGAAGGGTAGAGTATCAGGAGCTGTTTGAAGGGTAGAGTATCAGGAGCTGTTTGAGCTGTGGAGTATCAGGAGCTATTTGAGGGGTAGTGTATCAGGATCTGTTTGATGGGTAGATTATCAGGAGCTGTTTGAAGGATCGAGTTTCAGGAACTGTTTGAAGGGTAGAGTATCAGGGACTGTTTGAAGGGTCGAGTATCAGGAGCTTTTTGAGGGGTGGAGTATCAGGAGCTGTTTGAGGGGTCGAGTATCAGCAGCTGTTTGAAGGGTAGAGTATCAGGAGCTGTTTGAGGGGTAGAGTATCAGGAGCTGTTTGAGGGGTAGAGTATCAGGAGCTATTTGAGGGGTAGCGTATCAAGAGCTGTTTGAGGGGTAGATTTTCAGTAGCTGTTTGAGGTATAAAGTATCAGGAGCTGTTTGAGGGGTAGAGTATCAGCAGCTGTTTGAGGGGTAAAGTATCAGTAGCTGTTTGAGGTATAAAGTATCAGGAGCTGTTTGAGGGGTAAAGTATCAGGAGCTGTTTGAAGGGTAGAGTATCAGGAGCTATTTGAGGGGTAGATTATCAGGAGCTATTTGAGGGGTAGATTATCAGGAGCTGTTTGAGGAGCAGAGTATCAGGAGCTGTTTGAAGGGTAGATTATCAGGAGCTGTTTGAGGGGTAGAGTAACAGGTGCTGTTTGAAGGGTAGAGTATCAGGAGCTGTTTGAGGGGTAGATTATCAGGAGCTGTTTGAGGAGTGGAGTATCAGGAGCTTTTTGAGGGGTAGATTATCAGGAGCTGTTTGAGGAGTAGAGTATCAGGAGCCTTTTGAGGGGTAGATTATCAGGAGCTGTTTGAGGAGTGCAGTATCAGGAGCTGTTTGAAGGGTAGAGTATCAGGAGCTGTTTGAGGGGTAGATTATCAGGAGCTGTTTGAGGGGTAGAGTATCAGGAGCTGTTTGAAGGGTAGAGCATCAGGAACTGATTGAAGGGTAGAGTATCAGGAGCTGTTTGAGCTGAAGATTATCAGGAGCTGTTTGAAGGGTAGACTATCAGGAGCTGTTTGAGGGGCAGAGTATCAGGAGCTGTTTGAAGGGTCGAGTATCAGGAGCTGTTTGAGGGGTAGAGTATCAGGAGCTGTTTGAGGAGTGGAGTATCAGGAGCTGTTTGAAGGGTAGAGTATCAGGAGCTGTTTGAGGGGTAGAGTATCAGGAACTGTTTGAGGGGTAGATTATCAGGAGCTGTTTGAGGGGTAGATTATCAGGAGCAATTTGAGGAGTAGAGTATCAGGAGCTGTTTGAGGGGTAGAGTAACAGGTGCTTTTTGAGGGGTAGATTATCAGGAGCTGTTTGAGGGGTAGAGTATCAGGAGCTGTTTGAGGAGTGGAGTATCAGGTGCTGTTTGAGGGGTAGAGCATCAGGAGCTGTTTGAAGGGTAGAGTATCAGGAGCTGTTTGAGGAGTAGAGTATCAGGAGCTGTTTGAAGGGTAGAGTATCAGGAGCTGTTTGAGGGGTAGAGTATCAGGAGCTGTTTGAAGGGTAGAGTATCAGGAGCTGTTTGAGGGGTAGAGTAACATGTGCTGTTTGAGGGGTAGAGTATCAGGAGCTGTTTGAAGGGTGGAGTATCAGGAGCTATTTGAGGGGTAGAGTATCAGGAGCAATTTGAGGAGTAGAGTATCACGAGCTGTTTGAGGAGTGGAGTATCAGGAGCTGTTTGAACGGTAGAGTATCAGGAGCTGTTTGAGGGGTAGAGTAACAGGTGCTGTTTGAGGAGTAGAGTATCAGGAGCTGTTTGAAGGGTAGAGTAACAGGTGCTGTTTGAGGGGTAGAGTATCAGGAGCTGTTTGAAGGGTAGAGTATCAGGAGCTGTTTGAGGGGTAGAGTATCAGGAGCTGTTTGAAGGGTAGAGTATCAGGAGCTGTTTGAGGGGTAGAGTAACAGGTGCTGATTGAAGGGTAGAGTATCAGGAGCTGTTTGAAGGGTAGAGTAACAGGTGCTGTTTGAGGGGTAGATTATCAGGATCTGTTTGAGGGGTAGAGTATCAGGAGCTGTTTGAGGGGTAGAGTATCAGGAGCTCTTTGAAGGGTAGATTATCAGGAGCTGTTTGAGGGGTAGATTATCAGGAGCTGTTTGAGGAGTGGAGTATCAGGAGCTGTATGAGGGGTAGATTATCAGCAGCTGTTTGAGGGGTAGATTATCAGGAGCTGTTTGAGGGGTAGAGTATCAGGAGCTTTTTGAGGAGTAGAGTATCAGGAGCTGTTTGAAGGGTAGATTATCAGGAGCAATTTGAGGAGTAGAGTATCTGGAGCTGTTTGAGGGGTAGAGTATCAGGAGATGTTTGAAGGGTAGAGTATCAGGAGCTGTTTGAGCGGTAGAGTATCAGGAGCTGTTTGAGGGGCAGAGTATCAGGAGCTGTTTGAGGGGCAGAGTATCAGGAGCTGTTTGTGGAGTGGAGTATCAGGAGCTGTTTGAAGGGTAGAGTATCAGGAGCTGTTTGAAGGGTAGAGTATCACGAGCTGTTTGAGGGGTAGAGTATCAGGAGCTTTTTGAGGGGTAGAGTATCAGGAGCTGTTTGAGGGGTAGAGTATCAGGAGCTGTTTGAGGAGTAGAGTATCAGGAGCTGTTTGAACGGTAGAGTTTCAGGAGCTGTTTGAGGAGTAGAGTATCAGGAGCTTTTTGAGGGGTAGAGTATCAGGAGCTGTTTGAGGGGTAGAGTATCACGAGCTGTTTGAGGGGTAGAGTATCAGGAGCTGTTTGAAGGGTAGAGTATCAGGAGCTGTTTGAGGGGTAGATTATCAGGAGCTGTTTGAGGAGTCGAGTATCAGGAGCTGTTTGAGGGGTAGAGTATCAGGAGCTGTTTGAAGGGTAGATTATCAGGAGCTGTTTGAGGGGTAGATTATCAGGAGCTGTTTGAGGGGTAGAGTATCAGGAGCTGTTTGAGGGGCAGATTATCAGCAGCTGTTTGAGGGGTAGATTATCAGGAGCTATTTGAGGGGTAGAGTATCACGAGCTGTTTGAGGAGTGGAGTATCAGGAGCTGTTTGAAGGGTCGAGTATCAGGAGCTGTTTGAGGGGTAGAGTATCAGGAGCTGATTGAGGAGTAGAGTATCAGGAGCTTTTTGAGGGGTAGAGTATCAGGAGCTGTTTGAGGGGTAGAGTATCAGGAGCTGTTTGAAGGGTCGAGTAACAGGTGCTGTTTGAGGGGTAGAGTATCAGGAGCTGTTTGAAGGGTAGAGTATCAGGAGCTGTTTGAAGGGTAGAGTATCAGGAGCTGTTTTAAGGGTAGAGTATCAGGAGCTGTTTGAGGGGTAGAGTAACAGGTGCTGTTTGAGGGGTAGAGTATCAGGAGCTGTTTGAAGGGTAGAGTATCAGGAGCTGTTTGAAGGGTAGAGTATCAGGAGCTGTTTGAGCTGTGGAGTATCAGGAGCTATTTGAGGGGTAGTGTATCAGGATCTGTTTGATGGGTAGATTATCAGGAGCTGTTTGAAGGATCGAGTTTCAGGAACTGTTTGAAGGGTAGAGTATCAGGGACTGTTTGAAGGGTCGAGTATCAGGAGCTGTTTGAAGGGTCGAATATCAGGAGCTGTTTGAGGGGTAAAGTATCAGGAGCTGTTTGAGGGGTAGAGTATCAGGAGCTTTTTGAGGGGTGGAGTATCAGGAGCTGTTTGAGGGGTCGAGTATCAGCAGCTGTTTGAAGGGTAGAGTATCAGGAGCTGTTTGAGGGGTAGAGTATCAGGAGCTGTTTGAGGGGTAGAGTATCAGGAGCTATTTGAGGGGTAGCGTCTCAAGAGCTGTTTGAGGGGTAGATTTTCAGTAGCTGTTTGAGGTATAAAGTATCAGGAGCTGTTTGAGGGGTAGAGTATCAGCAGCTGTTTGAGGGGTAAAGTATCAGTAGCTGTTTGAGGTATAAAGTATCAGGAGCTGTTTGAGGGGTAAAGTATCAGGAGCTGTTTGAAGGGTAGAGTATCAGGAGCTATTTGAGGGGTAGATTATCAGGAGCTATTTGAGGGGTAGATTATCAGGAGCTGTTTGAGGAGCAGAGTATCAGGAGCTGTTTGAAGGGTAGATTATCAGGAGCTGTTTGAGGGGTAGAGTAACAGGTGCTGTTTGAAGGGTAGAGTATCAGGAGCTGTTTGAGGGGTAGATTATCAGGAGCTGTTTGAGGAGTGGAGTATCAGGAGCTTTTTGAGGGGTAGATTATCAGGAGCTGTTTGAGGAGTAGAGTATCAGGAGCTTTTTGAGGGGTAGATTATCAGGAGCTGTTTGAGGAGTGCAGTATCAGGAGCTGTTTGAAGGGTAGAGTATCAGGAGCTGTTTGAGGGGTAGATTATCAGGAGCTGTTTGAGGGGTAGAGTATCAGGAGCTGTTTGAAGGGTAGAGCATCAGGAACTGATTGAAGGGTAGAGTATCAGGAGCTGTTTGAGCTGAAGATTATCAGGAGCTGTTTGAAGGGTAGACTATCAGGAGCTGTTTGAGGGGCAGAGTATCAGGAGCTGTTTGAAGGGTCGAGTATCAGGAGCTGTTTGAGGGGTGAGTATCAGGAGCTGTTTGAGGAGTGGAGTATCAGGAGCTGTTTGAAGGGTAGAGTATCAGGAGCTGTTTGAGGGGTAGAGTATCAGGAACTGTTTGAGGGGTAGATTATCAGGAGCTGTTTGAGGGGTAGATTATCAGGAGCAATTTGAGGAGTAGAGTATCAGGAGCTGTTTGAGGGGTAGAGTAACAGGTGCTTTTTGAGGGGTAGATTATCAGGAGCTGTTTGAGGGGTAGAGTATCAGGAGCTGTTTGAGGAGTGGAGTATCAGGTGCTGTTTGAGGGGTAGAGCATCAGGAGCTGTTTGAAGGGTAGAGTATCAGGAGCTGTTTGAGGAGTAGAGTATCAGGAGCTGTTTGAAGGGTAGAGTATCAGGAGCTGTTTGAGGGGTAGAGTATCAGGAGCTGTTTGAAGGGTAGAGTATCAGGAGCTGTTTGAGGGGTAGAGTAACATGTGCTGTTTGAGGGGTAGAGTATCAGGAGCTGTTTGAAGGGTAGAGTATCAGGAGCTATTTGAGGGGTAGAGTATCAGGAGCAATTTGAGGAGTAGAGTATCACGAGCTGTTTGAGGAGTGGAGTATCAGGAGCTGTTTGAACGGTAGAGTATCAGGAGCTGTTTGAGGGGTAGAGTAACAGGTGCTGTTTGAGGGGTAGAGTATCAGGAGCTGTTTGAAGGGTAGAGTATCAGGAGCTGTTTGAGGGGTAGAGTATCAGGAGCTGTTTGAAGGGTAGAGTATCAGGAGCTGTTTGAGGGGTAGAGTAACAGGTGCTGATTGAAGGGTAGAGTATCAGGAGCTGTTTGAAGGGTAGAGTAACAGGTGCTGTTTGAGGGGTAGATTATCAGGAGCTGTTTGAGGGGTAGAGTATCAGGAGCTGTTTGAGGGGTAGAGTATCAGGAGCTCTTTGAAGGGTAGATTATCAGGAGCTGTTTGAGGGGCAGATTATCAGGAGCTGTTTGAGGAGTGGAGTATCAGGAGCTGTATGAGGGGTAGATTATCAGCAGCTGTTTGAGGGGTAGATTATCAGGAGCTGTTTGAGGGGTAGATTATCAGGAGCAATTTGAGGAGTAGAGTATCTGGAGCTGTTTGAGGGGTAGAGTATCAGGAGATGTTTGAAGGGTAGAGTATCAGGAGCTGTTTGAGCGGTAGAGTATCAGGAGCTGTTTGAAGTGTAGAGTATCAGGAGCTGTTTGAGGGGCAGAGTATCAGGAGCTGTTTGTGGAGTGGAGTATCAGGAGCTGTTTGAAGGGTAGAGTATCAGGAGCTGTTTGAAGGGTAGAGTATCACGAGCTGTTTGAGGGGTAGAGTATCAGGAGCTTTTTGAGGGGTAGAGTATCAGGAGCTGTTTGAGGGGTAGAGTATCACGAGCTGTTTGAGGGGTAGAGTATCAGGAGCTGTTTGAAGGGTAGAGTATCAGGAGCTGTTTGAGGGGTAGATTATCAGGAGCTGTTTGAGGAGTCGAGTATCAGGAGCTGTTTGAGGGGTAGAGTATCAGGAGCTGTTTGAAGGGTAGATTATCAGGAGCTGTTTGAGGGGTAGATTATCAGGAGCTGTTTGAGGGGTAGAGTATCAGGAGCTGTTTGAGGGGCAGATTATCAGCAGCTGTTTGAGGGGTAGATTATCAGGAGCTATTTGAGGGGTAGAGTATCACGAGCTGTTTGAGGAGTGGAGTATCAGGAGCTGTTTGAAGGGTCGAGTATCAGGAGCTGTTTGAGGGGTAGAGTAACAGGTGCTGTTTGAGGGGTAGAGTATCAGGAGCTGTTTGAAGGGTAGAGTATCAGGAGCTGTTTGAGGGGTAGAGTAACATGTGCTGTTTGAGGGGTAGAGTATCAGGAGCTGTTTGAAGGGTAGAGTATCAGGAGCTATTTGAGGGGTAGAGTATCAGGAGCAATTTGAGGAGTAGAGTATCAGGAGCTGTTTGAGGAGTGGAGTATCAGGAGCTGTTTGAACGGTAGAGTATCAGGAGCTGTTTGAAGGGTAGAGTAACAGGTGCTGTTTGAGGGGTAGAGTATCAGGAGCTGTTTGAAGGGTAGAGTATCAGGAGCTGTTTGAAGGGTAGAGTATCAGGAGCTGTTTTAAGGGTAGAGTATCAGGAGCTGTTTGAGTGGTAGAGTAACAGGTGCTGTTTGAGGGGTAGAGTATCAGGAGCTGTTTGAAGGGTAGAGTATCAGGAGCTGTTTGAAGGGTAGAGTATCAGGAGCTGTTTGAAGGGTCGAGTATCAGGAGCTGTTTGAGCTGTGGAGTATCAGGAGCTATTTGAGGGGTAGTGTATCAGGATCTGTTTGATGGGTAGATTATCAGGAGCTGTTTGAAGGATCGAGTTTCAGGAACTGTTTGAAGGGTAGAGTATCAGGGACTGTTTGAAGGGTCGAGTATCAGGAGCTGTTTGAAGGGTCGAATATCAGGAGCTGTTTGAGGGGTAAAGTATCAGGAGCTGTTTGAGGGGTAGAGTATCAGGAGCTTTTTGAGGGGTGGAGTATCAGGAGCTGTTTGAGGGGTCGAGTATCAGGAGCTATTTGAGGGGTAGCGTATCAAGAGCTGTTTGAGGGGTAGATTTTCAGTAGCTGTTTGAGGTATAAAGTATCAGGAGCTGTTTGAGGGGTAGAGTATCAGCAGCTGTTTGAGGGGTAAAGTATCAGTAGCTGTTTGAGGTATAAAGTATCAGGAGCTGTTTGAGGGGTAAAGTATCAGGAGCTGTTTGAAGGGTAGAGTATCAGGAGCTATTTGAGGGGTAGATTATCAGGAGCTATTTGAGGGGTAGATTGTCAGGAGCTGTTTGAGGAGCAGAGTATCAGGAGCTGTTTGAAGGGTAGATTATCAGGAGCTGTTTGAGGGGTAGAGTAACAGGTGCTGTTTGAAGGGTAGAGTATCAGGAGCTGTTTGAGGGGTAGATTATCAGGAGCTGTTTGAGGAGTGGAGTATCAGGAGCTTTTTGAGGGGTAGATTATCAGGAGCTGTTTGAGGAGTAGAGTATCAGGAGCTTTTTGAGGGGTAGATTATCAGGAGCTGTTTGAGGAGTGCAGTATCAGGAGCTGTTTGAAGGGTAGAGTATCAGGAGCTGTTTGAGGGGTAGATTATCAGGAGCTGTTTGAGGTGAAGATTATCAGGAGCTGTTTGAGGGGTAGAGTATCAGGAGCTGTTTGAAGGGTAGAGCATCAGGAACTGATTGAAGGGTAGAGTATCAGGAGCTGTTTGAGCTGAAGATTATCAGGAGCTGTTTGAAGGGTAGACTATCAGGAGCTGTTTGAGGGGTAGAGTATCAGGAGCTGTTTGAAGGGTCGAGTATCTGGAGCTGTTTGAGGGGTAGAGTATCAGGAGCTGTTTGAGGAGTGGAGTATCAGGAGCTGTTTTAAGGGTAGAATATCAGGAGCTGTTTGAGGGGTAGAGTATCAGGAACTGTTTGAGGGGTAGATTATCAGGAGCTGTTTGAGGGGTAGATTATCAGGAGCAATTTGAGGAGTAGAGTATCAGGAGCTGTTTGAGGGGTAGAGTAACAGGAGCTTTTTGAGGGGTAGATTATCAGGAGCTGTTTGAGGGGTAGAGTATCAGGAGCTGTTTGAGGAGTGGAGTATCAGGAGCTGTTTGAAGGGTAGTGTATCAGGAGCTATTTGAGGGGTAGAGTATCAGGAGCTGTTTGAGGAGTAGAGTATCAGGAGCTGTTTGAAGGGTAGAGTATCAGGAGCTGTTTGAGGGGTAGAGTATCAGGAGCTGTTTGAAGGGTAGAGTATCAGGAGCTGTTTGAGGGGTAGAGTAACATGTGCTGTTTGAGGGGTAGAGTATCAGGAGCTGTTTGAAGGGTAGAGTATCAGGAGCTATTTGAGGGGTAGAGTATCAGGAGCAATTTGAGGAGTAGAGTATCACGAGCTGTTTGAGGAGTGGAGTATCAGGAGCTGTTTGAACGGTAGAGTATCAGGAGCTGTTTGAGGGGTAGAGTAACAGGTGCTGTTTGAGGAGTAGAGTATCAGGAGCTGTTTGAAGGGTAGAGTAACAGGTGCTGTTTGAGGGGTAGAGTATCAGGAGCTGTTTGAAGGGTAGAGTATCAGGAGCTGTTTGAGGGGTAGAGTATCAGGAGCTGTTTGAAGGGTAGAGTATCAGGAGCTGTTTGAGGGGTAGAGTAACAGGTGCTGTTTGAAGGGTAGAGTATCAGGAGCTGTTTGAAGGGTAGAGTAACAGGTGCTGTTTGAGGGGTAGATTATCAGGAGCTGTTTGAGGGGTAGAGTATCAGGAGCTGTTTGAGGGGTAGAGTATCAGGAGCTGTTTGAAGGGTAGATTATCAGGAGCTGTATGAGGGGTAGATTATCAGGAGCTGTTTGAGGGGTAGAGTATCAGGAGCTGTATGAGGGGTAGATTATCAGCAGCTGTTTGAGGGGTAGATTATCAGGAGCTGTTTGAGGGGTAGAGTATCAGGAGCTTTTTGAGGAGTAGAATATCAGGAGCTGTTTGAAGGGTAGATTATCAGGAGCAATTTGAGGAGTAGAGTATCTGGAGCTGTTTGAGGGGTAGAGTATCAGGAGCTGTTTGAAGGGTAGAGTATCAGGAGCTGTTTGAGCGGTAGAGTATCAGGAGCTGTTTGAAGGGTAGAGTATCAGGAGCTGTTTGAGGGGCAGAGTATCAGGAGCTGTTTGTGGAGTGGAGTATCAGGAGCTGTTTGAAGGGTAGAGTATCAGGAGCTGTTTGAAGGGTAGAGTATCACGAGCTGTTTGAGGGGTAGAGTATCAGGAGCTTTTTGAGGGGTAGAGTATCAGGAGCTGTTTGAGGGGTGGAGTATCAGGAGCTGTTTGAGGAGTAGAGTATCAGGAGCTGTTTGAAGGGTAGAGTATCAGGAGCTGTTTGAGGAGTGGAGTATCAGGAGCTTTTTGAGGGGTAGAGTATCAGGAGCTGTTTGAGGGGTAGAGTATCACGAGCTGTTTGAGGGGTAGAGTATCAGGAGCTGTTTGAAGGGTAGAGTATCAGGAGCTGTTTGAGGGGTAGATTATCAGGAGCTGTTTGAGGAGTCGAGTATCAGGAGCTGTTTGAGGGGTAGAGTATCAGGAGCTGTTTGAAGGGTAGATTATCAGGAGCTGTTTGAGGGGTAGATTATCAGGAGCTGTTTGAGGGGTAGAGTATCAGGAGCTGTTTGAGGGGCAGATTATCAGCAGCTGTTTGAGGGGTAGATTATCAGGAGCTGTTTGAGGGGTAGATTATCAGGAGCTGTTTGAGGGGTAGAGTATCAGGAGCTTTTTGAGGAGTAGAGTATCAGGAGCTGTTTGAAGGGTAGAGTATCAGGAGCTATTTGAGGGGTAGATTATCAGGAGCTGTTTGAGGGGTAGATTATCAGGAGCAATTTGAGGAGTAGAGTATCAGGAGCTGTTTGAGGGGTAGAGTATCAGGAGCTGTTTGAAGGGTCGAGTATCAGGAGCTGTTTGAGGAGTGGAGTATCAGGAGCTGTTTTAAGGGTAGAGTATCAGGAGCTGTTTGAGGGGTAGAGTATCAGGAACTGTTTGAGGGGTAGATTATCAGGAGCTGTTTGAGGGGTAGATTATCAGGAGCAATTTGAGGAGTAGAGTATCAGGAGCTGTTTGAGGGGTAGAGTCACAGGAGCTTTTTGAGGGGTAGATTATCAGGAGCTGTTTGAGGGGTAGAGTATCAGGAGCTGTTTGAGGAGTGGAGTATCAGGAGCTGTTTGAAGGGTAGTGTATCAGGAGCTATTTGAGGGGTAGAGTATCAGGAGCTGTTTGAGGAGTAGAGTATCAGGAGCTGTTTGAAGGGTAGAGTATCAGGAGCTGTTTGAGGGGTAGAGTAACAGGTGCTGTTTGAAGGGTAGAGTATCAGGAGCTATTTGAGGGGTCGAGTATCACGAGCTGTTTGAGGAGTGGAGTATCAGGAGCTGTTTGAAGGGTCGAGTATCAGGAGCTGTTTGAGGGGTAGAGTAACAGGTGCTGTTTGAGGGGTAGAGTATCAGGAGCTGTTTGAAGGGTAGAGTATCAGGAGCTGTTTGAGGGGTAGAGTAACATGTGCTGTTTGAGGGGTAGAGTATCAGGAGCTGTTTGAAGGGTAGAGTATCAGGAGCTATTTGAGGGGTAGAGTATCAGGAGCAATTTGAGGAGTAGAGTATCACGAGCTGTTTGAGGAGTGGAGTATCAGGAGCTGTTTGAACGGTAGAGTATCAGGAGCTGTTTGAGGGGTAGAGTAACAGGTGCTGTTTGAGGGGTAGAGTATCAGGAGCTGTTTGAAGGGTAGAGTAACAGGTGCTGTTTGAGGGGTGGAGTATCAGGAGCTGTTTGAAGGGTAGAGTATCAGGAGCTGTTTGAAGGGTAGAGTATCAGGAGCTGTTTTAAGGGTAGAGTATCAGGAGCTGTTTGAGGGGTAGAGTAACAGGTGCTGTTTGAGGGGTAGAGTATCAGGAGCTGTTTGAAGGGTAGAGTATCAGGAGCTGTTTGAAGGGTAGAGTATCAGGAGCTGTTTGAGGGGGAGAGTATCAGGAGCTGTTTGAAGGGTAGAGTATCAGGAGCTGTTTGAGGGGTAGATTATCAGGAGCTGTTTGAGGGGTAGAGTATCAGGAGCTGTTTGAGGGGTAGAGTATCAGGAGCTGTTTGAAGGGTAGATTATCAGGAGCTGTATGAGGGGTAGATTATCAGGAGCTGTTTGAGGGGTAGAGTATCAGGAGCTGTATGAGGGGTAGATTATCAGCAGCTGTTTGAGGGGTAGATTATCAGGAGCTGTTTGAGGGGTAGAGTATCAGGAGCTTTTTGAGGAGTCGAGTATCAGGAGCTGTTTGAAGGGTAGATTATCAGGAGCAATTTGAGGAGTAGAGTATCTGGAGCTGTTTGAGGGGTAGAGTATCAGGAGCTGTTTGAAGGGTAGAGTATCAGGAGCTGTTTGAGCGGTAGAGTATCAGGAGCTGTTTGAAGGGTAGAGTATCAGGAGCTGTTTGAGGGGTAGAGTATCAGGAGCTGTTTGTGGAGTGGAGTATCAGGAGCTGTTTGAAGGGTAGAGTATCACGAGCTGTTTGAGGGGTAGAGTATCAGGAGCTTTTTGAGGGGTAGAGTATCAGGAGCTGTTTGAGGGGTAGAGTATCAGGAGCTGTTTGAGGAGTAGAGTATCAGGAGCTGTTTGAAGGGTAGAGTATCAGGAGCTGTTTGAGGAGTAGAGTATCAGGAGCTTTTTGAGGGGTAGAGTATCTGGAGCTGTTTGAGGGGTAGAGTATCACGAGCTGTTTGAGGGGTAGAGTATCAGGAGCTGTTTGAAGGGTAGAGTATCAGGAGCTGTTTGAGGGGTAGAGTATCAGGAGCTGTTTCAGGAGTCGAGTATCAGGAGCTGTTTGAGGGGTAGAGTATCAGGAGCTGTTTGAGGGGTAGAGTATCAGGAGCTGTTTGAGGAGCAGAGTATCAGGAGCTTTTTGAGGGGTAGAGTATCAGGAGCTGTTTGAGGGGTAGAGTATCACGAGCTGTTTGAGGGGTAGAGTATCAGGAGCTGTTTGAAGGGTAGAGTATCAGGAGCTGTTTGAGGGGTAGATTATCAGGAGCTGTTTGAGGAGTCGAGTATCAGGAGCTGTTTGAGGGGTAGAGTATCAGGAGCTGTTTGAAGGGTAGATTATCAGGAGCTGTTTGAGGGGTAGATTATCAGGAGCTGTTTGAGGGGTAGAGTATCAGGAGCTGTTTGAGGGGCAGATTATCAGCAGCTGTTTGAGGGGTAGATTATCAGGAGCTGTTTGAGGGGTAGATTATCAGGAGCTGTTTGAGGGGTAGAGTATCAGGAGCTGTTTGAGGGGTAGAGTATCAGGAGCTGTTTGAAGGGTCGAGTATCAGGAGCTGTTTGAGGGGTAGAGTATCAGTAGCTGTTTGAGGAGTGGAGTATCAGGAGCTGTTTTAAGGGTAGAGTATCAGGAGCTGTTTGAGGGGTAGAGTATCAGGAACTGTTTGAGGGGTAGATTATCAGGAGCTGTTTGAGGGGTAGATTATCAGGAGCAATTTGAGGAGTAGAGTATCAGGAGCTGTTTGAGGGGTAGAGTAACAGGAGCTTTTTGAGGGGTAGATTATCAGGAGCTGTTTGAGGGGTAGAGTATCAGGAGCTGTTTGAGGAGTGGAGTATCAGGAGCTGTTTGAAGGGTAGTGTATCAGGAGCTATTTGAGGGGTAGAGTATCAGGAGCTGTTTGAGGAGTAGAGTATCAGGAGCTGTTTGAAGGGTAGAGTATCAGGAGCTGTTTGAGGGGTAGAGTAACAGGTGCTGTTTGAAGGGTAGAGTATCAGGAGCTATTTGAGGGGTAGATTATCAGGAGCTGTTTGAGGGGTAGATTATCAGGAGCTATTTGAGGGGTAGAGTATCACGAGCTGTTTGAGGAGTGGAGTATCAGGAGCTGTTTGAAGGGTCGAGTATCAGGAGCTGTTTGAGGGGTAGAGTAACAGGTGCTGTTTGAGGGGTAGAGTATCAGGAGCTGTTTGAAGGGTAGAGTATCAGGAGCTGTTTGAGGGGTAGAGTAACATGTGCTGTTTGAGGGGTAGAGTATCAGGAGCTGTTTGAAGGGTAGAGTATCAGGAGCTATTTGAGGGGTAGAGTATCAGGAGCAATTTGAGGAGTAGAGTATCACGAGCTGTTTGAGGAGTGGAGTATCAGGAGCTGTTTGAACGGCAGAGTATCAGGAGCTGTTTGAGGGGTAGAGTAACAGGTGCTGTTTGAGGAGTAGAGTATCAGGAGCTGTTTGAAGGGTAGAGTAACAGGTGCTGTTTGAAGGGTAGAGTATCAGGAGCTGTTTGAAGGGTAGAGTATCAGGAGCTGTTTTAAGGGTAGAGTATCAGGAGCTGTTTGAGGGGTAGAGTAACAGGTGCTGTTTGAGGGGTAGAGTATCAGGAGCTGTTTGAAGGGTAGAGTATCAGGAGCTGTTTGAAGGGTAGAGTATCAGGAGCTGTTTGAGGGGTAGAGTATCAGGAGCTGTTTGAAGGGTAGAGTATCAGGAGCTGTTTGAGGGGTAGAGTAACAGGTGCTGTTTGAAGGGTAGAGTATCAGGAGCTGTTTGAAGGGTGGAGTAACAGGTGCTGTTTGAGGGGTAGAGTATCAGGAGCTGTTTGAAGGGTAGAGTATCAGGAGCTGTTTGAAGGGTAGAGTATCAGGAGCTGTTTTAAGGGTAGAGTATCAGGAGCTGTTTGAGGGGTAGAGTAACAGGTGCTGTTTGAGGGGTAGAGTATCAGGAGCTGTTTGAAGGGTAGAGTATCAGGAGCTGTTTGAAGGGTAGAGTATCAGGAGCTGTTTGAGGGGTAGAGTATCAGGAGCTGTTTGAAGGGTAGAGTATCAGGAGCTGTTTGAGGGGTAGAGTAACAGGTGCTGTTTGAAGGGTAGAGTATCAGGAGCTGTTTGAAGGGTGGAGTAACAGGTGCTGTTTGAGGGGTAGAGTATCAGGAGCTGTTTGAAGGGTAGATTATCAGGAGCTGTATGAGGGGTAGATTATCAGGAGCTGTTTGAGGGGTAGAGTATCAGGAGCTGTATGAGGGGTAGATTATCAGAAGCTGTTTGAGGGGTAGATTATCAGGAGCTGTTTGAGGGGTAGAGTATCAGGAGCTTTTTGAGGAGTAGAGTATCAGGAGCTGTTTGAAGGGTAGATTATCAGGAGCAATTTGAGGAGTCGAGTATCTGGAGCTGTTTGAGGGGTAGAGTATCAGGAGCTGTTTGAAGGGTAGAGTATCAGGAGCTGTTTGAGCGGTAGAGTATCAGGAGCTGTTTGAAGGGTAGAGTATCAGGAGCTGTTTGAGGGGTAGAGTATCAGGAGCTGTTTGTGGAGTGGAGTATCAGGAGCTGTTTGAAGGGTAGAGTATCAGGAGCTGTTTGAAGGGTAGAGTATCACGAGCTGTTTGAGGGGTAGAGTATCAGGAGCTTTTTGAGGGCTAGAGTATCAGGAGCTGTTTGAGGGGTAGAGTATCAGGAGCTGTTTGAGGAGTAGAGTATCAGGAGCTGTTTGAAGGGTAGAGTATCAGGAGCTGTTTGAGGAGTAGAGTATCAGGAGCTTTTTGAGGGGTAGAGTATCAGGAGCTGTTTGAGGGGTAGAGTATCACGAGCTGTTTGAGGGGTAGAGTATCAGGAGCTGTTTGAAGGGTAGAGTATCAGGAGCTGTTTGAGGGGTAGATTATCAGGAGCAGTTTGAGGAGTCGAGTATCAGGAGCTGTTTGAGGGGTAGAGTATCAGGAGCTGTTTTAAGGGTAGATTATCAGGAGCTGTTTGAGGGGTAGATTATCAGGAGCTGTTTGAGGGGTAGAGTATCAGGTGCTGTTTGAGGGGCAGATTATCAGCAGCTGTTTGAGGGGGAGATTATCAGGAGCTGTTTGAGGGGTAGATTATCAGGAGCTGTTTGAGGGGTAGAGTATCAGGAGCTTTTTGAGGAGTAGAGTATCAGGAGCTGTTTGAAGGGTAGAGTATCAGGAGCTATTTGAGGGGTAGATTATCAGGAGCTGTTTGTGGGGTAGATTATCAGGAGCAATTTGAGGAGTAGAGTATCAGGAGCTGTTTGAGGGGTAGAGTATCAGGAGCTGTTTGAAGGGTCGAGTATCAGGAGCTGTTTGAGGGGTAGAGTATCAGGAGCTGTTTGAGGAGTGGAGTATCAGGAGCTGTTTTAAGGGTTGAGTATCAGGAGCTGTTTGAGGGGTAGAGTATCAGGAACTGTTTGAGGGGTAGATTATCAGGAGCTGTTTGAGGGGTAGATTATCAGGAGCAATTTGAGGAGTAGAGTATCAGGAGCTGTTTGAGGGGTAGAGTAACAGGAGCTTTTTGAGGGGTCGATTATCAGGAGCTGTTTGAGGGGTAGAGTATCAGGAGCTGTTTGAGGAGTGGAGTATCAGGAGCTGTTTGAAGGGTAGTGTATCAGGAGCTATTTGAGGGGTAGAGTATCAGGAGCTGTTTGAGGAGTAGAGTATCAGGAGCTGTTTGAAGGGTCGAGTATCAGGAGCTGTTTGAGGGGTAGAGTAACAGGTGCTGTTTGAAGGGTAGAGTATCAGGAGCTATTTGAGGGGGAGATTATCAGGAGCTGTTTGAGGGGTAGATTATCAGGAGCTATTTGAGGGGTAGAGTATCACGAGCTGTTTGAGGAGTGGAGTATCACGAGCTGTTTGAAGGGTCGAGTATCAGGAGCTGTTTGAGGGGTAGAGTAACAGGTGCTGTTTGAGGGGTAGAGTATCAGGAGCTCTTTGAAGGGTAGAGTATCAGGAGCTGTTTGAGGGGTAGAGTAACATGTGCTGTTTGAGGGGTAGAGTATCAGGAGCTGTTTGAAGGGTAGAGTATCAGGAGCTATTTGAGGGGCAGAGTATCAGGAGCAATTTGAGGAGTAGAGTATCACGAGCTGTTTGAGGAGTGGAGTATCAGGAGCTGTTTGAACGGTAGAGTATCAGGAGCTGTTTGAGGGGTAGAGTAACAGGTGCTGTTTGAGGGGTAGAGTATCAGGAGCTGTTTGAAGGGTAGAGTAACAGGTGCTGTTTGAGGGGTAGAGTATCAGGAGCTGTTTGAAGGGTAGAGTATCAGGAGCTGTTTGAAGGGTAGAGTATCAGGAGCTGTTTTAAGGGTAGAGTATCAGGAGCTGTTTGAGGGGTAGAGTAACAGGTGCTGTTTGAGGGGTAGAGTATCAGGAGCTGTTTGAAGGGTAGAGTATCAGGAGCTGTTTGAAGGGTAGAGTATCAGGAGCTGTTTGAGGGGTAGATTATCAGCAGCTGTTTGAGGGGTAGATGATCAGGAGCTGTTTGAGGGGTAGAGTATCAGGAGCTTTTTGAGGAGTAGAGTATCAGGAGCTTTTTGAAGGGTAGATTATCAGGAGCAATTTGAGGAGTAGAGTATCTGGAGCTGTTTGAGGGGTAGAGTATCAGGAGCTGTTTGAAGGGTGGAGTATCAGGAGCTGTTTGAGTGGTAGATTATCAGGAGCTGTTTGAAGGGTAGAGTATCAGGAGCTGTTTGAGGGGTAGATTATCAGGAGCTGTTTGTGGAGTGGAGTATCAGGAGCTGTTTGAAGGGTAGAGTATCAGGAGCTGTTTGAAGGGTAGAGTATCACGAGCTGTTTGAGGGGTAGAGTATCAGGAGCTTTTTGAGGGGTAGAGTATCAGGAGCTGTTTGAGGGGTAGAGTATCAGGAGCTGTTTGAGGAGTAGAGTATCAGGAGCTGTTTGAAGGGTAGAGTATCAGGAGCTGTTTGAGGAGTAGAGTATC
The DNA here is from genome assembly GCF_035084215.1 of Heptranchias perlo. NCBI lineage: Eukaryota > Metazoa > Chordata > Chondrichthyes > Hexanchiformes > Hexanchidae > Heptranchias > Heptranchias perlo. Next base: position 52,423,309 of record NC_090339.1, on the reverse strand, counting down.
AGGAGCTTTTTGAGGGGTAGAGTATCAGGAGCTGTTTGAGGGGTAGAGTATCACGAGCTGTTTGAGGGGTAGAGTATCAGGAGCTGTTTGAAGGGTCGAGTATCAGGAGCTGTTTGAGGGGTAGAGTATCAGGAGCTGTTTCAGGAGTCGAGTATCAGGAGCTGTTTGAGGGGTAGAGTATCAGGAGCTGTTTGAGGGGGAGAGTATCAGGAGCTGTTTGAGGAGTAGAGTATCAGGAGCTTTTTGAGGGGTAGAGTATCAGGAGCTGTTTGAGGGGTAGAGTATCACGAGCTGTTTGAGGGGTAGAGTATCAGGATCTGTTTGAAGGGTAGAGTATCAGGAGCTGTTTGAGGGGTAGATTATCAGGAGCTGTTTGAGGAGTCGAGTATCAGGAGCTGTTTGAGGGGTAGAGTATCAGGAGCTGTTTGAAGGGTAGATTATCAGGAGCTGTTTGAGGGGTAGATTATCAGGAGCTGTTTGAGGGGTCGAGTATCAGGAGCTGTTTGAGGGGCAGATTATCAGCAGCTGTTTGAGGGGTAGATTATCAGGAGCTGTTTGAGGGGTAGATTATCAGGAGCTGTTTGAGGGGTAGAGTATCAGGAGCTTTTTGAGGAGTAGAGTATCAGGAGCTGTTTGAGGGGTAGATTATCAGGAGCAATTTGAGGAGTAGAGTATCAGGAGCTGTTTGAGGGGTAGAGTATCAGGAGCTGTTTGAAGGGTCGAGTATCAGGAGCTGTTTGAGGGGTAGAGTATCAGTAGCTGTTTGAGGAGTGGAGTATCAGGAGCTGTTTTAAGGGGAGAGTATCAGGAGCTGTTTGAGGGGTAGAGTATCAGGAACTGTTTGAGGGGTAGATTATCAGGAGCTGTTTGAGGGGTAGATTATCAGGAGCAATTTGAGGAGTAGAGTCTCAGGAGCTGTTTGAGGGGTAGAGTAACAGGAGCTTTTTGAGGGGTAGATTATCAGGAGCTGTTTGAGGGGTAGAGTATCAGGAGCTGTTTGAGGAGTGGAGTATCAGGAGCTGTTTGAAGGGTAGTGTATCAGGAGCTATTTGAGGGGTAGAGTATCAGGAGCTGTTTGAGGAGTAGAGTATCAGGAGCTGTTTGAGGGGTAGAGTAACAGGTGCTGTTTGAAGGGTAGAGTATCAGGAGCTATTTGAGGGGTAGATTATCAGGAGCTGTTTGAGGGGTAGATTATCAGGAGCTATTTGAGGGGTAGAGTATCACGAGCTGTTTGAGGAGTGGAGTATCAGGAGCTGTTTGAAGGGTCGAGTATCAGGAGCTGTTTGAGGGGTAGAGTAACAGGTGCTGTTTGAGGGGTAGAGTATCAGGAGCTGTTTGAAGGGTAGAGTATCAGGAGCTGTTTGAGGGGTAGAGTAACATGTGCTGTTTGAGGGGTAGAGTATCAGGAGCTGTTTGAAGGGTAGAGTATCAGGAGCTATTTGAGGGGTAGAGTATCAGGAGCAATTTGAGGAGTGGAGTATCAGGAGCTGTTTGAAGGGTCGAGTATCAGGAGCTGTTTGAGGGGTAGAGTAACAGGTGCTGTTTGAGGGGTAGAGTATCAGGAGCTGTTTGAAGGGTAGATTATCAGGAGCTATTTGAGGGGTAGAGTATCACGAGCAATTTGAGGAGTGGAGTATCAGGAGCTGTTTGAAGGGTCGAGTATCAGGAGCTGTTTGAAGGGTAGAGTATCAGGAGCTATTTGAGGGGTAGATTATCAGGAGCTGTTTGAGGGGTAGATTATCAGGAGCTATTTGAGGGGTAGAGTATCACGAGCTGTTTGAGGAGTGGAGTATCAGGAGCTGTTTGAAGGGTCGAGTATCAGGAGCTGTTTGAGGGGTAGAGGAACAGGTGCTGTTTGAGGGGTAGAGTATCAGGAGCTGTTTGAAGGGTAGAGTATCAGGAGCTGTTTGAGGGGTAGAGTAACATGTGCTGTTTGAGGAGTAGAGTATCAGGAGCTGTTTGAGGGGTAGAGTAACAGGTGCTGTTTGAAGGGTAGAGTATCAGGAGCTATTTGAGGGGTAGATTATCAGGAGCTGTTTGAGGGGTAGATTATCAGGAGCTATTTGAGGGGTAGAGTATCACGAGCTGTTTGAGGAGTGGAGTATCAGGAGCTGTTTGAAGGGTCGAGTATCAGGAGCTGTTTGAGGGGTAGAGTAACAGGTGCTGTTTGAGGGGTAGAGTATCAGGAGCTGTTTGAAGGGTAGAGTATCAGGAGCTGTTTGAGGGGTAGAGTAACATGTGCTGTTTGAGGGGTAGAGTATCAGGAGCTGTTTGAAGGGTAGAGTATCAGGAGCTATTTGAGGGGTAGAGTATCAGGAGCAATTTGAGGAGCAGAGTATGACGAGCTGTTTGAGGAGTGGAGTATCAGGAGCTGTTTGAACGGTAGAGTATCAGGAGCTGTTTGAGGGGGAGAGTAACAGGTGCTGTTTGAGGGGTAGAGTATCAGGAGCTGTTTGAAGGGTAGAGTAACAGGTGCTGTTTGAGGGGTAGAGTATCAGGAGCTGTTTGAAGGGTAGAGTATCAGGAGCTGTTTGAAGGGTGGAGTATCAGGAGCTGTTTTAAGGGTAGAGTATCAGGAGCTGTTTGAGGGGTAGAGTAACAGGTGCTGTTTGAGGGGTAGAGTATCAGGAGCTGTTTGAAGGGTAGAGTATCAGGAGCTGTTTGAAGGGTAGAGTATCAGGAGCTGTTTGAGGGGTAGAGTATCAGGAGCTGTTTGAAGGGTAGAGTATCAGGAGCTGTTTGAGGGGTAGAGTAACAGGTGCTGTTTGAGGGGTAGATTATCAGGAGCTGTTTGAGGGGTAGAGTATCAGGAGCTGTTTGAGGGGTAGAGTATCAGGAGCTGTTTGAAGGGTAGATTATCATGAGCTGTATGAGGGGTAGATTATCAGGAGCTGTTTGAGGGGTAGAGTATCAGGAGCTGTATGAGGGGTAGATTATCAGCAGCTGTTTGAGGGGTAGATTATCAGGAGCTGTTTGAGGGGTAGAGTATCAGGAGCTTTTTGAGGAGTAGAGTATCAGGAGCTGTTTGAAGGGTAGATTATCAGGAGCAATTTGAGGAGTAGAGTATCTGGAGCTGTTTGAGGGGTAGAGTATCAGGAGCTGTTTGAAGGGTAGAGTATCAGGAGCTGTTTGAGCGGTAGAGTATCAGGAGCTGTTTGAAGGGTAGAGTATCAGGAGCTGTTTGAGGGGTAGAGTATCAGGAGCTGTTTGTGGAGTGGAGTATCAGGAGCTGTTTGAAGGGTAGAGCATCAGGAGCTGTTTGAAGGGTAGAGTATCACGAGCTGTTTGAGGGGTAGAGTATCAGGAGCTTTTTGAGGGGTAGAGTATCAGGAGCTGTTTGAGGGGTAGAGTATCAGGAGCTGTTTGAGGAGTAGAGTATCAGGAGCTGTTTGAAGGGTAGAGCATCAGGAGCTGTTTGAGGAGTAGAGTATCAGGAGCTTTTTGAGGGGGAGAGTATCAGGAGCTGTTTGAGGGGTAGAGTATCACGAGCTGTTTGAGGGGTAGAGTATCAGGAGCTGTTTGAAGGGTAGAGTATCAGGAGCTGATTGAGGAGTAGAGTATCAGGAGCTTTTTGAGGGGTAGAGTATCAGGAGCTGTTTGAGGGGTAGAGTATCACGAGCTGTTTGAGGGGTAGAGTATCAGGAGCTGTTTGAAGGGTAGAGTATCAGGAGCTGTTTGAGGGGTAGATTATCAGGAGCTGTTTGAGGAGTCGAGTATCAGGAGCTGTTTGAGGGGTAGAGTATCAGGAGCTGTTTGAAGGGTAGATTATCAGGAGCTGTTTGAGGGGTAGATTATCAGGAGCTGTTTGAGGGGTAGAGTATCAGGAGCTGTTTGAGGGGCAGATTATCAGCAGCTGTTTGAGGGGTAGATTATCAGGAGCTGTTTGAGGGGTAGATTATCAGGAGCTGTTTGAGGGGTAGAGTATCAGGAGCTTTTTGAGGAGCAGAGTATCAGGAGCTGTTTGAAGGGTAGAGTATCAGGAGCTATTTGAGGGGTAGATTATCAGGAGCTGTTTGAGGGGTAGATTATCAGGAGCAATTTGAGGAGTAGAGTATCAGGAGCTGTTTGAGGGGTAGAGTATCAGGAGCTGTTTGAAGGGTAGAGTATCAGGAGCTGTTTGAAGGGTAGAGTATCAGGATCTGTTTGAGGGGTAGAGTATCAGGAGCTGTTTGTGGAGTGGAGTATCAGGAGCTGTTTGAGCGGGAGAGTATCAGGAGCTGTTTGAAGGGTAGAGTATCAGGAGCTGTTTGAGGGGTAGAGTATCAGGAGCTGTTTGTGGAGTGGAGTATCAGGAGCTGTTTGAGCGGTAGAGTATCAGGAGCTGTTTGAAGGGGAGAGTATCAGGAGCTGTTTGAAGGGTAGAGTATCACGAGCTGTTTGAGGGGTAGAGTATCAGGAGCTTTTTGAGGGGTAGAGTATCAGGAGCTGTTTGAGGTTAGAGTATCAGGAGCTGTTTGAGGAGTAGAGTATCAGGAGCTGTTTGAAGGGTGGAGTATCAGGAGCTGTTTGAAGGGTAGAGTATCAGGAGCTGTTTGAGGGGTAGAGTATCAGGAGCTGTTTGAGGAGTCGAGTATCAGGAGCTGTTTGAGGGGTAGAGTATCAGGAGCTGTTTGAAGGGTAGAATATCAGGAGCAATTTGAGGAGTCGAGTATCAGGAGCTGTTTGAGGGGTAGAGTATCAGGAGCTGTTTGTGGAGTGGAGTATCAGGAGCTGTTTGAAGGGTAGAGTATCAGGAGCTGTTTGAGCTGTGGAGTATCAGGAGCTATTTGAGGGGTAGAGTAACAGGTGCTGTTTGAAGGGTAGAATATCAGGAGCTGTTTGAGGGGTAGAGTATCAGGAGCTGTTTGAAGGGTAGAGTATCAGGAGGTGTTTGAGCTGTGGAGTATCAGGAGCTATTTGAGGGGTAGTGTATCAGGATCTGTTTGATGGGTAGATTATCAGGAGCTGTTTGAAGGATCGAGTTTCAGGAACTGTTTGAAGGGTCGAATATCAGGAGCTGTTTGAAGGGTCGAATATCAGGAGCTGTTTGAAGGGTCGAATATCAGGAGCTATTTGAGGGGTCGAGTATCAGCAGCTGTTTGAAGGGTAGAATATCAGGATCTGTTTGAGGGGTAGAGTATCAGGAGCTTTTTGAGGGGTGGATTATCAGGAGCTGTTTGAGGGGTCGAGTATCAGGAGCTGTTTGAAGGGTCGAGTATCAGGAGCTGTTTGAGGGGTAGAGTATCAGGAGCTGTTTGAGGGGTAGAGTATCAGGAGCTATTTGAGGGGTAGCGTATCAAGAGCTGTTTGAAGGGTAGATTTTCAGTAGCTGTTTGAGGTATAAAGTATCAGGAGCTGTTTGAAGGGTAGAGTATCAGGAGCTGTTTGAGGGGTAGAGGAACAGGAGCTTTTTGAGGGGTAGTTTATCAGGAGCTGTTTGAGGGTTAGAGTATCAGGAGCTGTTTGAAGGGTAGAGTATCAGGAGCTATTTGAGGGGTAGATTATCAGGAGCTGTTAGAGGGGGAGAGTATCAGGAGCTGTTTGAAGGGTAGAGTATCAGGAGCTATTTGAGGGGTAGATTATCAGGAGCTGTTTGAGGAGTAGAGTATCAGGAGCTGTTTGAAGGGTGGATTATCAGGAGCTGTTTGAAGGGTAGAGTATCAGGAGCTATTTGAGGGGTAGATTATCAGGAGCTGTTTGAGGGGTAGATTATCAGGAGCAATTTGAGGAGTAGAGTATCAGGAGCTGTTTGAAGGGTAGAGTATCAGGAGCTGTTTGAAGGGTAGAGTATCAGGAGCTGTTTGAAGGGTAGAGTATCAGGAGCTGTTTGAAGGGTAGAGTATCAGGAGCTGTTTGAGGGGTAGAGTATCAGGAGCTGTTTGAAGGGTAGATTATCAGGAGCTGTTTGAGGGGTAGAGTAACAGGTGCTGTTTGAAGGGTAGAGTATCAGGAGCTATTTGAGGGGTAGAGTATCAGGAGCTTTTTGAGGAGGAGAGTATCAGGAGCTGTTTGAAGGGTAGATTATCAGGAGCTGTTTGAAGGATCGAGTTTCAGGAACTGTTTGAAGGGTAGAGTATCAGGGACTGTTTGAAGGGTCGAGTATCAGGAGCTGTTTGAAGGGTCGAATATCAGGAGCTGTTTGAGGGGTAAAGTATCAGGAGCTGTTTGAGGGGTAGAGTATCAGGAGCTTTTTGAGGGGTGGAGTATCAGGAGCTGTTTGAGGGGTCGAGTATCAGCAGCTGTTTGAAGGGTAGAATATCAGGAGCTGTTTGAGGGGTAGAGTATCAGGAGCTGTTTGAGGGGTAGATTATCAGGAGCTATTTGAGGGGTAGCGTATCAAGAGCTGTTTGAGGGGTAGATTTTCAGTAGCTGTTTGAGGTATAAAGTATCAGGAGCTGTTTGAGGGGTAGAGTATCAGCAGCTGTTTGAGGGGTAAAGTATCAGTAGCTGTTTGAGGTATAAAGTATCAGGAGCTGTTTGAGGGGTAAAGTATCAGGAGCTGTTTGAAGGGTAGAGTATCAGGAGCTATTTGAGGGGTAGATTATCAGGAGCTGTTTGAGGGGTAGAGTATCAGGAGCTGTTTGAAGGGTAGAGTATCAGGAGCTATTTGAGGGGTAGATTATCAGGAGCTGTTTGAGGAGCAGAGTATCAGGAGCTGTTTGAAGGGTAGATTATCAGGAGCTGTTTGAGGGGTAGAGTAACAGGTGCTGTTTGAAGGGTAGATTATCAGGAGCTATTTGAGGAGTCGAGTATCAGGAGCTTTTTGAGGGGTAGATTATCAGGAGCTGTTTGAGGGGTAGATTATCAGGAGCTGTTTGAGGAGTGGAGTATCAGGAGCTTTTTGAGGGGTTGATTATCAGGAGCTGTTTGAGGAGTAGAGTATCAGGAGCTTTTTGAGGGGTAGATTATCAGGAGCTGTTTGAGGAGTGCAGTATCAGGAGCTGTTTGAAGGGTAGAGTATCAGGAGCTGTTTGAGGGGTAGATTATCAGGAGCTGTTTGAGGGGTAGAGTATCAGGAGCTGTTTGAAGGGTAGAGCATCAGGAACTGATTGAAGGGTAGAGTATCAGGAGCTGTTTGAGCTGAAGATTATCAGGAGCTGTTTGAAGGGTAGACTATCAGGAGCTGTTTGAGGGGTAGAGTATCAGGAGCTGTTTGAAGGGTCGAGTATCAGGAGCTGTTTGAGGGGTAGAGTATCGGGAGCTGTTTGAGGAGTGGAGTATCAGGAGCTGTTTTAAGGGTAGAGTATCAGGAGCTGTTTGAGGGGTAGAGTATCAGGAACTGTTTGAGGGGTAGATTATCAGGAGCTGTTTGAGGGGTAGATTATCAGGAGCAATTTGAGGAGTAGAGTATCACGAGCTGTTTGAGGGGTAGAGTAACAGGAGCTTTTTGAGGGGTAGATTATCAGGAGCTGTTTGAGGGGTAGAGTATCAGGAGCTGTTTGAGGAGTGGAGTATCAGGAGCTGTTTGAAGGGTAGTGTATCAGGAGCTATTTGAGGGGTAGAGTATCAGGAGCTGTTTGAGGAGTAGAGTATCAGGAGCTGTTTGAAGGGTAGAGTATCAGGAGCTGTTTGAGGGGTAGAGTAACAGGTGCTGTTTGAAGGGTAGAGTATCAGGAGCTATTTGAGGGGTAGATTATCAGGAGCTGTTTGAGGGGTAGATTATCAGGAGCTATTTGAGGGGTAGAGTATCACGAGCTGTTTGAGGAGTGGAGTATCAGGAGCTGTTTGAACGGTAGAGTATCAGGAGCTGTTTGAGGGGTAGAGTAACAGGTGCTGTTTGAGGGGTAGAGTATCAGGAGCTGTTTGAAGGGTAGAGTAACAGGTGCTGTTTGAGGGGTAGAGCATCAGGAGCTGTTTGAAGGGTAGAGTATCAGGAGCTGTTTGAAGGGTAGAGTATCAGGAGCTGTTTTAAGGGTAGAGTATCAGGAGCTGTTTGAGGGGTAGAGTATCAGGAGCTGTTTGAAGGGGAGAGTATCAGGAGCTGTTTGAGGGGTAGAGTAACAGGTGCTGTTTGAAGGGTAGAGTATCAGGAGCTGTTTGAAGGGTAGAGTAACAGGTGCTGTTTGAGGGGTAGATTATCAGGAGCTGTTTGAGGGGTAGAGTATCAGGAGCTGTTTGAGGGGTAGAGTATCAGGAGCTGTTTGAAGGGTAGATTATCAGGAGCTGTATGAGGGGTAGATTATCAGGAGCTGTTTGAGGGGTAGAGTATCAGGAGCTGTATGAGGGGTAGATTATCAGCAGCTGTTTGAGGGGTAGATTATCAGGAGCTGTTTGAGGGGTAGAGTATCAGGAGCTTTTTGAGGAGTAGAGTATCAGGAGCTGTTTGAAGGGTAGAGTATCAGGAGCTATTTGAGGGGTAGATTATCAGGAGCTGTTTGAGGGGTAGATTATCAGGAGCAATTTGAGGAGTAGAATATCTGGAGCTGTTTGAGGGGTAGAGTATCAGGAGCTGTTTGAAGGGTGGAGTATCAGGAGCTGTTTGAGCGGTAGAGTATCAGGAGCTGTTTGAAGGGTAGAGTATCAGGGCCTGTTTGAGGGGTAGAGTATCAGGAGCTGTTTGAAGGTTAGAGTATCATGAGCTGTTTGAGGGGTAGAGTATCAGGAGCTTTTTGAGGGGTAGAGTATCAGGAGCTGTTTGAGGGGTAGAGTATCAGGAGCTGTTTGAGGAGTAGAGTATCAGGAGCTGTTTGAAGGGTAGAGTATCATGAGCTGTTTGAGGGGTAGAGTATCAGGAGCTTTTTGAGGGGTAGAGTATCAGGAGCTGTTTGAGGGGTAGAGTATCAGGAGCTGTTTGAGGAGTAGAGTATCAGGAGCTGTTTGAAGGGTAGAGTATCAGGAGCTGTTTGAGGAGTAGAGTATCAGGAGCTTATTGAGGGGTAGAGTATCAGGAGCTGTTTGAGGGGTCGAGTATCACGAGCTGTTTGAGGGGTAGAGTATCGGGAGCTGTTTGAAGGGTAGAGTATCAGGAGCTGTTTGAGGGGTAGATTATCAGGAGCTGTTTGAGGAGTCGAGTATCAGGAGCTGTTTGAGGGGTAGAGTATCAGGAGCTGTTTGAAGGGGAGATTATCAGGAGCTGTTTGAGGGGTAGATTATCAGGAGCTGTTTGAGGGGTAGAGTATCAGGAGCTGTTTGAGGGGCAGATTATCAGCAGCTGTTTGAGGGGTAGATTATCAGGAGCTGTTTGAGGGGTAGATTATCAGGAGCTGTTTGAGGGGTAGAGTATCAGGAGCTTTTTGAGGAGTAGAGTATCGGGAGCTGTTTGAAGGGTAGAGTATCAGGAGCTATTTGAGGGGTAGATTATCAGGAGCTGTTTGAGGGGTAGATTATCAGGAGCAATTTGAGGAGTAGAGTATCAGGAGCTGTTTGAGGGGTAGAGTGTCAGGAGCTGTTTGAAGGGTAGAGTATCAGGAGCTGTTTGAGGGGTAGAGTATCAGGAGCTGTTTGTGGAGTGGAGTATCAGGAGCTGTTTGAGCGGTAGAGTATCAGGAGCTGTTTGAAGGGTAGAGTATCAGGATCTGTTTGAAGTGTAGAGTATCACGAGCTGTTTGAGGGGTAGAGTATCAGGAGCTTTTTGAGGGGTAGAGTATCAGGAGCTGTTTGAGGTTAGAGTATCAGGAGCTGTTTGAGGAGTAGAGTATCAGGAGCTGTTTGAAGGGTAGAGTATCAGGAGCTGTTTGAAGGGTAGAGTATCAGGAGCTGTTTGAGGGGTAGAGTATCAGGAGCTGTTTGAGGAGTCGAGTATCAGGAGCTGTTTGAGGGGTAGAGTATCAGGAGCTGTTTGAAGGGTAGAATATCAGGAGCAATTTGAGGAGTCGAGTATCAGGAGCTGTTTGAGGGGTAGAGTATCAGGAGCTGTTTGTGGAGTGGAGTATCAGGAGCTGTTTGAAGGGTAGAGTATCAGGAGCTGTTTGAGCTGCGGAGTATCAGGAGCTATTTGAGGGGTAGAGTAACAGGTGCTGTTTGAAGGGTAGAATATCAGGAGCTGTTTGAGGGGTAGAGTATCAGGAGCTGTTTGAAGGGTAGAGTATCAGGAGCTGTTTGAGCTGTGGAGTATCAGGAGCTATTTGAGGGGTAGTGTATCAGGATCTGTTTGATGGGTAGATTATCAGGAGCTGTTTGAAGGATCGAGTTTCAGGAACTGTTTGAAGGGTCGAATATCAGGAGCTGTTTGAAGGGTCGAATATCAGGAGCTGTTTGAAGGGTCGAATATCAGGAGCTGTTTGAGGGGTCGAGTATCAGCAGCTGTTTGAGGGGTAGAATATCAGGAGCTGTTTGAGGGGTAGAGTATCAGGAGCTTTTTGAGGGGTGGATTATCAGGAGCTGTTTGAGGGGTCGAGTATCAGGAGCTGTTTGAAGGGTAGAGTATCAGGAGCTGTTTGAGGGGTAGAGTATCAGGAGCTGTTTGAGGGGTAGAGTATCAGGAGCTATTTGAGGGGTAGCGTATCAAGAGCTGTTTGAAGGGTAGATTTTCAGTAGCTGTTTGAGGTATGAAGTATCAGGAGCTGTTTGAAGGGTAGAGTATCAGGAGCTGTTTGAGGGGTAGAGGAACAGAAGCTTTTTGAGGGGTAGTTTATCAGGAGCTGTTTGAGGGTTGGAGTATCAGGAGCTGTTTGAAGGGTAGAGTATCAGGAGCTATTTGAGGGGTAGATTATCAGGAGCTGTTTGAGGAGTAGAGTATCAGGAGCTGTTTGAAGGGTAGATTATCAGGAGCTGTTTGAGGGGTAGAGTAACAGGTGCTGTTTGAAGGGTAGAGTATCAGGAGCTATTTGAGGGGTAGATTATCAGGAGCTGTTTGAGGAGTAGAATATCAGGAGCTGTTTGAAGGGTAGAGTATCAGGAGCTATTTGAGGGGTAGATTATCAGGAGCTGTTTGAGGGGAAGATTATCAGGAGCAATTTGAGGAGTAGAGTATCAGGAGCTGTTTGAGGGGTAGAATATCAGGAGCTGTTTGAAGGGTAGAGTATCAGGAGCTGTTTGAGGGGTAGAGTATCAGGAGCTGTTTGAAGGGTAGATTATCAGGAGCTGTTTGAGGGGTAGAGTAACAGGTGCTGTTTGAAGGGTAGAGTATCAGGAGCTATTTGAGGGGTAGAGTATCAGGAGCTTTTTGAGGAGGAGAGTATCAGGAGCTGTTTGAAGGGTAGATTATCAGGAGCTGTTTGAAGGGTAGAGTATCAGGAGCTGTTTGAAGGGTAGAGTATCACGAGCTGTTTGAGGGGTAGAGTATCAGGAGCTTTTTGAGGGGTAGAGTATCAGGAGCTGTTTGAGGGGTAGAGTATCAGGAGCTGTTTGAGGAGTAGAGTATCAGGAGCTGTTTGAGCGGTAGAGTATCAGGAGCTGTTTGAGGGGTAGAGTAACAGGTGCTGTTTGAGGGGTAGAGTATCAGGAGCTGTTTGAAGGGAAGAGTATCAGGAGCTGTTTGAAGGGAAGAGTATCAGGAGCTGTTTGAGGGGTAGAGTATCAGGAGCTGTTTGAAGGGTAGAGTATCAGGAGCTGTTTGAGCGGTAGAGTATCAGGAGCTGTTTGAAGGGTAGAGTATCAGGAGCTGTTTGAGGGGTAGAGTATCAGGAGCTGTTTGTGGAGTGGAGTATCAGGAGCTGTTTGAAGGGTAGAGTATCAGGAGCTGTTTGAAGGGTAGAGTATCACGAGCTGTTTGAGGGGTAGAGTATCAGGAGCTTTTTGAGGGGTAGAGTATCAGGAGCTGTTTGAGGGGTAGAGGATCAGGAGCTGTTTGAGGAGTAGAGTATCAGGAGCTGTTTGAAGGGTAGAGTATCAGGAGCTGTTTGAGGAGTAGAGTATCAGGAGCTTTTTGAGGGGTAGATTATCAGGAGCTGTTTGAGGGGTAGAGTATCACGAGCTGTTTGAGGGGTGGAGTATCAGGAGCTGTTTGAGGGGTAGAGTATCAGGAGCTGTTTGAGGAGTAGAGTATCAGGAGCTTTTTGAGGGGTAGAGTATCAGGAGCTGTTTGAGGAGTCGAGTATCAGGAGCTGTTTGAGGGGTAGAGTATCAGGAGCTGTTTGAAGGGTAGAGTATCAGGAGCTGTTTGAGGGGTAGAGTATCAGGAGCTGTTTGAGGAGTCGAGTATCAGGAGCTGTTTGAGGGGTAGAGTATCAGGAGCTGTTTGAAGGGTAGATTATCAGGAGCTGTTTGAGGGGTAGATTATCAGGAGCTGTTTGAGGGGTAGAGTATCAGGAGCTGTTTGAGGGGCAGATTATCAGCAGCTGTTTGAGGGGTAGATTATCAGGAGCTGTTTGAGGGGTAGATTATCAGGAGCTGTTTGAGGGGTAGAGTATCAGGAGCTATTTGAGGGGTAGATTATCAGGAGCTGTTTGAGGGGTAGATTATCAGGAGCAATTTGAGGAGTAGAGTATCAGGAGCTCTTTGAGGGGGAGAGTATCAGGAGCTGTTTGAAGGGTAGAGTATCAGGAGCTGTTTGAGGGGTAGAGTATCAGGAGCTGTTTGTGGAGTGGAGTATCAGGAGCTGTTTGAGCGGTAGAGTATCAGGAGCTGTTTGAAGGGTAGAGTATCAGGAGCTGTTTGAGGGGTAGAGTATCAGGAGCTGTATGTGGAGTGGAGTATCAGGAGCTGTTTGAGCGGTAGAGTATCAGGAGCTGTTTGAAGGGTAGAGTATCAGGAGCTGTTTGAGGGGTAGAGTATCAGGAGCTGTTTGTGGAGTGGAGTATCAGGAGCTGTTTGAGCGGTAGAGTATCAGGAGCTGTTTGAAGGGTAGAGTATCAGGAGCTGTATGAAGGGTAGAGTATCACGAGCTGTTTGAGGGGTAGAGTATCAGGAGCTTTTTGAGGGGTAGAGTATCAGGAGCTGTTTGAGGTTAGAGTATCAGGAGCTGTTTGAGGAGTAGAGTATCAGGAGCTGTTTGAAGGGTAGAGTATCAGGAGCTGTTTGAAGGGTGGAGTGTCAGGAGCTGTTTGAGGGGTAGAGTATCAGGAGCTGTTTGAGGAATCGAGTATCAGGAGCTTTTTGAGGGGTAGAGTATCAGGAGCTGTTTGAAGGGTAGAATATCAGGAGCAATTTGAGGAGTCGAGTGTCAGGAGCTGTTTGAGGGTTAGAGTATCAGGAGCTGTTTGTGGAGTGGAGTATCACGAGCTGTTTGAAGGGTAGAGTATCAGGAGCTGTTTGAGCTGTGGAGTATCAGGAGCTATTTGAGGGGTAGAGTAACAGGTGCTGTTTGAAGGGTAGAATATCAGGAGCTGTTTGAGGGGTAGAGTATCAGGAGCTGTTTGAAGGGTAGAGTATCAGGAGCTGTTTGAGCTGTGGAGTATCAGGAGCTATTTGAGGGGTAGTGTATCAGGATCTGTTTGATGGGTAGATTATCAGGAGCTATTTGAAGGATCGAGTTTCAGGAACTGTTTGAATGGTCGAATATCAGGAGCTGTTTGAAGGGTCGAATATCAGGAGCTGTTTGAGGGGTAAAGTATCAGGAGCTGTTTGAGGGGTAGAGTATCAGGAGCTTTTTGAGGGGTGGAGTATCAGGAGCTGTTTGAGGGGTCGAGTATCAGCAGCTGTTTGAAGGGTAGAATATCAGGAGCTGTTTGAGGGGGAGAGTATCAGGAGCTTTTTGAGGGGTGGATTATCAGGAGCTGTTTGAGGGGTCGAGTATCAGGAGCTGTTTGAGGGGTAGAGTATCAGGAGCTGTTTGAGGGGTAGAGTATCAGGAGCTATTTGAGGGGTAGCGTATCAAGAGCTGTTTGAAGGGTAGATTTTCAGTAGCTGTTTGAGGTATAAAGTATCAGGAGCTGTTTGAAGGGTAGAGTATCAGGAGCTATTTGAGGGGTAGAGTAACAGGAGCTTTTTGAGGGGTAGTTTATCAGGAGCTGTTTGAAGGGTAGAGTATCAGGAGCTATTTGAGGGGTAGATTATCAGGAGCTGTTTGAGGCGTAGAGTATCAGGAGCTGTTTGAAGGGTAGATTATCAGGAGCTGTTTGAGGGGTAGAGTAACAGGTGCTGTTTGAAGGGTAGAGTATCAGGAGCTATTTGAGGGGGAGATTATCAGGAGCTGTTTGAGGAGTAGAGTATCAGGAGCTGTTTGAAGGGTAGAGTATCAGGAGCTAACTGAGGGGTAGATTATCAGGAGCTGTTTGAGGGGGAGATTATCAGGAGCAATTTGAGGAGTAGAGTATCAGGGGCTGTTTGAGGGGGAGAATATCAGGAGACGTTTGAAGGGTAGAGTATCAGGAGCTGTTTGAGGGGTAGAGTATCAGGAGCTGTTTGAAGGGTAGATTATCAGGAGCTGTTTGAGGGGTAGAGTAACAGGTGCTGTTTGAAGGGTAGAGTATCAGGAGCTATTTGAGGGGTAGAGTATCAGGAGCTTTTTGAGGAGGAGAGTATCAGGAGCTGTTTGAAGGGTAGATTATCAGGAGCTGTTTGAGGGGTAGAGTATCAGGAGCTGTTTGAGGAGTAAAGTATCAGGAGCTGTTTGAGCGGTAGAGTATCAGGAGCTGTTTGAAGGGTAGATTATCAGGAGCTGTTTGAGGGGTAGAGTATCAGGAGCTGTTTGAGGAGTAAAGTATCAGGAGCTGTTTGAGCGGTAGAGTATCAGGAGCTGTTTGAAGGGTAGAGTATCAGGAGCTGTTTGAAGGGTAGAGTATCAGGAGCTGTTTGAGGGGTAGAGTATCAGGAGCTGTTTGAGGAGTCGAGTATCAGGAGCTGTTTGAGGGGTAGAGTATCAGGATCTGTTTGAAGGGTAGAGTATCAGGAGCTATTTGAGGGGTAGAGTATCAGCAGCAATTTGAGGAGTAGAGTATCACGAGCTGTTTGAGGAGTGGAGTATCAGGAGCTGTTTGAAGGGTAGATTATCAGGAGCTGTTTGAGGGGTAGAGTAACAGATGCTGTTTGAGGGGTAGAGTATCAGGAGCTGTTTGAAGGGTAGAGTAACAGGTGCTGTTTGAGGGGTAGAGTATCAGGAGCTGTTTGAAGGGTCGAGTATCAGGAGCTGTTTGAAGGGTAGAGTATCAGGAGCTGTTTGAAGGGTAGAGTATCAGGAGCTGTTTGAGGGGTAGAGTAACAGGTGCTGTTTGAGGGGTAGAGTATCAGGAGCTGTTTGAAGGGTAGAGTATCAGGAGCTGTTTGAAGGGTAGAGTATCAGGAGCTGTTTGAGGGGGAGAGTATCAGGAGCTGTTTGAAGGGTAGAGTATCAGGAGCTGTTTGAGGGGTAGAGTAACAGGTGCTGTTTGAAGGGTAGAGTATCAGGAGCTGTTTGAAGGGTAGAGTAACAGGTGCTGTTTGAGGGGTAGATTATCAGGAGCTGTTTGAGGGGTAGAGTATCAGGAGCTGTTTGAGGGGTAGAGTATCAGGAGCTGTTTGAGGGGTAGATTATCAGCAGCTGTTTGAGGGGTAGATTATCAGGAGCTGTTTGAGGGGTAGAGTATCAGGAGCTTTTTGAGGAGTAGAGTATCAGGAGCTGTTTGAAGGGTAGAGTATCAGGAGCTATTTGAGGGGTAGATTATCAGGAGCTGTTTGAGGGGTAGATTATCAGGAGCAATTTGAGGAGTAGAGTATCTGGAGCTGTTTGAGGGGTAGAGTATCAGGAGCTGTTTGAAGGGTAGAGTATCAGGAGCTGTTTGAGCGGTCGAGTATCAGGAGCTGTTTGAAGGGTAGAGTATCAGGAGCTGTTTGAGGGGTAGAGTATCAGGAGCTGTTTGTGGAGTGGAGTATCAGGAGCTGTTTGAAGGGTAGAGTATCAGGAGCTGTTTGAAGGGTAGAGTATCAGGAGCTGTTTGAATGGTAGAGTATCAGGAGCTTTTTGAGGGTTAGAGTATCAGGAGCTGTTTGAGGGGTAGAGTATCAGGAGCTGTTTGAGGAGCAGAGTATCAGGAGCTGTTTGAAGGGTAGAGTATCACGAGCTGTTTGAGGGGTAGAGTATCAGGAGCTTTTTGAGGGGTAGAGTATCAGGAGCTGTTTGAGGTTAGAGTATCAGGAGCTGTTTGAGGAGTAGAGTATCAGGAGCTGTTTGAAGGGTAGAGTATCAGGAGCTGTTTGAAGGGTGGAGTATCAGGAGCTGTTTGAGGGGTAGAGTATCAGGAGCTGTTTGAGGAGTCGAGTATCAGGAGCTGTTTGAGGGGTAGAGTATCAGGAGCTGTTTGAAGGGTAGAATATCAGGAGCAATTTGAGGAGTCGAGTATCAGGAGCTGTTTGAGGGGTAGAGTATCAGGAGCTGTTTGTGGAGTGGAGTATCAGGAGCTGTTTGAAGGGTAGAGTATCAGGAGCTGTTTGAGCTGTGGAGTATCAGGAGCTATTTGAGGGGTAGAGTAACAGGTGCTGTTTGAAGGGTAGAATATCAGGAGCTGTTTGAGGGGTAGAGTATCAGGAGCTGTTTGAAGGGTAGAGTATCAGGAGCTGTTTGAGTTGTGGAGTATCAGGAGCTATTTGAGGGGTAGTGTATCAGGATCTGTTTGATGGGTAGATTATCATGAGCTGTTTGAAGGATCGAGTTTCAGGAACTGTTTGAAGGGTCGAATATCAGGAGCTGTTTGAAGGGTCGAATATAAGGAGCTGTTTGAAGGGTCGAATATCAGGAGCTGTTTGAGGGGTAAAGTATCAGGAGCTGTTTGAGGGGTAGAGTATCAGGAGCTTTTTGAGGGGTGGAGTATCAGGAGCTGTTTGAGGGGTCGAGTATCAGCAGCTGTTTGAAGGGTAGAATATCAGGAGCTGTTTGAGGGGTAGAGTATCAGGAGCTTTTTGAGGGGTGGATTATCAGGAGCTGTTTGAGGGGTCGAGTATCAGGAGCTGTTTGAAGGGTAGAGTATCAGGAGCTGTTTGAGGGGTAGAGTATCAGGAGCTGTTTGAGGGGTAGAGTATCAGGAGCTATTTGAGGGGTAGCGTATCAAGAGCTGTTTGAAGGGTAGATTTTCATTAGCTGTTTGAGGTTTCAAGTATCAGGAGCTGTTTGAGGGGTCGAGTATCAGCAGCTGTTTGAGGAGTAGAGTATCAGGAGCTGTTTGAAGGGTAGATTATCAGGAGCTGTTTGAGGGGTAGAGTAACAGGTGCTGTTTGAAGGGTAGAGTATCAGGAGCTATTTGAGGGGTAGATTATCAGGAGCTGTTTGAGGAGTAGAGTATCAGGAGCTGTTTGAAGGGTAGAGTATCAGGAGCTATTTGAGGGGTAGATTATCAGGAGCTGTTTGAAGGGTAGATTATCAGGAGCAATTTGAGGAGTCGAGTATCAGGAGCTGTTTGAGGGGTAGAATATCAGGAGCTGTTTGAAGGGTAGAGTATCAGGAGCTGTTTGAGGGGTAGAGTATCAGGAGCTGTTTGAAGGGTAGATTATCAGGAGCTGTTTGAGGGGTAGAGTTACAGGTGCTGTTTGAAGGGTAGAGTATCAGGAGCTATTTGAGGGGTAGAGTATCAGGAGCTTTTTGAGGAGGAGAGTATCAGGAGCTGTTTGAAGGGTAGATTATCAGGAGCTGTTTGAAGGGTAGAGTATCAGGAGCTGTTTGAAGGGTAGAGTATCACGAGCTGTTTGAGGGCTAGAGTATCAGGAGCTTTTTGAGGGGTAGAGTATCAGGAGCTGTTTGAGGGGTAGAGTATCAGGAGCTGTTTGAGGAGTAGAGTATCAGGAGCTGTTTGAGCGGTAGAGTATCAGGAGCTGTTTGAGGGGTAGAGTAACAGGTGCTGTTTGAGGGGTAGAGTATCAGGAGCTGTTTGAAGGGTAGAGTATCAGGAGCTGTTTGAAGGGTAGAGTATCAGGAGCTGTTTGAGGGGTAGAGTATCAGGAGCTGTTTGAAGGGTAGAGTATCAGGAGCTGTTTGAGGGGTAGAGTAACAGGTGCTGTTTGAAGGGTAGAGTATCAGGAGCTGTTTGAAGGGTAGAGTAACAGGTGCTGTTTGAGGGGTAGATTATCAGGAGCTGTTTGAGGGGTAGAGTATCAGGAGCTGTTTGAGGGGGAGAGTATCAGGAGCTGTTTGAAGGGTAGATTATCAGGAGCTGTATGAGGGGTAGATTATCAGGAGCTGTTTGAGGGGTAGAGTATCAGGAGCTGTTTGAGGGGTAGATTATCAGCAGCTGTTTGAGGGGTAGATTATCAGGAGCTGTTTGAGGGGTAGAGTATCAGGAGCTTTTTGAGGAGTAGAGTATCAGGAGCTGTTTGAAGGATAGAGTATCAGGAGCTATTTGAGGGGTAGATTATCAGGAGCTGTTTGAGGGGTAGATTATCAGGAGCAATTTGAGGAGTAGAGTATCTGGAGCTGTTTGAGGGGGAGAGTATCAAGAGCTGTTTGAAGGGTAGAGTATCAGGAGCTGTTTGAGCGGTAGAGTATCAGGAGCTGTTTGAAGGGTAGAGTATCAGGAGCTGTTTGAGGGGTAGAGTATCAGGAGCTGTTTGTGGAGTGGAGTATCAGGAGCTGTTTGAAGGGTAGAGTATCACGAGCTGTTTGAGGGGTAGAGTATCAGGAGCTTTTTGAGGGGTAGAGTATCAGGAGCTGTTTGAGGGGTAGAGTATCAGCAGCTGTTTGAGGAGTAGAGTATCAGGAGCTGTTTGAAGGGTAGAGTATCAGGAGCTGTTTGAGGAGTAGAGTATCAGGAGCTTTTTGAGGGGTAGAGTATCAGGAGCTGTTTGAGGGGTAGAGTATCACGAGCTGTTTGAGGGGTAGAGTATCAGGAGCTGTTTGAAGGGTAGAGTATCAGGAGCTGTTTGAGGGGTAGAGTATCAGGAGCTGTTTGAGGAGTCGAGTATCAGGAGCTGTTTGAGGGGTAGAGTATCTGGAGCTGTTTGAGGGGTAGAGTATCAGGAGCTGTTTGAGGAGTAGAGTATCAGGAGCTTTTTGAGGGGTAGAGTATCAGGAGCTGTTTCAGGGGTAGAGTATCACGAGCTGTTTGAGGGGTAGAGTATCAGGAGCTGTTTGAAGGGTAGAGTATCAGGAGCTGTTTGAGGGGTAGAGTATCAGGAGCTGTTTGAGGAGTCGAGTATCAGGAGCTGTTTGAGGGGTAGAGTATCAGGAGCTGTTTGAAGGGTAGATTATCAGGAGCTGTTTGAGGGGCAGATTATCAGGAGCTGTTTGAGGGGTCGAGTATCAGGAGCTGTTTGAGGGGCAGATTATCAGCAGCTGTTTGAGGGGTAGATTATCAGGAGCTGTTTGAGGGGTAGATTATCAGGAGCTGTTTGAGGTGTAGAGTATCAGGATCTTTTTGAGGAGTAGAGTATCAGGAGCTGTTTGAAGGGTAGAGTATCAGGAGCTGTTTGAGGGGTAGAGTATCAGGAGCTGTTTGTGGAGTGGAGTATCAGGAGCTGTTTGAGCGGTAGACTATCAGGAGCTGTTTGAAGGGTAGAGTATCAGGAGCTGTTTGAGGGGTAGAGTATCAGGAGCTGTTTGTGGAGTGGAGTATCAGGAGCTGTTTGAGCGGTAGAGTATCAGGAGCTGTTTGAAGGTTCGAGTATCAGGAGCCGTTTGAGGGGTAGAGTATCAGGAGCTGTTTGTGGAGTGGAGTATCAGGAGCTGTTTGAGCGGGAGAGTATCAGGAGCTGTGTGAAGGGTAGAGTATCACGAGCTGTTTGAGGTGTAGAGTATCAGGAGCTTTTTGAGGGGTAGAGTATCAGGAGCTGTTTGAGGTTAGAGTATCAGGAGCTGTTTGAGGAGTAGAGTATCAGGAGCTGTTTGAAGGGGAGAGTATCAGGAGCTGTTTGAAGGGTAGAGTATCAGGAGCTGTTTGAGGGGTAGAGTATCAGGAGCTGTTTAAGCTGTGGAGTATCAGGAGCTGTTTGAGGGGGAGAGTAACAGGTGCTGTTTGAAGGGTAGAATATCAGGAGCTGTTTGAGGGGTAGAGTATCAGGAGCTGTTTGAAGGGTAGAGTATCAGGAGCTGTTTGAGCTGTGGAGTATCAGGAGCTATTTGAGGGGTAGTGTATCAGGATCTGTTTGACGGGTAGATTATCAGGAGCTGTTTGAAGGATCGAGTTTCAGGAACTGTTTGAAGGGTCGAATATCAGGAGCTGTTTGAAGGGTCGAATATCAGGAGCTGTTTGAAGGGTCGAATATCAGGAGCTGTTTGAGGGGTAAAGTATCAGGAGCTGTTTGAGGGGTAGAGTATCAGGAGCTTTTTGAGGGGTGGAGTATCAGGAGCTGTTTGAGGGGTCGAGTATCAGCAGCTGTTTGAAGGGTAGAATATCAGGAGCTGTTTGAGGGGTAGAGTATCAGGAGCTTTTTGAGGGGTGGATTATCAGGAGCTGTTTGAGGGGTCGAGTATCAGGAGCTGTTTGAAGGGTAGAGTATCAGGAGCTGTTTGAGGGGTAGAGTATCAGGAGCTGTTTGAGGGGTAGAGTATCAGGAGCTATTTGAGGGGTAGCGTATCAAGAGCTGTTTGAAGGGTAGATTTTCAGTAGCTGTTTGAGGTATAAAGTATCAGGAGCTGTTTGAAGGGTAGAGTATCAGGAGCTGTTTGAGGGGTAGAGTAACAGGAGCTTTTTGAGGGGTAGTTTATCAGGAGCTGTTTGAGGGGTAGAGTATCAGGAGCTGTTTGAAGGGTAGAGTATCAGGAGCTATTTGAGGGGTAGATTATCAGGAGCTGTTTGAGGGGTAGATTATCAGGAGCAATTTGAGGAGTAGAGTATCAGGAGCTGTTTGAGGGGTAGAATATCAGGAGCTGTTTGAAGGGTAGAGTATCAGGAGCTGTTTGAGGGGTAGAGTATCAGGAGCTGTTTGAAGGGTAGATTATCAGGAGCTGTTTGAGGGGTAGAGTAACAGGTGCTGTTTGAAGGGTAGAGTATCAGGAGCTATTTGAGGGGTAGAGTATCAGGAGCTTTTTGAGGAGGAGAGTATCAGGAGCTGTTTAAAGGGTAGATTATCAGGAGCTGTTTGAAGGTAGAGTATCAGGAGCTGTTTGAAGGGTAGAGTATCACGAGCTGTTTGAGGGGTGGAGTATCAGGAGCTATTTGAGGGGTAGAGTATCAGGAGCTGTTTGAGGGGTAGAGTATCAGGAGCTGTTTGAAGGGTAGAGTATCACGAGCTGTTTGAGGGGTAGAGTATCAGGAGCTTTTTGAGGGGTAGATTATCAGGAGCTGTTTGAGGGGTACAGTATCAGGAGCTGTTTGAGGAGTAGAGTATCAGGAGCTGTTTGAATGGTAGAGTATCAGGAGCTGTTTGAGGAGTAGAGTACCAGGAGCTTTTTGAGGGGTAGAGTATCAGGAGCTGTTTGAGGGGTAGAGTATCACGAGCTGTTTGAGGGGTAGAGTATCAGGAGCTGTTTGAAGGGTAGAGTATCAGGAGCTGTTTGAGGAGTCGAGTATCAGGAGCTGTTTGAGGGGTAGAGTATCAGGAGCTGTTTGAAGGGTAGAATATCAGGAGCAATTTGAGGAGTCGAGTATCAGGAGCTGTTTGAGGGGTAGAGTATCAGGAGCTGTTTGTGGAGTGGAGTATCAGGAGCTATTTGAGGGGGAGAGTAACAGGTGCTGTTTGAAGGGTAGAATATCAGGAGCTGTTTGAGGGGTAGAGTATCAGGAGCTGTTTGAAGGGTAGAGTATCAGGAGCTGTTTGAGCTGTGGAGTATCAGGAGCTATTTGAAGGGTCGAATATCAGGAGCTGTTTGAAGGGTCGAATATCAGGAGCTGTTTGAGGGGTAAAGTATCAGGAGCTTTTTGAGGGGTGGATTATCAGGAGCTGTTTCAGGGGTCGAGTATCAGGAGCTGTTTGAAGGGTAGAGTATCAGGAGCTGTTTGAGGGGTAGAGTATCAGGAGCTGTTTGAGGGGTAGAGTATCAGGAGCTATTTGAGGGGTAGAGTATCAGGAGCTGTTTGAGGGGTAGAGTAACAGGAGCTTTTTGAGGGGTAGATTATCAGGAGCTGTTTGAGGGGTAGAGTATCAGGAGCTATTTGAGGGGGAGATTATCAGGAGCTGTTTGAGGAGTAGAGTATCAGGAGCTGTTTGAAGGGTAGATTATCAGGAGCTGTTTGAGGGGTAGAGTAACAGGTGCTGTTTGAAGGGTAGCGTATCAGGAGCTATTTGAGGAGTCGAGTATCAGGAGCTGTTTGAGGAGTAGAGTATCAGGAGCTGTTTGAAGGGTAGAGTATCAGGAGCTTTTTGAGGGGTAGATTATCAGGAGCTGTTTGAGGGGTCGAGTATCAGGAGCTGTTTGAAGGGTAGAGTATCAGGAGCTGTTTGAGCTGACGATTATCAGGAGCTGTATGAGGGGTAGAGTATCAGGAGCTGTTTGAAGGGTCGAGTATCAGGAGCTGTTAGAGGGGTAGAGTATCAGGAGCTGTTTGAGGAGTGGAGTATCAGGAGCTGTTTGAAGGGTAGATTATCAGGAGCTGTTTGAGGGGTAGATTATCAGGCGCAATTTGAGGAGTAGAGTATCAGGAGCTGTTTGAGGGGTAGAGTAACAGGAGCTTTTTGAGGGGTAGATTATCAGGAGCTGTTTGAGGGGTAGAGTATCAGGAGCTGTTTGAGGAGTGGAGTATCAGGAGCTATTTGAGGGGTAGATTATCAGGAGCTGTTTGAGGGGTAGAGTATCAGGAGCTGTTTAAGGAGTGGAGTATCAGGAGCTGTTTGAAGGGTAGTGTATCAGGAGCTATTTGAGGGGTAGAGTATCAGGAGCTGTTTGAGGAGTAGAGAATCAGGGGCTGTTTGAGGGGTAGAGTAACAGGTGCTGTTTGAGGGGTAGAGTATCACGAGCTGTTTGAAGGGTAGAGTATCAGGAGCTGTTTGAAGGGTAGAGTATCAGGAGCTGTTTGAGGGGTAGAATATCAGGAGCTGTTTGAGGGGTAGAGTAACAGGTGCTGTTTGAGGGGTAGATTATCAGGAGCTGTTTCAGGGGTAGAGTATCAGGAGCTGTTTGAAGGGTAGATTATCAGAAGCTGTTTGAGGGGTAGATTATCAGGAGCTGTTTGAGGGGTAGAGTATCAGCAGCTGTTTGAGGGGGAGATTATCAGGAGCTGTTTGAGGGGTAGAGTATCAGGAGCTATTTGAGGGGTAGATTATCAGGAGCTGTTTGAAGGGTCGAGTATCAGGAGCTATTTGAGGGGTAGATTATCAGCAGCTGTTTGAGGGGTAGATTATCAGGAGCTGTTTGAGGGGTAGAGTATCAGGAGCTGTTTGAAGGGTAGATTATCAGGAGCTGTTTGAGGGGTCGATTATCAGCAGCTGTTTGAGGGGTAGATTATCAGGAGCTGTTTGAGGGGTAGAGTATCAGGAGCTATTTGAGGGGTAGATTATCAGGAGCTGTTTGAGGGGTAGATTATCAGCAGCTGTTTGAGGGGTAGAGTATCAGGAGCTGTTTGAAGGGTAGATTATCAGGAGCTGTTTGAGGGGTAGATTATCAGCAGCTGTTTGAGGGGTCGATTATCAGGAGCTGTTTGAGGGGTAGAGTATCAGGAGCTATTTGAGGGGTAGATTATCAGGAGCTGTTTGAAGGGTAGAGTATCAGGAGCTATTTGAGGGGTAGATTATCAGGGGCTGTTTGAGGGGTAGATTATCAGGAGCAATTTGAGGAGTAGAGTATCAGGAGCTGTTTGAATGGTAGAGTATCAGGAGCTATTTGAGGGGTAGATTATCAGGAGCTGTTTGAGGGGTAGATTATCAGGAGCAATTTGAGGAGTAGAGTATCAGGAGCTGTTTGAGGGGTACAGTATCAGGAGCTGTTTGAAGGTTAGAGTATCAGGAGCTGTTTGAGGGGTAGAGTATCAGGAGCTGTTTGTGGAGTGGAGTATCAGGAGCTGTTTGAGCGGTGGAGTATCAGGAGCTGTTTGAAGGTTAGAGTATCAGGAGCTGTTTGAGGGGTAGAGTATCAGGAGCTGTTTGTGGAGTGGAATATCAGGAGCTGTTTGAGCGGTAGAGTATCAGGAGCTGTTTGAAGGGTAGAGTATCAGGAGCTGTTTGAAGGGTAGAGTATCACGAGCTGTTTGAGGGGTAGAGTATCAGGAGCTTTTTGAGGGGTAGAGTATCAGGAGCTGTTTGAGGGGTAGAGTATCAGGAGCTGTTTGAGGAGTAGAGTATCAGGAGCTGTTTGAAGGGTAGAGTATCAGGAGCTGTTTGAAGGGGAGAATATCAGGAGCAATTTGAGGAGTCGAGTATCAGGAGCTGTTTGAGGGGTAGAGTATCAGGAGCTGTTTGTGGAGTGGAGTATCAGGAGCTGTTTGAGCGGTAGAGTATCAGGAGCTGTTTCAAGGGTAGAGTATCAGGAGCTGTTTGAGGAGTAGAGTATCAGGAGCTGTTTGAAGGGTAGAGTATCACGAGCTGTTTGAGGGGTCGAGTATCAGGAGCTGTTTGAGGAGTGGAGTATCAGGAGCTGTTTGAGGGGTAGGGTATCAGGAGCTTTTTGAGGGGTATAGTATCAGGAGCTGTTTGAGGGGTAGAGTATCAGGAGCTGTTTGAGGGGTAGATTTTCAGTAGCTGTTTGAGGGATAAAGTATCAGGAGCTGTTTGAGGGGTAAAGTATCAGGAGCTGTTTGAGGTATAAAGTATCAGGAGCTGTTTGAGGGGTAAAGTATCAGGAGCTGTTTGAGGGGTAAAGTATCAGGAGCTCTTTGAGGAGTGGAGTATCAGGAGCTGTTTAAAGGGTAGTGTATCAGGAGCTATTTGACGGGTAGATTATCAGGAGCTGTTTGAGGGGTAGAGTATCAGGAGCTGTTTGAAGGGTAGAGTATCAGGAGCTGTTTGAGGGGTAGAGTAACAGGTGCTGTTTGAGGAGTAGAGTATCAGGAGCTGTTTGAAGGGTAGATTATCAGGAGCTGTTTGAGGAGTAGAGTATCAGGAGCTGTTTGAAGGGTAGAGTATCAGGAGCTGTTTGAGGGGTAGAGTAACAGGTGCTGTTTGAAGGGTAGAGTATCAGGAGCTATTTGAGGGGTAGATTATCAGGAGCTGTTTGAGGGGTAGATTATCAGGAGCAATTTGAGGAGTAGAGTATCAGGAGCTGTTTGAAGGGTAGAGTATCACGAGCTGTTTGAGGGGTAGAGTATCAGGAGATGTTTGAGGGGTAAAGTATCAGGAGCTGTTTGAGGGGTAGAGTATCAGGAGCTGTTTGTGGAGTGGAGTATCAGGAGCTGTTTGAGCGTTAGAGTATCAGGAGCTGTATGAAGGGTGGAGTATCACGAGCTGTTTGAGGGGTAGAGTATCAGGAGCTGTTTGAGGGGTAGAGTATCAGGAGCTGTTTGAGGAGTAGAGTATCAGGAGCTGTTTGAAGGGTAGAGTATCAGGAGCTGTTTGAGGAGTAGAGTATCAGGAGCTTTTTGAGGTGTAGAGTATCAGGAGCTGTTTGAGGGGTAGAGTATCAGGAGCTGTTTGAGGGGTAGAGTATCAGGAGCTGTTTGAAGGGTAGAGTATCAGGAGCTGTTTGAAGGGTAGAGTATCAGGAGCTGTTTGAAGGGTAGAGTATCAGGAGCTGTTTGAAGGGTAGAGTATCAGGAGCTGTTTGAGGGGTAAAGTATCAGGAGCTGTTTGAGGGGTAAAGTATCAGGAGCTGTTTGAGGGGTAGAGTATCAGGAGCTGTTTGAGGGGTAGAGTATCAGGAGCTTTTTGAAGGTTAGAGTATCAGGAGCTGTTTGAGGGGTAGAGTATCAGGAGCTGTTTGTGGAGTGGAGTATCAGGAGCTGTTTGAGCGGTGGAGTATCAGGAGCTGTTTGAAGGTTAGAGTATCAGGAGCTGTTTGAGGGGTAGAGTATCAGGAGCTGTTTGTGGAGTGGAATATCAGGAGCTGTTTGAGCGGTAGAGTATCAGGAGCTGTTTGAAGGGTAGAGTATCAGGAGCTGTTTGAAGGGTAGAGTATCACGAGCTGTTTGAGGGGTAGAGTATCAGGAGCTTTTTGAGGGGTAGAGTATCAGGAGCTGTTTGAGGGGTAGAGTATCAGGAGCTGTTTGAGGAGTAGAGTATCAGGAGCTGTTTGAAGGGTAGAGTATCAGGAGCTGTTTGAAGGGGAGAATATCAGGAGCAATTTGAGGAGTCGAGTATCAGGAGCTGTTTGAGGGGTAGAGTATCAGGAGCTGTTTGTGGAGTGGAGTATCAGGAGCTGTTTGAGCGGTAGAGTATCAGGAGCTGTTTCAAGGGTAGAGTATCAGGAGCTGTTTGAGGAGTAGAGTATCAGGAGCTGTTTGAAGGGTAGAGTATCACGAGCTGTTTGAGGGGTCGAGTATCAGGAGCTGTTTGAGGAGTGGAGTATCAGGAGCTGTTTGAGGGGTAGGGTATCAGGAGCTTTTTGAGGGGTATAGTATCAGGAGCTGTTTGAGGGGTAGAGTATCAGGAGCTGTTTGAGGGGTAGATTTTCAGTAGCTGTTTGAGGGATAAAGTATCAGGAGCTGTTTGAGGGGTAAAGTATCAGGAGCTGTTTGAGGTATAAAGTATCAGGAGCTGTTTGAGGGGTAAAGTATCAGGAGCTGTTTGAGGGGTAAAGTATCAGGAGCTCTTTGAGGAGTGGAGTATCAGGAGCTGTTTAAAGGGTAGTGTATCAGGAGCTATTTGACGGGTAGATTATCAGGAGCTGTTTGAGGGGTAGAGTATCAGGAGCTGTTTGAAGGGTAGAGTATCAGGAGCTGTTTGAGGGGTAGAGTAACAGGTGCTGTTTGAGGAGTAGAGTATCAGGAGCTGTTTGAAGGGTAGATTATCAGGAGCTGTTTGAGGAGTAGAGTATCAGGAGCTGTTTGAAGGGTAGAGTATCAGGAGCTGTTTGAGGGGTAGAGTAACAGGTGCTGTTTGAAGGGTAGAGTATCAGGAGCTATTTGAGGGGTAGATTATCAGGAGCTGTTTGAGGGGTAGATTATCAGGAGCAATTTGAGGAGTAGAGTATCAGGAGCTGTTTGAAGGGTAGAGTATCACGAGCTGTTTGAGGGGTAGAGTATCAGGAGATGTTTGAGGGGTAAAGTATCAGGAGCTGTTTGAGGGGTAGAGTATCAGGAGCTGTTTGTGGAGTGGAGTATCAGGAGCTGTTTGAGCGTTAGAGTATCAGGAGCTGTATGAAGGGTGGAGTATCACGAGCTGTTTGAGGGGTAGAGTATCAGGAGCTGTTTGAGGGGTAGAGTATCAGGAGCTGTTTGAGGAGTAGAGTATCAGGAGCTGTTTGAAGGGTAGAGTATCAGGAGCTGTTTGAGGAGTAGAGTATCAGGAGCTTTTTGAGGTGTAGAGTATCAGGAGCTGTTTGAGGGGTAGAGTATCAGGAGCTGTTTGAGGGGTAGAGTATCAGGAGCTGTTTGAAGGGTAGAGTATCAGGAGCTGTTTGAAGGGTAGAGTATCAGGAGCTGTTTGAAGGGTAGAGTATCAGGAGCTGTTTGAAGGGTAGAGTATCAGGAGCTGTTTGAGGGGTAAAGTATCAGGAGCTGTTTGAGGGGTAAAGTATCAGGAGCTGTTTGAGGGGTAGAGTATCAGGAGCTGTTTGAGGTATAAAGTATCAGGAGCTGTTTGAGGGGTAAAGTATCAGGAGCTGTTTGAAGGGTATCGTATCAGGAGCTGTTTGAAGGGTAGAGTATCAGGAGCTGTTTGAGAAGTAGAGTATCAGGAGCTGTTTGAGGGGTAGAGTATCAGGAGCTGTTTGAGGGGTAGAGTATCAGGAGCTGTTTGAGGGGTAGAGTATCAGGAGCTGTTTGAGGAGTGGAGTATCAGGAGCTGTTTGAAGGGTAGTGTATCAAGAGCTGTTTGAGGGGTAGAGTAACAGGTGCTGTTTGAGGAGTAGAGTATCAGGAGCTGTTTGAAGGGTAGATTATCAGGAGCTGTTTGAGGAGTAGAGTATCAGGAGCTGTTTGAAGGGTAGAGTATCAGGAGCTGTTTGAGGGGTAGAGTAACAGGTGCTGTTTGAAGGGTAGAGTATCAGGAGCTATTTGAGGGGTAGATTATCAGGAGCTGTTTGAGGGGTAGATTATCAGGAGCAATTTGAGGAGTAGAGTATCAGGAGCTGTTTGAAGGGTAGAGTATCAGGATCTGTTTGAGGGGTAGAGTAACAGGTGCTGTTTGAGGGGTAGATTATCAGGAGCAATTTGAGGAGTAGAGTATCAGGAGCTGTTTGAAGGGTAGAGTATCAGGAGCTGTTTGAGGGGTAGATTATCAGGAGCTGTTTGAGGGGCAGATTATCAGGAGCAATATGAGGAGTAGAGTATCAGGAGCTGATTGAGGAGTGGAGTATCAGGAGCTGTTTGAAGGGTAGAGTATCAGGAGCTGTTTGAGGGGTAGAGTAACAGGTGCTGTTTGAGGGGTAGAGTATCAGGAGCTATTTGAGGGGTAGAGTATCAGGAGCTGTTTGAAGGGTAGAGTATCAGGAGCTGTTTGAAGGGTAGAGTATCAGGAGCTGTTTGAAGGGTAGAGTATCAGGAGCTGTTTGAGGGGTAGAGTAACAGGTGCTGTTTGAAGGGTAGAATATCAGGAGCTGTTTGAAGGGTAAAGTATCAGGAGCTGTTTGAGGGGTAGAGTATCAGGAGCTGTTTGAAGGGTAGATTATCAGGAGCTGTTTGAGGGGTATAGTATCAGGAGCTGTTTGAGGGGTAGAGTATCAGGAGCTGTTTGAGGGGTAGAGTATCAGGAGCTTTTTGAAGGGTAGAGTATCAGGAGCTGTTTGAGGGGTAGAGTATCAGGAGCTTTTTGAAGGGTAGAGTATCAGGAGCTGTTTGAGGGGTAGAGTATCAGGAGCTGTTTGAAGGGTAGAGTATCACGAGCTGTTTGAGGGGTTGAGTATCAGGAGCTGTTTGAAGGGTAGAGTATCAGGAGCTGTTTGAGGGGTAGAGGATCAGGAGCTGTTTGAAGGGTAGAGTATCACGAGCTGTTTGAGGGGTAGAGTATCAGGAGCTTTTTGAGGGGTAGAGTATCAGGAGCTGTTTGAGGGGTAGAGTAGCAGGAGCTGTTTGTGGAGTGGAGTATCAGGAGCTGTTTGAGCGGTAGAGTATCAGGAGCTGTATGAAGGGTAGAGTATCACGAGCTGTTTGAGGGGTAGAGTATCAGGAGCTTTTTGAGGGGTAGATTATCAGGAGCTGTTTGAGGGGTAGAGTATCAGGAGCTGTTTGAGGGGTAGAGTATCAGGAGCTGTTTGAGGAGTAGAGTATCAGGAGCTGTTTGAAGGGTAGAGTATCAAGAGCTGTTTGAGGGGTAGAGTAACAGGTGCTGTTTGAAGGGTAGAGTATCAGGAGCTGTTTGAAGGGTAAAGTATCAGGAGCTGTTTGAGGGGTAAAGTATCAGGAGCTGTTTGAGGGGTCAAGTATCAGGAGCTGTTTGAGGGGTAGAGTATCAGGAGCTGTTTGAGGTATAAAGTATCAGGAGCTGTTTGAGGGGTAAAGTATCAGGAGCTGTTTGAAGGGTATCGTATCAGGAGCTGTTTGAAGGGTAGAGTATCAGGAGCTGTTTGAGAAGTAGAGTATCAGGAGCTGTTTGAGGGGTAGAGTATCAGGAGCTGTTTGAGGGGTAGAGTATCAGGAGCTGTTTGAGGGGTAGAGTATCAGGAGCTGTTTGAGGAGTGGAGTATCAGGAGCTGTTTGAAGGGTAGTGTATCAGGAGCTATTTGACGGGTAGATTATCAGGAGCTGTTTGAGGGGTAGAGTATCAGGAGCTGTTTGAAGGGTAGAGTATCAGGAGCTGTTTGAGGGGTAGAGTAACAGGTGCTGTTTGAGGAGTAGAGTATCAGGAGCTGTTTGAAGGGTAGATTATCAGGAGCTGTTTGAGGAGTAGAGTATCAGGAGCTGTTTGAAGGGTAGAGTATCAGGAGCTGTTTGAGGAGTAGAGTATCAGGAGCTGTTTGAAGGGTAGAGTATCAGGAGCTGTTTGAGGGGTAGAGTAACAGGTGCTGTTTGAGGGGTAGATTATCAGGAGCAATTTGAGGAGTAGATTATCAGGAGCTGTTTGAAGGGAAGAGTATCAGGAGCTGTTTGTGGGGTAGAGTAACAGGTGCTGTTTGAGGGGTAGATTATCAGGAGCAATTTGAGGAGTAGATTATCAGGAGCTGTTTGAAGGGAAGAGTATCAGGAGCTGTTTGAGGGGTAGATTATCAGGAGCTGTTTGAGGGGTAGATTATCAGGAGCAATATTAGGAGTAGAGTATCAGGAGCTGTTTGAGGAGTGGAGTATCAGGAGCTGTTTGAAGGGTAGAGTATCAGGAGCTGTTTGAGGGGTAGAGTAACAGGTGCTGTTTGAGGGGTAGAGTATCAGGAGCTATTTGAGGGGTAGAGTATCAGGAGCTGTTTGAAGGGTAGAGTATCAGGAGCTGTTTGAAGGGTAGAGTATCAGGAGCTGTTTGAAGGGTAGAGTATCAGGAGCTGTTTGAGGGGTAGAGTAACAGGTGCTGTTTGAAGGGTAGAGTATCAGGAGCTGTTTGAAGGGTAAAGTATCAGGAGCTGTTTGAGGGGTAGAGTATCAGTAGCTGTTTGAAGGGTGGATTATCAGGAGCTGTTTGAGGGGTATAGTATCAGGAGCTGTTTGAGGGGTAGAGTATCAGGAGCTGTTTGAGGGGTAGAGTATCAGGAGCTTTTTGAAGGGTAGAGTATCAGGAGCTGTTTGAGGGGTAGAGTATCAGGAGCTTTTTGAAGGGTAGAGTATCAGGAGCTGTTTGAGGGGTAGAGTATCAGGAGCTGTTTGAAGGGTAGAGTATCACGAGCTGTTTGAGGGGTAGAGTATCAGGAGCTGTTTGAAGGGTAGAGTATCACGAGCTGTTTGAGGGGTAGAGGATCAGGAGCTGTTTGAGGGGTAGAGTAACATGTGCTGTTTGAAGGGTAGAGTATCAGGAGCTGTTTGAAGGGTAAAGTATCAGGAGCTTTTTGAGGGGTAGAGTATCAGTAGCTGTTTGAAGGGTAGATTATCAGGAGCTGTTTGAGGGGTATAGTATCAGGAGCTGTTTGAGGGGTAGAGTATCAGGAGCTGTTTGAGGGGTAGAGTATCAGGAGCTTTTTGAAGGGTAGAGTATCAGGAGCTGTTTGAGGGGTAGAGTATCAGGAGCTGTTTGAAGGGTAGAGTATCACGAGCTGTTTGAGGGGTAGAGTATCAGGAGCTTTTTGAGGGGTAGATTATCAGGAGCTGTTTGAGGGGTAGAGTATCAGGAGCTGTTTGAGGGGTAGAGTATCAGGAGCTGTTTGAGGAGTAGAGTATCAGGAGCTGTTTGAAGGGTAGAGTATCAGGAGCTGTTTGAGGAGTAGAGTATCAGGAACTTTTTGAGGTGTAGAGTATCAGGAGCTGTTTGAGGGGTAGAGTATCAGGAGCTGTTTGAGGGGTAGAGTATCAGGAGCTGTTTGAAGGGTAGAGTATAAGGAGCTGTTTGAAGGGTAGAGTATCAGGAGCTGTTTGAGGAGTAGAGTAACAGGTGCTGTTTGAAGGGTAGAGTATCAGGAGCTGTTTGAAGGGTAAAGTATCAGGAGCTGTTTGAGGGGTAGAGTATCAGGAGCTGTTTGAAGGGTAGATTATCAGGAGCTGTTTGAGGGGTATAGTATCAGGAGCTGTTTGAGGGGTAGAGTATCAGGAGCTGTTTGAGGGGTAGAGTATCACGAGCTGTTTGAGGGGTAGAGTATCAGGAGCTTTTTGAAGGGTAGAGTATCAGGAGCTGTTTGAGGGGTAGAGTATCAGGAGCTTTTTGAAGGGTAGAGTATCAGGAGCTGTTTGAGGGGTAGAGTATCAGGAGCTGTTTGAAGGGTAGAGTATCACGAGCTGTTTGAGGGTTAGAGTATCAGGAGCTGTTTGAAGGGTAGAGTATCACGAGCTGTTTGAGGGGTAGAGGATCAGGAGCTGTTTGAAGGGTAGAGTATCACGAGCTGTTTGAGGGGTGGAGTATCAGGAGCTTTTTGAGGGGTAGAGTATCAGGAGCTGTTTGAGGGGTAGAGTATCAGGAGCTGTTTGTGGAGTGGAGTATCAGGAGCTGTTTGAGCGGTAGAGTATCAGGAGCTGTTTGAAGGGTAGAGTATCACGAGCTGTTTGAGGGGTAGAGTATCAGGAGCTTTTTGAGGGGTAGATTATCAGGAGCTGTTTGAGGGGTAGAGTATCAGGAGCTGTTTGAGGGGTAGAGTATCAGGAGCTGTTTGAGGAGTAGAGTATCAGGAGCTGTTTGAAGGGTAGAGTATCAGGAGCTGTTTGAGGAGTAGAGTATCAGGAGCTTTTTGAGGGGTCGAGTATCAGGAGCTGTTTGAGGGCTAGAGTATCAGGAGCTGTTTGAGGGGTAGAGTATCAGGAGCTGTTTGAGGAGTAGAGTATCAGGAGCTGTTTGAGGGGTAGATTATCAGGAGCTGTTTGAGGGGTAGAATATCAGGAGCAATTTGTGGAGTGGAGTATCAGGAGCTGTTTGAGCGGTAGAGTATCAGGAGCTGTTTGAAGGGTAGAGTATCAGGAGCTGTTTGAGGAGTAGAGTATCAGGAGCTGTTTGAAGGGTAGAGTATCAGGAGCTGTTTGAGGGGTAGATTATCAGGAGCTGTTTGAGGGGTGGAGTATCAGGAGCTGTTTGAGGAGTGGAGTATCAGGAGCTGTTTGAGGGGTAGGGTATCAGGAGCTTTTTGAGGGGTATAGTATCAGGAGCTCTTTGAGGGGTAGAGTATCAGGAGCTGTTTGAGGGGTAGAGTATCA
This sequence comes from Heptranchias perlo, assembly GCF_035084215.1. Lineage (NCBI taxonomy): Eukaryota > Metazoa > Chordata > Chondrichthyes > Hexanchiformes > Hexanchidae > Heptranchias > Heptranchias perlo. The sequence goes on along the minus strand of NC_090339.1, from coordinate 52,390,892 downwards.
ATAGCTGTTTGAAGTATAAAGTATCAGGAGCTGTTTGAGGGGTAAAGTATCAGGAGCTGTTTGAGGGGTAGAGTATCAGGAGCTGTTTGAGGTATAAAGTATCAGGAGCTGTTTGAGGGGTAAAGTATCAGGAGCTGTTTGAGGGGTAGAGTATCAGGAGCTGTTTGAGGGGTTGAGTATCAGGAGCTGTTTAAGGGGTAGAGTATCAGTGAGTGCAGAGATGGGCTGTCGGCTGGAAAAAGTTACCTTAAAACTTGAAGTGACTGAGTAACAGAGCAGAGTCACAGCAGATGATTCCAACAAAGTTTCGTAATCCTGATGGCAGTGAAATCCAGGAGTCCAGGAAGTCAAATCTGAGCAGAGTTCCAACCATTGAAAAGAGAACAATAAGTTTGGGGGATGGGCAATGTGGCCTGCACAGGTAGCTTTAACTTGTTGCTTGAACTTGTAGTCTCGGCTCACATGCACCCTCTATTATGGCCAGGGGATCTTAAGCAGTGGAGGAGAGGGAACTGGGGAGAAAAGGGCAAAGGATAACTATGGATCGAGTTGCAAAGGAAAGAAGCACAATTAAGGAGCTGCCAGTCCTGGATTTATCTTTAGGCAAGACAAGAGGAACAAATGTTACGTTGTTGTCTTAGTGACGACCTGATAAGGTGTTACTTGCTGCTAAGTACTAAAATGAATTGTTCTTCAGTGGATACTTTGGGTGCAGTGAGTGAATCAATGGGATGAGAAAAAACGGGAGAAATTTGGAATAAATCCTAAGCTGGGGCCAGGCATCCTTCTTCCCCATCACCTGCTTCCTCCATTGTCTCTGCTCCAATCTTTCATACCACCTCTTCAAGAGGAATAAGAGGACAGAGGTTGGGTTACCTCCTCCCATGTGGTTTCTCACCCTCACCTTATGCAGTCTTCTGCAAAAAAAGTAGAAGGGATTATATAATTTATGATGGCAGGAGGACATATGTATATTAGAGTGCTGCCCATAATGGGTGTGATTACTGGATCATGCATCACGCACATGCAGTAGATGGAAGGATTGTTCAGGAGGAACAGCAATTGAAGATATGAGGGTAGGAGTAGTTAGTGGGAAAGTAAGCTGCTACAAAGTGTACCCTGGTGCATAATTGGCAATCACAGGAAACTTTCAAAGTACTGTAAGTACTGGGTAGTCCCATTCAATTCATATTTCATAGATTACATTCATATACACTTAGTATAGGGGCTCCTACCTTAACCTAGTGAGGTCACTATACTTTTTGCAGATCCCTTGAACAGCACTGTTGGCATTTACATCTACATTGGCAGATGGGAACAGGAGTCGGCCATTCAGCCCCTCGAGCCTGTTCTGCCATTCAATTAGATCATGGCTGATCTGTACCTCTGTAGATTCCTCCTGCCAGACACCCTGACCAACTTGTCACACCACCCAGTGACCATCTCCTGAATAGGGCAGCTGCCTTCTCTGGTGCAATTCCTCAAGTATTATTTCCACTGCCCCATCAGAGAAGCAGAGTCTCCTGCAAGTTGAAGTGGCCAAAATTTTGCTATTGCATTGTATTCCCTTTTACCTTCAAAACCACCAATGCCCCTTTAAACCATTGTTGATCTATATTTACCAAATAATCCATCGGGAAATTGCTTCGCTGACAAATCCTTCCTGACATTTTAAAATAATGAATTTGGAGGTCAATTGGTTGAACACAAGCTTTGTATTTTCCAAGACAAAAATGAATGCTTCTGGATTGGGAGCACCCAAATAGTTTTGAAGTTTTTTCACACATTAGAAACATTGGAAAAAGTCAACGCACAGACTTTTAAATGAAGGAAAATACTTATATGGTTTCCCTTTTGTTTAATTCACAGAAAGCCATAAATCTTTAAGGTCAACATTTGATTATGCAAACTGTCCATGAATAAATTGGGTCCAAATTTCAGTGGAACATTTGTGAAACATGATCCAAAGGATTTGATGAGATATGGATGGATTACATGAAACCTGAAAATATTGCTGGCACATGTTATAAAATATTAAATGGCATAGATAAGGCAAATCCAGAATATTAGCTTACAGTAAACCAATCCAGTACGCCCACAGGATATGCATTTAAATTAGTGAAAAGTATATTTCAAATAGATTGTAGAATTTTTTTAAACTTTTTTTTTATTCGTTCATGGGATGTGGGCTTCGCTGGCGAGGCTGGCATTTATTGCCCATCCCTTATTGCCCTTGAGAAGGTGGTGGTGAGCTGCCTTCTTGAACCGCTGCAGTCCGTGTGGTGACGGTTCTCCCACAGTGCTGTTAGGAAGGGATGATAAACATTTTGAATAATCTCCTAGGTAAAGCAGTGAAAGTAAGAACATTAGTGAAGTTCAAAATGCAAGGATGGTAAGCTGGGAGAATTAAGGTATTAAGGGGACAAGCTGTAATGGACCAAATGGCCTTTCCTTGTCCTGGACTGTTATTATATATTCACATGAGTGAAATGCAATCTGTGACAATGCATTGTTAATGTTTGTTGATGGCTTATGAAAAATTCGCTAAGGTGCCACATAAAAGGTTGTTACGCAAGGTAAGGGCTCATGGCGTTGGGGGTAATATATTAGCATGGATAGAGGATTGGTTCAAGGACAGAAAACAGAGAGTAGGGATAAATGGATCATTCTCAGGTTGGCAGGCTGTAACTAGTGGGATGCCGCAAAGATCGGCGCATGGGCCTCAGCTATTTACAATCTATATTAATGACTTAGATAAAGGGACCGAGTGTAATGTATCCAAGTTTGCTGGGTGGGAAAGTAAGCTGCGAGGAGGACACAAAAAGTCGGCAAAGGGATATTGACAGGTTAAGTGAATGGGCAAGAAGGTGGCGGAATGTGGAGAAATGTGAGGTTATTCACTTTGGTAGGAAGAATAGAAAAACAGAATATTTTTTAAATGGTGAGAAACTAGTAAATGTTGGCGTTCAGAGAGACTTGGGTCTCCTCGTACAAGAAACACAAAAAGTTAGATGCGTGTACAATAAGCAATTAGGAAAGCAAATGGTATGTTGGCCTTTATTGAAAGACGGTTGGAGTACAAGAGTAAGGAAGTCTTACTACAATTGTACAGGGCTTTGGTGAGACCTCACATGGAGTACTGGGTACAGTTTTGGTCTCTTTACCTCAGGAGGGATATACTTGCCTTAGAGGTGGCGCATTGAAGGTTTACTAGATTAATTCCTGGGATGAGATTGTTGTCCAATGAGGAGAAGTTGAGTAGAATGGGCCTGTACAGTATGGAGTTTAGAAGAATGAGAGATGATCTCATTGAAACATATAAGATTCTGAGGGGGCTTGACAGGGTAAATGCTGGGAGGTTGTTTCCCTGGGCTGGAGAGTCTAGAACTAGGGGGCATAGTCGCAGGATAAGGGGGCGGCCATTTAAGACTGAGATGAGGAGGTTGTGAATCTTTGGAATTCTTTACCCCAGAGGGCTGTGGATGATGAGTCATTGAGTATATTCAAGGCTGAGATAGATAGATTTTTGGACTCTAGGGGAATTAAGGGATATGGGGATCAGGCAGGAAAGTGGAGTTGAGGTCGAAGATCAGCCATGATCTGATTGAATGGCGGAGCAGGCTCGAGGGGCTGTATGCCTACTCCTGCTCCTATTTCTTATGTTCTTATAAGAGAATAGGGGAGAAAATTGGCGGGAAAAGGTCTGACTGGCCTATTTTAAACATGTGCTTATCACTCAATCATTGGAGTTACTCTGCCCACCAGTTCCAGTGCCCATGGAGCATAATTGAAATTAGATTAAATGGGTAAAGTTCTTTTTGTCTTCACAAACCCATTCAATGTCATGCAACTATTTGTCATCCCATTCACGGCTCATCAAGTGTTCTTTTAAATCCAGCACAGCCCGAATGTGTCAGTCAATTCAGGCCAAAATAAAAAAAAACCTTTTAAAAGCTTTAGCAGAGGGGGTGAATTTCCTTACTCTTTTTGGCATATTTCCAGTGCATTATCGGGGCAGGTAAATTTTTGTGCTAGGGAAATTGGGCAGAAGCCATTTCCACCAGTTTTCCGGCCATTAAATTGCTTCCCCTTAGTTCCCTCGCTCCTTTTTGCCCTTTGCGTAATTCACCCACCAAGTTGCGAGTGCCCTCATTTAAATATATGATAATGAGGGCCAGTGGCACTGGAGCCCGAATTTCCTGCATTTAAACTCCCAATGTACTCAGGGTAACTTGGTCTGAGATTTAAAAAGGTGGAGCTGTTGCCAGTAGTAAATTCTATGAGGCAGGGGAGGTAATATTTGGTCCGCTGCATTCTCCTTAATTGCTGCCGGACTCTCCTTTGCTGCTCCTCCTCCTCCATGATAATGGAGGGTATGCCGTAACTGTTTCTGAGAAGCCCTGATATAGGCGTAAGTCAAGAATTTCTGAGCCTGAAGACTCTGGCGAGTTCGACTAGTAATTCCTGTAGCTAGGAAACATTTTTCACAGAGATTTCTTCTGCCATTCTACCTACACACCCCTGGACTTGCTTCTCACTGCTTCTAACAGGATCAGATCACCGGAAGATTTTCAGCCCACGCCCATCTCTACTCGTGCTCAGGCACTCCATAACTGCTCCTGAGAAATGCCCCCAATGCGGCAAGGGGTGATTTTTGTGGAGGTGGGAAGACGCAAATTTAGCTTGAGGTGGGAATGTGGCGCTAGGCCTTACTATCTGCTTTTGCCCCCTTTTCCATTGCTATCCCGCCTGATTTCAACCCTATAATTTTCCACTTCCTGAGAAAGCAGCTATACCCATTGCTTCATCTTTAACCACCTTTGTTGCATAAGTAAACAGACCTGAGGGATAAATTAGACAGTGGCTTAGAAAGGACAAAACAGCCATGTACAAACTAACCTTTGCTTGCACTGTATTGTGTTACATGAGTATGAAAGAAATTACATTTTATTCTTTTTGTTTTCTAGGTTAACTCAGTATACATTTGACTCACATTTCTCTCGACCTTTTAGTTACCTCTTATTATCTCTTGGCAGATTAGTTAACGTTATTGTTAACATACTAAGACCTTAGTCAGGTCAACTGGACAATTAGAGTTAATGGACCATTTATTGAGACTGTGATGTATGGGGCCGTCAGTAATTGGTATCCATTTCACAGGAGTACAAAGAGTACTCTTTTGCTTATTCCTTCTACCTCTTCCAAATTAATTCAGTTAAAAATAAAGATGAAAACAGATAATCATGTATAGATTTATATAGAAGTGTACACAAAGCCTTAGTCCCTGTAAATTACTCTTTTGTACTATTGTCAAAGTTATGTCAATGTAGCACCACTCCAAAACATACAAGTGTAGGATACTAATGCTGTCGGCATTCAGAGAGAATGGATTTTTATGCCTCAGGGCTTTTGTGTGCTTGCTTGGATATTCAGACAAGGTAAAAATATCTGTTATTTGCGGGCCGGAGTTTAGCGCCCTTGGAAGTTTGTGAAACGTTTGTAAGCTGCAGATCAGCTAGCTTGTGACTGAAACACTGAATCCTGTGCATAAATGGAAAGCTGCTCAAAAACAGTACATCTACAAAACAGTGCCACCTCTGGCGATGTTACTAATCAATATCGTGAACCTCTTTATAGTAAATTACTTTTTTTATTGAGGAACTTTAGTTGAAAGTGTTAAGGCCCATAGAGCAAGGCACCACCAAAGTTGAAGAGAAAACCAGGTAAATCAAGAAATAATGGTTAAGTAACACAGCCTTGGGTATGAAAAGGCTGCAGATTGTAGGACAGTGTTGTCCAATAGAAATCGCTGACCAGCCACAGGTGTGGCTACAGCGACACTGTTTTAGCCACAGGTGCTCATCTTAGCAGAAAACTCTTTTCACACAATACAGGTAGATGTACTTCATGTGTCTATTTACTTAACAAACTTCTACGATCGTTCGGTACAAAACTTTGTTGCCTTTCTCTCTCACCCAAGTTTGGGATTCTGGCATGAATTTATTGGACACACGACATCGAGCCAGTGCAGCCACGATGGGCCGAGTGGCCTCCTCCTGTGTGGTACCTACCACGATGCTATGATTTTAATGCAGCTTCTAGGTCTTTGTTCAGCAGTTGTGAGCAGTACTTTGACTTCATTAGAGTAACCACTGAGAATGTCGACTCGCACAACGAAACGATCCAATCTGCCCCCGCTCTCCATCCTGACCCGCCTCCGCTCTCCATCCAGACTCACCCCCGCTCTCCATCCTGACCTGCCCCCGCTCTCCATCCTGACCCGCCCCCGCTCTCCATCCAGACCCACTGCCGTTCTCCATCCAGACTCACCCCCGCTCTCCACCCTGACCCGCCCCCGCTCTCCATCCAGACTCACCCCCGCTCTCCATCCAGACTCACCCCCGCTCTCCATCCTGACCTGCCCCTGCTCTCCATCCAGACTCACCCCCGCTCTCCATCCTGACCCACCCCCGCTCTCCATCCAGACCCACTGCCGTTCTCCATCCAGACTCACCCCCGCTCTCCATCCAGACTCACCCCCGCTCTCCATCCTGACCTGCCCCTGCTCTCCATCCAGACTCACCCCCGCTCTCCATCCAGACTCACCCCCGCTCTCCACCCTGACCCGCCCCCGCTCTCCATCCTGACCCGCCCCCGCTCTCCATCCACACCTGCCCCTGTTCTCCATCCTGACCCGCCTCCGCTCTCCACCCTGACCCGCCCCCGCTCTCCACCCTGACCCGCCCCCGCTCTCCACCCTGACCCGCCCCCGCTCTCCATCCAGACCCACCCCCGCTCTCCATCCAGACCCACCCCCGCTCTCCATCCACACCTTTTTTTCTATTCATTCACGGGATGTGGGCGTCGCTGGCGAGGCCGGCATTTATTGCCCATCCCTAATTGCCCTTGAAAAGGTGGTGGTGTGCCGCCTTCTTGAACCGCTGCAGTCCGTGTGGTGAAGGTTCTCCCACAGTGCTGTTAGGAATGGAGTTCCAGGTCTTTGTTCAGCAGTTGTGAGCAGTACTTTGACTTCATTAGAGTAACCACTGAGAATGTCGCCTCGCACAACGAAACGATCCAATCTGCCCCCGCTCTCCATCCAGACCCACCCCCGCTCTCCATCCTGACCTGCCCCCGCTCTCCATCCAGACTCACCCCCGCTCTCCATCCTGACCCACCCCCGCTCTCCATCCAGACCCACTGCCGTTCTCCATCCAGACTCACCCCCGCTCTCCATCCAGACTCACCCCCGCTCTCCACCCTGACCCGCCCCTGCTCTCCATCCACACCTGCCCCTGTTCTCCATCCTGACCCGCTTCCGCTCTCCATCCTGACCCACCCCCGCTCTCCATCCAGACCCACTGCCGTTCTCCATCCAGACTCACCCCCGCTCTCCATCCAGACTCACCCCCGCTCTCCACCCTGACCCGCCCCTGCTCTCCATCCACACCTGCCCCTGTTCTCCATCCTGACCCGCCCCCGCTCTCCATCCTGACCCGCCCCTGCTCTCCATCCACACCTGCCCCTGTTCTCCATCCTGACCCGCCTCCGCTCTCCACCCTGACCTGCCCCCGCTCTCCACCCTGACCCGCCCCCGCTCTCCACCCTGACCCGCCCCCGCTCTCCACCCTGACCCACCCCCGCTCTCCATCCAGACCCACCCCCGCTCTCCATCCTGACCCGCCCCCGCTCTCCATCCTGACCCACCCCCGCTCTCCATCCTGACCTGCCCCCGCTCTCCATCCAGACCCACCCCTGCTCTCCATCCAGACCCACCCCCGCTCTCCATCCTGACCCACCCCCGCTCTACATCCAGACCCGCCCCCGCTCTCCATCCACACCTTTCTTTCTATTCATTCACGGGATGTGGGCGTCGCTGGCGAGGCCGGCATTTATTGCCCATCCCTAATTGCCCTTGAAAAGGTGGTGGTGAGCCGCCTTCTTGAACCGCTGCAGTCCGTGTGGTGAAGGTTCTCCCACAGTGCTGTTAGGAATGGAGTTCCAGGATTTTGACTCAGCGACGATGGAGGAATGGCGATATATTTCCAAGTTGGGATGGTGTGTGACTCGGAGAGGAACATGCAGGTGGTGTTGTTCCCATGTGCCTGCTGCTCATGTCCTTCTAGGTGGTAGAGGTCGTGGGTTTGGGAGGTGCTGTCGAAGAAGCCTTGGCGAGTTGCTGCAATGCATCCTGTGGACGATACACACTGCAGCCACTGTGCGCCGGTGGTGAAGGGAGTGAATGTTCAGGGTGGTGGATGGGGTGCCAATCAAGCGGGCTGCTTTGTCCTGGATGGTGTCGAGCTTCTTGAGTGTTGTTGGAGCTGCACTCATCCAAGCAAGTGGAGAGTATTCCATCATTCTCCTGACTTGTGCCTTGTAGATGGTGGGAAGGCTTTGGGGAGTCAGGAGGTGAGTCACTGGCCGCAGAATACCCAGCCTCTGACCTGCTCTTGTAGCCACAGTATTTATGTGGCTGGTCCAGTTCAGTTTCTGGTCAATGGTGACCCCCAGGATGTTGATGGTGGGGGATTCGGTGATGGTAATGCCGTTGAATGTCAAGGGGAGGTGGTTTTACTCTCTCTTGTTGGAGATGGTCATTGCCTGGCACCTGCCACTGCTCTCCATCCTGACCTGCCCCCGCTCTCCATCCTGACCTGCCCCCGCTCTCCATCCTGACCTGCCCCCGCTCTCCATCCTGACCCGCCCCCGCTCTCCATCCAGACCCACCCCCGCTCTCCATCCAGACCCACCCCCGCTCTCCATCCTGACCTGCCCCCGCTCTCCATCCTGACCCGCCCCCGCTCTCCATCCTGACCCGCCCCCGCTCTCCATCCTGACCTGCCCCCGCTCTCCATCCTGACCCGCCCCCGCTCTCCATCCTGACCTGCCCCCGCTCTCCATCCTGACCCGCCCCCGCTCTCCATCCTGACCTGCCCCCGCTCTCCATCCAGACCCGCCCCCGCTCTCCATCCAGACCCACCCCCGCTCTCCATCCAGACCCACCCCCGCTCTCCATCCAGACCCACCCCCGCTCTCCATCCTGACCCGCCCCCGCTCTCCATCCTGACCCGCCCCCGCTCTCCATCCTGACCCGCCCCCGCTCTCCATCCTGACCCGCCCCCGCTCTCCATCCTGACCCGCCCCCGCTCTCCATCCTGACCCGCCCCCGCTCTCCATCCTGACCCGCCCCCGCTCTCCATCCTGACCCGCCCCCGCTCTCCATCCTGACCCGCCCCCGCTCTCCATCCAGACCCGCCCCCACTCTCCATCCTGACCCGCCCCCGCTCTCCATCCTGACCCGCCCCCGCTCTCCATCCTGACCCGCCCCCGCTCTCCATCCTTACCCGCCCCCGCTCTCCATCCTTACCCGCCCCCACTCTCCATCCAGACCCACCCCGTTCTCCATCCAGATCTGCCCCCGCTCTCCATCCTGACCCGCCCCTGCTGTCCATTCAGTCCCGCCCCTGCTCTCCATCCAGACCTGCCCCCACCTTCCATCCAGAACCCCCCCACCCCGCTCTCCCTCCAGAATACGATAGGAACCTGCTTTCCCTTTGCCCTGACGTGCCCTGTGGCAGCTGCTTGTTATTGGTTGGGTTTGCTTTCTTCTGCTGCCCTGCACACTTTACTCAGCTTGGTTGAGCTGACCACACTGACAGCTCCCCTCTCCATATAATGTTGCCGTTTCCATGGTGCTAAAGTCTGGCATTTAAATCCATGTTACACACCATTTTAGTATGTTAACAATAAGCAGGAACCAAGAAAGGAAAGGATACAAAACGATCAAAATAGTTTAAGGTACACGTACATACTCCATGCGAATATGAATATTGAGATCACATGCCCAACTACAGTGTCTGTTACTCATTTTTATTTACTAATTAAAATGCAATGCAAAATTTGCAGACGACGCCAAATTGGGGATGTAGTTAATACAAAGACGAAATGCATCAAAATGCAAGAAGACATTAATAAACTCGCAGGATGGGCATGTAATTGGCAAATGAATTTCAATATAGATAAGTGTGAGGTGGTGCATTTTGCTAGGAAAAATAAGGAGGCCACATACTGCTTGGATAATAAGAGTCTGAATAGGATGGAGGAGCAACGGGATCTCGGGGTAGAAGATACACAAATCACTAAAAGTAGCGACGCAGGTTAATAAGGCCATAAAAAAAGCAAACCAAGCACTGTGGTTCATTTCTAGAGGGATAGAATTGAAAAGCAGGGGAGTTATGTTAAACTTGTATAGAACCTTGGTTAGACCACACTTGGAGTACTGTGCACGGTTCTGGTCTCCATACTATGGAAAGGATATAGAGTATGGGGAGGGTGCAATTAAGATTCACAAGGATGATACCAGAACTGAGAGGATATCCTTATCAGGAAAGGCTGAACAGGCTGGGACTCTTTTCTCTAGAAAAGGGAAGCCTGAAGTGTGACCTGATAGAACTAGGGAACTATGGGCTAGAAACTGGGCCGTGTAGCACCCATAGTTTCAGTGCGACGCAGCCTCCCAAAGTGCTAAGATGGCGTCTTGGCTGTGCATGCACGTTTCCGGTGTGATGTGCGCCGGACACCATCTTGGTATAGGTAATAGCGCAAGCGCAAATACCGAACGCCGGCAGCGTGTAAAGTAGGGAGAAAATGCGCACAATCAGTGTGCAAAGCCGTTTTAAAGTGATAGATACCATTTTCGACCTTAACGCTCAACTCAACACACAGTCTTAACCACGCACACCTGAACATGTCTTGGAGTGGCTGAAGGACCACCCACCAGCACTATTTAAAGGGACCATGCAGGCGTTGCAGGTTAGTTGCTGGATTATTGCTTCTGGCTGCTGGTGGAATCGGAAGTGTTTTTTTGAAGCTCCCTATAGTTACCCTGTAGTTACTGAGAGTTCTTAGAGTACATTTGAGAGCGGTTTGGCAGGTACTGCCTTACAGTTCGGAAAGTTACAACCGTGGTTGAACAACGTTCCTGGCAACCATGGGTAGTCTGCTAGGGCTCCTGCTGTGCATTGAGCATGACTGGGAACATGCAGAGAGGCCACGCAGAGCCGGTCAAGCTGCGAGGAGAGGGAGGACAAGGAGGCGCAGGGCACTGAGGAGGAAGCCATATCCAATGTGGGCTGACTGGAACCAATTCTCTTACCTCAACATGAGCGAGGAGCATTGCATCAAACGGCTGAGGTTCACCAAAGAGACCGTGACGGAGGTCTGTCAATTGATGCGGCCACAACTGCAGCCTCAGAGCAGGGCAAGGACAGCATTGCCTGTGGTTGCGATGGTCACCGTGGTGCTGAATTTCTACGGCTCAAGATCATTTCAGGCCTCTGCTGGCGATATGTACAACATCTTGCAGTATGCAGTGTACTGCTGCATAAGGGAGGTCGCAGATGCATTGTATGAGATGAGAAATAGGTTCGTCACCTTCCCTCAGCGATAAACAGAATGAGCGAGCACAGGGTTTTGCTCGCATTGCTGGCCTCCCCATGGTGCAGGATTCCATTGACTGCATGCATATTGCCCTGCGTGCCCCGCATATCAACCCAGCCACCTTTGTCAACCGAAAGGGCTTCCACTCCCTGAATATGCAGCTGGTGTGCGACCACATGCACGAATCATGGAGGTCGATGCCCGCTACCATAGGAGCAGTCACGATGCCTTCGTTATGCGGCTGTCCAATGTGCCACCTATCTTTCACCCAGCTTGGCAAGTCAAAGGCTGGCTACTGCGTGTCAAGGGCTATCCACTCACGCCATGACTCATGACTCTGGTCAGGAACCCATGCACATGTGCAGAGCAGGGCTACAATGCCAGCTATGCTGCCACACACAACGTTGTGGAGAACACCATAGGCCTCCTGAAACAATGCTTCTGCTGCCCGGACCATTCTGGAGGAGCCCTGCAGTACTCCGCAGAGTGGGTAGGAAGATTCGTGGTGATATGCTGCATGCTTGCACAACCTCAACATCATGAGGGAATAGCCCTTGCCACCGATGATCAGAGAAGTCCCTGAGCCAGAGGTGGAAGGGAAGGAGGAAGAGGCTGAGAAGGAGGAGGTGGTGGAGCCGCAGGAGGAAGTGGAGGAAGACGCAAGGGTACAACAGGGAACATACGCCTTGTCTGCAGGGGCTCTGCGTGCTTGTCTGTTCCGTGCCCACGATCAATAATGTCAAATACGCCCCCGAACTCACCAACAGTCCTACACTCCCCACCTTTCTGCTCCCACATGACCATCAAATTGCCCTCCATCTGATTACACATTGGTTTCCCCCTCAGCTCCTCGCACAAATAAAAACCACCACCAAATGCAAATTCAAAGTCACATTTATCAAATAACAAATAAAATTATGGAAACTGAACAGAACTATTCACCCCTGTGCATTTCCTTAGTGCCTTTTGTTCGTGTGCCTTTACCTATCCTAATGCTCCTACGAGGTGCATCCTCCGTGGCTGGAGCATGGGTGGTGGAAGGCTGTTGGCCTTCAATGGAGGAGCGTGCAGGTGGCCTTGGAGGACGACCTTGAGCAGCTCCGGGCCTGGAGGGCTCAGCTTCAGGCTGCACCATCTCAACATGGCTGGCTGATAGGCAACAACAAGGGCACTGGCAGAGTGGCAGGGGTGGGAGCAGGAATGCTGTCATCTGGAGAGAGGACAGCAGGTCTGACTGCCATGGCGCCACTGCCACTCTCCCGGGGCGGCGCCTCAACGATCCTGGTGATCAGCTGGAGAACGGATTGCTGGAGTGCTGTGATGCCCTGGAAGCCCCGATCTACAGGGGTCCCCAGACCCACGATAGCAGCAGTCTGAGCTTCCATTGCAACAGTCTGAGCTGCACCCGTAGCTTGCAGACCTTTGACGTCGGTTTGTGCTGCAATGGAAGCCACGACATCGGCCATCAGCTATCAGGCGTTGCATCATGGTGGATTCTACAGGTGTGCTGATGGAGGTGACCATCCATTCCATGTTGGAAAGGATGGGCTCCAAGCTCTGCAGAAAGCACTGTGCCAAGTTGGAGCTGGACTCCTCTATGCCCCTTGTCATTGTGCGCAGGCTTTCCAGTGCCCCAAGCATTTGTTGGTGTACGCCCATCAGCTGTCTTCTGTAGCCTGGCCCATCGAAGTCCTCAACTGACTCCTCTACAGCAGAACTAGTGAACGACCTCGCCCTCCAGCGAGCTGGAACCTGTGGTATCCATTCCCCTTACCCTGGCTCATGCACACTTGTGCGCGGTGCCTCACCACGTGCAGATCCCTCCTCTAACCTAGCCTCTAAAGGACGCGCAGTGTCAGTGTCTCTGAGCTGATGGAAGCAAGTGTCAGATTGAGTGACGGTGTGGGTGTGGCTTCAGTGTCCTCCTCCCCCTCCTCCTCCTCCTTGGACGGTGCCGCCACATGTTCTTGGATATCTGTAGTGACAAAGGGAAACAGGTTGAGTTGTGGAGCGGGGAGAGGAGCAAGTAAGACATGGGTGCCGACAGTATCTGCAGCACGTGAGTCAGAAAAGATTATGGGAGGTGGGACATGTAGGCGTGCCTGTCCTCTCCCAGGTCTCTCCTGCTGCCGGCTATTACGCGCCACCTTCTCCTGCAAAACAGAGGACAGTGTGTCAGTGAGCATCCTGCAAAGTGTCTGGGTGATGTGCCTGTCATGGTCAAATAGCTGCCAGTGTGTGTGACCTGTGAGTGGTGGTTGTGTGGCCTGCAAGTATGGTACTATGTGTAGGTGAGATGCAGCATGCCAAGTGCAGCATTGTGTATGGATGGGCAGTGTTTGTTGGTGGGTCTGTGACGGGGTGCGATGTGAGGGGCAGTGGTGCAGTTGGTGGGATGTGCCACTTGACACTTGCATTCACTCACCTTGACCACTCGTATCAAATTGTTGAACTTCTTTTGGCACTGCACCCACATGCATGGTACAATGCTCCTGGCATTCACTTCCTGAGCCACAGCCTCCCAATGCCTACGGAGCTGGAGTCTGGAGGGTTTCCTGCTGCCCTGTGGGTACATGTTGGCCCTACTTTCGTCCACCCCCTCCACCAGGGTCTCCAGTGCATCATCGGAGAAGCTTGGGGCCCACTCTAGCTATCATGTTAATTAGCAAGCAGCACAAAATTCACATGCTGCCTGCATAGGGGCCATCGGGCGCAGGTTAATAGTGGATCATGCTACCCGCACCCAATAATAGGCCTTATCCAATTTTTTTCCCCCCCATAGTCTCAGGATAAGGGGACGGACATTTAGGACTGAGATGAGGAGGAATTTCTTCACTCAGAGGGTCATGGATATTTGGAATTCTCTAACCCAGAGGGCTGTGGATGCTCAGTTGTTGATTATATTCAAGACTGAGATCAATAGATTTTTGGACTCTAATGGGATCAAGGGATTGGGGGTTGGGCGGGAAAGTAGAGTTGAGGTCGAAGGTCGGCTATGATCTTATTGAATGGCAGGGCAGGCTCGAGTGGCCGTACAGCCTATTCCTGCTGCTATTTCTTATGTTTCTTATAGAGGTCTTTAAGATAATGAAAGGGTTTGATAGGGTAGACACAGAGGAAATGTTTCCACTTGTGGGGGAGTCCAAAGCTAGAAGTCATAAATATAAAATAGTCACTAATAAATTTAATAGGGAATTCAGGAGAAATTTCTTTACCCAGAGAGTGGTAAGAATGTGGAACACACTACCACAAGGAGAAGCTGAGGCAAATAGCATAGATACATTTAAGGGGAAGCTAGATAAGCAGATGATTGAGAAAGAAAAAGAGCATACTGATAGGGCTAGATGAAGTAGAGAGGGAGGAGGCTTCTATGGTGCATAAATGCAGGCATAGACCAGTTGGGACAAATGGCCTGTTTCTGTGCTGTAGTTTCAATGTAAGTTGATGTAACATCTGGATTCCTAATTAGCCTCATGTGGTTTGTGGTTAATGTATTGGACAGTACTGTTGTAGGAGGAAGCAAAGTTAGTCCATGTGACAAGTTAGTCAACAATTTTTTGCTTTTGAAAGTATTTACCTTCCAGTTTTGTTTTAACCATTTACCCCTTCAAGGATGCAGATGGGTTCACATGTGTGAAACTTCGCACTTTGAAACTTTGACATTGTTTGAAGTTATTTTGGTCTGTCTACTGTCCTGCTTTTCAGTGGTACCGAGCACAAAAATCAAAAAAAATAATCTTATAGTGTAGTGCTACAATGTAGTTAGGTCCTTGATGCCATTTTCATATCAGAATGTGTAGCACCCACACAGCTCAAGACCTGCCTACTGTCCCAGACAGCATGCACTGGCATAAAGAATGAGTTGGCTCACAATCTGCAATTGCAATGAATGAAGCTCCTTCCTGTTGATGAAATTAATGGCACTTTCACGCAGGGCCTTTATTGTCACATGGGTACATGGTGGCATTAAAGGTACCCTGCACTTGGGAGAATCCTGCCACTGAAAAAGAAAAGTGATCACTCTCGCTCTGCCTTGGTGTGTCCAAGATATTGAAATCTACGACCTTCCTGAACAGAGCATCCGTCACCTGTTTAATGCAGTGATGTACTGCGATTGTCTTATGTGACTAATATCACCAGAAGCTGCTTGGAAACATCCAGTTGCATAACAATTTAGTGCTGTTGTCACCTTTATAACCAATGACAAGGCTTTATCCATGGTGGAAAGTGGCTGCAGGTGTGGTTCCAACGGCTGGTGTATCTCACATACTGTATCTGGTGGCGGGGGGGGGGGGGGGGGGGGGGAGGGGGGGGAGGGAGGGGGAATATCGCAGGCTTCTTACATACCGCCACTAGGGAAAATCCAGATAGGACCTCTTTGGCCTGTAGACCATTTGCCATGGATATCTACGGGTGGGGTGATGCCGCACCCTCCTGGCTTCCATCTTTTCTTTCCCCATGTCCTCATCATTCCCTTCCCCAAAACACAATGAGCAAAGGCCATTACTTCCCTAAAATTAAACTCTCAGTTTAAATTGTTTGATCAATTGAGCAAGAACCTCTAATTCCTGAGATTTCAATAAACTTCTTTATTGATAGTCACCTCCAGGTTTTTAAGTGGTACAGGGTTGCTGAGCTGTGTAAGCAATGGTTCCCATTTTGCTTTCCCACCTCTGGGACATCATACTGGTTCCAATACCCTCACCTTTATATATAGTGTGCAGTGTTTCCTGGGAGCGTGAACTGAGTGGAAACTAAAGGGGACAACGAAGAATTGCCCCCGTCTTCATCTATATGTGGCCGGGTGGGTTTGGAGCTGGTGGATTCAGTCTGTATTGTGGTCATCCCAGAAAAATAAAGGAGTATTTTTTTGTGGGCTGGGTTAGGTCTATAGGTCTGCTTACCTCCTTTCCCTTGCCATACTGTCTGAAATCCTTGTACTCTGTCCTGCACAAATAATGGCAACACTGGCAGGAAAAAAGTTGTTTGTTCTGGAATTGGTGCAGTGTTTCTCCAGTATCTAAGTTCAGCTGACACTTGACAAGCCAGAATATGATAAACCGTCAGCATTCATGAACTTTGTGCCTGTAGTAGCTTCTGGGCCTCAGAAAACAGCCCAGCTGTCTCTATTAGAAATTTGAGTTTTATCCACATGCTAATTTTGCCTCGCATTCTTAGCATTTCCAAAGAATGGGCTTTTTTACTGTCACACTAAAAGATTAATCTAAAAGGTGCATTATATCAATCCATGCCCTTTGTGTCATCCATGCAGCTAAACACATACTGAACTATTTCATGGGGACCACAGCAGTTGGCAGGCTGCATTCCACTGGGTCTCTTCAAGAAGAGCATAAAACACATTTCTCATTCTGTTTGCATGCTCGAAGACAGCACCAGCAGTAATAATGAAAATGCCTCGCCATAGCCTGTTCTAGAATGTCTGCTACATGAGGAACAACAACAACGGAAAAGATGAGCCGGATGTGGCAGCGACTGACTTTAGGAAATGCTTATTTCATAGGCGCAAAGCAGAAGGAAAAGGGTGGGAGATCCAAGACGCTGGGTCTCCACCCTGGCTGTGTTGCCCTGGGAATTCCAAGTTTCTCCTGTGCGGGGGGAAGGTTCAGATCCCATCTAAATGAAGTGGGAGTATCATCAATGTTGGAAAATGTTATTACTGCTATCAAGGGTTATTAATCCTTTTCAATAATATTCCACGTGGTTCTTACACGAGTGTGTTCGTATCAACAAGCTTTATTGCATGCCCAAGATACAGTTATATCAAACAACAAGCATTTGTGCAACCTGGTTTTTCCCGCGGACTTCAAGGTGATCAAGCTTAGCCTCCGTAGGGTTGTGGACCTCCAGCCACCCTGAGAGCCTTAAAATTGAGGTCCCACATGCCCTGTTTTTTTATTATTCAGCTGTTATGTTCCTAGACTGCTTGAGCAGTCTTTTAATGATCAGTTCTTTGGTGCTAACAGTTTTAGCAGTCTTTTAATATGTTCTATGGTGCTAATTGTTTCAGCAGTCTTTCAATGAACCAAGTAATTTCAATTGTTCTCAGTAGTTACACCCCTTATCTAGCTGCAGACTTCCTCATGACCCAGAAACCATATTCTTAAAATCAAAATCAGTTCCCACCTCATTTTCCGATCCACGCTGGGCAGATGCCCATTTGGAGGAATGCAGAGAGGGACTGGGCCTTAGGAAGAGCCCCACTCAGATTGGAGGATCTAAGAAGGACTAGGCAGCAAGAAGATGGAGCCTGGAAAAAATTAGGTTACTTTTTACTTCAGCTACCTGACAACATCCTCAGGGCTAGAGGCTTTCTGGTGTTGTTGGACTGCAGAGAGGTGGGTATGTGCCAAAGAATGTTGGGCCAATGCAAATGGTGAATTCAGGTCATGTCAGGCAGAAGGCAATTGGGAACACACCGCCTGACTGGAACCTAAGCAGAGGAGAGAAAGGAAAATTGGTCGAAACTACGAAGCAAATATGGCTTGTCATTTAGCTTCACAGTGGGAAAACTGTAGGCAGTTGATTCTAAATTCACAGCGACTATATCTTGCCACATAACATTGTATTGTTTTAATGCTGTAGTCGCATACATAGCAACTGTCTCATTACTTGTGGCGGTGACAAAATCCACACACATGCCACAGAACCATCCCCCAGCTGCTTTCTTTCCCATGGTCCTGATATGGCCATACCTTGTGCTGTAAGTGAGCTTGTTCTCTTGCCTGCCATCACAGGCACTGCCTCTCCTGTCCTGTGTAATGTTTGTCTGGATTTCCGGGTGATCTCTTTCAGAACATCCTGTTTGGATCTTACCCTACTCTGCTTCCAGCATCAAAACCCAGTATGTTCCTGACTGCCCACAAACATAAGCCCCCCCACCACCCACCCCACAGTCACAAATATCAGTGTTCTCTCAGTGCTTAAAGATCTCAGCCCCACTAGTATACACAGACCTGTGCCTTGAGTGCTCCCAAACCCAAACCCCTGAGTACTCCCAAATCCTGGCACTCCCTCGTGCTTAAAAAGCCCAGACCCTTGATTTCTTCAGTGCTCTTCTTACCATCCTCCTGTGCTCCACCCATCAATTTATCCAGAACTCTGCTGCTCAAATGGCGGAGCAGGTTCGAGGGGCCTTATGGCCTACTTCTGCTCCTATTTCTTTTGTTCTTATGTCCTTCTCCATGCCACCTCTTTTCACATCCTCAAAAGCCTCTTTGATCTCACGTTTGATCACCTCATGTAACTTCACTTCTACTTCCTGCTCTGTGTTCTCCAATCTCTTGTGAAGAATCTAGGGTCCTTATGTTGCATCAAAAGTTTTACATAAGTGTTTGTTGTTGCTCTTGTTGTTCCCAAGTTCCCCCCCTCAAGTGTATTTATTCCTTGGTTGCTCCAAGTGCTTACATTAGACCCCTCAAGTACTCCCATACCTCATTCTCTGTGTACCCTCAAACCGCTTGTCGAGTATTCATAGACCCCATACCTTCTTCTCACATCCTATTGTTGAGTGGTGACAGCCCCATATCATCCCTTCACTGCTTTCGGAGTGGAGCCCAGTAGCCCAATGATCACTTGCAAGTTTCAGACCCAAGGCCTCCGAAACACCATCCTCCATGACTACTCCCGCGCACCGGACGCTCCCCAATCCCCTCTCAGTCCCTGACCTCATCCAATTGCTAACTCCCATTTGCCAAACACAGGCTTTCCTTCGCACTTCCTCCCAATACAGTCTTCCCTCAATCTCTCCAAGCCTGTGTCTCTAGCCATCCGCCTTTTCTGTCATCTGAACAGGTTCCAGTAGTTCCTAGACTGCTTCTACAAGTAATAATTCCAGTGCCCATTCCAACCAGGAACATGTGGGCTACCATCCTGCTGCATATCCTGTGCTTTAAAAAAGGTAAGACATAGAAATTGAGTTAATCGGCAAAGGAATGTGTACGGGAACCATACAGAGAGATTGGGAGACATACAGAAAGGCATACAGAAAGAGGGGAGACTTAAAGAGTGGGAAAAAATGCCAAAGACAAATAGAGAGATGGACAGAACAATGAGAGAGAAAAAAGAGTGGAAGACAAACAGAAAGACAGAGAGAGCAATATAGAAAGAAATAGGTAGGAAAGAACAGATTCAGGACGAGGAAAATAATATTGTTTTTATTTTTCTCTGTAACCCTCCTGTGTACATTTTATTACTGAGTATAATGTTCCTGTGTGTATTAAATAATCTGTATTGCTGGAGATGACCCTCCTGTACATGTATAATAACACAGTTATTAGGTTGTAATCCCAAAGCATATATTAATACACTATGTGCTATCTAGTATACCGCTCCTGAATGAACACATTACATTATATATTTGTCTGAGATTCCCATTCTCCTTGTGCTGAAAGAGAAGCATAAATCAATGTGGGATTGCATAGTGCCAAGAGCCCCAGGATGGACCTGTGTTCCACCAGGTTGGGGAACCATCTGCCTACTGAAGGTGCAGGGATGTATATGTTGTCCCACATCCTATTGACATAATTTGCTGCAACCTCCATGCCCCCCCCCCCCCCCCCCCCACCATCCCACTTTGTGTTTTGGGCAACAGAGTGCTCCGCTGTATAAAATAAGTGTTCCTTGTTGCCTGAGTGCAGTGAATAGCTAATGTTGATACTGAGGTCTGAGATTGCTATTTTTGTAAGTATCTTCATTGTTGTTTCTGAATCATTATTTTCCTATTAGTGAGTCCACCTCTGTTAAATCCAGAATATAGTTTTTACATCTCAACTATAAAGGGTCAGTCCCCATTTATTCTGATCCCCCTACCCTGCAAACCCCTATTTTCTCTCCCCCACCAAAAAGTTGCCTGGCAGCCAGTCAACTCTGACTTTCCCCCTGGGAGTTTCATTGTTCTTGGCTGCCATGGAGGACAAGGAGAAGCAGAATCTTCCCACATGTGCTCCCCCTACTCAAAAGGTACAGAAAATTTTGAAAGCCTCACAGACGTGCGTGTTTGAAGAGGCTGAACTCCCTGAAGAAAACCATTCAGGATATTTGTAGATGTGGATCTGAGACCTACCTCCAGGAAACCAACTGCCCTGTCAGAGTCACGGTAGCCTTAAGCTTCCACGAATCTTCTTAGCCTGCAAGTGCAAACATTAGCAATGTGTCCAGATCTGCAGTACAATGATGTGTAAGGAGTGTTTGTGATGCATTAATCAAAAGAGCATTGGACTACATAAAGATGCCGATGGACTTGGAATCATAGCGTGAATGCTCTGTTGGCTTTCGCAGGACAGATGGCTTTCCCAGGCCACAGGGCAACATCGACGCAACCCATCTTGCCATAAGAGTTCCTTTCATCAATGAGGCATCCCATATCTAAAGAAATGGGTACCACTCTCTCGAAGTTCACATTGTCTATGACTACAAGCACCCCATTACGCATATCATTACCCGTCACTCTGAAAGCTTCCATGATTCTTTCATTCTAAGGTGGCAGTCAAGTGTGCCAGGCATATTCCAGGGTCCTGTCTGTACTTTGGCTGGTTGTTGGGGGGATTAATGATCAAGGATACCCTCTGGCTGATGACCCTTGGAAAATGCTCAGGGGTCAACACTGAGGGGAGCTCATCGTGCAACCAGTCATAATTGAGCACGGCATAAAGATTCTGTAATCGTGGCCTTGATATTAACCCCCTCACGATCGGCGGGAGAGGGCCGGGGAGGGCTTGAAGAGTTAAATATGGGGAACGGGTCCCAACAAGCCGCGCATGTCCTCGTGCTTTTTTGTTAACAATGGCAGATATCGGGGCGTCCTTGTTAACATATTTAAATCGGGCACCCACAGGGCTCGCTTCCCCTCCCCTCCCCCCCCCACCCCGATCATGGGCTCTCTTCCCCACCGCCCCCCTCCAACCCCCGATCGCGGGCTCTCTTTCCCCCCCCAATCGTGGGCTCTCTTCCCTCTCTCCTGATTGCGGCCTCCCCCCCGCCCCCGATTGCCAGGGACCATCCCCAAGGGTCCCCGGCTGTGGCGTCCTGGTGTTCTCTGTTAAAATGTGAATGAGGTCCTGTCATTATGTTTGTCAAGACCGCCGTGTCCTCGGCGTTGCCAGGTTCTTTGACCATTTTTGGCCTCCCCCGCACCCCCACCCCCCTCCTCCCCGTAAATATCAGGGCCCATGTTTCAGGTGCCTGGACCTTTCAGGAAGAACCTTGCAGCACTCCTCTCCTAGACTTTCCAGGATAGTTGTGGTGTGCTGGATCTGGATCTGGCAAGAAGAATAGATATTCAGGAACATCAAAAAGAGATGTCAGATTGTGGAGCCCAGGCAACAGACAAAGTTGCCCTAGACAGTAATCAGGAAAATCACCAAACCCCTCCGACTGCCAGAAGCATGAGAAGCAATCTGATCTGGAATCACTTCAGCAGTACCAGAAACATAATGTCTAATAAACTCTGCTCATAATGGAACAAAAGTTCCTCTATTAAATATCAATCCCGACTATATGTCTGAGGATAGGAGACCCTCGTCCAAATAACCCACTGCTACACCATTCCACCTAGAGATTGCTATAAAATTACAGTCATAGATTGGCATGATTTAAGTGTTCAAATATAATGCAACATTTATTAGTGCAGACAAATGAATTATTAAACCATTACAGCCCTACAGCTAATATCCACGACAGTTCCTTACCCTATGTACTTTCAAGTGATCTATTTCTAACTCCTAATCTCGTGCTCCATCATGGTGGTTCTCTAACATCAGGTGTGAGTCTTGCACATCCCTGATTTTAATTGTTTCACCTTTGCCAGCCGTGCTTTCAGCTGTCTAGGCCCTAAACTCTGGAATTCCCTCCCTAAACCTCTCTGCCTCTCTACCTCTCTCTCCTCCTTTAAGACGTTCCTTAAAACCCACCTCTTTGATCAAGCTTTTGGTCACCGGTCCTAATATCTCGTTATGTGGCTCGTTGTCAGATTTTGTCTGATAATCGCTCCTGTGAAGCACCTTGGGATGTTTTACTACGTTAAAGGCACTATATAAATGAAAGTTGTTGTTGTTGTTTGTTGTTTGTTGTTGTTGTTGAGTGAGCTGACAGGCTCCTCCTGGACAATTGGATTCTCAGGGAACGCTCATGGCAAGTTTCTCACTGAACTCTGAGGTCCTGAGGAGTACCAGCTTCCGACTGCTACTTCCCAGTCGTAGTCAGGCCCTGCGGGCCATTACTTTCTCCATGACATCTCTGGGGTGGAAATTGCACTTCCGGCAAGAACCGAGGCCGGAGGCCCGAGGATTGCATGAAATTAGTCCTTCAGCACCTGTCGCGCCTCCACAGGCAGCTCGCCCGACGGAAGCATGCAATTTCGGACCGACTGCCTCGCCGGTAGTGGCCCTCAGGTAAGTCTCGGGACGTGGGGGTTGGGGGGAAGGACCGTGGGAGGGGGCCCAATCATGGACGGCAGCAGCCGTCGGAAGTACTGTGGAGCCAGGAAGTGCACTCCTGCACAGAAATGCCACAGAAATGTAAATAAAATGTTTTGCTCGTATGTAACCTGAGCGGAGCTGGCCTGTGTCCCGCACTGCTTAGGGCAGCCCAATTTCTTGTAAGGATCCTTAAACAGGCTTTGGGATGTCCTGAGGTTATGAAAGAATCATCGAATCATAGAATCATAGAAGTTTACAACATGGAAACAGGCCCTTCGGCCCAACATGTCCATGTCGCCCAG
Source organism: Heptranchias perlo (assembly GCF_035084215.1). NCBI lineage: Eukaryota > Metazoa > Chordata > Chondrichthyes > Hexanchiformes > Hexanchidae > Heptranchias > Heptranchias perlo. Next base: position 52,367,713 of record NC_090339.1, on the reverse strand, counting down.
TTTATTCCACTAAGCTAGTCCCAATTGCCTGCACTTGGCCCATATCCCTCTATACCCATCTTACCCATGTAACTGTCCAAATGCTTTTTAAAAGACAAAATTGTACCCGCCTCTACTACTGCCTCTGGCAGCTCGTTCCAGACACTCACCACCCTTTGAGTGAAAAAATTGCCCCTCTGGACCCTTTTGTATCTCTCCCCTCTCACCTTAAATCTATGCCCCCTCGTTATAGACTCCCCTACCTTTGGGAAAAGATTTTGACTATCGACCTTATCTATGCCCCTCATTATTTTATAGACTTCTATAAGATCACCCCTTAACCTCCTACTCTCCAGGGAAAAAAGTCCCAGTCTATCTAACCTCTCCCTATAAGTCAAACCATCAAGTCCCGGTAGCATCCTAGTAAATCTTTTCTGCACTCTTTCTAGTTTAATAATATCCTTCCTATAATAGGGTGACCAGAACTGTACACAGTATTCCAAGTGTGGCCTTACTAATGTCCTGTACAACTTCAACAAGACATCCCAACTCCTGTATTCAATGTTCTGACCAATGAAACCAAGCATGCCGAATGCCTTCTTCACCACCCTATCCACCTGTGACTCCACTTTCAAGGAGCTATGAACCTGTACTCCTAGATCTCTTTGTTCTATAACTCTCCCCAACGCCCTACCATTAACCTCCTCTTCCAGTACTCCATTATCCTGACATCCGGTGCTCAGTGATCTCCTAACTATAGTTACCTATAGTGCTTTGATCTGTGCTGGTAACTGCAAGGTGGCATGTATTGGAGGAGGGGAGTCAAGGTTGGTGAGTTTGACGGACCAGCTTGGTGTTTATTCTCTTCCTCTTTCTTTGCCTCTTCATCTGCAGCTTCTTGGGAGGTTGAGGGGCTTATTACAACTTGAGACTTAAATTTTAAAAAACTGCGAGGTCACAAGGAATATAAACATTCACTTGATGATGAGTTCTCCGAGACATTCTTAGTTATTGGGCTTTCTGATAACCAGGACGGGTAATTCAGAATAGTGACAAACCTTCTGCAGCCATGGGCCCTCCCACTTCTCCGTCAACAATGCCATTCACAACAGGTCTCCCCAGGAATTGCTTCCTCCTCAATGTGGGGGAGGGGGGAGGGTCAGGGCCTGGTGCACCCTCTGCAGTCTTCCTTCATTTTGCATTGTGGGTGCACTTCCTCTAAGGGAGGCAATGAGAGGCAAACCAACTGTACATTGGAGCAGACATTGACTGTGATAAGCATGCAGACACTATGGTGACAGGAATCATTTGGATTTTTCAAGCAGTGACCATGAGCCTGTTCTATACATCCAGAGCTTATAGGCGTTCCAATGAGACCAAGGGCACACATAAAAAGAAAGACTTGTATTTACATAGTGTCATTCACGATCTCAGGACATCCCAATGCACTTTACAGCCAATGGAGTCACTGTTGTAATGTAGGAAACGTGGCAGCCAATTTGCGCACAGCAAGCTCCCACAAATAGTAATGAAATAAATGGCCAGATCATCTGTTTTAGTGATGTTGGTTGAGGGATAAATGTTGGCCAAGACACAGGGGGAGAACTCCCCTACTCTCCTTCGAAAATAGAGCTATGGGATCTTTTACATCCACCCGAGAGGGCATATGGGGGCCTCGATTTAATGTCTCATCCGAAAGATGGCACCTTCGACAGGGGGAGTGTCAGCTTAGATTTTGCGCAGGAGTCTCTGGAGTGGGCCTTGAACCCTTAACATTCTGACTAACAACTGAGCCACGGCTGACACCTTGTGTGGAGGGAATGTGCCAAAGTGGAAACAGTAAAGACACGCACTTTTCAATTGTTCTGTGCTAATGTGCCAGCTATAATGCATACAGTGGTGCCTAAATGTCTCCTGGCAGGAGTAGCTTTTGAGACTTACTTCGCTCATCCTTGTTAAGTCATTACATTTCTTACAGCACTCAAGTGCTATGAGGGGATTGGCACAGGTGGTATTAACAGCCAAGTGCAGCCTCCCTCCGCTTTGCTGCTGCCACCAAGTGAATTATCTTCCTCCAAACAAACTTTTTCTCTTTCTCTCTTTACTTTGCCTGTAATACCTCCAGCTCACCCTCAGTGTAATTCACAGCTGTTCTTCATCCTCTCTTTTGGCTGGCCATCTTCACCATCTGCTTTGTTTGGCTGCTGGTGCTCTTTCGCCTGCATGATTTTAAACTGTGTCTCCAGCCATCGGTTCCTCCCACCACCCCCCACCCTCCTCTACACTCCTGACCATCGGACGTCTGCCCATTAACCTGCAAATTCTTTGAACTTGGAAAACAGATTGGGGTTAGCGGCATACACTTTGGCAGGTGGAAAGTGGCTGCCCACTTAAGATCTGCCGGTGCTTAGGCTTTGCAGAAAGCCCTGGCCATTGTGTCTAAAATTATTATTATCCATTGAACATTACTTGATGAAATGTTTCTTTATCTATTGCACTGAGCATTACTGGTTATAAAATATCTACATCCAGGTATATTATACCCAGTAGAATTTGGTGTATTATAGAATAACACACATAGGAGCCAATTTTGGTCTCACTGCGCTATATTTACTGCCCACTTCCCCCCAACATCCAACCCGGTCCGATTTTGGAGTGTGTAGGAAAATAGCCAGACAGTGTCCCTGCTTGAAATAGATGGGAGCCTCATTAATTTATGCAAATTGGGGTCCTTTGACCCTGATGCAACTCTAGTATTGTGACAGGCTGCGTCGCAGAGTCAATGCAAATTGGCTTATTACTGCTAGATGCCTCTCCAAAAATGCTCCTCGTAAGTTTTCTAATGACTTTTGTGGGGCCAGGAAGAGCATGAATGCTCCTCCTGGCCCCACAAAAGTAGTCCTGCCTGCTGCTGGACTCTCCGCAGCGCCCCATCCCCAGTGATTATCTGGCCCCCCTTTAATTAAATACTTTTGGCTGCGTGGAGGAGCCGCTGAAATTCTGCCCCCCTCCCCACTATTGGCAGCTCGACGAGAATATTTTAATGAGCCCCGACCCTGAAAATGGTTTGGGCCTCAGATGAAATTCATCGGGTGGGTGGCTTGACTCAGGCACTTGACACTTGAAAATTGACCCCACAATGTGTCATTGGAATATAACCCTCCTGTGTTTATAATAAAATAACTCACTGTATGAGACTGGGGTACAACATTCCAGATTAAAGGCATGAAAGACTCCTTATTCTGCTGGTTTTAAGAGTGCTAGGTGTACTAAGTTTTGGCAGTGTTAATCACCTTCCAAATGGGCACAAAATGCTTATAAATTCAGCACAAAATTGGGTGGTTTTCTGAGATTTGGATTAAGGTGCTGAGTTGGGAGAACTTTACTTCTAATCTGCCCTGTATTGCAGAATGCTCGATGATGATATCACTAAGTGTAAAGTGACCCCAGCACTGATGACCTTCCTTGCTACAAACACTACAAAAATTCACCAAATATACAAACGAAAAGGAAAGGATTTAAATTTTTTTTTGGACTGAGTGCCATTGGAGCAATGTGGTGTATTACACAATCATCCTTTCACCTTGTTCTTCTCCAAAGCTACTAGTCCAAGTTGAACTAATGGTGCCAGAATTGATCTTTGAAAGTTGCTCAGTGCTCTTGAACATGTTATTACTGGCTATCTCTTTCAATGAATTATAGGCAAAGAAAGCTGAATATCAGAGGAAAATTAATTATTAACAACCTCAGGATAATATTCTTCAATAGCACAACTGTCGGAACATTCAACTTAGCCGACATGATCTTTGCTGAATCAAAATTCCTTTAGATAATTACTGAACCCAAATAGTCTGTGGCTTGAAGACAGGTTCAGTTGGAATATTAAGCCTGATTCTTAATAAAAACCAGCCTGTTCCCAGTGAGTGGGCTCAGGGATGATATGCTTGATTGGACAAGACTCGCAGAGTTCATTGTCTCTTGTGAATTTACAGTGTCTGGTTCTTCAATAGAAGTTGGCTCAATGTTTACCTTGACCCATTACAGGGGGATGGGAAAATTGGACGGCATAACTGTTTAGAGTGCTGTCTTTTCATGTCTGAGCCTATACTTCAATTCCACCCCAGATAAATAGGAGAAAAGTATTCTCTTTTTCTGATCATTTTAAGGGTATGGTAGCCTAGTGTTTATGGTACTGGTACCAGCAACCCAGAGTTGTGAGTTCAAATCCCACCATGGCAAATTATGAGATTGCATCCAATAAATCTGGTACTTTGTGGACTGGCACTAGATAAAATGAACATGAAAGCTGCTGGATTGTTGTGGCAACCCAATTGGTTTGCTTCTCACCTTCAGGGAAGGGAACCTGCCACCATTATCCTGTCTGGCAGACATATGATTCCAGTCCCACACTTCATGGTTAACTCTTGATGCCCTCAGGGATGGGCAATAGATATTTCTTTTCCAGTGTTGCCTACATCCTGAGAGCAAATTAAAAAATCAATGTAAAATGAGCTTGGGCAGCTTCGACACACAAAGCCACTCAGAATTCTATATTAATTAGCTATAAGAACGGCTGGTGTGGAGATGGAAATGCCGCACTGACGCAGTAGAGCCTGCTCGTTTAATGTTGGGGTTAAAGCAGACTATTAGGACAGAGTGGAGGCAATTTACATATAATGCATGCTTCTGATCTGGGAATGTTAGATGGGTAGACTGGAGTGGGGTTTGCTGTATGTCTAATTCATGTTATATGTGACATGGAATTATTTGATGGAAAAATGTAAAGGGTGCTTTTACTCTGCATCAATTGTGTGTCACACCTGATCTGTGTGCATTTGAGGGAGTTTATTTTTATTTATCCTTCGTTCTGCCTGCCTGGGCACAACAGTGAGAAGCTTTACTTTACATTAAACCTGTCCTCTATCTGACCTAGATCTGTTGAATGCTGAGACCGGGTATAAAAAGTGGAAAACACGTTCCAATCCTTAGTATTACATCAGTCATCTTGATGAGGTCAATATTTTATGAACAATGAATAATAGTAATGCTTTTAATCCTGCTTTAGTTGCCATTCATTTAAGAGCTAGTGCACTAATCCCTACTTCTGGATGCAATATGTGTTTATGAAAGATAACTCAAAATCCCATGGAGAAGCAATTTATTTCTGTTTGGCTTGAGAGATAAACGCAAGTAGAGTATATATTTCAATAATGACAAAACCACCTGAAGACAATCATTTATATACTCTAACAGTTGTCATAAAAATGAATGTTTTACAACATTTTCTGTGTAATTCCATTTAATTTATGATCTTGTCCTGAAGCTCTCATAAAACACCAGTGCAATAAAACCTCTGTCAGGAATCACATCTGTCCTGTGATTATTCTATGAAAACAAAGTAGCTGGTGAGTGACAATAGCAGTTCAGTATTTTAATCCCCAAAATCCAAGACATCCAGTAACTTGGTGGGTAAATATATTGTGTAATATGGTGCTGGACCATACAGACTAGGGAGATTCTTAGCTCAATCTATAGCCTGTAGTAATTTAACTCAGCTAAGCAGGTAGTCGAGGCAGCACTTGGTCTGTGGCCCTGTAGGTTACGGCACTTCAAGTGCATATCCAAGTACTTTTGAAATGAATTGAGGGTTTCTGCCTCTACCTCCCTTTCAGGCAGTGAGTTCAAGACCCCCATCACCCTCTGGGTGAAAAAAATTCTCCTCAGCTCCCCTCTAATCCTTCTACCAACTACTTTAAATCTATGCCCCCTGATCACTGACCCCTCTGCTAAGGGAAAGAGGTCCTCTCTATCCACTCTATCTAGTCCTGTCAAAATTTTATATACCTCAATTAAATCTCCCCTCAGCCTCCTTTGTTCTAAAGAAAACAACCCCAGCCTATCCAATCTTTTCTCATTGCTACAGTTCTCCAGCCCTAGCAACATCCTCGTAAATATCTTCTGTACCATCTCTAATGCAATCACATTAGTGCAATCACAATCACACTCTTTTTAAAAAAGTGTCATGGGATCTTTTATGGCTGCCTAAACTCTAATGTTTGAACCTAAAACCTTCTGACTCAGAGATGAGAGTGCTACAATTGAGCAAGCTAGAAGGGAAGCAAAAAGGAAGATTAGGAAAATGGAGAGAGAATATCAGTCAACATAAAGAGAAAGAGCAAGGGCTTTTATAAGCATATAAGTAAAAAGATAGTCAAAGAAGAGGTAGAATCTCTTAGAGATGAAAGGGGTTATCTTGTATTTGAGAGTGAGGAAAAGTCAGAGATGCTTAATAAGTATTTCACTCAGTGTGTATGAGAGAGAAGTATCATGAGTTGTCATTTTTCTATCAAATACAATATTGTAAAACCCCGCACCGTATGAAAACGGGGCAGCAAATTAACAAATAATTGTGGGGAAAAATAAAAAATGATTTAATTTTTCAAGGCTTTGTACATAATTTTAGCTTCAAATGGCAAATCTACTTTGCGAGAGAGATGCATCATCTCAACATTCATAAAATCTCACGTTGCAGCAATTAGAGGCGGCAAAGAAGGAGGAGTGGAACCTCCTTCCTCACTGAGATATCTGGTGCATGGTTCATGGTGCATGGTTCATACTCCTGTGACTTGGCCAACGTTGTCTACCTCATACGTTGCAGGAAAGGATGCCCCAAAGCATGGTACATTGGCGAGACCATGCAGACGCTGCGACAACGGATGAACGGACACCGCGCAACAATCGCCAGACAGGAGGGTTCCCTCCCAGTCGGGGAACACTTCAGCAGTCAAGGACATTCAGCCACCGACCTTCGGGTAAGCGTACTCCAAGGCGGCCTTCGAGACACACGACAACGCAAAATCATCGAGCAGAAATTGATAGCCAAGTTCCGCACCCATGAGGACGGCCTCAACCGGGATCTTGGGTTCATGTCACGCTACACGTAACCCCACCAGCGAACAAAAGTTAACTGTTTTTAATATAACGGGTCAATTGCTGTCTTTTCCTTCCGGATGTTTCTATGTTTCTGCCTCTCTCTCTCTTTTTTTTTGTTCTGGCCGTTTGTATATTCGGTGGCCCTGTAGTTAACACCTATCCGTCTGAACACTTTGGTTGCCTTGGCAACGGGCAGTTGAAAAGACTTTCTGTAATCACCAGGTATTGTTCTGTGATTTATAAATGCGAGAGGTTCGAGGATTTCTTAACATTCACCTCAGGAAGGAGGAAGCCTCCGAAAGCTTGTGAATTTCAAAATAAAATTGTTGGACTATAACTTGGTGTTGTAAAATTGTTTACAATTGTCAACCCCAGTCCATCACCGGCATCTCCACATCAGAGATATCTGGACACCTAGGAGCTATATTTCTGCACGGAAATAACACTACAATCTTACCTGTCTTATCTTACTGTGCCAGGCTTGATTGATGTTTGATAATTGTATCTAAAAACAAGATAGATTCTTGCAGAAGGCATTGCTTGGGGGGGCGTAGCTTAAATAGTTCAAAACGGACACGTTTTGCCTCACTGCTGCCTCAGTGGTTCAGTAGATATGTGCACCAGATGATGTGCCACACAGACCCAGAGGACCCAAGATTCAATCCCTGGTCTTGCTGAGTTGGTTGATTTCAGCCAGGATTGCAATGGCAATGCTGCATTTGGTTTTAGTGTATCTGACTTATGGAAGAAAAAATAATACCCGGAATTCCCACCCCTCATTGGTATAAAATGGCAGTTGCTGGTAAGCGTGCGGGTGTAAAAATTAGATCAGGACAGGACTGAGCTACGGCTGTGACGTCTCCAGGTTAAAAAGTCTGCCGATCCTCACTGTCTATACTTACATGCAGAGAATGACCACTTGGGTGAGGCACTGGAGGACTGCCACAACCCAATATAAATCACCATCTTCAGAAAGGGAGAATGGTGCGAGAAGTGAAAGAAAAAAAACCTGGCCTTGAACAAGAACTGTCTTTGGATGAAAGATTCTACAAACACTGAGTAAAAGAAGCCAATTTTCAAATCTAATCTAACAGAACTCATTTGGTGATTTATTCTAAACAATTGAAAACCCATATTAAATACACATACTAAACAAAAAAGAAACTGATTAGATTTCTAAACTGTACTTCTGCCTCTAGGTAATCTTCAGCAGGGTATTGACTGTATTTCAGTGTGCTGACTGTTCAAAACCAGGTAATTTAGGAACATTTTATGCTTGATTCAAGTGTCTGGTGTATTATGCTTGGATCAGGCAGCAATTGGGAAGTGGTTTGTTCCATGGAATTCTGTGCTCGAGTCAGGGTTATGCTTGGATCAGGAATGTGGATCTCTGGAGTTGACCGTGTTTAAGTTCGTGCAAGCAGAAGCCCAGCCAATATGTCTGTGCGATTTCTTAGTTTCAACAGCAGCATTTCAGACCTGGGTGGTATTGTTGTGGATATGACAGGCACTAAACAAATCAATAAGAATATTTTTTTTCTTTTTGCAAAATAATAAAGTAATTATCCGTAATCAATTAAGTAAAAGCATCATTCAAAGACAACTTGAAAATAAGCAGAGCTCCATCTTGAGCTAAGGGCTTTTCTATTGCTTCATTGGGCTGGGGAATGGTTAAAGGGACACAGTCTTCTTAGGAAAAATGTTTGGTGATTTGAATGAGAGTTCCAGACGAAGAGAATACCGTCTCCAGTTAAATCAGAGCAAGTGTTTTTCAGATATGAGGGTACAAATTCCTCTGGTCACTATGCCATTGTGAAGATTTAACCAGGAATGAGAAAGCCAGCTGACCAGGAGTGAGACAGACAGTGACAGGGCAACAGTGCAACCAGGGAGCCGGCAATGGAAGAAATATTAAAGTTGGGAATGTGAGATACATTCTGTTTTTAATGTAAAGTTTAGCTAATCTGGAGACTGTATCTCAGTCACCTCTTGTGCTCCTGATGTTTGCATCTGTCCAGCTGTTGCTGGCTTTGTTGCTGTAGTGTCGTCCAACCATTGCTGTTCTTCTGCAGCCCAGGAAGCATTCTATTGGGGGATGACTAAGGCAAGCATAGGTATGAGCATATTTGCCTCTAAAATTTTAAAGAAGGCATCTGTCTTATACACATATAGTGGATACTCTTGAATTTGTGCTCTAGTGTAAAACAGGTGATAGCGAATCGGCAGCCTGTTTAACATCTCTCCCGATTTTTATTTCGATTGGATGGGCTGAATGGCCTCCTTCTGTGCTGTATCATTCTATGATTCCATGATTCTATGTGGACTCCAAAGTAGCAACGTGAGAGAGTAAGAAGGATCAGCAGATAGATGAGCTCAAGAGATTAACGCCTACCCATCGAGATTATCAGAAGAAACAGTTCTCCAGAATTTTGTATTTCCCAATGATCTTTGCCATAGGTATTCACGAGGAAGGAGGGGATGAGATTCCTGATTGTCTCATACAGGTGAGTGCCATCTAAAAGCAACAACAACTTCTTGCATTTATATAGCACCCTTAATGTCGTAAAACTTCCCAAGGCGCTTCACAGGAGCGTTATCAGACAGAAATTGACACTGAGCCAAAGAAGGAGATATTGGACAAGTGACCAATAGTTTGGTCAGAGAGGTAGGTTTTAAGGAGTATCTTAAAGGAGATGGAGAGGCAGAGAGGTTTCGGTTCCTGCTGCCAATTCCAATTCTGCTCCTGCTGCCTTTCCTTATCTTGATTCTGCTGCCTCTTCTGCTCTTTACTAGAATGATTCCAGGGATGAGGGACTTTAGTTACATGGATAGACTGGAGAAGCAGGGGTTGTTCTCCTTGAAACAGAGAAGGTTGAGAGGCGATTTGATAGAGGTGTAAAAAATCTTGAAGGGTCTAGACAGAGTAGATAAAGAGAAACTGTTCTCATGATGGAAGGGTCAAGAATCAGAGGATATAGATTTAAGGTGATTGGCAAAAGAACCAAAGGTGACGTGAGGAAAAACTTTTTCACACAGCGAGTGGTTATGATCTGGAATGCACTGCCCGAGGGGGTGGTGGAGGCAGATTCAATCATGGCTTTCAAAAGGGAACTGGATAAGTAGTTGAAAGGAAAACATTTGTAGGGCTACGGGGATAGGGTGGGGGAGTGGGACTAGTTGGATTGCTCTTTCATAGAGCCGGCAAGGACTCGATGGGCCGAATGGCCTCCTTCCGTGCTGTAACCTTTTTATGATTCTATGATTCCTGCCAGCATTCCTGTTCTTGATTCCTCTTGGCCATCCTGATGATATCAATGCTCCTGCTCCCATCAGATGAGTAACCAGCTCTCCCCTCACCCACTTGGTTGCGGGATGGTTGGCTGGTTGGCTTCTAATTCCTGGATGCTGGCTGTGTATGGGTAGCTGTCTGGCTGACTTTTGGTGCCTATTTTCTAGTACCTAGCTGCTGTTTGGCCAGCTGTGGACGGCTGGCTTTTAAGGGTTGGATGCTAATGGGTGGCTGGCCAGTTTCCGGTGACCAGGTTTCTGGTAGTGGCTGGTTGGTTTCCGGTGGCTGGTTGATGGTGGTGGCTGAATGTCTGCAGGGTCGCCGGTTTTTGGTGGCTGCTGCTGATGGTTGACTGGGTTCTAGTGGCTTGTTGTGGCCGGCTGGCTTCTAGGGGTTGGCTGCTAATCGGTGGCTGGCTGACTGGTTGCTTGGCTTCTAGGTGCCAATGCCAACTGGCTTTTGATGGCTGGTTGATGGTGGCTTGTGGTTGGGTGACATCTGGTGCCTGGGTGCTGATAGTGGCTGACTGGCCTGTGGCTGGCTGCTGGTTAACTGGCCTTCCTGATCTGTATGGCTCAGCCATTCACTGGATAAACTCAGTTAGAAATCTGTTTTGTATGTTTTAATTGTTAGGTGTGTTTTTTTGCACATTATGAAGTAGTATACACGTCATAAAATATTTATATACATATGCACAGTATACTCCAAAATGCCGAGAAATGTACCAAATCAAACATGGAAAACCAAAATCGTTTTTGGGAGAATATTCCCCAGCCCTCCACATCCTGCAAAATAAATCCTCAGCATGATGTACAGTATACCCACCCACTTCCTAAATTGCCACAACACCGCTGTCCATATCTGTGCCAAGGAGCCTTTCCTATTCACTTTTCTTCAATGCTTAATTTTCATATCAGCCACAGGGGAAATTGCATTAACAAAGCTCCTTTTTTAAAGCAGAATCTAACTCTCTCAGGGCATGTATAGCACACTCTACTCACTCTACTCTACCCTAAGTTAAAGTGAGGCTAAAATTTCACTTCTGTTACATCGGTAGAGCAAGTGCTTTTGCACTGCTGGCACACGCTGGGTATTTCCTGGGTTGTCCGTTGCCCCCTCATTTACATATCAATAGCAGTAGGAGCACTTGACACAAATTAGTCCTTAGGGGAAGAGCGGGGGCGGGGGGGGGGGGGGTGGGATTTGGATAAAGGTGCTGGTGCAGCTATCCACTTGTATGCTGCTTTTTCTTGCACTCTTCTTTTGGGAAGCATTGGGGGCAATTTTAACCGAACCCGCCCGTCTGGAAACTGACGGGATCAGGTGCAACGCTGGTTTTACACCCTGCCTGATTTTACTATCCATTGTCGGGTTAGGTTAAAATTACCCTCATAGTGACCGATTACATAGTTCTAGCATTCCCCAGGAATCAGTCCATGTTTCATCAATATCTTTACTATTGCAGGAAAGGGAAGCTCACGATTGAAGGGAGTATTTGCCAGCTGGAGGGGACATCACTTCTCAACTTCTTGACACACTTTGAAGAACACAACCGTGACAAAGTAGCCTGCCAGTCCATGGTTCCCATTGGAGGGAGGCATGTAGGTGTTGTACTTGCCTCCCGTCCTGGCTGTAAAACTTCTCTTCATCCCCAATATCCGTGAGGGCAAAGGGAATTCCAGAATTTTCATGCTCTCCACAGGATACCGTTGTCTTTTTTAGGTGAACTATCTTCAGCAGTAGGGGAGAGAAACTTAAATTCAAAACAAAAAAAAAATGGCATCCATTAAAGATCCGAGCCACCCAAAACATTGAGGCAAACAAATGGCCCACAAACCAGTTCTGATAAATCAATGCAAAAGGCCTGACAGTAAAAGCTGTGTGCCTGCAGGAGTCTGCTCTGGTCCAGCTTTCACAGGAGCACTACACTGGCCTTGCACCAATGGAACAGCGTAAGGACCTGGCCCTAACAGCCCCCAAACGCACACTGTAATGAAGCTCATGCCAAAGAGCAGTCCCATCGGAAAATAGGCTTAGTGTAATTCAGTGCAAAATGTATTCAAGGCCACTGCCCCTGATTTTCTGCTCCCTCCGTGCTCATCACGTGCCAGCACCACTGGCACATGGGAATGGAATTTCAACCCTAATGTTCCTTAGTACAGGTTTGAGAAGAGCACCCGCTACTATACCAGTGTGTCATTTCCATTTCCTGTACCAGTCATCATTGATGGCGATTGCCAGTTTTAGTCTGAAATTAGGGGCAAATTTGTGCTGTGGGTTTGTGCCGCTAGGAACTGGACTGAGTCTGCTCAAATTCATTTCTCGTAAGTACCCTGCACTCGAGAGGGAAGCCTTTCATATCCCATCAATCTGACCTGGAGTTGAACTCAGGACCAGAGGCAAAATGACAGTATGCTTCCCCAGTTCCCAATTTTTTGCCTAATTCTGGTGATATCTAAAACTCAATGCTAAACATACTCTGTTGAAGTGCTGATAGTCAAAAATGGATTTTATTGCCCGGTCATATCTTTCCAAAGTACAGGAGGGATGATGTGAGGGTGTCACTTGAACTAAGTACAATCAAGACAGTGCGAGAAGGTAGCTGTCAGCAAGGACCTTGTTAAATCCTCAATTCAGCCCCCAGCAGTTAGAAAACTACAAAAATCATAGCTTGTCTGTCGAGCCCAGTGAGGACAGTAGGTTTACTGTCACCGACCAGTAACACTTGCGCAAAAAGAGCTTTAAGCATTGATATGATTTCAAACTCTGGATTTCTGCCCATTTTTTTAATTAGGCTGGAACAGCACTGAGTCTGTCAGCATTGAGCTGGTGAAACAGATATTGGTAAGTGTCCTCTTGTCTCACCACACTGAAACAGAAAGAGAGATATGTGTCTCCTGTTCTGACCACACTGATGCAGTGAGACAGAAATAATGAAGTGAAATAAAGTGATACATTTTGGTGGGAAGAATGAGAAGAGACAATATAAACTAAATGGTACAATTTTAAAGGGAGTGTAGGAACAGAGAGACCTGGGGGTATATATACACAAGTCTTTGAAGGTGGTGGGACAAGTTGAGAAAGCTGTCAAAAAGGCATATGGGATCCTTGGCTTTATAAATAGAGGCATTGATTAAAGGCAGTGTCCTAGGCCCAGCCATCTTCAGTTGCTTCATCAATGACCTTCCCTCCATCATAAGGTCAGAAATGGGGATGTTCGCTGATGATTGCACAGTGTTCAGTTCCATTCGCAACCCCTCAAATAATGAAGCAGTCCGAGCCCGCATGCAGCAAGACCTGGACAACATCCAGCCTTGGGCAGATAAGTGGCAAGTAACATTCGCGCCAGACAAGTGCCAGGCAATGACCATCTCCAACAAGAGAGAGTCTAACGACCTCCCCTTGACATTCAATGGCATTACCATTGCCGAATCCCCCACCATCAACATCCTGGGGGGCACCATTGACCAGAAACTTAACTGGACCAGCCATATAAATACTGTGGCTACAAGAGCAGGTCAGAGGCTGGGTATTCTGCGGCGAGTGACTCACCTCCTGACTCCCCAAAGCCTTTCCACCATCTACAAGGCACAAGTCAGGAGTGTGACGGAATACTCTCCACTTGCCTGCATGGGTGCAGTTCCAACAACACTCTAGAAGTTCGACACCATCCAGGACAAAGCAGCCCGCTTGATTGGCACCCCATCCACCACCCTAAACATTCACTCCCTTCACCACTGGTGCACAGTGGCTGCAGTGTGTACCATCCACAGGATGCACTGCAGCAACTCGCCAAGGCTTCTTCGACAGAAACTCCCAAACCCGCAACCTCTACCACCTAGAAGGACAAGAGCAGCAGGTACATGGGAACAACACCGCCTGCACGTTCCCCTCCAAGTCACACACCATCCCGATTTGGAAATTTATTGCCGTTTCTTCATCGTCGCTGGGTCAAAATCCTGGAACTCCCTTCCTAACAGCACTGTGGGAGAACCTTCACCAGACGGACTGCAGCGGTTCAAGAAGGCGGCTCACCACCACCTTCTCAAGGGCAATTAGGGATGGGCAATAAATGCCGGCCTTGCCAGCGATGCCCACATCCCATGAACGAATAAAAAAAAATTACAAAAGCAAGGAAGTCATGTTAAACCTTTACAAAACACTGGTTGGGATCCAGCTGGTGTATTGTGTCCAATTCTGGGCACCGCACTTTTGGAAGGATGTTAAGGCCTTAGAGAGGGTGCAGAAGAGACTTACTAGAATGGTACCAGGGATGAGGGACTTCAGTTATGTGGAGAGACTGGAGAAGCTGGAGTTGTTCTCCTTAGAACAGAGAAGGTTAAGAGAAGATTTGATGGAGATGTTCAAAATTATGAAGAGTTTTGGAAGAGTAAATAAAGAGAAACTGTTTCCAGTGGCAGAAGGGTCGGTAACCAGAGGTCACAGATTTAAGGTAATTAGCAAAAGAACCAGGGGCGACATGAGGAAAAGAAAATTACGCAGCGAGTTGTTGTGATCTGGAATGCACTGCCTGAAAGGTGGTGAAAGCAGATTCAATAGTAACTTTCCATTGGTAATTGGATCTATACTTAAAAAGGAAAAATTTGCAGGGATATGGGGAAACAGCAGGAGAGTGGAACTAATTGGATAGCTCTACCAAAGAGCATGATGGGCCAAATAGCCTCCTTCTGTGCTGTATCATTCTATGATTCTATTCTATGATTCTACAGATTGATCTGAGGTTTGAGATGATGGGAGCTTTAGCCATGCTGCAGGTGATATGAGAGTACTTTGCGCATGCACAACTTTAGAATTACCCAGGATCTAGAACTCCTCCAATGTCCTCGTGGGTAAAATAAAATTGTCTGGTGTAATATTGACTCATACGAACTAGATTGTCCCTAGGTTCTCATTCCTGATTACAGTCTAGTGACCACTCCTATAAAGTGCACATGTATGGATATTGGAAGGGAAAAAGGCTTAGGTTCAACTGTGATGCCCTTTATGATGGAATAGCCTGTTGACAGCTCAATGTCTAGGTTCACACTTTCAAAGTGCTCACTTAGGCAAGGTGCCACAGGATTGCTGGTGCCACAGGATTGCCGGTACCATAGGATTGCCAGTGCCTATGGAATCATATCCAACATACCCTAGCACCACGGATCAAGGACTAATGCTCATGTGGAGGATAAACACCAACTGATTGGGCCAAATGGCCTGTTTCTGTGTTGCAATTCCAATGTTACTCCATGTAATATGAGTCGTGCCAACCAGAGCAGAGAGGAAAAACTGGGGAAAATGATGTGGAAAAGACCCACCATGTCTAGCCTGTGCCTGACTTGAATGTGTTTGAATCTCATTGTGGGCTAAAGATTTGGAAATGTTTCATTCCCTGGGCACTGCCATGGCTCAATGATGGGAGAAACAAAACATCCCCCAAAAAAGATTGTCACCGTTGGAAAGTCATTGGCACAGAATTCCAACCGTATTGACCAATATGTGTAGTGAAGATGTCATTCACATTTCAAAAATGCCACAGAATCAGGAGAATGTTATTGTGTTACTTGCACCGAACTAAAATGACGATAAGTTGTTGCAGGTTCTACCTGCCTTATAGTCCCCGTAAAAAGATTTTTTTATTGTTAATATTTAGAAATTAAATTTCATGAAGTGTCCAGATCTTACACAGATTACATCACATGATGAAGAGTCTGTCTATGTCTTTCACAAAAGGACACTGTGATCCTTCTGAGCTGGAGACCTTTATACAGCGTAATAAATCATCCATGAAACCATTTGGTTTATAAAATAACTATATTGACATTAGCAAAGAGAACTCAGAAGCCCACGGGGAGAACTTAGGCAAAATAAAGCTGAGCTGAAATGTCCACAAGGAAGAATGGGAAAGTGTCTGGCGATCAGTTCAGTCAATATTGAATTTGTAATGAGATGAAAGAGACCTAAATTGAGACCTTGAAGAAAATGAAACTAGGCTGACACTTTTACATAAAATGTATTCACAAATACTGTAAATGACAGGTACCAAAATTGGCACACCTCAGTCTAAGAACATTGAAATAGTGTCAAAAGAGGCCTTCAATAGAAACGTGGGCAGAGCTCTCCTGATGCCTCAATGAGTTTATCCAGTGAGTAGCAGAGTCATGCAGACCAGGAAGGTTCAGGATTTAATCCCTAATCTGTGTGGATTTAACTAATCTCAACCAAGATAGCAGTAAATGAGCCATAGTTGACCTCAACATTATTGGGCGAGGGAGGGGAAAAAATCAGCCAAAAAAAATCCAACTCCTAATCATTGTCCAATCACCCATGTTGGAAGTGTGTTAGTATGGACATTAGGGGCCCGATTTCAGCACCCAGTCCCGGGTGCGTTCTCGGCGGGGGGGCCTCTAAAATCCCGATTTCGAGGAGCAGGACCGGATCGCGCCTCGATCCCGCCCACTTCCGGGTTCCGCGCTGACGTGCGGGGGTGCGTGCGTTGGCCCCGCTGGTGGGAATCCCGCAGGCAATTAAAGCCAGCGGGGTTCCACTTGAGTGTATTTATCTAGGTATTTCAGGTCATTAAATGACCTGATTGAGCTGTTTATTTAACAGGTGTGGGATTTTACAGTGAAATGAGACTGTTTCCCATACTGGGGGAAACACTCACACTCTCAACGGACGTGTTGCAGCCAGCAGCCTGTGGCAGCTGCCAAGGTGCATTCCACAGGTGGGGGGGGAGAGCCTTCACCAACGCAGGAGGACACTCCGTAACATTGGGCAACGCCTGCCCTCCACCACCCTCCTCCAAGCAAGAAGATTCACCGGCGTGGAAGTGCAACCCCTGTGCGAGGACATACTTTTCTAGCGTGCACAACCCCGCAAACCTACACCTGCCAGATGGGTGCTGCGTTGACATCCTCGGAGGACGAACAGCATGACCAGCCTCAGCAGCCTCGCAGTCCACGCTGTCCGCCTCAGAGACGTGCATCCCCACAACACGGTGCTGTGGCACATCCACCTGCACAGCAGGATGGAGGGCATCCGCAGAGAGAGATGCGTCGCAGGAGGCACTACCCTCCGCACAGGGTCCACAGACCGAGGCTTAGCTTCATGGACCTCTCTGAGCAGCAGTGCATACGTAGGCTCAGAGTCACTCGCCAGGTAGTCGCCGACATCTGCAGCCTCCTCAATGACGAGCTTCTCCCGGATGGACCAAGCAGCATCTTCTTACCCGTCGCCGTCAAAGTCACCACTGCCCTCAACTTCTTCGCCTCCGGATCCTTCCAGGGTGCCACGGGGGACATCACCGGGGTCTGTCAGTCGTCTGCACACAAGTGCATAAGGCAGGTCACCGATGGGTTGTTCCGCAGGGCCTCGACCTACATCAACTTCGCCATGGATGAGCGCAGCCAGACGGAGAGGGCGGTTGGATTCTATGCTGTGGCTGGCTTCCCACGGGTGCAGGGTGTAATCGATTGCACCCACATAGCAATACGGGCACCTCCACATGAGCCAGGGCTGTTCATCAACAGGAAAGGGTATCACTCCATGAACGCCCAGCTCATTTGTGACCACCGCCAGAGATTCCTACACGTGTGCGCCAGATACCCCGGCAGCTGCCACGATGCCTTCGTCCTCAGGGAGTCCACCGTCCTGCCCCTCTTCCACGCACCCAACGCCGGCAACGGCTGGCTCCTCGGCGACAAGGGATATCCCCTGCACACGTGGCTTATGACACCTCTGAGGAACCCCATCACCGAGCCGCAGCGTCGATATAATGACAGCCACATTGCTACCAGGTCTAGAATTGAGCAGGCTATAGGGCTGCTCAAGATGCGCTTCAGGTGCCTTGATCGTTCCGGGGGAGCGCTCCAATACACGCCATTCAGAGTGGGACGAATTATAGTTGTCTGCTGTGCCCTGCATAACATGGCACTACAGAGAGGGGTGCCGCTGGAGGAGGACCCATGCACACCCGCCACCCACATTGAGGACGACAATGAAAAGGAGGAGGAGGAGGAAGAGGAGGAGGAGGAAGAGGGAGAGGAGGAGGAACGACCCATGCGCCGAACACCGGCTCACCTGCGTGCTCGTCAGGCCAGGGAGGCACTCATATGCCAACGGTTCTCCTAACATCACACTGTGTGAGGCGTTCACATGTCATAACGTGCACAGACGAGGGTCCATACAGGCTCCCTCCACAGAAGAGTGGTGCCTGTACACCTGCACCCACTGTATTATGCCCAATGGGTGGGACGGGGTGGTCGTCGTCATGATGAGGCGCACGGAAGGGACATATTGCACAAGCCGCAGAATTATGGACAAGAGGTGGCTGCATTGGTGAGAAAAAGTGAGTTTATTTTGTGGTGACATTCAAAGAGTGGAAATTAAAAAAAAACAAATAGACAAACACCCTGGTGCAATCCCTGTGTGCTCACGGAACTTTAGGCTTTCGTTTTCGGGACCCCCTACGTGGTGCTACCCCTGTGGCTCCAGCAGAGGTGGTGGCAGGTTGCTCCTGTTCGTGACCTGACCGGGTAGATGCTTTGGGCCGACGCCCCCTGGGTTTCGGTGCCCGTGAGGGCACCTCCACAGACTGCTCCTCCTGCACCTGTGCAGGGGCAGACTCGGCCACCTGGAGAGGATGGACTATTGCAGGCACTGGTTGAGAGGGGGGCAACGGGTGAGACGTGGGGGCACCTTGAGTAGCGTCCACACTTCCATTTCCCCGTTCACCATCTTCCCTCTCATGGCCAAGGCCCACATCACCCCTTCCACCCTGCTGGACGGCAGTTTGGATGACGTGGGTGAGACCTTGCAAGGCCACCTCCAATGTATCTGTCAACCTGTTGATGGCGGCAGAATGTTGCTCACCCTGAATCCGAACAGCCGTTGTGAGGGCCTGGATGGACTCATTGGTGAGCTGTGCGTGACGCTCGAGGGAGGCTAGCCTGTCCTCCACCGCAGACGTTCCCACACCTACCCGTGACACTATCTCAGAGATGCCTTCACGTCCCTGCGACACTATCTTGGCGATACCCTCCTGCACCTGTGCCACCATTCCCCTCATGCAGGAATTGGACTCCTCCATCCTCCGTGCGATTGTGGAGAGTGCGCGTGGCACCTCTCCCAGTACCTCAGCAATGTGCTGGTGCCCCTCGACGACTCTCCTTTTGACAGGTGGCCCCCTGGGTTCAGCATCTGGGTCCGGCTGAGCAAAGCCTGGAGAAGAGTGCTCCCACCGACCCAGACCCTCCGCGGCTGACCCTGCCACCAGGGTCTGCTCATGCTCACGTGTGCGCGGTGACTCACCATGTGCAATCCCAACTAACTGAGGCGGGGGACTCACCGAGGTGTGTGTATCTGCGCTGGTGGATGCAAGGCTCATGTGTGACGATGCACCCTCAGAGACGGGCATGTCCTCTGAGGAATCGCCCTCAACCGAAAGGTCGATCGCAGACGGTCCTGCAAGAGAACAGAGGGAAATATCAGGCATGTGACCAAATGTGGCGGTGCGGCATATGCCATGTGATGCTAAGATCATTCGCGCTCATGAGTGATGAGTGCCAGCTTTCCCTTACCGGCCGTTTCGCCAGAACCAGACTCGCCATCCGCCACCGACAGGCAATGCAGCGTGCGGCTGATCTTCAGTGCCTCAACCTCGGCGTCTGTCAGGGCCACCTCGTGTGGCGGGCCCCCTCCGGTGCGTGCCCTATCGCGTGCGTTCCTGGCCCTCTTCTCCTGTGAGGGCAAAACACAAAAACGTTATTGAGTGATGATTACAATGTGAGACGCTTCAAGCATTGGTGTGAGTGGGTTGAGCGTGTGCCAGATGGATGGGAGGATGCGTGTGCCACATGGCCATCCCATTGTATGGGCATTGGGGTGTGTGGTAGTGGTCGAGTGGGGACAGGGACGGTGGGTACGTGCAGGCACTGTGAGGATGATAGTTGGGTGGCTGTGAGGATTGGTGCGGGAGCGCAGTGCTGTCAGTGGAGATGGGGTTGTGAGGTGTTTGAGGTGATGTGGAAGACGGAGTGACGCAGAGTGCGTTAGTGTACTCACTTTCCCGGACCTGGTGAGGTCATTGAATCTCTTGCGGCACTGAATCCAAGTGCGGGTGGTGTTTCCCCTGCTTGTGACCTCAGCGGCCACCTCCTCCCATGCCCTCTTGGTGGCGCTGGCAGGGCACCTCCTTCCATCTGTGAGGAACAGCGTCTCCCTCCTCATGTGGACCCCGTCCAGCAGCACCTGGAGGGCGTGGTCCGTGAAACGGGGAGCAGCCTTACCCCTGTGCTCCTCCATCCTTCATGGAGTATAGTTTGTGGCTGGAGGGGCTTTGGTGGACTTCCCCTTTAAATAGAGCGCCACCATCGCTCAGACGTCAATGCGCACGCGCAGGCCGCCGGCACGCAGCTGAGAAGCGCGGAACCCGTAACTGCCGGCTAATTACATCGATCATCCCGGGATCGCGCGCGCAACGCATTCAATTTGGACGGCGCGTTTTCCTCGAGCCCGACTGACCACCCGCTGCCAACCCGCACCCCGGCGTGCGCGCGCAGCCCCCGCTGGTGGGAATCCCGCAGGCAATTAAAGCCAGCGGGATGCCACTTGAGAGTATTTACTTTGCTTGTTCAGGTCATTAACTGACCTGATTAAGGGACTGTGTGTGATTTTGGATAAACATGGGACTGTTTCACACACTGGGGGAAACACTCCCAGTTGAAATGGACGTGTTGCAGCCGTCAGCCTGTGGCAGCTGCAAAGGTCCATTTGACAGGTGTGGCGGGGAGACCCTCAGCCATTGCAGGAGGCCGCTCTGTCACTTGGGACAAAGTTTGGCCTCCACCACCCTCCTCCTGATGGTCGAAGTCACCAACCTGCACACTTACCCCGGGGTCCGGAGACATGTACCTACCTTGCGGACCCCTTCAGATGTACATCTTGCGGATGGGGGCTGCCGTAGCTGCAGTCATGACCTCCTCGGAGGGCGAACAGCATCACCAGCCTCACCAGCCTCGCCATCCACGCCGTCCACCTCTGACACGTGGAGCTCCACAACAGAGTGCTGTGACACATCCACCTGTACAGCAGGAGGGAGGGCTACCGCAGAGAGAGATGCGTCGCAGAGGGCACTACCCTCGCCACAGGGTCCACAGACCGAGGCTCAGCCTCCTGGACCTCTCTGAGCAGCAGTGCACACGGAGGCTCAGAGTCACTCGACATGTAGCCGTGGACATCTGCAGCCTCTTTCATGCCGAGCTGCTCCTGGCTGGCCCGTGCACCATCTTCCTACCTGTCGCTGTCAAAGTCACCACTGCCCTCCCGAACTTCTGCTCCACAGCCTTCCAGGCTGCAACCGGGGACATCCCCGATGTCTCTCAGTCGTCTGCGCAGAAGAGCCCTGCAAATACACCTACACCCACTCTGCAGTGATACACTGGGTGGCATCAGTGGTGGGTCCTCATAGGGATACCCAGGAGCGGGCATTATTGCACAAACCGGACAGGATTCGCGAAGACATGGCAGTAGTGGTGCCAATATAATGTGTGATGTGAGTTGTTCTTTAATTCAATAGAAGTAAGAACCATGACAAACCCTCAAACACCCTTGTGCATCCCCTTCATGCTCACGACACGTTTGCCTTACGCTGCCTACTGCACATATGTGATGCATGCCCTGTGGCTGCAGCACAGGTGGTGGCAGGTTGAGTGAGGCTGGCCGTGAGAGAGATGCACGAGAGGGTGAGTATGGGATAGAGCCATGAGATTGTATGAGGATTGGGTTGCGTGGTAGTGGCGGGGTGAGTACTCGCGAGGTGAGTAGGTGCAGGTAAGATGAGGATGAGGTTTGAGTGGGTATGAGGGGTGATGTGACAGAGTAGTGTTGGCAGTGCCGAAGGAGATGTGGGGTGGGGGCAGTGTTGTGGCAGACGGAGTGTAGGGGAAAGACTACATGTTCTCACTGTGGCTGACCTACTGAGGTCATTGGGGCGCCTCCTGCACTGTATGCAGGTGGGCGATATGTTGGTGGCGCTGGTGACCTCCTCTGCCACCTCGAGCCAGGCCTTCTTGGTGGCAGAGGCAGGCCGCTTCCACCCGCCCGCCGGGGGGAAAATCTCTGTCCTCCCCCTCCTCCTCACCCCATCTAATGATACCTGGGGTGAGGCATCATTAAACTGGGAGCAGCCTTCCCCCTGGGCTGCTCCATGCTGTAATTTTTGCTGTTTGTGGCAGCATCTGTCAGTGGAGGACTGCCCCTTTAAATAGAGCGTCTCCAGCTGACAGATCTTACTGCGCATGCGCAGCCCGCCCAACGCGCAGATCAGCAGTGGGGAACCCGAAGGAGCAGGTAAGTGGATCCAATTAGTGTGTTGCCTGCTACGATCGCGCGGGCAACCCACTAATTTCACCGGGCGCATTTTCAACGCGCCCGCTGGCCCACCCGCCGAGAACCCGCACCCCTGGTAAAATCGGGCCCAAAGTGTCTGCAAAGGGATATTGACAGGTTAAGTGAATGGGCAAAAATTTGGCAGATGGAATATAATGTGGGAAAATGTGAAGTCATCCACTTTGGGAGGAAAAATAAAAAAGCAAAATATTATTTGAATGGAGAAATACTACAAAATGCTACGGTACAGAGGGATCTGGGTGTCCTCATACATGAAACACAAAAAGTCAACATACAGGTGCAGCAGGTAATCCGGAAGGCAAACGGAATATTGGCCTTTATTTCTAGGGGGATGGAGTATAAAAGCAGGGAAGTCATGCTACAAGTGTACAGGGTGCTGGTGAGACCACATCTGGAGTACTGCGTACAGTTCTGGTGCCCTTATGGACATACTTGCACTGGAGGAAGTTCAGAGAAGGTTCACTAGGTTGATTCCGGGTATGGAAGGGTTGTCTTATGAGGAAAGATTGAACTGATTGGGTCTATACTCATTGGAGTTTAGAAGAATGAGTGGAGACCTTATTGAAACATGCAAGATTCTGAGGGAACTCAATAGGGTGGATGCTGAGAGAATGTTACCCCTCATGGGGGAATCTAAAACTAGGGGGCATAGTCTCAGAATAAGAGGTCGCCCGTTTAAGATGGAAATGAGGAGGAATTTCTTCTTCCAGAGGGTCATGAATCTTTGGAATTCTTTACCCCAAAAAGCTGTGGAGGCTGAGTCATTGAATACATTCAAGGCTGAGTTAGACACATTTTTGATCAGCAAGGGAGTCAAAGGATATGGGGAAAAGGCAGGAAAGTGGAGTTGAGGTAAAAATCAGATCAGCCATGATCTCATTGAATGGCTCGAGGGGCCGAATGGCCTACTCCTGCTCCTATCTCTTATGGTCTTATGATCTAAGGAGAGGAAACCATTTACAACGCCAACTAAATTGGGGGCTAGGAAGGGAAGTTGGGTGGTTAGCAGTTTAGTGGGAATGGGGTCAAAGAAGCAGGAAGTGACTCTCAAGGACGAGATAAACTTGGAGAGGGCATGGGGAGAGATAGGAGAGAAACGAGAGAAAGGTGTAGATTCAGGACTAGGGTGGGGGAATGCTCGGGAAAAGGTTTGGCTTGGTGGACAAGAAAAAGGGAGAAAACATCAGAGACAACTGTTGTCAGCATTCACTGCTTAAAGTAACCCAAAAAACGTTTATGAAAAATGAATAGTTATTTAGAATGGATTGATTTTTATGAAAGGGTTCGGATGAGTGTGCTGGTAGAATGGTAAGGCCCCGTTTCCCACCCGTATTCCCCCACTCAGTGAACTCCCAGTCTCAGCCAAGATGGTATGGTGAGACACTGAGCGGAGGCTGGGTACTTTCTCACAGGGCAAGAATGGTCTCAGTTGGCTCTCAAGAACCCGGTAGTACGTAGCTTCAAAGCAGTATTTGTGGGGAGGGGGGGGTCTAGGAACAAATCAAATACCATCCTGCAATTTCAGGCAGGAATATTTTGGAAACTTAAAGACCTGACAAAAGGAAAATGTAAAAGGCAAGCACAATTCCACCATCCAAAACAAAAAGTGGGGTCTGGATTGTGACCCTCACTCTGAAATGGGAATCCTGCAATAAAAGTATCTTGCCGACTCTCTCTGGATATTTTCCTCACCAGGTTTCTCTCCTTTCCTTGATAAAGCATGGCTTTACGAAGGGGAAATCATGTCTGACAAATTTGCTTGAGTTCTTTGAGGACATAACATGCAGGGTGGATAAAGGGGAACCAGTGGACGTAGTGTATTTAGACTTCCAGAAGGCATTCGACAAGGTGCCACATAAAAGATTATTGCTCAAGATAAAGAATCACTGGATTGGGGGTAATATTCTGGCATGGGTGGAGGATTGGTTATCTAACAGGAAGCAGAGAGTTGGGATAAACGGTTCATTCTCGGACTGGCAACCAGTAGCCAGTGGTGTTCCGCAGGGGTCGGTGCTGGGTCCCCAACTCTTTACAATCTATATTAACGATTTGGAGGAGGGGACCGAGTGTAACATATCAAAGTTTGCAGATGATACAAAGATGGGAGGGAAAGTGGAGAGTGAGGAGGACATAAAAAACCTGCAGGGGGATATAGACAGGCTGGGTGAGTGGGCGGAGATTTGGCAGATGCAATACAATATTGGAAAATGTGAGGTTATGCACTTTGGCAGGAAAAATCAGAGAGCAAGTTATTATCTTAAAGGCGAGAAACTGGAAAGTACTGCAGTACAAAGGGATCTGGGGGTCCTCGTGCAAGAAAATCAAAAAGTTAGTATGCAGGTGCAGCAGGTGATCAAGAAGGCCAACGGAATGTTGGCTTTTATTGCTCGGGGGATAGAATATAAAAACAGGGAGGTATTGCTGCAGTTATATAAGGTATTGGTGAGACCGCACCTGGAATACTGCATACAGTTTTGGTCTCCATACTTAAGAAAAGACATACTTGCTCTCGAGGCAGTACAAAGAAGGTTCACTCGGTTAATCCCGGGGATGAGGGGGTGGACATATGAGGAGAGGTTGAGTAGATTGGGACTCTACTCATTGGAGTTCAGAAGAATGAGAGGCGATCTTATTGAAACATATAAGATTGTGAAGGGGCTTGATCGGGTGGATGCGGTAAGGATGTTGCCAAGGATGGGTGAAACTAGAACTAGGGGGCATAATCTTAGAATAAGGGGCTGCTCTTTCAAAACTGAGATGAGGAGAAACTTCTTCACTCAGAGGGTAGTAGGTCTGTGGAATTTGCTGCCACAGGAAGCTGTGGAAGCTACATCATTAAATAAATTTAAAACAGAAATAGACAGTTTCCTAGAAGTAAAGGGAATTAGGGGTTACGGGGAGCGGGCAGGAAATTGGACATGAATTTAGATTTGAGGTTAGGATCAGATCAGCCACGATCTTATTGAATGGCGGAGCAGGCTCGAGGGGCCGATTGGCCTACTCCTGCTCCTATTTCTTATGTTCTTATGTTCTTATAATATTTGCTTCCATGGACGCCAATTCTTAATTGATATTCATTTGTGAGCCTTAGTAGTGCCGGCATGCTATTCTTCCATTGTAGATGAGCTTGATTCTGCTGTCACCTAGGGCCCGATTTTAGCACCGGGTTTCGGGTGCGTTCTCGGCGGGGGGGCCTCGAAAATCCCGATCTCCAGGTGCGTGACCGGATCGCGCCGCGATCCTGGCCACTTCCGGGTTCCGCGCTGACGTGCGGGGCTGCGTGCGCAGCCCCCGCTGGTGGGAATACCGCAGGCAATTAAAGCGAGCGGGAGGCCAGTTGAGTGTATTTACTTTGCTTGTTCAGGTCATTAAATGACCTGATTCAGCTGTCTTATTAGGAAGTGTGGGATTTTACCTGCACCTGAGACTGTTTCACATACTGGGGGAAACAGTCTCACTCCAAACGGACGTGTTGCAGCCAGCAGCCTGTGGCAGCTGCCAAGGTGCACTCCACAGAGGGGGGGAGACCCTTCACCAACGCAGGAGGCCACTCCGTCACATAGGGCAACGCCTGCCCTCCACCACCCCCCCTCCAAGCCAGAAGATTCACCGACGTGGAACCGCAGCCCCACTGCGAGGAAACACCCACCTACCGTGCACAACCCCTCAGACCTACACCTGCCAGATGGGGGCCGCCTCGACATCCTCAGAGGACGAACAGCATCACCAGCCCCAGCAGCCTCGCAGGCCACGCCGTCCGCCTCAGAGACGTGGAGCCCCCCAACACGGTGCTGTGGCACATCCACCTGCACAGCAGGAGGGAGGGCAACCACAGAGTGAGCTGCGTCGCAGGAGGCACTACCCTCCGCACAGGGTCTACAGACCGAGGCTCAGCTTCATGGACCTCTCCGAGGAGCAGTGCATACGGAGGCTCAGAGTCAATCGCCAGGTAGTCGCCGACATCTGCAGCCTCCTTAATGACGAGCTGCTCCCGGATGGACCAAGCAGCATCTTCCTACCAGTCGCCGTCAAAGTCACCACTGCCCTCAACTTCTTCGCATCCGGATCCTTTCAGGGTGCCACCGGGGACATTACCGGGGTCTGCCAGTCCTCTGCACACAAGTGCATAAGGCAGGTCACCGATGGTTTGTTCCACAGGGCCTCGCACTACATCAACTTCGCCATGGACGAGCGCAGCCAGATGGAGAGGGCGGTTGGATTCCATGCCATGGCTGGCTTCCCACGGGTGCAGGGTGTAATCGACTGCACCCACATCGCAATACGGGCACCTCCGCATGAGCCAGGGCTGTTCATCAACAGGAAGGGGTATCACTCCATGAACGCCCAGCTCATCTGTGACCACCGCCAGAGATTCCTACACGTGTGCGCCAGATACCCTGGCAGCTGCCACAATGCCTTCGTCCTCAGGGAGTCCACCGTCCTGCCCCTCTTCCACTCACCCAACAGCGGCAACGGCTGGCTCCTCGGCGACAAGGGGTATCCCCTGCACACATGGCTCATGACACCTCTGAGGAACCCCATCACCGAGCCGCAGCGTCGATACAATGACAGCCACATTGCTACCAGGTCTACAATTGAGCAGACCATAGGGCTGCTCAAGATGCGCTTCAGGTGCCTCGATCGTTCTGGGGGAGCGCTCCAATACACGCCATTCAGAGTGGGACGAATCATAGTTGTCTGCTGTGCCCTGCACAACATGGCCCAACAGAGAGGGATGCCGCTGGAGGAGGCCCCATCCACACCCGCCACCCACATTGAGGACGACGATGAGGAGGAGGAGGTGGAGGAGGAGGAGGAGGAGGAGGAGGAGGCCGCGCGAGAGGATGAGGAACGACCCATGCGCCGAACACCGGCTCACCGGGATGCTCGCCAGGCCAGGGAGGCACTCATACGTCAACGGTTCTCCTAGGATCAGACAGTCTGAGGCGTTCACATCTCCTCACTTGCACAGACGAGGGGCCATACCAGCCCCCTCCACAGAAGAGTGTTGCCAGTACTCCTGCACCCACTGTAGTGTGCCCAATGGGCGGCAGCAGGTGTTCATCGTCATGATGGGCCGCACGGAACGCACCTATTGCACAAGCCGCAGAAGAATGGACGAGAGGTGGCAGGAGTGTCGAGAACGATTGTGTTTAATATGTACATGGTGAACGACTATAAACAAAAAGTGTATAAATGAACAGACACCCTGGTGCATTCCCTTTGTGCTTATAACGCCCTTGGCTTTCGTTTACGGGAACCCCTACGTGGTGCTACCCCTGTGGCTCCAGCAGAGGTAGTGGCAGGTTGCTCCTGTTCGTGCCCTGACCTGGTAGATGCTTTGGGCCGATGCCCCCTGGGTTTCGGTGCCCGTGAGGGCACCTCCACAGACTGCTCCTCCTGCACCTGTGCAGGGGCAGACTCGGCCACCTGGAGAGGAGGCACCATTGCGGGTACTGGTTGAGAGGGGGGCAACGGGTGGGACGTGGGGGCATCTTGAGTAGCGTCCCCGCTTCCATGTCCCCGTTCACCATCATCCCTCTCGTGGCCTCGGCCCACATCACCCCTTCCACCCTGCTGGACGGCAGTTTGGATGGCATGTGTGAGGCCTTGCAAGGCCACCCCTAGTATATCCGTCAGCCTGTTTATGGCGGCGGAATGTTGCTCACCCTGAATCCGTACAGCCGTTGTCAGGGCCTGCACGGACTCGATGTTGAGCTGTGCGTGACGCTCGAGGGAGGCCAGCCTGTCCTCCACCGCAGACAGTCCCGCACCTACCCGCGACACTGTGTCGCCGGTACCCTCCTGTACCTGCGCCACCAATGCCCGCATGCAGGAGTTGGACTCCTCCATCACCTGCGCGATCGTGGCACCTCTCCCAGTACCTCGGCAATGTGCTGGTGCCCCTCGACGACTCTCCTTTTGACTGGTGGCCCCCTGGGTTCAGCATCTGGGTCCGGCTGAGCAGAGCCTGGAGATGAGTGCACCCACCGACGCGGACCCTCCGCGGCTGCCCCTGCCACCAGGGTCTGCTCATGCTCACACGTGCGCGGTGAATCACCATGTGCAATCCCAACTAGTTGGCGAGGGGGACCCACCGAGGTGCGTGTCTCTGCGCTGGTGGATGGTTGGCTCAGATGTGACGATGCACCCTCAGAGACCGGCATGTCTTCTGACTAATCGCCCTCCTCACACACAGCGCTCGCAGACGGCCCTGCAAGAGAATAGAGGGCACTATGAGGCATGTGCACAAACGTTGCGGTGTGCCAGATGCCAGGTGATGATACGGTCATTCGCGATCATGAGTGTTGAGTGTCATCTTTCCCTTACCGGCCGTTTCTGCAGCGCCAGACTCGCCATCGGCCACGGAGAGGCAATGTTGCGTGCCGCTGATGTCCAGCGCCTCCATCTCTGCATCCGTAAGTTCCAGCACGTGCAGCGGGCCACCTCCGGTGCGTGCCCTTTCTCGGTCGTTCTTGCATCTCTTCTCCTGTCAAGGCAAAACACAGATGCGTGAGTGAGTGCAGATTGCATAGTGAGACGCCTCAAGCATCGGTGTGGGTGGGTTGAGCGTGGGGCAGATGGATGGGAGGATGCGTGTGCCACATGCCCATCTCATTGCATGGGGATTGGGGTGTGCGGTAGTGTTCGAGTGGGGACAGGGACGGTGGGTACTTGCGGGCACGGCGAGGATGGTGAGTGAGTGGCTGTGAGGATTGCTGCGGGAGCGCTGTGGTGGCTGTGCAGAAGGGGTTGTGATCTGTTTGGCGTGATGTTGGAGACGGGTTGTGGGAGGGTGCGTTAGTGTACTCACTTTGCCGGACCTAGTGAGGTCATTGAATCACTTTCGGCACTGCTCCCATGTCCTGGTGGTGTTGGCCCTGCTGCTGACCTCCGCCGCCACCTCTGCCCATGCCTTCCTGGTGACGGAGCCAGGGCACTTGCGTCCGTCCGCAGGGAACAGCGTGTCCCTCCTCCTCCTCACACCCTCCAGAAGCAGCTGCAGCGCGAAGTCGGAGAAGCGTGGCGCAGCCTTGCCCCTGGGGAGCGCCATGCTGTGATGCCTCTTGCTTGAAGCAGGAGGGGCTTTGGGGGATTGCCCCTTTAAATGGAGCTCCTCCATCGCGATAACGTTAATGCGCATGCGCAGCCCGCCGGCGCGCAGCTGGGGAGCGGAGAACCCGTAACCACGGCTTAATGGAATCAATTATCCCGCGATCGCGCGGGGGGCGCACTCATTTAGCCGTCCGCATTTTCCACGCTCCCGAAGGACCACCCGCTGGGAACCCGCAGGCCTGTTAAAATCGGGCCCTTTGTTTTTTGTTAGTTAGCTAATTCTCTATCCATGCCTGTATATTACCCCCAAAACCACGAGCTCTGATCTTGTGCAGTAATCTTTTATGTGGCACCTTATCGAATGCCTTTTGGAAATCCAAATATACTGCATCCATTGGTTCCCCTTTATCCACCCTGCCCGTTACTTCCTCAAAGAACTCCAATAAATTTGTCAGACACGATTTCCCCTTCATAAAACCATGTTGACTCTCCTTGATTGTATTATGAGTCTCCAAATGTCCTGCTACTACTTCCTTAATAATGGATTCTAGCATTTTCCCACTGACAGATGTTAGGCTAACTGGTCTATCGTTACCTGCTTTCTGTCTCACTCTCTTCTTGACTAGGGGTTTTACGTTTGCGGTTTTCCAATCCGCTGGGACCTTTCCAGAATCTAGTGAATTCTGGAAGATTACAACCAATGCATCCACTATCTCTGAAGCCACTTCCTTTAAGACCCTCGGATGCAAGCCATCAGGTCCAGGGGACTTGTCAACCTTTAGACCCATTAGTTTACTTTTTCTAGTGATAGTGATTGTTTTTAGTTCCTCCCTCCCCTTTGCCCCTTGATTTTCTAATATTATTGGTATTTAATTAGTGTCTTCCACTGTGAAGACAGATACAAAGGGCCTGATTTTAGCAGGCCTGCGGGTTTCCGGCGGGTTGGGTTTCGGGTGCGTGGCCTCCGCGCCCGGTGAAATTAGTGGGTTGCCCGCGCGATCGTAGCAGGCAATCCACTAATTGGAGCCACTTACATGCTCCTCCGGGGTCTGCGCTGCTGGTCTGCGCGTCGGGCGGGCTGCGCATGCGCAGTACGATCTGTCAGCTGGAGGCTCTCTAGTTAAAGGGGCAGTCCTCCACTGACAGATGCTGCAACCAATGGAACAAATTACAGCATGGAGCAGCCCAGGGGGAAGGCTGCTCCCAGTTTAATGATGCCTCACCCCAGGTATCATCAGATGGGGTGAGGAGGAGGGGGAGGACAGAGATCTTCCACCCGGCGGGCGGGAGGAAGCGGCCTGCCTCTGCCACCAAGAAGGCCTGGCTCGAGGTGGCAGAGGGGGTCACCTGCGCCAAAACATATCGCCCACCTGCATACAGTGCAGGAGGCGCTGCAATGACCGCAGTAGGTCAGTCATAGTGAGAACACATAGTCTTTCCCCTGCACTCCGTCTGCCACAACACTTCCCCCACCCCACATCTCCTTCGGCACCGCCAACACTACTCTGTCACAACACCCCTCATACCCACTCAAACCCCATCCTCATCTTACCTGCACCTACTCACCTCGCCAGTACTCACCCCGCCACTAACACGCAACCCAATCCTCATACAATCTCATGGCTCTATCCCATACTCACCCTCTCGTGCATCTCCCTCACGGCCAGCCTCACTCAACCTGCCACCACCTGTGCTGCAGCCACAGGGCATGCATCACATATGTGCAGTAGGCAGCGTAAGGCAAACGTGTCGTGAACATGAAGGGGGTGCACAAGGGTGTCTGAGGGTTTGCCATGGGTGTTACCTATATTGAATTTCAGAGCAACAAACATCACACATTATATTGGCACCACCACTGCCATGTCTCCGCGAATCCTGTCTGTTTTGTGCAATAATGCCCGCTCCTGGGTATCACTATGAGGACCCACCACTGATGCCACCCATTGTGTTACTGCAGAGTAGGTGCAGGTGTATTTGCAGGGCTCTTCTGCGCAGACGACTGAGAGACATCGGCGGTGTACCCGGCTGCACCCTGGAAGGATGCGGAGGAGAGGTTGTGGAGGGCAGTGGTGACTTTGACAGCGACAGGTAAGCACTTGGTGCTGGGGCCAGCCAGGATCAGCTCGGCATGAAAGAGCCTGCAGATCTCCACAACTACATGTCGAGTGAATCTGCGCCTCCGTGTGCACTGCTGCTCGGAGAGGTCCGGGGAGCTGTGCCTCGGTCTGCGGACCCTGTGGCGAGGGTAGTGCCCTCTGCGACACATCTCTCTCTGTGGTTGCCCTCCCTCCTGCTGTGCAGGTGGGCGTGCAACAGCACCGTGTTGGGGGGCTCCACATCTCTGCGGCGGACGGCGTGGACTGCGAGGCTGCTGGGGCTGGTCATGCTATTCGTCCTCCGAGGGTGTCCACGCACCACCCATCTGGCAGCTGTTGGTCTGAGGGGTTGTGGGTGGTTCCTCGGACTGGGGCTGCGGTTTCGCGTCGGTCTGTCCTCTGGCTTAGCGGGGGGTGGTGGGGGGCAGGGGTTGCCCTATGTGACGCGGTGGCCTCCTGCGTGGGTGAGGGCTCTCCCCCCCCCCACCACCCCCGTGGAGTGCACCTTGGCAGCTGCCACAGGCTGCTGGCTGCAACACGCCTGGTTGGAGGGAGATTGTTTCTCCCAGTGTGTGAAACACTCTGCGTTGAAGGTAAAATCCCACACTTCCTGTTTTGACAGCTGATTCAGCTCATTTAATGACCTCAACAAGCAAGGTAAGTACTCTCAAGTGGAACCCCGCTGGCTTTAATTGCCTGCGGGATTCCCACCAGCGGGGGCCGCGCACGCAGCCCCGCACGTCATCGGGGAACCCGGAAGTGGTCGGGATCGTGGCGCGATCCGGTCACGTGACTGGATATCGGGATTTTCGGGGCCCCCCCGCTGGAAACCCACAGGAAACCCGACGGTAAAATCGAGCCCAAAATATCTGTTCAATTCCTCTGCTATTTCCTTGTTTTCCATTGTTATTTCCCTAGTCTCATCCTCCATGGGGCCAATGTTTACTTTAGCTACCCTCTTCCTTTTTATATACTTGTAGAAGCTTTTACTGTCAGTTTTTATATTTCTTGCTAGTTTACTCTCATAATTTATTTTCTCCCTCTTTATTAATCTTTTAGTCATCCTTTGCTGGTTTTTAAAGTTTTCCCAATCTTCGGGCTTACCAGTAATCTTTGCCATGTTGTATGTTTTTTCTTTTAACCTGATACCATCCTTTACTTCCTTAGTTAGCCATGGTTGGTTCACCCTTTTTGTGGAGTCTCCAGCTACTGTCCCCCTCTTTTTCAAAACCGTTGTCATCACTCCCCGCCTCAAAAAAAACACCCTTAACCCCTCTGTTCTTGCAAACTATCTGCCCAATCTCCCACTCTCTTTCCTATCCAGTCCTTAAATGTATTGTTGCCTCCCTGATAGGTGCCCATCTTTCCCGCAACTCCCTGTTTGAATCTCTGCAATCAGGTTTCTGCCCTCCAGTACAAAAACAGCCTTAAACTAAGCCATGAATGGCATTCTCTGTGACTGTGACCATGGTGCATTACTCTTTCATTTCCTCCTAGACCTGTCTGCAGCCTTTGGCAAGGTCGACCACACCATCCTCTTCCAAAACCTCTCCTGTGTTCTCCAGCTTGCAAGAAATGCCCTTGTTTGGTTCTGCAGTTAACTGTCTGATTATAGCCAAAACCTCTCCAACACTGCTTCCCAAACCCGCAACGTCACTTCAGGAGTCTCCTAAAGATCCAACCTTGGCCCTCTCCTCTTCCTCCTTTGGCGACATCATCCACAGACACGGGGTCAGCTTCCATATATATGCTGATGATACCTAGTTTAACTTCTCCAGCACCTCTTGTAACCCGTCCACTGCCTTTGTGCTGTCAGACTACTTATCCGACATCCAGTCTTGAATGAACTGCAATTTCCTCAGCTAAACACTGGTAAGACCAAAGATGTCATCTTAGGCCCCTGCCATAAACTCGATACCCTCACCACTGACTCCATCCCCTTCCCTGGCCACTGTCTCATATTGAACCAGACTGTTCACAACTGAGCTTCTGACTTTATATCCTCTCCATCACAAAGACAGCCTACTTCCATTGTACAAGCATAAAATCATAGAACCTTACAGCACAGAAGGAAGCCATTCGGCCCATCGTACCTGTGCCGGCTCTTTGAAAGAACTATTAAATTAGTCCCACTCGCCTGCTCTTTCCCCATAGCTCTGCAAATTTTTCCTTTCCAAGTATGTATCCAATTATCTTTGGAAAGTTACTGTTGAATCTGCTTCCATAGAATCATAGAATCATAGAAAATTTACGGCACAGAAGGAGGCCATTTGGCCCATTGTGTCCGTGCCGGCCAAAAATGAGCCACCCAGCCTAATCCCACTTTCCAGCACTTGGTCCATAGCCTTGTAGGTCACAACACTTCAGGTGCGCATCCAGGTACTTTTTGAATGAGTTGAGGGTTTCTGCCTCTACCACACTTTCAGGCAATGAGTTCCAGACCCCCACCACCCTTTGGGTGAAAATTTTTTTCCTCAGCTTCCCTCTAATCCTTCTACCAATCACTTTAAATCTATGCCCACTGGTTATTGACCTCTCTGCGAAGGGAAATAGGTCCTTCCTATCCACTCTCTCTAGGCCCTTCATAATTTTGTACACCTCAATTAAATCACCCCTCAGCCTCCTCTGTTCCAAAGAGAACAACCCCAGCCTATCCAATCTTTCCTCATAGCTACAATTCTCCAATCCTAGCAACATCCTTGTACATCTCCTCTGTACCCTCTCTAGTGCAATTACATCTTTCCTGTAACGGTTTGACCAGAACTGTACACAGACCTCAAGCTGTGACCAAACCAATGTTTTATACATTTCCAGTATAACCTCCCTGCTGTTATAATCTATGCCTCGGCTAATAAAGGAAAGTATTCCATATGCCTTCTTAACCACCTTATCTACCTGTCCTGCTACCTTCAGGGATCTGTGGACATGCACTCCAAGGTCCCTCACTTCCTCTACACCTTTCAGTATCCTCCCAGCTATTGTGTACTCCCTTGCCTTGTTTGCCCTCTCCAAATGCATTACCTCACACTTCTCCAGATTGAATTCCATTTTCCACTTTTCTGCCCACCTGTCCAGTCCATTGATATATTCCTGCAGTCTACAGCTTTCCTCCTCACTATCAATCACACGGCCAATTTTTGTATCATCTGCAAACTTCTTAATCATGCCCCCTACATTTAAGTCCAAGTCATGAATATATATCACAAAAAGCAAGGGACCTAGTACTGAGCCCTGCGGAACCCCACTGGAAACAGCCTTCCAGTTACAAAAACACCCGTTGACCTTTACCCTTTGCTTCCTGCCACTGGGCCAATTTTGGATCCAACTTGCCACTGTCCCTTGGATCCTATGGACTTGTACTTTTTTGACCATTCTGCCATGTGGGACCTTGTCAAAAGCCTTGCTGAAATCCATGTAGACTGCATCAAATGCACTACCCTCATCGACCCTCCTTGCTACCTCCTCAAAAAATTCAATCAAATTAATCAGACATGACCTTCCTTAACAAATCCATGCTGATTGTCCTTGATTACTCTGTGCCTTTCTAAGTGACAGTTTATCCTGTCCCTCAGAATTAATTCCAATAATTTGCCCACCACCGAGGTTAGACTGACTGGCCTGTATTTACTCGGTCTAACCCTTGCTCCCTTTTTAAACAATGGTAAAACATTAGCAGTCCTGCGATCCTCCGGCACCACAACTGTATCCAGTGAAGATTGGAAAATGATGGTCAGAGCCTCTGCTATTTCCTCCCTTGCTTCTTTTAACAGCCTGGGATACATTTCATCCAGCCCTGGTGATTTGTCTACTTTCAAAGATGCTAATCCCCTTAAAACTTCCTCTCTCACTAAGTTTATCCCATCTAATATTTCACACTCCTCCTTCTTAACTACAATGTCTGCATCGTCCCTCTGTTTGTGAAGACAGACGCAAAGTATTCATTAAGAACCATACCAACATCTTCCGCCTCCATACATAGGCTACCTTTTTGGTCTCTATTAGGCCCTACTCTTTCCTTAGTTATCCTCTTGCTCTTAATGAATTTATAAAACATCTTTAGGTTTTCCTTGATTTTACTTGCCAATATTTTTTCATGCCCTCTCTTAGCTTTCCTAATTCCCTTTTTAATTTCACCCCTGCACTTTCTATACTCCTCTAGGCTTTCTGTAGTATTGAGTTCTCGGTGTCTGACATAAGCTTTCCTTTTTTTGCCTTATCTTACCCTATATGCTCCTTGACATTCAGGGGGCTCTAGATTTGGCAGCCCCACCCTTTCTCTTTGTGGGAACATGTTTACTCTGAACCCCT
Source organism: Heptranchias perlo (assembly GCF_035084215.1). NCBI lineage: Eukaryota > Metazoa > Chordata > Chondrichthyes > Hexanchiformes > Hexanchidae > Heptranchias > Heptranchias perlo. The sequence continues at coordinate 52,331,641 of NC_090339.1, read as the reverse complement.
TGAATCTTCCACTTGAATACCTCCCACTGCTCTGACATTGATTTACCTTCAAGTAGCTGTTTCCAGTCCACTTTTGCTAAATCACTTCTTAGCTTAGTAAAATTGGCCTTTCCCCAATTGAGAACTTTAACTCCCTTTCAGGCAGTGCGTTCCAGATCACAACAACTTGCTGCGTAAGAAAAAATTCTCCTCATCTCCCCCTGGTTCTTTTGCCAATTATCTTAAATCTGTGTTCTCTGGTTACTGAGGTTTTTCTAAATGTAAGGTGCTATATAAATGTAAATTCTTGCTGATGCTAATACTGTCATGAAAGCAGCTTGAAAGAGTTACTAAGACTGGCAATGTAAGGGAGCTGAATTGCACGCACTTTAGAATCTGAAGCACAACCGGGTTAATGATTATATCAAAATGTGCAGTTGTTAAGTGAGTTGCAGCTTCAGTTTCATCTGTCATGCTTGGTGACTCCTCTGATGACATCAGCTCTTAATACTTAAACAAAATTTTTCCAAAGATTAACTAAAATAAACATAAATGAGAAAAAGATATTCAAGGGCAACGTCCTCATGCAAAAAGGTTTGGCAGAACAATTTTTGTTTGTTTACAAATGTGAAAGGCATTGGCATAGATTACACTAGAACACATCACTGTACCACTTTAACGTGACATCATCGTGATAAACATCACAAGCCAATTCTCTGGCTTTTCTCACTCTCCAAGTATTCTTTACAAACATTTTCTTTTTGAAGATAATGCCCCACTAAAATTGAAAGAAAGACTTGCATTTAAACAGCACATTTCATGACCTCAGGACCTCTCAAAGCACTTTTCAGTCAATGAGGTATTTTTGAAGTGTAGTCACTGTTGTAATGCAGAAAACATGGCAGCCAATTTGCACACAGCAAGGCCTCACAAACAGCAATGTGATAATGACCAGATAATCTTTTTTTTTAGTGGTGTTGGTGAGGGATAAATATTTGATCAGGACACTGGGGAGAACTCCCCTGCAAAATAGTGCCATGGGATCTTTTACATCCACATGAGGGGGCAGACAGGGCCTTGGTTTAACGTCTCATCCGAAAGACAGCACCTCTGATAGTGCAGCACTCCATCAAGTACTGCACTGGAGTATCAGCCTAGATTTTGTGTTCTCTGGAGTGAGACTTGATCTACAACCTTCCAACTCAAAGGCATGAGTGCTACCAACTGAGCCACAGCGAAGCAGATTAATCCAACCCTTTGAAAAACACAAAGACCCATTTCCTATCACTCTGGTAACATTTTAACAAGACCATTAGTAAACCTCCTGATGTATTGCTTTCAGGTAATCTAGGACCTGGAGTGCTGTTTCTGATGTTTACTGCCATCCCCCAGCTTAGAATCATAGAATCATAGAATGATACAGCATAAAAAGAGGCCATTCGGCCCATCATGCCTGTGCCAGCTCTTTGAAAGAGCTACCCAATTAGCCCCACTCCCTTGCTCGTTCCCCATAGCCCTGCAAATTTTTCCTTTCAAGTATTTATCCAATTCCCTTTTGAAATTTATTATTAAATCTGTTTCCACCACCTTTTCAGGCAGTGAATTCCAGATCACAACAACTCGCTGCATAAATGTTTTTTTTTCCTCACCTTGCCAATGACCTTAAATCTGAGCCCTTTGGTTACCGACCATTCTGCCACTGGAAACTGTTTCTCCTTATTTACTCTATCAAAACCCTTCATGATTTTGAACATCTCAAACAAATCTCCTCTTAATCTTCCCTGCTCAAAGGAGAACAACCCCAGTTTCTTGAGTCTCTCCACGTAACTGAAGTCCCTCATCCCCGGTACCATTCTATTAAATCTCCTTTGCACCCTCTCTAACGCCTTGACATCCTTCCTAAAGAAGGTGCTTTAAATTGGCCACAATACTCCAGTGGTGCTTTAAATTGGCCACAATACTCCATCTGGGGCCTTAACTAGTATTTTATAAAGATTTAGAATAACTTCCTTGCTTTTGTACCCTATGCCTCTATTTATAAAGCCCAGGATCCCATATGCCTTTTTAACAGCCTTCTCAACTTGTCCCGCCACCTTCAAAGACTTGTTTACATACACCCCCAGGTCTCACAGTTCCTGCGACTCCTTTAAAATTGTACCATTTAGTTTATATTGCCTCTCCTCATTCTTCCTACCAAAATGAATCACTTTATACTTCTCTGCATTAAATTTCATCTGCCATATGTCTGCCCATTTCATCAGTCTGTCTACGTCCTCCTAAATTCTGTTACTATCCTCCTCACTGTTTACTACATTTCTGAGCCCGAAGCGATATATTACATGATTGTTTGTTCTTCCTTACCCCATCCTGTCTTATTCTGATATTTACATTATAGCATTTTTTTGACCTGCCAACTAAATGGATTTCAATTTATTTATTAATTCTTCCCTTCTCAATCCTCATAACCTTCTTTCTTTTTCTCGGTTATTTACATGTTTATAAAATATATTTTTTTTTCTCTAACTCTCCCTTTTGGTCAGCCCTCCTAATTTCTGTTCCTATGAAGTACCTTGGGTAGTTTTTTTTTGCATTGAAACCTTTATTTAAATGCAAGTTGTTGTTGTAGTACTTGCTAAATGAAACATCAAATGGACCTGAGCGATACCACATTTAAGCAATGCATGAACCTGGTCAAACATGATACACGCATGTCCTGTTCAACATGTGTTTTGCTGCTTGTTTTAATCCTGTTCATGACACATTTACTTGCTCAGGTGCAATATTCTTCTGGGTATACTCATTGGTTATGGACCTTTTCCTGGATGATGTGAAAAAATGCATTAGAAATTGACCTGATAACCCCATCGTACAACCTTGTCAATCCTGACATCTTTACCATTTGATTGGCTGAAAAACTGGCCTTTGGAGCCAGTTTTTAACCAATTAAGTGCCAGCTTTTTCCAAGTGGCTCTCACTTCCAAAATAGATAGTGGGAGCAGAGAGAGACGAGAGAAAAGGGCAAGTAAAAGGCTTTAAACACAAAAAAAGAGAAGTTAGAGTAAGTGGAGTTTATTAATAAAAAAAGTTAAATTAAAGTTAAACTTCAAAAAAATGGAGAGAGAATATAAAGCAACAATAATGATAGGGTGAGCACAAATAAAATGATCACTTTTTTATTCTTATTTAAAACTGTGCTATTAGCATTTATGTTTAGCTTAGAGTTGGTAATATAGTAATGAAGCTAATACTAATATCTTACTAACTATTTTACTGTAGAGTTAGAGCTTGTTTAGCATCAATGAATGAGCTAAAATGGTTGGTGCAGAAATACAGTAATTGCTTTGAATCTGCCAGCAAACTAAAGATAAATATATCACATCTGGACTATATGGCATCAGTTATAGAAACATCACAGCCAGTACTTATTAATATTTATTAATGTATATTAATTACAAGGCAAATGACAGGTTGGGTCGGAGCCAGGGGCAGTACTGGTTCCTTAGGCTGGACAGGGACCCAGCATATCTGGAGACCGGTACACAGAGTAAATGGAGGTGTTCCAGCCTCCACTAGGGCGCAAGTGGCCTGGATTCCTGAAGAGAGGAAATTGGCCCCCTTGCTCAGGGGTTGGGCGGGGGGCTCCTCGGCAACCCTTCCCATCCACTGGTGGGCGAACACCAACATTTCCGAGGGAATGGGGTAGGCGAGTACGAGAGATGGACATGTAGTGATGTGGGTGCCCGCCTGCCCCATGCTAATTAGAATGCCTTCTACTGATCCGGCAAACTGTGTGCTGGAGGGCTTCAGCAGGTGCGATCCTGGCATAACCTAATTGTTGAACATCAAATACACAATAGCATGGCTGCTTCCCAGCCCATCCATACACAGCTTAAACTCGTTCCTTGCCCAGCTCAGCCCAGCCCAGCCCTGCATTCATTTTGGCCCAGGTTGACCTTGTCCTGCCTAACCCCATGTCTTGTTTAATCCCCACCAGACCCACACTCAGAAGATAGTAAGATGAGCCACAAGAAGGAGACTTCCAGATCCACTTTGTCCAGCTTTCAGAACAACAAACAAAGTGAGCAACTCTGGTTGAAGCTGAACAAGGGATTAGGGAGCACTTATGAGTGCCACAGAAATAGGTTTTGATTTCAGTTCCACAGATTTATTTGTCTAGCTTAAGCAGGTCAGCGCAACAGGTTTTTTCTAATTCCTTATGTAACTTAGCCAGCTGCACTGTGCAGCTTTATTTATTTATTTATATAACTGGCCCAGCTTGGGCCCACATATTCATTTATTTTGCTAACCTAAAGGCCACAGAATTAGTTAGTTATGCATTTGTTCCCGCAATTAAGCTGGTTAAAAGACATAGCTTTATTTATCAAAGCCTTCCATTAATTTTTCATTTTTTTAAATCCATGACCAACTCCATGGGAAATTAAAATATGTCATCATTTTGCATTACATTTAGGTGTTTAAAGTAATGGAGAAAAATTGACAGAGTACACAAGCAAAGACTCTTCCCTCTAGTTGGGAATGCAAAACAACAGGACACAATCTTAAAATTATAATTACGCTGTCAAAAGCAAATCAAAGAAAAAAATTCTTCAAAACATTTGAGAATGTGCACTACTCCAGAAGCCCCTAGATGCAGAGTCAGATTGAAGTGTTTAAAAGGGGAATAGATACTTACCTGGGAAGTAAGTGTATTAAAAAATGATACCTGAGCTAAAAGGATTAAATTATGAGGTCAGGTTGCATAGACTGGGCTTGTATTCACTTGAGTGTAGAAGATTAAGGGCTGATCTAATTGAGGTGTTTAAGATGATTAAAGGAGTTGATAGGGTAGATAGAGAGAAACTATTTCCTCTGGTGGGGGAGTCCAAAACAAGGGGGCATAATCTTAAAATTAGAGCCAGGCCATTCAGAGGTGAGGAAGCATTTCTTCACGCAAAGGGTAGTGGAAATCTGGAACTCTCTCACCCAAAAAGCTGTTGAGGTTGGGGGGGTCAATTGAAAATTTCAAAACTGAGATCGAAAGATTTTTATTAGGCAAGGGTATTAAGGGTTATGGAACCAGGGCGGGTAAATGGAGTTAAGATACAGATCAGCCATTGATCTAATTGAATGGCGGAACAGGCTTGAGGAGCTGAATGGCCTATTTCTGTTCCTATGTTCTTAAGGGCTGGGATTTGTGATTAAAAAGATGAGGATCTTCCATTGCCAAGAAAATTGTGGGGCAGCCTCAATGGGCAGAATCACCCTCCTCCTACTCATATGCTGGATGGTCCCTTGTTATAAAACAGCATATCTTCCAAATCATGACAAACAACGTCATGGAAGATCGGCAGGTATTTATAAACAGAGGTAGCACTCTATTTATTTTTGTCCAATGCTGAATTTATTAACCCAACCACAGCACACAAGTGCAGGATGCATGGTCTGTGCTCGGTTAAAAATAAAGTAAAAACCCTATTGGTTCTGGAAACACTGACAGTGCAGGGCAAAGGAAATCAGAATTAGACGCAAGCATACTCGGGCAAGTTGGTACTAGAATTTGGAACTGGAATGCTGCTCAAATCCCTACAACAATATTTTCTTGTCTTTTTTTAAAAAAAAAATCTTTTTAAGGTATTTATTATTTTCTCTTCTCCTGCTCTGAAGATCTCTTTGTGCCATGTTCTGTCCATGGGCTGGAACCAGATGGTTGGAGATGGCGTAACAGGAGAGCTGCTCCAGCAGTCATTCACCCTCAGAATGCTTCTTCGGTTCTGGCCCACAATGCTTGAGATTCAGAACGCATCGCTTGAGCGATATTGGAAGCCATTTGCAACCTTCTGATACCCTTGATCAAAATCACAAAGATACACTCACCTAAAATGGCCAGCATGTCATGCTCAACTCAATTTGGAAGAATCATTGAGACTGAAAGTGGCTTAAGTTTTGATTTTTTTTTAATTACTTCCACTGATCTCAGGTTTCATTATGACTGACCCGGCTGGAGTGTTGGCACCACAGAGAAAAGAGATCCCATTATGGTTGAATGAAAATGGACCTCATTGTCTATACTTTATGAATGATGTAGAAATAGCTAAAGACGAGGTTGAAAGGGGTATTGGGCTGTTAGTTGACATGTCACTAGAAGTGTTCAGTAACTGTGGAACAACAACCAACAAGGTGACATACTCTACTGATTGATTACCGCTGTCATAAGACAGGGCAAATTATACTGAAACAGAATAGAGTTTTAAGCCTCGATTTTCACTCGTGGGAATTTGGGGTTCGGGGGGCCAAAGCGGGTGGCGAACCATCCGGCCCCCTGGAGCATGAGGCCCAGGAGATTTTAACTCCCGGGCCTCATTTATATGCCCCGACACTGATTCCCGCCTAAAGCCAGCAGGAATGACGTTACTGCCGGCGGGCAGGAGTCAAAGTTCATGAGGGTCAGGCTGCCATCGGGAATCCACGGAAACGGTCACCAGCAAAGGTAAATAAGGAACCAGAGTTCCAGTTTCGAATTTCAGTTCCAATTTGCCCAACCATGCTTGTGTCTATTCCGGATTTCCTTGCCCTGTAAGTAAGGAATTGGGGGGATTGTAAACTCTGCCATTGGGAGGGGAGGACTGAGGTGTGAGACCAGGAGAGGCAGGGTTTGAGATTGTACAGGCTTTAGTTGGGCTTGCGGTTAAAATGGCGTGCGCATCCAGATGACTTCATCGGGCCTACGAAAAGTATTATTGACTGGGGAGTTTTAGATTGAATATTAGTGGGTTATAGAATTATGACTAGTTACAGGTAGGATATTGAGGCGTTACACCTATTTCTACCAGTTACAAATAGATTATCAGTGAGTTGTTGTATTATTGTTGGTTATGAGTGGAATCTGAATGTTATTAGAATTACTATTAGTTATCAGTACAGTTTCAGTGAGTTACTATTAGTTATTGATGCAGTCAAAGTTCCTCCCACCTCTGGTTTCCCCTCTGCGAATAACTCCCCACCCTCAATGTCCCCTCTCCCCCGCCCTGGGTTTGCCCTCTCCCCCGCCCTGAGTTTCCTCTCTTCGTCTTCTCCTGGGTGACCTCCTGGTTCTTGGATCTTGTCGCACAACAGCTGGTGGCACAAAACCACCAGCAAAAATATTCAACTAGAGGGGGCCCAACCCCTATAAGGTACATGCAATAACATTTGTAGACGTCATACGATCAGATGTCATGTGGTCAGAACATCACATGATCACACCTCCAGGAATGTCTCCAATCAGAGTTGGCAACCCTAGATTAAAAAGGGGGGAAATGAAAGAATCAGAAGTGAGAGGTTCTATCATTAGGGATGTAACACAGAACCTTTGATCACAATCACCAGGTGTTCTCCTGTTTCAGCTTATAAAATGACACATGTATATCTGCAGAGATTTTAGCTCATGATCCAATGCATGCCCCCTACTGCCCTAAAGGAAAGCCATCAACCCAAAACTGACAAGCTGAATGCTCTGCTGATATGGATCGTTGAAAAGGAATTAACATGTACTCACAATAGGTCACTTTATTAATATGTTGCTTTTAATAAAAAAAACAAAAAAAATCTCTTCAAACCACATGACTGCTCTGGACAAGTAGTCCCAGTTTGATTAGGATCAGGCTCAGCCAAGAGAGAGTCTGTCTGAGGTTCACAGCCATTTTATATTGAATCCTCTCTTGTACCAAATACTCTTTTACCCTTCTTTTACAATTCTTAAAGCCTGGATTTTAACTTGGGGTGGGAATCGAGTGGGTGGGGGCCGAGGCAGGCGGCAAACCAGGGCCTCGTCTGCACATACTCAGTCAGTTTCCCGCCCAAAGCCAATGGGAAGTGGTGGCTGGCCAGTGGGTGGGAGCAGAAAGTAGCTGAAGGAATGTCCCCGGCACTCAGGTAAGTCATGGGGTGGGGGGGGGGGTGGTGGGGAGTTTCAAGAGGGCCTTGGGTGGGGGCAGCCCGGAGCTGGGGAGGCCTAAACCCACTCCTGCTTTTACTGGCCCTGCAAAGAAAGTTTAAAAAAAGAGTAAATAAATTTAAGCTTCTGGGCCTCTTCTGACCCCGATTCCTCTTCCTGCTAGGAAGCCCAGCGGGACAGATACAACTGCCTCCCTGCTCATCGTCGGAGCCTGATCTGCACATTTAAAGAAGGACCCTGCCAGTTTCTGGTGGTTGTGATTCTCACCTGCTCAGAAGAGCAGTTTAAAATCGTAGCCAGGACGTTGGCGGGTTGGTCCTATGGGCGATTTTCATTGCTCGCTCGCCAGGCTTCCTCATTTACACAGTTCGGATCTGTCTCTTGCACAAGGAAATAATGGAGACTACATTGTCATTAAAACTATCAGCAGCCTCTTTAACAAAGACGTGGAATTCGATACTGGTAAGGAGTTTCCTGAATATTAATGGGGAATAGATATAAGTGAATTAGGAACCTCAGCATGTAACTGGAGATGAGAAAGAAAGGAGAGACGGCTCTGGTTGCAGGTTCCCACAGCCTCTAAACACTTTATAATGAAGACTCAACCTGTTAATAATATCATTGAAGACTGTAATACAACCTTATAAAATGTTACAAGGAATAAGACATCCTTTGCAAATAGTTTAAATGCCCATTTTAGAATCATAGACTCATAGAAAGAGGTCGTTCAGCCCGTTGTGCCTGTGCCAGCTCTTTGAAAAAGCTGCCCACTTTAGTCCCACACCCCAGCTTTTTCCCCATAACCCTGCAAATTAGTCCTCTTCAAGTTCCCTTTAAGGGGAAGCCAGATAAACACATGAGGGAGGAGGGAATAGAAGCATATGCTAATAGGGTTGGATGAAGTAGGGAGGGTGGAGGCTCAGATGGAGCATAAACACCAGCATTGACCTGTTGGGCCGAATGGCCTATTTCTGTGCTGTGCATTCTACATAATTCTATGTAATACATGTCCAATTGCCTTTTGAAAGTTCCTATGGAATCTGCTTCCACCACCCTTTTAGGTAGTGCATTCTAAATCTTAACAACCCTGTGTGAAAACATTTCTCCTCAATTTCCCTCTAGTTCTTTTGCCAATTATTTTAAATCTATGGCCTTTGGTTACCGACCCACTTACCAGAGGAAACAGTTTCTCCCTACTTGCTCTATCAAAACCCCTCATAATTTTGAGTACCTCTATTAGGTCTCCCCATAAACATCTCTGCTCTAAGGAGAACAATCCCAGCTTCTCCAATCTCTCCACATAACTGAAGTCCCTCATCCCTGGTATCATCCTGGTAAACCTCCTCTGAACCCTCTGCAAGGCCTTGACATCCTTCCTAAAGTGTGGTACCCAGAATTGTACACAGTACTCCAGCTGAGGCCTAACCAGTGATTTTTAAAGGTTTTGTATTAGCAGTGACTTGTCCAATTTTATTGCTCCTTGATTAAAAGCTGAAACTAATCTTATTTGTTAGGGGTTTCATTTCTGTCTTTCTACAATTAATGGTGCATTAAAGTCCATTCAATTTTACGATATGCTTGAATTTACAAGGATTCCTGTCTGTGTGTGCTTCTCTTTATCTTTTTCTCTTTCTGTATCTTTTTATCTCCTTTTCTATCTCTGTCATTCTCTTTCTCTTTTCTCTCTGTTCCTCTTTCCCATCTTTCGATTAATATCTCTCGACGTCTCTCTTCTTGTCTCTCTCTTTTTCAATGTCTCTTTCCCTCTAACTGACTCACTCTCTCCTCATTCACCAGCTGAATTCTGTGAATGCAGAGGAAATCTCTCCTTTTTCTTCTCACATCTCATTCATCCACTCCCTCCTGTCAATGCAGATCGAGGAAATCATTTACTAGAACTGCTGGAAACATAACCTTTATTCCCATTTCCCAATGTGGTCCTTTATGACTTGAACATTGCAATGTTAATTAATTATCAATAAATATATTTTATTAGGAATCTTACAACACCAGGTTATAGTCCAACAAATTTATTTTAAAATCACAAGCTTTCGGAGATTATCTCCTTCGTCAGATGATTGAATGAAAAGGTTCTCAAATCGCATATCTTATACGATGTTGGGACAGCATCACACCAATCAAAAGGTGTCGTTGTTATTCAAACAGGCCAGTCACGGAGAACAGCACGTCCCAGTACACTCGATATACATTGTGTCTTTTACACAGGCAGGCAGAAAGAAACTCAAAATGGCAGAGAGAGAGAGAGAGAGAATTTTAAAAAACATATAAATTTTTTCCCCCTTTTTGCTGGTGGGGTTACGTGTAGCGTGACATGAACCCAAGATCCCGGTTGAGGCCGTCCTCATGGGTGCGGAACTTGGCTATCAACTTCTGCTCGACGATTTTGCGTTGTCGTGTGTCTCGAAGGCCGCCTTGGAGAACGCTTACCCGAAGATCGGTGGCTGAATGTCCTTGACTGCTAAAGTGTTCCCCGACTGGGAGGGAACCCTCCTGTTTGGCGATTGTTGCGCGGTGTCCGTTCATCCGTTGTCGCAGCGTCTGCATGGTCTCGCCAATGTACCATGCTCCGGGGCATCCTTTCCTGCAACGTATGAGGTAAACAACGTTGGCCGAGTCACAGGAGTATGAACCATGTACCTGGTGGGTGGTGTCCTCTCGTGTGATGGTGGTATCCGTGTCGATGATCTGGCATGTCTTGCAGAGGTTGCCGTGGCAGTTCCATCCCACCATCAAACTCACCATGGACTACTCCTCAGAATCGGTTTCTTTCTTGGACACACAAATCTCCATCAAAGACGGGCACCTCAGCACCTCACTCTACCGCAAGCCCACGGACAACCTCACGATGCTCCACTTTTCCAGCTTCCACCCCAACCACGTCAAAGAGGCCATCCCCTATGGACAGGCCCTACGAATACACAGGATCTGCTCAGACGAGGAGGAACGCGATGGACACCTACAGACGCTGAAAGACGCCCTCGTAAGAACGGGATATGACGCTCGACTTGTCGATCGACAGTTCCGACGGGCCACAGCGAAGAATCGCATAGACCTCCTCAGAAGACAAACACGGGACGCAACCAACAGAGTACCCTTCGTCGTCCAGTACTTCCCTGGAGCGGAGAAACTACACCATGTTCTCCGCAGCCTTCAACATGTCATCGATGACGACGAACACCTCGCTAAGGCCATCCCCACGCCTCCACTGCTCGCCTTTAAACAGCCACCCAACCTCAAACAGACCATCGTTCGCAGCAAGTTACCCAGTTTTCAGGAGAACAGCGTCCACGACACCACACAACCCTGCCACGGCAACCTCTGCAAGACATGCCAGATCATCGACACGGATACCACCATCACACGAGAGGACACCACCCACCAGGTACATGGTTCATACTCCTGTGACTCGGCCAACGTTGTTTACCTCATACGTTGCAGGAAAGGATGCCCCGGAGCATGGTACATTGGCGAGACCATGCAGACGCTGCGACAACGGATGAACGGACACCGCGCAACAATCGCCAAACAGGAGGGTTCCCTCCCAGTCGGGGAACACTTTAGCAGTCAAGGACATTCAGCCACCGATCTTCGGGTAAGCGTTCTCCAAGGCGGCCTTCGAGACACACGACAACGCAAAATCGTCGAGCAGAAGTTGATAGCCAAGTTCCGCACCCATGAGGACGGCCTCAACCGGGATCTTGGGTTCATGTCACGCTACACGTAACCCCACCAGCAAAAAGGGGGAAAAAATTTATATGTTTTTTAAAATTCTCTCTCTCTCTCTCTCTGCCATTTTGAGTTTCTTTCTGCCTGCCTGTGTAAAAGACACAATGTATATCGAGTGTACTGGGACGTGCTGTTCTCCGTGACTGGCCTGTTTGAATAACAACGACACCTTTTGATTGGTGTGATGCTGTCCCAACATCGTATAAGATATGCGATTTGAGAACCTTTTCATTCAATCATCTGACGAAGGAGATAATCTCCGAAAGCTTGTGATTTTAAAATAAATTTGTTGGACTATAACCTGGTGTTGTAAGATTCCTTACATTTGTCCACCCCAGTCCATCACCGGCATCTCCACATCATATATTTTATTAGTCAGCAGTTCTCACTAGCCAAGTTAAAGAAGGAATTGCATTAATTCAGCATTTGAATGTTAGACTGATCTTTATTGCTGTTACAGTTCATTTCTATCTAAACATATCAACAGTTTGCTAAGGAAATAAATGCTTAGAAAATAAATGCTTAGATCAGAATTCTATGGGTTGTTTATGAAAGATCGATTTTAGTATTTGTACCTTCGTCCATCTGACCTGAACTAAATTGGAAAATCTCTTCATTATACAAAATGTCAACAGTTATTTTCTTCGATCATTGCTCAATATGTTAACACAATAATGCTTCATGCCACTAATGCTTGCGATCCATCAGCAAAATATCGTACTCTTGCCATGTTTCTCTGACGGGTTTCCAATGTGCGGGTCTCCGCAAAGACCGCAGGGCGGTGCCGATTGGATCATTGGGCCACAACTTTTCCGTGTGAAATAGCTCCCCACCCCTCCCACCTGCCTGGACCGGGTGGCCCTGCCTTTCCTATTTCTTGGTAAGTGAAGATGGCAGGGGGCGGGAACCCATCGGGAAGGTGGCGCAAAGCCCCCCGACTGCCATTTTAATTACCCATCCCCGTTCATGCCAGACAGGCTAGGTTAAAATTCTGACTAAAGATTCAGCGCACTGTCCTAACTCATTCTTTCCCAGGATGTCAAAGCTGTAGGACTCCTTACCCGCCATGTTCTTCCCTTCCTGAAAATATACAAACTTTTGAAACCTGTGTTTGGTGCCAACTAATCACTACTTCATGGCATATCTCATTTTCTCCCCAACTTTGGTGATGTCCTGGATTATGAGCCTTTGCCTTTTACCATCGATGTTCATTTTTTTCAAAAAAAAATTGCAAAGTATTCCCCCATCTGTATAAGAATAAGAAAAATCAACAGCTTATCTCTTAAATGTTCGGAGATATTGTCCATTCAACTAGGCATTTCCCAACTCATAAAGACAGGCCATTTCATTGCTTGGATCCAGTCATAGAATCATGGAATGATACAGCACGGAAGGAGGCCATTCGGCTCATCGTGCCTGTGCCTATGTCCTCCCAAAGTATGTTTCTATCCTTCTCACTGATTACTACACTCCAGGCTGAAAAACAACCATTCACCACTACTCTCTATTTTCCATCTTTTAGCCAATTTTGTATCCACGCTACCACAGCCCCTTTATTCCCATGGGCTTCAATTTTGCTAACAAGTCTATTATCTGGGGTACTTCATCAAATGCCTTTTGAAAGTCCATATACACAACATCAACCGCACTGCCCTCATCAACCCTCTCCGTTACTTCATCAACGATTTCAATCAAGTTTGCCTTTAACAAATCCGTGCTGACTGGCATTTATTAACCCACATTCTAACAAGTGACAGTTAATTTTGTCTCGTATTATTGCCTCTAAAAGCTCTGTTCTGAACCACATCAAGCAGGGATGTGCCAAGTGTAGGGTGTGGTATATCCCATCAGCAGAGGAGGGAAACCGAGAGGACTCTTGGGCCGGCCTCATTCATCCTGAGGGACATCTCCAGGGAGCATTAGTAGCGCCTTGAGATCAGGATGAGCGCTGCTTTGTCACTGCATTCTCCAGGCCAGAAAAGGGGAAGCTTTATCCCGTTAATCTCCATAAAAATCAAGAATAAAAAAAAAGTCTTGACATGAAACACAGGAATAGTGTGAAATGACTTCTGCAAATTCTATTAGATCCATTTACACTGATTTATAGAATCATAGAATCACAGAAAGGTTACAGCACAGAAGGAGCCATTCGGCCCATTGAATCCGCGCCGGCTCTATGCAAGAGCAATCCAGCTAGTCCCACTCCTCCTTTTGCTGGTGTGACTGTGGCTGAGGATGCCTTCATTTTCTGACAAAGGCGTTGACACCTTCAATGATTGTTCCTGCTTGATGCACACTGAAAGAGATTGCTTTTTGATTAGCGCTTCATCTCCAGAAGTGAAAGAGCCATGATCTTCCTTTGTTGAAACACAGTAACCATGCTACACATATTCTGGCCTGCTTAGAATAACTGAATGAAGAGCCTTAATATTTCCATGTAATTCTACCACATGGGAAAGTAGACTTTAGCCCTACTGTTTAGTTTCAAATATGGCTGCATGTGCCAGCTTCTGAAGCCAATATCACAATATTGTGTCAGATATAATTATTAGCACAGCTTGGCTTTAATGTGGCAATAGCTGGCCTCTGCAAAAAGTTGTTAGAGACGGTTCCCCTCCCCCACCGTTTGTAAGCATTTGCTGCTCAACTCAAGAAATGCCGTTGAATGCTCTCGAGCTGCACAGTAGGTTGACACAGTGATCAGTTGAGTCATCCAGACCAGGCGGGTCCCAGATTCAATGCATACTCAGTGCTGAGTTAGCTGATCTCAGTAGGGATTGCAGGATGGGTACTTCAATCTGTCTCAGAACCCCTGGATTAGGGTGGGTAAATTGGTCTGATCACCCTCCAATGATCCATGTTAGAAGTCCACATGGCTAGATGTTGGGTGAGGACAGGATTGGGCTTGACGATAACGCCCTAATGGTTGAATAGATAGCTGACAATCGCTGTGATGGCTCGTGTGAATAATGATCACTGGAGGGAAATGTTATCAAGGGGTCAATGCCTTTTCCATTGCTTGTTTATTTTTGCAATGTCCTTTGAGTCGTTGGGGCAGGTGAACCTCTCATTCATGCGTATCTGAGCGAGAACACAAAAACAAGAACAGCAGAGAAGGGGCTGAATTAAAGGAGAGAAATCTGGAAAGGCTAACACAATTCAAGGAGGGGAAGTTTGTGTAAAAAAAAATCCTAAATTTCGACATGATATGTAAACCAGAGCTCATTAGTGACAATAAATTCCGTCGCAGAGATATTTGATGAAGAAGGAAAAATGCAAGTTAGTTTAATGTTTTCTTAAGTTCTAGGTTATTGATTCTCAGTGTAAAACCCCACCTTCTAGCGTAATGGAATTGTCTGCTTCATTAAACATTTACCTGACGAAGGAGGAAGCCTCCGAAAGCTTGTGAATTTAAAATAAAATTGCTGGACTATAACTTGGTGTTGTAAAATTGTTTACAATCATTAATGATTGTAGAAGATCTAGATTATTCTCTCTCTCTCTCTCTAAAGGGTATCAGAATTTGTACTCATTTTGATCAGAATTTTACATTTTGTACCTCTAAACATACAGGAAGTATTAAAGGAATTGTAGAGATGATAGAGGAAACACAACTCAAGATACCCATTAGAATAGGTCAGATTCATACCAGAAAGTTAATGGTCTTAATATTAAACCCCCCATGATGGGCAGGAGAGCGCGGGGGGCGGGGTGATGGGGATTGGTTAAAGACTTAAAATTGGGGAACACTTTCTTTTTTACGGCGGCGGACATCGGGGCGTCTGAGTGTCCCTCTGTGGAGAGACGGGACACTTCATTCACATATTTAAATCGGGAATCGGGCTCCCACAGTGCAATTGGGAGCCTGATTTAAACTTTATAGTTGCTGTGTAGGTTTCCCAGGGGTCAGGAAACCCGGCAGTGAAAGGAAAGTGAGAGCAGCCGGCTCCAAAAGGCAAATGCCTTTTCCAGCACTCCTTGTGTGCCAGGAGGAGCAGGGGTACTTCCCCTGGCCCCTCAAGGAAGTCTTCGGACTCACCCCTGCCGGTCCCGGATTTTCTCTTCCTCCTGCCGCGATCAGCGACCTTTCCCCTCCCAGCCCCGATCGCCAACCTTCCCCGTGCCCGATTGCCGGGGACCTTCCCCATGGGTCCCCAGCTGCGGCCTCCTGCTACTGGTTTTCCATCCCGGCCGCTGGCCGGGCTGTCAATTTGGCCACCTGCCAGACAGGAAAAAGCACAAAAAAACGTTAGGTTCGGTAGGACCTCCGCATCCCCGGCCTTGCTGGGTTCTTCGGCCGTTTTCGGCCTCCCCCACACCCTCCCCGCCTCCCCATAAATAATCCTTCTGTGATACTAGATACTCTCTATATGCAAGGCTGGGCTGTGAGTATTGGCAGACTATTCAACTGTTGATGTTATCACAGCCAAGTTCAATGCTCCCTTCATCCAATGTCCACATACACACACCTTCGAGCAGGAATCACTGAATGTTGTTCAGGAGCACGAATACAGACTGATTGGGCGCCAAATTGGGCCGTGTAGCACCCGTTGTTTTGACATCCAAGATGGCGTCTTGGATGCGCACGCACAGTGTGCAACGCTGATTTAAAGTGATAGACACTATTTTGGCACTTAATGCTCAACTCAACGCACAGTCTTAACCCCGACCATCTGAACATGTCTTAGAGAGCCTGGAGGACCCCCCCACTATTTAAAGGGACCATGCTGGATTTAAAGGGACCATGCTGGATTTACAGATTAGTGGCTGGATTATTGCCTCTGGCTGCCGAGACATTTGTTTTTGGAGGTTTCCTAGACTTCAATACTAGGACGCGGGGACATAGCCTAACATTTGGAGACAGGACGTGCAGGAGTGAAATTAGGAAATGCTTCTACACGCAAAGGGTGGGAGACGTTTGGAACGCTGTTCTGCAGATGGCAGTTGATGCTAGCTCACTTGTGAATGTTAAATCTGAGATTGATAGATTTCTGTGAACCAAGGGTATTAAGGGATATGGGGCTAAGACAGGTATATGGAGTTAGGTCACAGGTCCACCATGATCTCACTGAATGGTGGAACAGGCTCGAGGGGCTAAGTGCCACGGCTACTTGCTGCCTCTTGATATGCGCCAACTTCTCCTACAAGAAAGCGGGATGTGTGCCTGGGTGATGTGCCTGTGATGGTGGAATAGCTGCCTGTGTGTGTGGCCTGTGAATTGTGGGTGGGCGGCTTGAAACAGTGGTAATGCGTAAGGGTGAGAGGAAGCATCTGATTGGAAGAGTTGAGTGCTGATGGAAAGAGTTTATTGGTATGTGGGTGATGGGGGTGCAGTGCATGGTGCAGTTGGTTGGAGACGCCACTTGACAGTTGACCTCCCTCACCTTGCCCACTCATGTCAAAGCATTGAACTTCTTCCTGCACTGCATCCATGTTCATGATGCTGTGTGTCTGGCATTGACTTCGTCCCCCGCTGCCTCTCACTGCCTTTTGAGTATATGTCTAGAGGGCCTCTTGTGCCCCCTGCGGATATAGAATGTCCCTCCTTCTGTCCACCTCTTGCACCCAAGGACTCTAGTGCATTAGCAGAGAACCTTGGTGCATGCACTCTCGCAGGCCCGGTACCAACTCAGATCGGCAGATTGGTGAGGTCTGGTGTGCAGATTGGAGGATGTGGGATTTAGTAGTGCGCAACCTTTATTCAATGTTTTAATATAGCTCATCGGTGTGTAAACATAGGGATGGGATTTGCATCTGTGTTTTACGTGTGCGATGTCTGATCTCTGCTCAGACAACATTCAGACAGTAGACTGTTACTTTCAGCAAATAACAGGTACCAGCTACCTTTAAGAGATTTCTAAGCAACATCCTCCCTCTGGTGGTGGAAAGTGCAAATTGCATTGATTCCATGGACAAGGCCTGGAAAGGAACGCCGATTGCAGGTAAGTGCTCCCTTGGTCCAAACTTGCGTCTTGCCTGCCCAGGGTCTGTTGGGCACGGGGTGGTAGCGCATCGCGTTACCACTGCCCAAAACGGACCCTTATCGAAATTTTCCCCCAGTATCTTTCCACCTCCCTTGCTCATTGGCTGTAGAAACCCTACTTCACCCTCGCCCAGTCTTGGCACAGGCTGGGAGATCTTTCTGGTCTGTATGATTCAATAGTATTTTGGGTGGCCCTTTTACTCACAGGCCATCAGGGAGTTCACAATGTTTCTCTTTTAACACGATAGTCAACATGACCAATAATTTGTGGTTTCCGTGAAAAGATGGAATTGCGGATACAATCGCCAAAAGGCCGGTGAAGATCTTGGAAAATCCCACGTCATAAAAGTGCAGTTGGACATATTCAAATAAATGAAACGGTGGCCCTAATTATCTACTGCACAACATTTATTTATTTGCTGAAGGGAAGGTGCTGAGAGCACATTGAATGGCAATCGTAGCTTCCTAACAGAGTAAAGAGTTTTGTCTGACAAACATAGCTTCCTGTGGGGCTGTGAATGTTTTCACCGAGTCAAACCTGTGGTTTTCTGAGGTTATTTACACCAAGTTTTCTATTGAGTACAGTTGAATTGGCTGTGTGTGTGTAAGGGCTGCCCTCAGATCCTGTTTACAATGATGAAACTACAACTACTTGTACTCCCATAACGCTTCTAATGTAGAAAAACATCCCAAACGCTTCATAGACGGGGGATGCAGAGAGGTTGGGGGTGGGGTGGGGTGGGTGGTTAGGTGGTGTTGTAAGGCTGTAGGAGGTTACAGAGATGGGAAGGGAAAGGACATGAAGGGAGTTAAATACTTCTGAGAATTTTAAATTGGAGACACTGGGGGGGATTGGGAGCCAATGTAGGTCAGCAACGACAGGAGAGATAGTTGAGTGGGACCTATTGCGGGATAGGGTATCTGAGTTTTGGATGATCTGAAGTTAATAGAGGGTGAAGGATGGGAGTCTGACCAGGGGAGCATTGGAATAGTTTAGTCTGCTATTGATAAAGGCATGGATGAGGATTTCAGCAGCAGATGGGCTGAGAGAGTGGCAGATCCAGGCAACGTTATGGAGGTGGAAGAAGGCAGTCTTTGTGTTGAAGATAGAGAGCTGGAAGCCCAGCACAGGGTTGAATAGGATGCTGAAGCGCGGTTCAGCCTGAGACAGTGGCTGAGGAGGTGGGTGGAATTGATGTCAAGGATAGGGAGTTTGTGGCAGAGGCCGAAGACAATGGCTTCAGTTATTGCAATGTTTAGCTGGAGGAAATTGCAGCTCATCCAAGACTAGATGTTGGAGAACCATTCTGACAATACAGAGACAGGGGAGGGGTCAAGAGAGCTGGATATCGTCAGCGTACATGTGAAAGCTTGACCCCATGCACGTAGATGAAGAAGAGAAGGGAGTCAAGAACAGATATTAGGGGGACTCTGGAGGTAACTGTGTGGGGATGGGAAGAGAAGCCATTGCTGTAGATGTTCTAGCCACAATCAGATAGGTAAGAGTAGAACCAGGTGAGGTCAGTCCCTCCAAACTGGACAGCAGAGCAGAGGTATTGGAGGAGCATGGTGAGGTTGACTGTGTCCTAGGCTGCATAGAGGTTCAGGAAGATTAGTGAAGAAATGGGGGAAATTATAATGGGGAACAAAGAAATGGCAGACAATTAAACACATACTTTAGTTCTGTCTTCACAAAGGAGGACACAAATAACTTCCCCGAAATATTAGGGAACCAAAGGTCTAGTGAGAGGGAGGAACTGAAGGAAATCAGTATGAGTAAAAAAAAGTGCTAGGGAAATTAATGGGGCTAAAGGCTGACAAATCGCCAGGGCCTGATAATCTACATCCCAGAGTACTAAAGGAAGTGGCCCTGGAAATAATGGATGCATTGGTGGTCATCTTCCAAAATTCTATGGACTCTGGAACAGTTCCTACAGATTGGAGGGTGGCAAATGTAACCTCACTATTTAAAAAAGGATGGAGAGAAAAATACAGGGAATTACAGACCAGTTAGCCTAACATCAGTAGTGGGGAAAATGCTAAAGTCTATTATAAAAGATGTGGCAATAGAACACTTGGAAGGCATGAACGGGATTGGACAAAGTCAGCATGAGTTTATGAAAGGGAAATCATGCTTAACAAATCTACTGGAGTTTTTTGAGGATGTAACTAGTAGAATAGAGAGGGGAGAACCAGTAGATGTGGTGTACTTCGATTTTCAGAAGGCTTTTGATAAGGTTCCACACAAGAGGTTAGTGTGCAAAATTAAAGCACATGGGATTGGGGGTAATATACTGGCATGGATTGAGAATTGGTTGACAGACAGGAAACAGAGAGTAGGAATAAACGGGTCTTTTTCCAGGTGGCAGGCAGTGACTAGTGGGGTACCGCAAGGATCAGTGCTTGGGCCCCAGCTATTAACAATATATATCAATGATTTGGATGAGGGAACGGAATGTAACATTTCCAAGTTTGCAGATGACACAAAGCTGGGATGGAATGTGAGCTATGAGGAGGATGCAAAGAGGCCCCAATGCGATTTAGACAAATTGGGTGAGTGGGCAAGAACATGGCAGATCGAAACATATAAAATTCTAACAGGACTAGACGGACTAGAAGCAGGGAGGATGTTCTCGATGGCTGTGGGGTCCAGAACCAGGGGTCACAGTCTCAGGATACAGGGTATGCCATTTAGAACTGACATGAGGAGAATTTTCTTCACTCAGAGGGTGGTGAACCTGTGGAATTCTCTACCACAGAAAGGCAGTGGAGGCCAAGTCATTAGATGTATTCAAGAAGGAGCAAGATATATTTCTTAATGCTAAAGGGATCAAGGGATATGGGGAAAAAGCGGGAGCAGGGTACTGAGTTAGACGATCGACCATGATCATTTTGAATGGCAGAGCAGGCCCGAAGGGCCGAATGGCCTACTCTTGCTCCTATTTTCTATGTTTCTAAGAGAAAATGCACCATGACCACATTCAGAGACAATGTCATTTATAACTTTGGTTAGTGCCATTTCAGTGCAATGGGAGGGGTGGAAACCTGATGGGAGAGATTGAATCAGGAAAGATGGACACTGATTCGGGAGGTGACAACATGTTTGAGGATTTTGGAGAGGAAAGGGAGCTTGAAGATAGGGTGTTGGCATGTATAGGGAGAAAAAGTAAAACATTGCAGAAACATAACACAAAGGTACCTATTAGAATAGGCCAGAGTTATACTGAAAAGTCAAAGTACCTAATCCTTCTGTGATACTAGATGCTCTCCATGTGCAGTGAGTATTGGCAGGCTATTCAAATGCTGATGTTATCACAGCAAAGTTCAATCCTCCCCTCATCCAATGTGCACATATACATAACTTTGAACAGGGATCATTGAATGTTATTCAGGAGCAGGAAGCCTGACTGATTTGCTTTTCATCTCCCTAGCACCGTGGTTGTAGCAACCTTACTTCACCTTAGCCCAGTCTTGGCACAGACTGGGAGATCTTTCTGGTCTGTATGATTCAATAGTATTTTGGGTGGTCCATTTGCTCACTGGCCATCAGGGAGACCACAGTGTTTCTCTTTTAACATGATAGTCAACATGACGAATAATTTGTGGTTTCCATGGAAAGATGGAATTGCGGAATAAAATTGCCAAAAGGCCGGTAAAGATCTTGGAAAATCCCAAGTCATAAAAGTGCAGTTGGACATATTCAAATAAATGAAACGGTGGCCCTAATTATCTACTGCACAACATTTATTTATTTGCTGAAGGGAAGGTGCTGAGAGCACATTGAATGGCAATCGTAGCTTCCTAACAGATTAAAGAGTTTTGTCTGACAAACATAGCTTCCTGTGGGGCTGTGAATGTTTTCACCGAGTCAAATCTGTGGTTTTCTGAGGTCATTTACACCAAGTTTTCTGCTGAGTACAGTTGAATTGGCTGTGTGTAAGGGCTGCCCTCAGATCCTGTTTACAATGATGAAGCTACAACAACTACTTGTATTCTTATAATGCTTTTAATGTAGAAAAAATGCCAAAGTGCTTCATAGAGAGCAGAAGCAGAGAGTCAGAGACAATGTAATTTGTGACTTTGGTGAGGGCTATTTCAGTGCTATGGGAGGGGTGGAAACCTGATGGGAGAGATTTAATCAGGAAAGATGGGCACTGATTTGGGAGGTGACAACATGTTTGAAGACTTTGGAGAGGAAAGGAAGGTTGGTGATGGATGTTGGCATTAGCTTGCAAGGACAGAGATGTTGAGGGTGGGCTTTTTGAGAAGGGGGTGTTGATGGCCATTTTGAAAGGGAAAGAGACGGTACCTGAGGAGAGGGAAGCATTTACACTGTCAGTTAGCATGGAGGCCAGGAGGGAAGTTGGGTGGTCAGCAATTTAGTGAGAATGGGGTCAAGGGAGCATGAGGATGGTTTCATGGATGAGATGATCTTGGAGAGGGCATAGAAGGAAATAGGAGAAATATTAATAATAATAGGAAGGAAATAGAGACATGTGTCACCATCAGGTGAGACCCTAATGTCCTCCCATTGTCCAGTTGTTTCTTAAATTAATTCAAGGTTTTAGCCTCCACTGGTCTATTTGTATGGCGAAGAATTTCCTGATTTCAGGCCTAAAATTACCTTTTGCTAGTTTGAACTTGTGATTCCTAGTTCCACTCCTGCAGTTCACTTTAAAATAACTTTCCAGGTTAACTTTTTCTATACTCTTAACAATGATATATACCTCTATTAGATCACCTCTCAGGCACCTCCTTTCCAAGCTGAAAAGCCTAGGTTTCTCCCATCTTTTTCATAACTCATACCCTTGACACTCAGGATCTCTACGCTGCCCCCAGTGCTTGAATGTTTCTATTGTTTCTTGACAACCAGAACCTGATGCATTATTCAAGATGTGGTCTGACCAGAGGCATAAAGTTTGATCACTGACTTCTATCATGTTTTGTGTATGTAGTGCAACATCCTATTGGCTTTGTTGATTGCTGCTCTGCTTTGGTTGGACATGTTTAGCACCCAGTCTACAAAGACTTGTAAGTCTCTCAGCTTCATCCTTAGCTATTTCAACACAACTCATGGAGCACACATGTTGTTTTATTTTTACTTCCCATGTGTAGCACTTTACACTTGCCTACATTAAAATGAATCTGCTAGTGTTCTACCCATTTGCTTATCTTGTCCAACTCATTCTATAATTTCTTAGCTGCTTCTTCTGATTCCACTGTTCCAGTTTGGTATCATCTGCAAATTTGACCATTTTTGCATTGAGATTCTGAAATCAGGTGATTTTTGTAAATTGGAAACAGCACTGGGCCCTGAGGCATCCCGCTTTGTACTCCTTCCCCCCCTACTCTGATATAACTCCTCGAACAAGTACTCAATGCTATCTACCCTTCAGCCAGTTTCTTATCCACTCTCTAGGTTTACCCTGAATCTCAACAGTTTTGCGTTTAATTAGCGTTTCATGTAGAATTTTTCCAAAGCCTTTGGGAGTCCAAGTACACCACGTTATAGGGCTTTTCACAGTCCATTTGGGTTGTGAGAAGTCGAGGAGGTTGGTCAGGCTTGGACCTGATTTATTTTGTAAAAATTCCCTTTTCAGTTCCCTTTTCAACTTATTATGCTTAACCACACTTTTTTTGTATGGGTCTATTTTTTTTCCAGGTTTCTCCTCTCAATTCCTAAAGGTGAGTATATGTTGGATGTTAGCTGTTCTTTGGTAGCTCATCCAAGTTGCCACACGTGAACCTAGACAGAGAGAGTTAGCATGTTAGTTTACCATGACGGGCATCACAGCCAAACCTGATCCTGTCCTGATCTAATGCCCCCATATGCACATTTTCAGCAAGGGTAGCTGGACAGAGATCAGGAGCAGAAACCTTAAATTATGCTTCCATTCCTTAGCCAAGGGATACTGAGGTCAATTGCAGGGCACCAACAGCTAATCTGGCTGGGATCAACTAATTTAACACAGGCCAGGGATCGAACCTATTTCCCGCACCTCCGCTGTCACCCCTTGCCCTCCCTCCCAGAACCACTATAGGGTCCCCCTTGTCCTCACCTTCCACCCCACCAACCTCCACATTCAACGGATCATCCTCCACCATTTCCGCCATCTCCAGCGTGATGCCACCATCGAACACATCTTCCCCTCCCCTCTCCTCCCCTTTCAGCATTCTGAAGGGACCGTTGCCTCCATGACACCCTGATCCACTCTTCCATCACCCCCAACACCCACTCCCCTTCCCACAGCAGCTTCCTGTGCAAGTGCAGGGGATGCAACAGCTGCCTTTTACCTCCTCCCTTCCTACCATCCAGGGCCCTAAACACTCCTTCCAGGTGAAACAGCGATTTACATGTACTTCTTTCAATTTAGTACACTGTATTTGCTGCTCACAATGCGGTCTCCTCTACACTGGGGAGACCAAATGCAGACTGGGTGATCGCTTTGCTGAACACCTCCATTCAGTCCACAGGCGTGACCCTGAGCTTCAGGTCACTTGCCATTTTAATTCTCCGTCCCACTCGCCCTCTGACCTCTCTGTCCTCGGCCTCTTGCACTGTTCCAATGAAACTCAATGGAAGCTCGAGGAACAGCACCTCATCTTTTGATTAGGCACTTTACAACCTTCCGGACTCAACACTGATTTCAATAACTTTAGATCATAACCACTGCTCCCATTTTTTCAGACAGCAGGTGCTGGTAATGTTTCTGCTATTGCCATTTACAGCTCCTCTAGACCCATCTTTTGTTTCTTTACTTGTCCCATTCCCACTCTCCTTGCCTTGCACCATTATCCCTTTTGTTATTTAATCACTCCTGCCCTCCACCCTATCACAAAACTTCCCTTTTAATCTTTCTTCCTCCCCCCCCCCACCCTTCTCTGGCTCTGTACATGCTTAAAAACTGTTTAATCTTTGTTTCTTTCAGTTCTGATAACCTGAAACGTTAACTCTGTTTCTTTCTCCACAGATGCTGCCTGACTTGCTGAGTATTTCCAGCATTTTCTGTTTTTATTTCAGATTTCCAGTATCCGCAGTATTTCGCTTTTGTTCTAGTACTAGAGGGTTGAGTTAAGAGGAAAGGGTGCAGAAACTTAGGCTCTTCAGTCCTGAAAGGAGGCGACTGAGTTAATTAAAGATATAGAAAAGGCAAATCTGGAGCACTATTTTAAGCTAAGCATGACAGTAGAACAACTGGCAAAAGGCATATTTAAGACTCACACAGAGGAATAAGCACTTTGAATGGAATTTGTGGTACGATAGCAGAAGAAAAAGATCTTGGAATCATTAAAGAGACGCTGTGATTTAGAAATTGTGGGTTTTTCTAGATGGATGATTCCTCAAGTATGTTTATATTTCCTTCCTTGTGTGATTTAGCTGTTAATCCATCAATAGAATTCTGGCAATACCCCTGCAATAAATGCATGCTTTTGCATGATTGACTGTAAAAGGCAGGCTTTTGAAACATAATGTAAAACACATAGCCTGAGGAACCAGTTAACAAGCCTCAGTCTGACGGTTGGTTAATGCAAATACAGATAGGTATTGGCCTGGGGAAACTGATGCTAAGATCGCATTTTGTACTGATGCCAACTTTTTCATTAAAATTATCGACAGGTGGAGTTTCATGCCCAGTTGGTGCATTTATCAACTAGATCATCTGACGAGTACCCTGTGTAGAACGTGGCATACCTTAAGGGAAACCAGAGACAGCTGCCAGGGGCCAGTTCAATAGCAAGATAGGCAGATATTTGCTGTGTGCAGATACCCTGCCACCTTCTCAATGGGAAACGTCAGTGCCACAAGAGCAACCATAATTATAAGGAGGCGGAATAATTTGTCTGAAAGGATAAAAACAATCCACAATTTTTTAAAAACTGCCCCAAAAATGAATGAAATTAGTGGGGAAAAATACATTATGACACAAGCTTAATCAAAACAGTCAATGTGGTCGCGTTTTCAGTGTTCAGGCTGAGGCAGGAAATGAGCAGTCCTCATTTATCAATTGTGAACTCGGTATCCTTCCTCAAAAAAAAATCCCAAATAGGTGACAGTTATGGTCGCGTCCAGTCTTGTGTGGACTGTCTGGAAAGTTCTAAAATGTAAACCGGACACCGAAGTTCTTGTTTTTAAACAGAAGTCCATTTTCCCCCATTTACTAAGGTGTCTCATGGCGTGAAAGCATTGTTATTAAGATTATTCTGGTTCTTAATGAACTTACAGCAAATATTGAAACTCAAGGCATGATCCCACTCCTAGCATGGCCACACTGCTGTTCAGTGTTGGATTTAGAAGTCAAGTGATAATGCCCCAAAGCCAATTCAGTTCAAAAGACATTCGTTTAGTTACAGTGCACCCTAGTGACCTAAGATGACACTAACAATCTTTGATTCTGGAACCTGCACATTGGGCAAGGGAGATGGGGGTTGAAAACTGTGAGCTCCTATCAACAATATCAAACTATGTGCACGCGCCATAAAGACACGATGATAAAACTCACGAGAGCTACTCATTTGTGTTTCAAGTTAACACAAGCTCTATATATAGGAACATATGTAAGGAGTCTTACAACACCAGGTTATAGTCCAACAGCTTTATTTGGAATCACAAGTGATTCCAAATAAAGCTGTTGGACTATAACCTGGTGTTGTAAGACTCCTTACATTTGTCCACCCCAGTCCATCACCGGCATCTCCACATTATAGGTACATAGGAACAGGAGTAGGCCATTCCTACCCTCGTGCCTGCTCTGCCATTTGATAAGATCATGGCTGATCTGTGATCTAACTCCATATACCTGCCTTTGGCCCATATCCCTTAATACCTTTGGTTGCCAAAAAGCTATCTATCTCACATTTAAATTTAGCAATTGAGCTAGTATCAATTGCCGTTTGCGGAAGAGAGTTCCAAACTTCTACAACCCTTTATGTGTAGAAATGTTTTCTAATCTCGCTCCTGAAAGGTCTGGCTCTAATTTTTAGACTGTGCACCCTACTCCCAAAATCCCCAACCAGTGGAAATAGTTTCAGTGTAATAATCAGGGCCCTCCTCATACCAGAGTTCAAAATTCTTACTATTTTGGTCATCATGGTTTTTGGATTTCAGTGAATTTTGGTGATCTACATAAGCTGTACACACACCAGGCTATAAATATTACAGAACACAGTAACACACTTAGAGTTTCATGATGGTGACCTTTCTTCAATTTTCTTGCCTGAAGACACTGACCTGTGCTTGGGCTTGATTCCAGGGCCAATTCATGGTTCTTTAATACAAAGGGAGCTTAAAAGTTAAAAAAATTAAAACAAGAAAAGTGGTCTACAGAAAAATGCTCAACAGTGATTGCACTTAGCTACAGTTACCTTCTCCCTTGATGTTTCAAACTGGGGGATCTTATATTCAATAGAGGTTACAGACCCCCACATGCTAGGGGATAGTTGATTTCAAAAATCACTTGAGATTGGGGTCTGAGACAGGGATACTGGACTGGGATTTGAACTTGAGATTCTGAATCAGAAAGTTATCCAATGCAACATGATACAATGCAATGCAGCACACAAAGACACACACACTTCAATGAAGATATCAGTGTGAAATATGGTCACTTTCTCTGGCAATAGAGGGTGTGAAATGAATGTCCACTCAAGCTTCCGACATCTTATGGTGCATAATGTCTGCTGGAGACAATAAACAAAAGTCTTTATAACTGAATTAAGCTGTGAAGTGTGCATCTCTGTACTGACAAAGATAGGGTGGGAAATAATGCATATTCTTATTTTTTCTTTGCAGTACTTAGCTTTTAATTCTCACATTAGGCCATATCTGTTACCCTTTAACTTCCATTAGGTTTTAGTAGATGAGTGGAAGTTCATTACATAGAATATTTATGCATCATTTATAATAAATTAAAATTGACTTTTGGGGGAGCAGAAATTAATTCTGCAAGTGAAGTATGAGAGGCAAAGGTGAGAAATGACTGCATCTATGAAAAGCCTGACTGGAACATTTTGCTCAACACTCATTTCCTTGTTAACATATCCCTTTGAACACTTGCAAGTGATTTACTCTGAGAGATAGCAGTGTTTCATGGGATTGCTGCAATTCAAGCACACTCTAGGTAATTTTTCTCATGCCAAATGCAATTAGTCCCCTTCTATCTGCAGTGCTCCACTCCCTGTGAACCTAAACTTGACTTCATGCGTAAAGTAATCTGGGATTGCATGCACGGGGCATACAAAGAACCACTTTTATTATTACGTTCCCTTCTTCAAAGTCAAAACAGTATTCTGATAGTTTTGCTGTGCAATCAGGCTGCTAGCTCTCTCTGAAAACTATTTGCTTTATCCCAAGTTCTGCAAAGAGGTTTCCAAAAGATTTCATCTTTATGCATTATTATTGCAACTTCTGCCAGTTGCACAGAGGCAGGCACAGGCAATGGTTGGCAAGAAAGTTATATAGCTGTTGTTGTGCTTCAGCATACGTGCTGCTGTTGAAGACCAAATCCTCAATTTGTTCACTGGCCTGTACTAGCATAGATGGATGCATTTCAATGAAGTCTTGAACTCCTCATCTATGGCTATCTGCGTGCTGTCTGCACACACACACTGAATTCAGAAGTGATCACCTCAAGGTATATGGACCTCAATGCCTGGCCAACATCAGCAAGAGATTAGCCAGGAGGTGCTGCTGTGTGTTTGCGCCCTGCATGCCTGAACTCTCCCCTGCAGAATCCATTCATAATGCATACTGTTCAATGGTAACGACCAAGTGGGCAATTCTTGTTGCATGGTGAGCAGAAGGGAAAAATACAATAAAACCTATAGCAGGTGCTCAGAAGGGATAAGGCAGTTATTCGGTTTCTGCATGATTTTAAATAAAACTGTCTGTTGTAAGACATAGTTAAACAGTACACTCTCTTTGAAGGACTTGATAGTCATTTAATAATTATTCAATCAAAGCTGATGTCCGATTCATGCTGTGGCATACTGTTTGTAACTTTAAAAAATGTTCATTAGGAAAACCACTTTCTCATTTGTCTCACTCATATCAACAATATTTTTGGAGAGCCGAGCTCAACATCACTGTCTGGAGAGAAGCAGACAAAGTCCGGTCTATAATGCATCTTAACCATTTCATTACAATTTGCAGATATGTAGTTGCAATGAATTATTGTAGTCATACAGCTGGCAATGTGTAAGTAGTGTTATCATTCATTTCAAGGAACAGCTATTAGAGAGTGCAGCTGTCAGGCATATATTGCCTCCAGTCCTCAATTAAATGTTTGAAAGGAATATTGCCTTTGTGAAAAAATATTTGGCAAACCCTTTTCTTGTCTGAGGAGGGAAAAGATCCAGAGGAGCCATGTGTCATTTCTATCACTATGACATGATGCCATTGTGCGGTGTGTTTATAAGCAAATGAGGAAAAGCTACCCCAGATGATTCAATGAGCAAATGCATCTAATGGCGTGGTACCAAGCCACATAGACCAGGGAGATCCCAGGCTTGATGCCTGTACTGTGTTGAGTAAGTGGATCTTATCTGGTGTAAGGAATCTTACAACACCAGGTTATGGACTATAACCTGGTTTGTAAGATTCCTTACATTTGTACACCCCAGTCCATCACCGGCATCTCCACATCATGGATCTTATCTGGGACAGTGGTATTGAGCCCTGGGCTAGTGAGGGAAAAATCATTGAGTACTTCTGTTCCTCATCTCTATCCAGGGACCCCTGCTGAAAAATGTGTGTTTCCAGATATCCAGTGAAGATTGGATTGAGCTCAGCTGTGAAATCTATGTGGGAGAATAGCTTGCTGACAATTGTTGTCTAGGGTCACAGAGGATTGGGGACTTGGCTGATTGATACCTGTGGAACCATACACTTGCATGAGTCAGTACCTTCCAGCAAGGAGGGGACAGGAGAATAAGGGAATGGGGAGAGTAGAGACAAGAGAAGGAAATTGCAAAACAAAATAAAAATAATTTAGGATATCAGGAGAATTTTTTTTTTAATTGGAACATCTGCTTACTTCATGACATTGATCTTTGGCAGTCCTCTGTACACATGGTTTCTAGTCAATATTACACTGACACTTCTTGATGGCAATTTCAGAACTACCATTCCCAGATGTTAGTAAGTAACCTTAATTCTAAATGAAATGAACCCAGAGCATTTGTGCTCTCATTGGTATTTCAGTCTTCTTCATGAGATCTAACGGTGCATTCAACACAATCTGTGAAGGCAATTAGAACATCTGTAGCCATTTCTTCTCCTACAGAATTTTTTTCAATTAAAAATGACCTTATATGTCCTTGTTTTTAGTCGGATACTATCAAGGATAGTATCCGACTAAAAACAAGGACATATAAGGTAGCCAAACTTAGTGGGAGGATAGAAGATTGGGAATTCTTCAAAAGACAGCAAAAAGTAACTAAAGGATTGATTAAGAAAGGGAAGTTAGATTATGAAAAGAAATTAGCAAAAAATATAAAAACAGATAGCAAGAGTTTCTATCGTTATATAAAAAGAAAAAGGGTGGCTAAGGCAAACATAGGTCCCTTAGAGGATGAGACCGGGAAATTAATGGTGGGAAACATGGAGATGGCAAAAATGCTGAACAAATATTTTGTTTCAGTCTTTACAGTAGAGGACACTAAGAATATCCCAACACTGGACAAACAGGGGACTCTCGGGGGGGAGGAGCTAAATACGATTAAAATCACTCAAGAGATGGTACTCAGTAAAATAATGGGACTCAAGGCGGATAAATCCCCTGGACCTGATGGCTTCCATCCTAGGGTCTTGAGGGAAGTGGCAGTAGGGATTGTGGATGCTTTGGTGATAGTTTTCCAAAATTCCCTGGACTCAGGAGAGGTCCCGGCAGATTGGAAAACTGCTAATGTAACACCGTTATTTAAAAAGGGTAGTAGGCAGAAGGCTGGAAATTATAGGCCAGTTAGCTTAACATCTGTGGTGGGTAAAATTTTGGAGTCTATTATTAAGGAGACAGTAACGGAACATTTAGATAAGCATAATTTAATAGGACAAAGTCAGCATGGCTTTATGAAGGGGAAGTCATGTCTGACAAATTTGCTTGAGTTCTTCGAGGATATAACGTATAGGGTGGATAAAGGGGAACCAGTGGACGTAGTGTATTTAGACTTCCAGAAGGCATTCGACAAGGTGCCACATAAAAGATTATTACTTAAGATAAAAAATCACGGGATTGGGGGTAATATTCTGGCATGGGTGGAGGATTGGTTATCAAACAGGAAGCAGAGAGTTGGGATAAATGGTTCATTTTCGGACTGGCAACCAGTAACCAGTGGTGTTCCACAGGGGTCGGTGCTGGGTCCCCAACTCTTTACAATCTATATTAACGATTTGGAGGAGGGGACCGAGTGCAACATATCAAAATTTGCAGATGATACAAAGATGGGAGGGAAAGTAGAGAGTGAGGAGGACATAAAAAACCTGCAAGGGGATATAGACAGGCTGGGTGAGTGGGCGGAGATTTGGCAGATGCAATATAATATTGGAAAATGTGAGGTTATGCACTTTGGCAGGAAAAATCAGAGAGCAAGTTATTTTCTTAATGGCGAGAGACTGGAAAGTAGTGCAGTACAAAGGGATCTGGGGTGTCCTAGTGCAAGAAAATCAAAAAGTTGGTATGCAGGTGCAGCAGGTGATCAAGAAAGCCAACGGAATGTTGGCTTTTATTGCTAGGGGGATAGAATATAAAAACAAGGAGGTATTGCTGCAGTTATATAAGGTATTGGTGAGACCGCACCTGGAATACTGCATACAGTTTTGGTCTCCATACTTAAGAAAAGACATACTTGCTCTCGAGGCAGTACAAAGAAGGTTCACTCGGTTAATCCCGGGGATGAGGGGGCGGACATATGAGGAGAGGTTGAGTAGATTGGGACTCTACTCATTGGAGTTCAGAAGAATGAGAGGCGATCTTATTGAAACATATAAGATTGTGAAGGGTCTTGATCGGGTGGATGCAGTAAGGATGTTCCCAAAGATGGGTGAAACTAGAACTAGGGGGCATAATCTTAGAATAAGGGGCTGCTCTTTCAAAACTGAGATGAGGAGAAACTTCTTCACTCAGAGGGTGGTAGGTCTGTGGAATTTGCTGCCCCAGGAAGCTGTGGAAGCTACATCATTAGATAAATTTAAAACAGAAATAGACAGTTTCCTAGAAGTAAAGGGAATTAGGGGTTATGGGGAGCGGGCAGGAAATTGGACATGAAGCTGAGTTCGGATCGGTCAATGCCCTGTGGGTGGCGGAGAGGGCCCAGGGGCTATGTGGCCGGGTCCTGCTCCGACTTCTTGTGTTCTTTAGATTTGTGGTTGGGATCAGATCAGCCATGATCTTATTGAATGGCGGAGCAGGCTCGAGGGGCCGATTGGCCTACTCCTGCTCCAATTTCTTATGTTCTTATGTTCTTATACAATCCTAACAGAGCTCTCTGGAGAATAATTAAGTGTTACAGGAATTACTAGCCTGGTTTGAGTGTTCATGTGTTGATTACGCAAATAGCTCCTTCTTCCCTTCTTCCCTTCTTCCCTTCCACATATTTTTTAAATTGAAGGGCCAAAGCCTCTAAAGTAGGTCACCACCAAGATTCAAACATAGGGTTGCCATCTATCTGTTATCTGGGCAGGTGTAATTTCTTTTTAAGTAGGCAGTCCAATTTTTATTTTTGATATAAGCTGGGACAGTAAATGTTCAGTTTTCTAGGTTTTTAAAAATCTGTTTTTCAATGTTTTTTTCAACTGGTATTGTGTAGTTTATAGAATCATACAGCACTGAAGGAGGCCATTAGGCCCATCGTGCCTGTGCCAGCTCTTTGAAAGAGCTATCCAATTAGTTCCACTCCCCTGCTCTTTCCCCATAGCCCTGCATTTTTTTTTCCTTTTCAAGTATATATCCAATTCCCTTTTGAATCTGCTTCAACTATCCTTTCAGCAGTGCATTCCAGATCATAACAACTCGCTGTGTAAATAAATTTCTCCTTATCTTCCCTCTGGCTCTTTTGCCAATTACCTTAAATCTGTGTCATCTGGTTACCGACAGTTTCTCCTTATCTACTCTATCAAAACCTTTCATGTTAAAGTTATCCCCTCACTGCTAGGGTCACACCTAAGTTCTTTTTGGGGTGGGGGGAGAGCGTGGATCTGGCAAACCCCCTTCCCCAGGGAATCAGCAAGTTGCACTAGACTTTTTGGCATCTTGGGGCAGGGGGATGCCCTACATCTGCTACTAGTGATCACTGGAACACACTGTTCATATGCAAAACATAAGGGGCCTCCCTCTTAGCCCACGAGCTTGGGCGGGGTCAATGGTGGAGGTCCAGGACGGGCGAATCCCAGCACTCACGGCGAGATGTGCCACGCCCCAAGGATTTTTGGCCATCATATATTTATCTTCTCGCTATATCTTCCATACCTTCTCTTTCCAGAAACAGGTCCAGTTTGATAATCAACATGCAGAATTCACCTGGGTTATCTTCTTCCTTGATGTCTTGTTTGGTGTTATTTGGACACTACTTGCAGTGGCTGCCCGTATTCCTATAGGCCTGTGAAACCACCTCCATCTACACCAGGGGAGAGCGCATGAGCTGACCATATTTTGGAATAAAATGGCTACTGCTTCCCCCAGCCACTCCCTTCCCACTGCCGCTTACCTTTTAAGAACATAAGAACATAAGAAATAGGAGCAGGAGTAGGCCAATCGGCCCCTTGAGCCTGCTCCGCCATTCAATAAGATCATGGCTGATCTGGTCCTAACCTCAAATCTAAAATCATGTCCAATTTCCTGCCCGCTCCCCGTAACCCCTAATTCCCTTTACTTCTAGGAAACTGTCTATTGCTGTTTTAAATTTATTTGTAAACAATTTTACAACACCAAGTTATAGTCCAGCAATTTTATTTTAAATTTATTTAATGATGTAGCTTCCACAGCTTCCTGGGGCAGCAAATTCCACAGACCTACTACCCTCTGAGTGAAGAAGTTTCTCCTCATCTCAGTTTTGAAAGAGCAGCCCCTTATTCTAAGATTATGCCCCCTCGTTCTAGTTTCACCCATCCTTGGGAACATCCTTACCACATCCACCCGATCAAGCCCCTTCACAATCTTATATGTTTCAATAAGATCGCCTCTCATTCTTCTGAACTCCAATGAGTAGAGTCCCAATCTACTCAACCTCTCCACATATGTCTGCCCCCTCATCCCCGGGATTAACCGAGTGAACCTTCTTTGTACTGCCTCGAGAGCAAGTATGTCTTTTCTTAAGTATGGACACCAAAACTGTATGCAGTATTCCAGGTGCGGTCTCACTAATACCTTATATAACTGCAGCAATACCTCCCTGTTTTTATATTCTATCCCCCTAGCAATAAAAGCCAACATTCCATTGGCCTTCTTGATCACCTGCTGCACCTGCATACTAACCTTTTGATTTTCTTGCACTAGGACCCCCAGATCCCTTTGTACTGCAGTACTTTCCAGTTTCTCGCCATTGAGATAATAATTTGCTCTCTGATTTTTCCTGCCAAAGTGCATAACCTCACATTTTCCAATATTGTATTGCATCTGCCAAATCTCCGCCCACTCACCCAGCCTGTCTATATCCCCTTGTAGGTTTTTTATGTCCTCCTAACTCTCTATTTTCCCTCCCATCTTTTGATACAGCAACTTTTTCTGTTAACTACCTTGGCCTGCTATTGGGGTCTGAATGAGGAAATAACAAAAAAAAATACAAGAAAAAATATACAAAAAATATAAACACAGCTTATGTTAGTGTACATTTGATAAATACAGCAGAAGGCATAAGTGAAATAGTTGGATCAGGAATTCTTTAAAGTGAGAATGAATCAAAAATGGCTAGGTCCATTGGAATTCTGGGCTTGAATCAACTAGTTGTCCGAAATCAGCTGGATCACATTTTTTTTTAAACAATTGATCAGACTACATGGGAGTGAACAGAATCCTGACTGAAGCTGATAGATTTTCAATATGCTAAATTAACATAATGAATTGTGTCTTCAGGACAGGTAACGATTAAGGCTGGGATTAGATTGCTGTTTTAAAATGTAATTGAAATTTGACACTTTAGGAGATTGAACTTGACATTTGTGCCACTGATTTTGAAAATGTAGAGTTGCAGCTCTGAGGGTACGTTAACTTCATTACCCAAACACTCCATTTACATCAAGTGTAAAACAGAAAAGCAGATGCAGTTTGTCTTCAAGGCTGCAGTGCACACATCAATGAGAAAAGTTCTAATAAATGCATGGGTGTGTTTACTGTATCGTGTCGCGCTGCATACTTCACGTAGTTTGGAACCATTGCATTCGCCTTCTCCACCAAAGAATGTGAAATGTCCTGGGTGTGAAACTTGAAGTACTTCAAACTGAAGCACTTCAGTTTTGAAGCAGAAGAGAATGTATGGGGCAACCTAATGCAGCAGCCATCCAACACGGAACAAGCCAACTGTATCATACCATCACTGAAAGGCAAAGACTACGGTGGGTGCAATGATATTAACTGCTTTCAACAAAATGAAGAAGACTGACAAACAAGTCAAAGTTGATCAGATTGAGGATATTAGTGCCAACTCACGCTGAATTATGTGCTGCATACTATGAACCTATTAGGAATTGGGTTGAGACTGCCCAAACTCCTTTCATTTGGTGCTGATACAGCTGGCAGTGAATACTTTCATCCTATCAGTCGAGACTGGATTAAAATGAGAAATTAAAGAACAGTGTGCTAACCTAATGCACCATCTAGTCCCCCTTGATTGTGCTGACCTGTTGCTGTGTGCAGTAGGATGGAGGCTCTACTGTAATTAGTCTGCTCTGCCACTCAAGCTTCCCTTATGTACCTTGTCTTGGCTGTTCCTTATTTAGCTTGTCAGTGTTTTTCTCCATTGCACTGCTTGTCTTACTCTTTGGATAGCTGTCTTGGATGGATGAACGCCTATCATTCTGAAGACATGCCCCAGTTATTGACATTCTACACAGCTGTTCTTTCAGCCCAATCCCAGCTTCTACTGTTATGTTCCTGCGTGTATTTTGTCAATGGATATTAAGGATACCAGGATGCAAACGGAGTTCAATACTTCAAGATTTCTTAACATAGTCCTTCTTTAATGTGGATGCCCTAAAGCTGAAGAGAATTGGGGCTCTCAAGAAGACAACAGCCTAGATTTTCCACTCTGCAGCCGTAACTTCGCCAGAGGTGCAACAGAAATGCCGTTTACGCACGTAAATGGGTTTTCCGCCACACTTCTGCCAATGTTACAGCAGCTGAGCGGGAGCAGCTCCAAGAGAATTCTCAGCCAATGTTAAATGTTATGTCATGGGGGAAAAGGCACTTTGACTTTACGTTATGAATCTGGCCAGTTTCAATAGATAGTCTGTGTCTGCCCATTCAGTTCCCAAGCCCCCCTATGTCTCTCTCTCAATCTATCTTGGTGAATTAGGTAGCAATTTTTAGAAACAATGGTGCTGAAATTCCTGGAGGCCTGCTTTGTCAGCGCAAGTTCAATGGAGCAGAACCCCCGTCTGCTCTAGGTCAAAGCTAAAAACCCCATCCCAAATCCTAGGGACAGGGTCATTTTAATCTCTGAGGCAGGCACATTGAACCTTCAAGGACACTTCAACAGCACTTACCTTGATTCATCTGCCAGAAGGTGGACCAATCCATAGCTGCAACTCGGGGATCAACTAACATAGTCTAGATTTGCCTGAGGAAGGAGAAAATCTCCGAAAGCTTGTGAATTTAAAATAAAATTGCTGGACTATAACTTGGTGTTGTAAAATTGTTTACAATTAACTTAGTCTAGTAAGGTTCGGGGCCTTTTAAAGCCCTCAATGGGTTCTACTGAGGGCATAATGGGCATAATTCCCAGGGATGCTTGGGAACTCCCCTTGACGCAGCCTCTTAGCTTCATGGGGGTGGGTGGGGGGGGGGGGTTGTTGGTGACAGGTGGAAGATCCGCCTATGCCCCTCCCCCCAAACAGGGAAGAATCTGGGTGTAAATAGTTATTCTGAAGGAAGTTGTCAGAAGGGAAAGAGAATAGTAGCAGAAGACGAAGTAAGAGAAGAGGGCAAATAAGGACACTTCTTTCCTCTCAGACTTAAGAATAAAATAACGTTCCTACCAGCAGCAAATGAGAACATTATTATTTGACACCATCAAATGGAAGTCTGTAGATATTATTATCTTGTTAACTCAGAAGATGGTTCTTTTTGACTGAACATTTTGTACAAGACCTACAGTTCAACTGAGTTTCAGAATGTGGCTGCAGGATGCTAAATTTACTTGTAGTCTTCCATTAATGAGTTGGCCAGAATGACTGATTGTTATGATAATTTACTTCACAATTCCAAAAGTTGATGCTTGGCATGTCTGTCCGCTTTAAAAAAAAGTCATAATTCCCCCTCTCTGCCAATTTTTCTACTCTGGATCTCCTGAACTATAGCCATTACTTACCGGTAAAGCAGAAGTAATTCCTCTTCCACATAACAACTATAATCATTTCTAGGTGATGTTCCCACAACTCTCTCTCCGCTGTCTGGTTTTGGATTTCGCAAAAAACTGAGAATCCAATTGTCTATGTTATTATATGATAGTTATAAGGAGAAACTTGAGACGCTAGAGGGGTTAAATTGGATGACCCCTGAAACTGGGCGCGGGGGTCATGGTGCGCATTTAACCCGCGCCCAGTCGTTGAGATGCAGGCAGCACGTGAGATTCGTGCTGCCTGATAATCTCCATGATTTCTGCGTGCAGCCAGCACTATCTGTGCTGTTCAGTGGCTGCACACATCAGCAGGGGGCCTGTTATGGGGCGTAGCCAGCACTGCTTAAAGCTGCCTGCACCTTTAAAAGGAGCCTGCACCTCTTAAAGGGGTGGTGCACTGTCAATTCAATCGGTGGGGGAAGAAAAATCTAATGGCTGGACCTGCAAGAGAGCTTGCACCAATGTTCTCGGGTGATGCACTAGAGCCTTGGTGGAAGAGGTGGACACACAGAGAGCCATCCTGTATCCACAGGGTGGCAGGAGGTCCTCCAGACACCAGCTGCAGAGGCAGTGGGAGGAAG
Organism: Heptranchias perlo; assembly: GCF_035084215.1. Classification (NCBI taxonomy): domain Eukaryota; kingdom Metazoa; phylum Chordata; class Chondrichthyes; order Hexanchiformes; family Hexanchidae; genus Heptranchias; species Heptranchias perlo. Next base: position 52,293,873 of record NC_090339.1, on the reverse strand, counting down.
TGGCGTTGGAAGTGAATGCCAGGAGCATTGCACCACGCAGGAAAAAGTTCAATGATTTGACACGAGTGGTCAAGGTGAGTGAATTCAAGTGTCAGGGGGCACATCCTACCAACTACACCACTGCTCCACGTACGGCATCCTCCGACACCCACCCGCCAACAAATGCTTCCATCCGTACGCAACGCTGCATTTCGGATGCTCCATCTCACCCTCACATAATACCACTCTTGCAAGCCACATGCCCACAACTCACAGGCCACGCACACTGGCAGCTATTCAACTATGACAGCCAAATCATCCAAACACCTTGCAGGACACTTACTGACAAACTTCCCTCTGTCTTTCAGAAGAAGGTGGCGCATAACAGCTGGCAGCAGCAAAGACCTGGGGAGGACAGACATGACTACACGTCCTCACCCCCATGAAGAAGACAGTGCTGGGGATCATTGGGCGGGCCGTCGCTGCGGCCGTGTCACAGCTTCCATTGCAGCACAAACATCTGCCATCCAAGGCCGTAGCCACTGGCGGTGTCAGAGATCTCGAAAATGAGGGTCTCTGCATACCTAACCCTCCTTCTCATTTCCCACATCTCCCTCATCCCACAATCTTTTCTGACTCACGTGCTGCAGATGGTGTCAGCATGCATGTCCTACTCACTCCTATCCCCGCTCCACAACTCAACCCGTCTCCCTTTGTCAATGCGGGTGCCCAAGAACTGGAGCCGGCACTGTCCGAGGTGGAGGAGGAGGAGGAGGAGGAGGAAGACAGTGATAATGAAGCCACACCGTCACTTGATCTGACACTTGCAGCCACCAGCTCAGATACTGACACTACGTGTCAATGTAGCTAGAGGCTAGGTTAGAGGAGGGATCTGCATGTAGTGAGACACCGGGCCCAAGCACACAGGAGCTGGGGCGGGGGGAACGGATACCACAGGTGCCAGCTCGACGGAGGGCAAGGTCGCTCACTAGTTCTGCTGCAGAGGTGTCAGATAATGACTTCAATGGGCCAGGCTACAGAAAACGGCTGATGGGTGTACACATCCAAATGCTTGGCGCACTGGAAAGCCTGCCAGGAAACCTGTGTGCAATGTCGAGGGGCATGGAGGAATCCACCTCGAACTTGGCACAGGGATTTGCGCAGAGCTTGGAGCCCATCCTTTCCCACATGGAACGGGTGGTCACCTCCATCAGCCCACCTGTGGAACCCACCATGATGCAGTGTCTGATGACTGATGTCACAGCTTCCATTGCAGCACAAACATCTGCCATCCAAGGTCAGACTGCTGCATTGGGAGCTCAGACTGCTGCTATCGTGGTTCTGGGTTCCACTGTGGAACGGGACTTCCAGGGCATCACAGCAGTCCAGCAATCTGTTCTCCAGCAGTGCTGAGGCACAGTCCCGGGAGAGTGGCAGTGGCGCCATGGCAGTCGAACCTGCTGTACTCTTTCAGGATGACAGCACTTGTACTCCCACCCCTACTACTCTGCCAGCACCCTTGCTGTTGCCTGTCAGCCAGCCAGGCCAGACTGCTGCAGCCCATGTCGAGATGGTGCAGTCTGAAGCCGGGCCCTCCCATCCCAGAGTTGCTCGAGGTTGTCCTCCAAGGCCATCTGCACGCTCCTCAACTGAAGGTCAGTAGCCTTTCACCACCCATGCTCCAGCCACTGGGGATGCACCTTGTAAGAGCACTAGGAAAGGAAAAGGCACACGGACAACAGGCACCAAGGGAATGTACAGGGTGAATGGTGTACTGTTGTATACATGATTTCATGTGTTAGTTTATAAATTTGTATTTGATGTCGCAGTTGGTGGTGGTTTTTATTTATGCGATGAGCTGTGGGAGGAAGCAATGTGTAATCATGAGGAGGACGATTTGATGGTCATGTGGGAGAGGAAAGGTGAGGAGTGTAGGACTGTTGGTGACTTGGGAGGTGTCGTTGAGGTTACTGATATCGCTCATGAAGGCGCGCAGAGCCCTGGCAGACAGGCCCTGTGCACCTTGTTGCCTCCTTGCCTTTTCCTCCTCCATCTCCTCCTCCTCCTTCTCCTCTGTCTCTTCCTCCTCTTCCTCTGCCTCTGGCTCAGGGTCTTGCCGGATAGGCGGTGGTGTTAGATTATGCAGGTGTGTGCTACAAGTGTAACAGATATCAAAAAATTGTTTTTACACAATGTATCTATCATGAAATACATTTAGTATGTGACCACACATATTGTACAAATTATAAGTCAGTATCAGGGACTTTTACTGGGGATAGCCACAGACACTCAGTATATTAAGGTGATTAGCTGGGAAGGTGTGTGTTGTAGGCCCACAGCTCACTCTTTGTTTGAGATGACTGGGAACGGGCGGGCTGCCTCCCCCCCCCCCCCCCCAGAGAGGTAAGAGCCCATCTCCTCTTGGTGAGATTAAGTACCTTGCCATTGTCCCATGTCATTAACATCAGTAGCCATCTCCTCTTGATGAGGTTAAATGTCTTGCCATTGTCTCAGCAAGTCGATGATGTCAGGTCAGGTGCCAACCAGTCAGGATCTCATTTGTCAAGCTGATGGACTACGTCTGGCATCATCAACTATTCTGAGGATGTTTAGTCCGCTCATCACAGGACTTCCTGCTAACAGTGTATAAGACACAACTCAAACAAAGGCTCAGCGTAGAGGATCCCTCAGGAAAGGCAGACTAGGTTTGTTAAGGTGGACGTGCTGGCAGGAGCCCCACGCCCATGTCAGAAGAAGGAAAGAAGTCTGCAGAAGGCAGGATCAGCAGGATCCAAGAGGGTGGGGTCGTGAGGACCGCGAGAGGCGAGAAGCCAAGGCGCGAGCTCCACCCAGAGTGGAAGCGGTTAATATATCTCCAGTTTCCATTCTGTAAACAACTGCTTAAATACGGGCCATCTTAACCAATTGGGGTCAACTCAAATCTTTTGGAACTAAGAATTGAGTAGCGGAGCAGGGGCTCCCTAAGACAGTATATATATTTCCATTAGTGGCAAGAGCTGTCCTTTCATAAGAGCGAGATTGTGCAGCGTGCAGTATACAATTACGAATCTTGACACCCGCTCAGCTGAGTACTGCAGGGCTCCTCCAGACTGGTCCAGGCAGCGGAAGCGTTGCTTTAGGAGGTCTATGGTTTGCTCGACGATGTTTCATGTGGCCGCATGGCTCTCATTGTAAGCCTGCTCTGCATGTGTGCGTGTAATCCTGACCGGGGTCATGAGCCACCTCACGAGGGGATAGTCCTTGTCGCCCAGTAGCCAGTCTTTGACTTACCATGCCAGTTGAAAGATAAGTGGGACCTTGGACTGCTGGAGAATGAAGGAATCATGACTACCCTGATATCAGAGTAGCGAGCATTGGCCTGCATGATGTGCTGCCTATGGTCGCACACCAGCTGCACATTGAGGGAGTGGAATCCCTTTCTGTTCGTGAAGATGGCCAAGTTGAGATGTGGAGCATGCAATGCAATGTGCATGCAGTCAATGGCATCCTGCACCATGGAGAAGCCTGCAATGCGAGCAAACCCTCGTTCTCACTCATTCTGCTTCTCTCTATCAAGAGAGAACATTATGAATCTGTTGTGCAGCTCGTACAGTGCCTCCATGACCTCCCTTATGCAGCAGTGCACTGAAAACTGCGAAATGTTGCACATATCGCCAGCAGCAGCCTGAAAGGATCCAGAGCCGTAAAAGTTCAGTGCCACGGTTACCTTCACAGCCACAGGCAATGCTGACCTTGCCTTGCTCTGAGGCTGCAGTTGTGGCTGCACCAGTTGACAAAATCTCCGTCGCAACCTCTTTGGTGAACCACAGCTGTCGGATGCACTGATATTTGCTCAGGTTGAGGTAGGAGAATTGGTCTCTGAAGGTCTTCATTGGATATGGCCTTTTGCTCAGTGCCTTCCGTCTGCTTCTCCTCCTCCTCCCTCTCCTTGCAACTTGACCTACTGTATGTGGCCTCTCTGCATGCTCCCGGTCGTGTTCAGTGCCCAGTGGCAGCCCTAGCAGGCAACCCATGATTGTCAGAAAGCTTGTTCAGCACACTATTTTAAATGCCACCAACAGTAATGCAGGACCTGCCAGACCAGTCTCTGTATAATATTGCAACTTTCTGCAAGTATAAGAAGCTTCAACAAACACGTACAATTGTGCCAGCAGCCAGAAGCAATAATCTAGCAACTAACCTGCAACACCTGCATGATCCCTTTAAATAGCACTGGTGGGAGGTTCTCCAAGCCATCTATTATAACCTGTTCAGCTGTGCGAGGTTAAGACAGTGCGTTGGCTGGAGCGTTGGATTCCAAAATCGTATCTGTCCCTTTAAATCAGCATTGCACACTAATCTACCGTATATTCTCCCTACTTTACATGGCGCTGGCGTTCATTATCTGCACGTGTACAAATGCCTTTACCACGATGGCGTCTGGCACACGTCATGCTAGAAGTGTGCGCACGCATTCCGGATGCCATTTTGGGTCCTTAGGAGGTCGCGTAGCGCCTACACAACAGGCACTACGTGGCCCAATTTATAGCCCTAAGACTATTTCCATTGGAGCATAGAAGGAGATTTAACAGAGGTTTTTTAAAATTATGAAAGGTTTCAAAATAGTGTTTAGAGAAAGACTATTTCCTCTAGGTGGGGAGATAGTGATGGGATGAGTCGTCAATTTAAAATAATCAATAAGAGAGCGAGGAGAAACGTTAGGACTGATTTCTTTATGCAGAGAGTTGTTAGAGCGGGGAATGTTTTGCCACAAGGACTGGTTGAGGCAGAGATGATAGCCTCTTGAGAGAAAATTGAATAAATACTTGAAGTAGAGGAAGATACAGAGCTATGGGGCGAGTTCAGTGCAGTGGGATTTGTTTTGGATTGCTCCAGCATAGAGCTGGCATAGAGATCTCCTTCTGTCCTGTAAATATCTACGCTTCTTAGTTTGTGTAGTTCTATGGTTTGGTTGCTGGGAACGATTTCTATGTTCTGTCCAACAACCAAGAATTGGCAACATTCACCCCTGCGTTGCTAGGCAGGTTGAAATTCTAGTTCATTTTAATTGGATTTTGCATAACCACTGCCCATCTGTGAACAGGTTACTGTCAAAACACTTGCTTCAGAAAAAAAAATGTCTGTTTTCGGTCCTTTGAGATTAGAATGAAAGAACTTTTAGGGATAGGAAACAGCCATTTGATCCAAAATGCCTGTCCTTTTTTGATAGATCTGAAGCTCACCTGCCCTCTCATTATAGCCTGGAAATTCCGACTTTCACAGGTGAGAACAGCGAGCAGGGATTGGAAAATTACAAGTTTGGAAACTCGCTTTTTCTTTCCTGTCTTCTCTGTGCTTTGTGGAAATGTCCCTGGGCTGGATGCCTGCCTGGGGGTAAACTCCCTAAATTCGTTTCAAATTCTAATCCAATGTAAATCAGAAGTTAATGGAGCAGCCTGTGAAATTCATCAATTCATGCACCGACCACAACTACAGTGCACTAATCTCACCCATTCCAACAGAATATTAAAGTCGAGCCAGGTTCTTGCCTGTCAGAAAAGGATCCCTTAAAGCTGCACCTTTCATTTATTTTTGCTACTAGTCAATTGAAAGCGATTTGGGTTGCTTTCATAGGAACATAGGAACAGGAGTAGGCTATTCAGCTCGTCGAGCCTGTTCTATCATTCAGTGAGATCATGGCTGATCTGTATCCTAACTCCATCCAGCTGCCTTGGCCCCATATCCCTTAATACCCTTGGCTAGCAAAAATCTGTCAATCTCAGGTTTAAAATTATTAATTGAGCTAGCATCTACTACCACCCTTTGCATGAAGAAGTGTTTCCTAACTTCTCTCTTGAATTGCCTAACTCTGTAAGGTTATGTCCCTTTGTCCCCCACCAGTGGAAAAAGTTTCTCTCTATCTACCTTATCATTTCCTTTCAAAATCCTAAAAACCTGAATCAAATCTCCACTTAACCTTTTATATACCAGGGAATACAAGCCTAGTTTATGTAATCTCTCCTCATAATCTAACCCTTGGAGCCCTGATAACATTCTGGTGAATCTGCACTGCTCTCCTTCCAAGGCCAATAAATCCTTTCTAAGGTGATCTTTGCTCAGTCAATTTAATGGAAGAGGACAAAGAAGAACAAAGAATGGTCTAAATAGATATTAGATAGCACTTGAAGTTGAATGGCCACACCTGCCATTACACCATCAACCTTATCTATATGGCTTGCACACTGCTACCTGTCAATGACAGAGGATAATTGCTTCTGCAGGCTCGGATTCAGTAGGGCCGCTGTTTCAGAGCTGTGCCATTGGCGAAGCTCTGCATCAATGTATGGGTTTCTGAAATGGCGCCTGGGCTGGCATCTTCCTACATTGCCTTGAAAGACAACAGCCTTGTCTATGCTTCTCCAGCACTGCCCATAAGAACATAAAAACATAAGAAATAGGAACAGGAGTAGGCCATATGGCCTCTCAAGCCTGCTCCGCCATTCAATAAGATCCTGGCTGATCTTCGACCTTGACTCCATTTTCCCGCCTGATCCCCATATCCCTTGATTCCCCTGAAGTCCAAAAATCTATCGATCTCAGCCTTGAATATATTCAGTGGCTCAGCATCCACTGCCCTCTGGGGTAGAGAATTCCAAAGATTCACAACCCTCTGCGTGAAGAAATTCCTCTTCATCTCAGTCTTGAATGGCCGACACCTTATCCTGCGACTATGCTCCCTAGTTCTGGACTCTCTAGCCAGGGGAAACAATCTCTCAGTATCTACCCTATCAAGCCCTTTCACAATCTTATATGTTTCAATGAGATCACCTCTCATTCTTCTAAACTCCAGAGAGTATAGGCCCATTCTATGCAATCTCTCTTCATAGGACAACCCTCTCTTCCCAGGAATTAATCTAGTGAACCTTCGTTGCACTGCCTTCAAGGCAAGTATATCCTTCCTTAGATAAGGAGACCAAAACTGTACTCAGTACTCCAGGTGAGGTCTCACTAAAGCCCAGTACAACAATAGTAAGACTTCCTTACTCTTGTACTCCAACTCCTTTGCAATAAAGGCCAACATGCCATTTGCTTTCATAATTGCTTGCTGTACCTGCATATTAACTTTTTGTGTTTCTTGTACGAGGACACCCAAGTCTCTCTGAACACCAACATTTAATAGCTTCTCACCGTTTAAAAGATATTCTATTTTTCTATTCTTCTTTCCAAAGTGAATAACCTCACATTTCCCCACATTATACTCCATCTGCCACCTTCTTGCCCACTCACTTAATATCTGTCTACATCCCTTTGCAGACTTTTTGTGTCCTCTTCACAGCTTACTTTCCCACCTAGTTTTGTACCGTCAGCAAACTTGGATACATTACACTTGGTCCTTTCATCTAAGTCATTAATATAGATTGTAAATAGCTGAGGCCCAAGCACCGATCCTTGCGGCACCCCACTAGTTACAGCCTGCCAACCTGAGAATGACTCGTTTATCTCTACCCTCTGTTTTCTGTCCTTTAACCAATCCTCTATCCATGCTAATATATTACCCCCAACACCATGAGCTCTTACCTTGTGTAACAACCTTTTATGTGGCACCTAATCGAATGCTGTTTGAAAATCCAAATATACTACATCCAATGGTTCCCTTTTATCTACCTTGCTAGTTACATCTTCAAAAAACTCTAATAAATTTGTCAACCACGATTTCCCTTTCATAAAACCATGTTGACTCTGCCTAATCATATTATGATTTTCTAAGTGCCCTGCTACCACTTCCTTAATATTGCTGGACTCTTCTCAACATGACCCTTGATGTGTGTAGATCCCTACCTGCAGATACCCCTGGAGCTGCCGTCCACTCCATGGTAGACGACAGTAGGGAGACTCCTTCCTGAGCAACTGAGGCTGGTGGACCTCCACACTGCCCACCAGATCTTGCAGGGTATTTTGGGCAGTCTCAAGTGATTTCGATGGATGATCCTGAAATAAATTTTACAATACTGGTTGCAAGAAGTGGGGCCTAATAGGGGTTCAGGCTGGGTCAGGGTCAGGGTCTGGATCCCAAAGATGCGAAACAAATATTTGGGGGGGTGGGGGGTGGCCTACTGGAGTTTGAAGTGGCCTCAGGTTCCTCTTCCAGGTAACACAACACCCCCTTACCAGTCATCTACTGTTGGAACTTCGGGGGTCTTCAGCAGAGGGTGCTGTAGCTACACATCCACTCTGCCAAAGGCCTGCTCTTGCAGACCCCTCCCCCAATCCTGCAAACATTGGTGGGATCAGTGGTGGAGTTCCATTGTGTGCAAAATCCAAACTTAACTGCTGAGATTGTATGTCTGTGGATCTTCTAGATTCATTTATTTAAATAGGCAATTAGGGATGGGCAATTAATGCCTCCTTGCCAGCATCGGCCCACATGCCAAGAATTAGCAAAAACAATATTGGGAGGAAATGGCTTTGAGTGCATTAGCAATAACACTCATATTGCACTGTGTCCATCCAACGTGTATGTGATCAGGAATTTCTATCCTTATATCTCTCATCCCCTTCTTTCTCCAGAAATGTATCAAATTGTGTCTTGGACCTATGCATGCTGCCAGCTTCAATGGCCTTCCGTTTGTATCTTACTCCACAAGTCTGCTGTCCTTAACGTGAAAAAAATTCTGCTGTGTTCATGCTCCTCACTTCTTTGTATAATGGCGGGGGAAAAGAAAGCTAGAAAGAGAGAAAGGTGGGAGCTGGAACAGAAAGAGAGAGGTGAATCACAATAAAAAGGAGTGGAGCATGGTTGAAATGAAGTGGATAAGGTAGAAAAGAGGTGGAAGAAGAGACAAAGAGAAAAACAAGTGGAGAGAGAATATGCAAGGGAAGATAGAGGAAAGGAACAAGAGGAGAAGAAGTTGAATTATTTTGGAACATCCCATGTTCCCAAGGTAGAGCACAGTTTTACTTTTGGCTCCAAGTATCAGCATTAAACATTCCTAGGTCAGTACAACCAGATGTGAATAAAATTCTATATACTCTGTGTAAACAATGTTATATGGAGCTACAGTCTCAAACAGCAACCTCTACTGTACCGATGTGGCATTTCCATCTCTCATCTTAGTAACCTCACTGAGTTGCAATTTGTGATAAATTGTGGTCAATTTTGTACTGTGGCTCTGAACTCACTAGGAACTGGGTCAAGACTGTCCCAAACTCATTTTATATGGGATCCCTGCAACCAACAAAGAAAGTAACCATTCGTCCCATCAATCTAGGAGGAATGCAGACCTAGATTAAAGTGATGAAAGAAAAACATTCTAATTCACAAAATCATCTAGTGCTTTAGCTGTGTACCCTTAACCTGAACTACAGCAGTTATTTTAGTCCCAGACGCTTCAAAAGACTATTTTTATTGACTTCCGTTGCTATGAACCTTTTGTTACATGCCACATAAATCTCTGGACTGTAAGTGGCTTGCAGCTGTGTTATGGACCATGAAGTGCAAGTTATTACTTGAAGTCCATCATCGAAAATGAGTGACTGCATAGCAAAGTTAGTCAATAACCATTTCACAGATGTGTTATGTAGCCGATCTATCTTTGGAGAAATTAGAATTTTCTGACAAAATAATTGCTTATTTTGGTATTGGATTGCACATTCCTCACTGTTGAAATCAGTCTTGCTTTTGAGGGTGAGAGGAGAAGAAAAAAAACACTGAACTTCTCTAAAGTTTGAGGTTCTACATCTTGGGATGAAGAATAAAGAGGAGAAATGCATACTGCATGGTAAAACCTTAAAAGGAGTAGTAGTGTAGCGACATTAGGGGTCCAGTTTCACGTGGAGCATACACCGGGCGAAGTGACCACTCCATCTACCTGATGATATCATTGGGAGGCCTGATCGACTTTCATGGTTGTGCCTCATTAGCTTTGAATAGGTGAGCTGCCAGCGCTAATAGCACTGCTTTATAGGCAGCTCGATATCTGGGAGGGCAAAAAAGTTGCCGGGAAGACCATGGTCCATGGGCTTGCAGCAGCAATTAAAGGGAAGGGTCGTAAAGATTGCAGGGTCAATGGAGCTGCTTATTTCAGCGTCGGAGAAATTTAAACAGCTCACCCAGCAGCAAAGAGTTGAAGTTAAGGAAACCTCAAGGGTCAAAACTCCCCAAAGAATCAAGGAAAAATGAATGCTAGACCTGCTTACAGCTTTTCCTTACTTCAGCTAGTAGTTGCAAATGGCTGCCTCTTGTACTGCACCATCCATCATTTGTGGGCAGATTGAGAAAGTAGTGATGCCAGCGCTGATTGACATGAAAATCGTATTGGGGTGTTAGCTAGAACTTCTTCAAGGGCTATTCCCCCAACGGAAGAGTTGCAGAGCAGAATCCCCGTCCGTCCACATGGATCCTGTTTCAAATTGCGGGGACAGGATCATTTGCATGGTCGGGGTAGGTGGCCACCACCTTCAAGGTGCTTCAGCACCATCTGGTCCAATCCAGCCATGTACAGCAGAGTGGCACATAACCATTCTGGGCGAATAAAAATAATAGTTGCAGCAGTCCTTTGTACCTAAAGGAGCCATTTTGTTTCAGGACAGGATCTTAGTCTCGCTAACCTTAGTTTAGATAACCTTAATCTAGATAACCTTAATCTAGATAAGGTTTGGGGCTTTTCAAAAGGCCTCAAATTGTTTCACACCAGCTGGCCTGAGAACTCCCCCAATACAACCCTCCACGTGAGGGTTGGCAGAACATCCACCCATGGACCCCCAGCAGAAAATGGTAACCCAAAATAATTGGGGCAGAATCCCAGCAGAATCGGGTTCTGCTCCATTTTCTGGCCCCTGATCCAGAGATGGGGTTATGCTTTGGGATTTTGGGCCCTATGTTTGCTAATAAGGATAGTAGAATAACACTGCCAGTAGATCAGCTGGTAAAAAAATAGTATATAATTAATCAATACAGAGCAGACGGTGCTAGATTTGATTCCCAGTCTTTGCTAAGTTAATTGATCTTAGACGTCCAGTTTTTTAAAAATTCATTCTCGGGATATAGGCATCACTAGCAAGGCCAGTATTTATTGCTCATTCTTGGTTGCTCTTGAGAAGGTGGTGGTGGGCCTTCCTCTGGAACCACTGCAGTCCACATGGTGAAGGTTCTCCCACAGTGCTGTTAGGGAGGGAGCTCTAGGATTTTGACCCAGTGACGAAGAAGGAATGGCAATATATGTCCAAGTTGGAATGGTGTATTATAGGGGGTTACAACTGATCTCAGCATATCTGGGCTGGGGAGGGAAACATCAGTCCGTGTTCCTGCTCCTGATCCTTTGACTCCTCTGAAAAGTTTGTGTGTGTGGATATCAGATGAGGTCAGGACTGAGTTTGGCTGTGAGGAATTCATTGTCAAATAGCTTACCAACACTGACTATCTAGGCTCACACATGAAGAATGCTCACTTGAGAATCGTACCCCAGCAGGAATCTGCACCTTCAGGAAAAATGGAGGAGATAAAAGGAAGTGATTTGTCAAAAACTAAAGATAAACCACTTTAGTCCAGGGAAGGAATTGCACAGTTAAATGTATAACTTATGGACCAGAGCTGCATTGGTAAACAAATCTGAGCTTTTGGGGTTTTCTTTCCCAATGGCAAACTGCCCTGCAGTACAAATGAGAAAGTCAGAGGGAGGCCCAGGGTAACTGGCTGGTGTAATGAGTTTGAACAGTGTCCCATTACATGGGTTTGAACTCAGTCTTGATTAATGTGAAGGAAGTTTCCTTTCTCTGACAGCTATAAGGGTCTTACGTAAAATGAGACCAGACGGTCTTAAACTACCTCTTCATGGGTGCCAAAACCACAAAACGGCCTTAGTTCAAGACGAATTGCCAATCTTACACAGAATGACTACAAGCATGGCTGGTTGAGAAAAAGAAATAGCATAAAGTAAAAATGGGTTCAGGAGGCAATTAGATATATTTATGGCGAGGGAACAAAGTAGGGGATATGATGAGACGGTGGGGTTGATATCAATCAAAAAGTGACAGGCTTGTTGGGCCTAATGACCTTTATCCTGTTCCTAAAAATGTTTATATTCTTATGCTGTGGGGATGTGAATACTGGAGGCCAGGCAGCTTTCACACGTGGCTAAGGAGTATTGTTTTTGACTTTTTACTCATTGAGATAGACAGCAATGTCCCCCAGAGCCACACTAAACAGATGGGAGCATAATTGTTCCTGATGCTATGAGAGCTGTACTGCTTCACCATAAACATTGTACCAATTCTCTAGGGAGAAGTTAGCCCTACGTGTGTTTATTGAAAATCATCTGGGTCATACAGGATCCCATCAACGTTACTTAGTTCCTACAATGAGATTAATTTATTCTTCAAGTTGAATTACGCTCTAAAATAATTATTGGAAAATACTTAACATACTATGAAGGCTCTTGCTTAGTAATTTTTTTCCAGTTGTTTCTCTGTTTACAACACAACTCCTCAAAGCCCTGTGTTGAAGCATTTCAAAAGAATAGGCACATTGTGATGTGTTGTTCAGTATTTCACTTGCATTTAATGGGTTTTATGCACATTTCACAATGAAGCAAAGTGTACGCTTTGTGCAAAGGCCAACTTGGTTCTGTTTTTGTAAACTTTTTTTCTATATAATATGCTTGTCTACAATGTAAACTGGAGCTTCAAGCCATTTTCCATTCCCACCACCCCCCATTTAGGGAGGTGCTGACCCATGCTAAGATGTGATACATGGCACCCAGTTGCCTTTCAGTACCCACCATTTTTTGCTCGGGACCTAGGCAACAAACGTTGGCAAGCTATTCAGCCATTGTGAGTAGTGCCCCAACCAAACCTGATCCTGCCCTCACTTGCTCCCTGATATAAGCGGGAAGGCGGCATGGCAGCGGGGAGGGGGGGGGCGCGATTGGGCGCGTGGCAAACCCGCATGAACCAAACTTACCGTTTCCGATGCGATCGCACGTTGATTGATAGTGGTTAACGTCCTCTCCGGGTTTCGCACCTGGCAGCTGGCCTGATTGACAGGCTGGCTGCCATCAGGAGCTGCAACGCGATGGTGGGGGGAAGAGAGAGAGAGCCGGACGTCATCCGGCGCTGGACTGGAAGACCGGGGGGAGGGGAGAGGGGAAGATCGCGAAGGTGAGATCGGAGGGACATTGGGAGGGTGAAGCAGGGGACATCAGAGTGGGAGACATCAGACATCGGAGCAGGTTTCAAAGGTAGGAGCATTTAGTATTTTCACTTCATTGCATGGTTTTTTATTTAATTTATTTTGTTTCTTTTGCCCTGATCCGGCCCTTCACACTTGGTTTCTGAATCAGAAGTGATGGGCAAGCCGCCCAGGTAAGTTAAAAATCTTTCTAATCCCTTGATCTGTCATGGGTAAAGTGCCTTAAGTACCTCAATAAGGTACATTTGGCTCTTTAACTGTCATCCCGCTGGCTTTAATTGCCGGCGGGACTTCTGTTTTCGAGTCGCCCGCGCGCACACAGGTGGGTCCCTGGGAAACTCGGAAGCCGGTGGATTGGAGCCAGCTTCCGAACCCGGACGGGATTTGAGCGATTTTTGGAGCCCCCCTGCCCCCAATGCACCCGCATTTGCCTCCTAAAATCACCCCCTTGATCTCCACAAGCAATCAGGAACAAGAAAGCGATCAGGAACAAGAACGCTGCAGGATCTTTCTCCCCCCTCTCTAGCTATGGGATACTGAGGCTAATTAAACACCTCTGCCACCATGCCAGCTTAGATGAGCGGTGAACCTGTAACCATGCCAATTTGTCCGGTTCAGTCCAGCACTGAACAGTACATTTATCCAACAAACTACTGGAGCAGCTCAGATCCAATTTCCCATGTAAATTAGTACATGTTATATGCAAAAAAATATGGTACTTTGTGCGTCAGAACTCTTTCAATTAAGGTTAACTGGAAGCGGAACCATCTGATGAAGGGGGGCACAGAACAACATGTCCTGAATCTTATTATACTATTGGCACCTTTCTGACCTGTAAACTCCCTTCCTGGCTCATTCTGCCACACTATTTTGAAGCTTATCCAAAGAGTCTCCATCTTCACTACAGTTGTTCATGTGTGAAGAATTTTTCCTTTTTTGTTTAGCTTTGTAAAAGCGCCTGAAAAGACTGAAGCATGAATGACACAGCTTAACTTTTTAATTCAATTTTAAATTGTGCCCCACTGCAACAGCGAAAAGTACCTACCACTCAAGCAAGAAGGTAATAACTGCAGCTCCACATTAATGATTGATAAGCTAACATTAAGAAAAAAGGACCAGTTTGTTAAACATGAACTTTGATAAAGCATCAATGCTTGGAAGTTTACCAGAAACAATTTTACCTCAGGGCAAAAACTGAGAGGTACATAAACTATTCACCCATACTAATACAAACACAATTTACCCCATTTAAAAGTACACCTGTTAAATCTTCAAAGGGTTCTACTTGCATGAAAGACCTCACATATGAATGGTACATTTCACAATTTGTTCAGGTATAAATAAAAATCTTTCACCAATCTTGACCTCTGTTGTGATCGTTAGCTAATTTTTTTGGCTTGGGTCCTTTTTCAGAAGCCAGCTGTCCCTGTAATTCTTCCTAAATGTATCTTTCTCCACTAGAGGGCATTGACTGAATCCTCTACGTATGGTGGTTGGAAGATTCTGGTTTCATTACCAAAAGAGGGAATTACCAGAGACTGCAGATTAAATACTATAATCTAGTATCTAAGCTGCCCTCTTGGTCATTTCTTTAGACGTCAAGATGTTACTCCTTCAACTATCCACTGGCAGCTTTAGAATTATTGGCATCATGTGGTCCAAAGTTTCTACCCTTGTGCTCAACTATTATCTGCTACTGCAGCAGCAAACTAGTCTTCGCAAGTCACAAATGACGCATAGAATGTACTTGTGCTGCTGTAAGCACCAGCCCAAGCAAGTTCCTTGCAGCATATAACAAAGGGAATTTTCAAGGAAATTTTGTTGGAGTTGCCTTATTGAAGTTCTAACCCATGTTCTGCTGTCCAGCCCAAATAGAGTACAGGAGTTGGGATGTCTTGTTGAAGTTGTACAAGACATTAGTAAGGCCACACTTGGAATACTGTGTACAGTTCTGGTCACCCTATTATAGAAAGGATATTATTAAACTAGAAAGAGTGCAGAAAAGATTTACTAGGATGCTACCGGGACTTGATGGTTTGACTTATAGGGAGAGGTTGGATAGACTGAGACTTTTTTCCCTGGAGAGTAGGAGGTTTAGGGGTGATCTTATAGAAGTCTATAAAATAATGAGGGGCATAGATAAGGTAGATAGTCAAAATCTTTTCCCAAAGGTAGGGGAGTCTATAACGAGGGGGCATAGATTTAAGGTGAGAGGGGAGAGATACAAAAGGGTCCAGAGGGGCAATTTTTTCACTCAAAGGGTGGTGAGTGTCTGGAACGAGCTGCCAGAGGCAGTAGTGGAGGCGGGTACAATTTTGTCTTTTAAAAAGCATTTGGACAGTTACATGGGTAAGATGGGTATAGAGGGATATGGGCCAAGTGCAGGCAATTGGGACTAGCTTAGTGGTATAAACTGGGCGACATGGACATGTTGGGCCGAAGGGCCTATTTCCATGTTGTAAACTTCTATGATTCTATGATTCTAAGAGAGTCCAAGATGGATATTTGTGGGACTCCCAAGGTGATGTTGTGGGGATGGGAAAAGAAGCCTTGGTGAGAAGAAAGGTGTGAGAGAGAAACCAGGAAATTATATTCCTTTACCCTATCACAGACCTTCCCTTTTGTTATTTCCTCCCCTCCCCTCCCTTCCCACCACCCTCCTTTCCCTGGCCCTGTACTTGCTTGAAAACTTTAAATCTTTTAACATCTTCTAGTTCTGATGAAAGGTCTTCGACCTGAAACATTAACTCTGTTTCTTTCTCCACAGATGCTGCCTCAATTGCTGAGCTTCTCCAACATTTTCTGTTTTTATTTCAGATTTCCAGCATCCGCAGTATTTTGCTTTTGAAATTATAGACCTGTTAGTCCAACATCTGTTGTGGGGATGTTATTGGAATTTATAATTAAGGACAGTGACTGAGGACATAGAGAAATTTGAGTTGATTAGACAGAGTCAACATGGATTTGTAAAGGGTAGGTCATGTCTAACGAACCTAGTTGAATTTTTGGAGGAAGTAACTAAAGTAGTAGACAGGGGATGTAGTTTATATGGACTTCCAGAAGGTATTTGATAAGGTTCCACATAAGAGACTGCTAGCTAAAATTAATGCTCATGGAATTGAAGACAAATTATTGACCTGGTTAGGAGATTGGTTAGGTGGTGGAAGACAGAGAGTGGGGATAATGGTTATGTTCCTGAATTGGAAGAGAGTGACTAGTGGTGTCCCACAAGGATCTATGCTGGAGCCTCAACTGTTCACTATATTTATTAATGACTTAGATAACACAATAAAGAGCCACACATCCAAGTTTGCTGACGAAACAAAGATTGGTGACATAGTAAGTATTGTAGGCCGGCGCATAAAATTACGGAGACATTGATAGATTAAGTGAGTGGGCAAAACTGTGGCAGATGGATTTCAATGCAGGTAAATGCGAGGTCATCCATTTTGGACCAAAAAAGAATAGATTGGAGTATTTTTGTAAATGGTGAAAAGCTAGGAACAGTGGAGGTCCAAACAGATTTAGGGGTCCACGTACACAGATCACTAAAATGTAGCAGTCAGGTACAAAATAATCAAAAAGGCTAATGGAATGTTAGCCTTTATAACTAGAGGGCTAGAGTATAAAGGGGAGGAAGTTTTGCTACAGCTACACAAAGCCCAGGTTAGACCACATCTGGAGTACTGTATATAGTTCTGGGCACTGCGCCTTAGAAAGGATATATTGACCTTGGAAGGAATGCAGTGCAGATTCACCAGATTGTTACCAAGGCTCCAAGGGTTAAATTATGAGGAGAGGTTACATAAATTAGGCTTGTATTCCCTGGAATATAGAAGGTTAAAGGGTAATTTGATTGAGGTTTTTAGGATTTTGAAAGGAATTGATAGGGTAGATAGAGAGAAATTTTTTCCGTTGGTGGGGGAGTCGAGGACCAGGGGACCCAACCTTAAAATCAGAGCCAGG
The DNA here is from genome assembly GCF_035084215.1 of Heptranchias perlo. NCBI lineage: Eukaryota > Metazoa > Chordata > Chondrichthyes > Hexanchiformes > Hexanchidae > Heptranchias > Heptranchias perlo. The sequence continues at coordinate 52,276,742 of NC_090339.1, read as the reverse complement.
CCATTCAGGAGAGAAGTTAGGAATCACTTTTTCATGCAAAGGGTGGGAGAAGTGTGGAATTCTCTCCCACAGAAAGCAGTAGATGCTAGCTCAATTAATAATTTTAAACCTGAGATCAATAAATTTTTGCTAGCCAAGGGTATTAAGGGATATGGAGCCAAGGCGGGTGGATGAAGTTAGGATGTCGATCAGCCATGATCTCATTGAATGGCAGAACAGGCTTGAGGGGCTGAATCACCTGCTCCATTCTTATGTTCCTATTTTCCTAGAGAAGTTCTGGCATTGACCAGATAGGTAAGAGTGGAGTCCCCCAAGCTGGGCAAAAGGGGTGAGGTGTTGGAGGAGGATGGTGTAGTAGACTGTATCAAAGAGCAATCAAGGAAGATGAGGAGGGATAATGCATCATGGTCACAGTCACAGAGAATGTAGTTCAATACCTTGTGTGGGGGATATGCTGTAAAAAATAACAGGATTGATTTTCTCTTCTATCAGGCAGAAATGGAGCTGTAGCACAATAAAAATGGCAGTGCAGCATTCCCCGCCATTTTGGAGAAAGCCTTGAAATGTGTGGCCCAGGTCTCCAATAGAAACAGGCAGGAGACTGATTAGCCATGCAGATTGGGGTCCTTTAACATCAACGTGGCCCTGATGCAATTTTGAAGTACCAATGGGTGGAGTGTGCACATTGGTACTTGGTGTGAAATGGTCACTTTGTACAAGACCTTGGTCAGGCCTCAGTTGGAATACTGTGTCCAGTTTTGGTCTCCTCACATGGTGGGTGAAATTGAGGCTTTGGAAGGGGTGCAGAGGAGGGCTGTTAGACTAAATCCCAGATTAAAACATCTTTGTTATCAACTTAGGCTAAAAGAGCTGGGATGCTACACTTTAAAGATGCAGGGGGAAAAATTGGATAACTTAAAGGTGCACTACTTAAAGGTGCAGGCACATTTCTAATGGCAGATACACAGCCAAGGAGGAGAAGGGGGAATGGGCATCACGAGTAGCTGCACCAGCAAGAGAGCGGGCACCAAGATTATCAGATGATGCTCTGGAGGCCCTGGTGGAAGGGGTAGACCAGAGGAGGGCACACTCCACCCATTGGTACTTCAAAATTGCATCAGGGCCACGTTGATGTTATAGGACCCCAATCTGCATGGCTAATGAGTCTCCTGCCTGTTTCTATTGGGCAGCAGGGTGGCCGGAGACCGTCTAGACTACAGCTGTGAAGGCATTGGCAGGCCGTGGCACAGGAGGTGAATGTGAGGAGCATTGCACCACACACGTGGGTGCAGTGCCGCAAGAAATTTAATGACTTGAAACGAGTGGTCAAGTTGAGTGAATGCAAATGTCAGGTGGCACATCCTACCAACTGCACCAATACTCCATGCACGACACCTCCGCCACCCACCCACCCACAACAAACACTGCCATCCATACGCAATGCTGCATCTCACCTGCACATAATACCACACATGCAGGCCACACAACCACCACTCAAGTCACACAAACTGGCAGCTATTCGACTATGACATGGACATCACCCACACACCTTGCAGGACACTCACTGACACACTGTCCTCTGTCTTGTAGGAGGGACCTGAGGCTGGACGGGCACGTTTACACGTCCTCACCCCCCTAGAGGAGACGGTGCTCAGGATCATTGGGTGGGCTGTCGCTGCAGCCGTTACAACGTGCCGCGCTGGAGGTCCTGGTCAAGGGGGTCCCTGCATATCTAATGATCCTTCTCCTTTTCCACATCTCCCTCCTCCCATAATCTTTTCTGACTCACGTGCTGCACATGCTGCCAGCATGCACCTCTTACTTGCTCCTCTCCCCATTCCACAACTCAACCTGTTTCCCTTTGTCATTGCAGATACCCAAGAACACATGGTGGCTCCGTCCGAGGAGGAGGAGGTGGAGGAGTGGGAGGAGGACGACACTGAAACCACACCATCACTCGATCTGACACTTGCTTCCACCAGCTCAGAGACTGACACTGCGCGTCCTTTAGAGGTTAGGTTAGAGGAGGGATCTGCACGTGGTGAGACACCGAGCACAAGTGCGCAGGAGCCGGGGCGGAAGGAACGGATACCACAGGAGCCAACTCGCCGGAGGGTGAGACCGCTTGCTAGTTCTGCTGCAGAGGAGTCAGATGAGGACTTCGATGGGCCAAGCTATAGAACACGGCTGATGGGCGTACACCAACAAAAGCTTAGGGCACTGGAAAGCCTGCGCATAATGAGAAGGGGCGTGGAGGAGTCCAGCTCCAACTTGGCGCAGGGCTTTGCGCAGAGCTTGGAGCCCATCCTTTCCATCATGGAACGGGTGGTCACTTCCATCAGCGTACCTGTGGAACCCACCATGATGCAGCGTCTGATGACTGATATCATAGCATCCATCTTCAGCCAGAAGTGCCGAGTGGATGATCCATCTCGGCCTCCTCCCGATATCCCCACCATCACAGAAGCCAGTCTCCAGCCAATTCGATTCACTCCACGTGATATCAAGAAACGGCAGAGTGCACTGGATACAGCAAAAGCTATGGGCCCCGACAACATCCCAGCTGTAGTACTGAAGACTTGTGCTCCAGAACTAGCTGCCCCTCTAGCCAAGCTGTTCCAGTACAGCTACAACACTGGCATCTACCCGACAATGTGGAAAATTGCCCAGGTATGTCCTGTCCACAAAAAGCAGGACAAATCCAATCCGGCCAATTACCGCCCCATCAGTCTACTCTCAATCATCAGCAAAGTGATGGAAGGTGTCGCCGACAGTGCTATCAAGCGGCACTTACTCACCAATAACCTGCTCACCGATGCTCAGTTTGGGTTCCGCCAGGACCACTCAGCTCCAGACCTCATTACAGCCTTGGTCCAAACATGGACAAAAGAGCTGAATTCCAGAGGTGAGGTGAGAGTGACTGCCCTTGACTTCAAGGCAGCATTTGACTGAGTGTGGCACCAAGGAGCCCTAATAAAATTGCAGTCAATGGGAATCAGGGGGAAAACTCTCCAGTGGCTGGAGTCATACCGAGCACAAAGGAAGATGGTAGTGGTTGTTGGAGGCCAATCATCTCAGCCCCAGGACATTGCTGCAGGAGTTCCTCAGGGCAGTGTCCCAGGCCCAACCATCTTCAGCTGCTTCATCAATGACCTTCCCTCCATCATAAGATCAGAAATGGGGATGTTCGCTGATGATTGCACAGTGTTCAGTTCCATTTGCAACCCCTCAAATAATGAAGCAGTCCGAGCCCACATGCAGCAAGACCTGGACAACATCCAGGCTTGGGCTCATAAGTGGCAAGTAACATTCGCGCCAGACAAGTGCCAGGCAATGACCATCTTCAACAAGAGAGAGTCTAACCACCTCCCCTTGACATTCAGCGGCATTACCATTGCCGAATCCCTCACCATCAACATCCTGGGGGTCACCATTGACCAGAAACTTAACTGGACCAGCCATATAAATACTGTGGCTACAAGAGCAGGTCAGAGGCTGGGTATTCTGCAGTGAGTGACTCACCTCCTGACTCCCCAAAGCCTTTCCACCATCTACAAGGCACAAGTCAGGAGTGTGATGGAATACTCTCCACTTGCTTGGATGAGTGCAGCTCCAACAACACTCAAGAAGCTCGACACCATCCAGGACAAAGCAGCCCTCTTGATTGGCACCCATCCACCACCTGAAACATTCACTCCCTTCACCACCGGCGCACTGTGGCTGCAGTGTGTACCATCCACTGGATGCAATGCCGCAACTCGCCAAGGCTTCTTCGACAGCACCTCCCAAACCCGCGACCTCTACCATCTAGAAGGACAAGAACAGCAGGCACATGGGAACAACACCACCTGCACGTTCCCCTCCAAGTCACACACCATCCCGACTTGGAAATATATCGCCGTTCCTTCATCGTCGCTGGGTCAAAATCCTGGAACTCCCTTCCTAACAGCACTGTGGGAGAACCGTCACCCTACGGACTGCAGTGGTTCAAGAAGGCGACTCACCACCACCTTCTCAAGGGCAATTAGGGATGGGCAATAAAAGCCGGCCTCGCCAGCGACGCCCACATCCCATGAACAAATAAAAAAAATCAATTGCAGCACAAACATCTGCCTTCCAACGTCTGTCTGCTGCATTTGCAGCTCAGACTGCTGCTATCGTGGATCTGGGGACCACTGTGGAACGGGCCTTCCAGGGTATCACAGCACTCCAGCAATCTGTTCTCCAGCCAATCACCAGGAGTGCTGAGGCGCCGTCCCAGGAGAGTGGCAGTGGTGCCATGGCAGTCGGATCTGCTGTCCTCTCTCAGGACGACAGCATTCCTACTCCCATCCCTGCCACTCCGCCAGTACCCCTGTTGTTGCCTGTCGGCCAGACTACTGCAGCCCATGCTGAGATGGTGCAGTCTGAAGCCGGGCCCTCCAGGCCCAGAGTTGCTCGAGGTTGTCCTCCAAGGTCATCTGGACGTTCCTCCATTGAAAGCCAGCAGCCTTCCACCACCCATGCTCCAGCCATTGGGGAAGTACCTCGTAGGAGCACTAGGATAGGTAAAGGCACACGGACAACAGGCACTAAGGGAATGCACAAGGGTGAATAGTTCTGTTATGTTTGCATATTTTCATTTATTAATCCATAAATGAGAGTTTGATTTTGCATTTGGTGGTGGTTTTTATTCATGCAATGAGCTGAGAGGGACACCAATGTGTAATGTGACGGAGGGCAATTTGATTGTCTTCTGGGAGGGGAAAGGTGGGGAGTGTAGGACTGTGGGTGAGTTGGGGGATGTAGTTCAAATTATTGATAGCGGGCACCGATCAGGCGAGCACGCAGAGCCCTTGCAGACAAGGTGTGTGGTTCCTGCTGCACCCTTGCGTCTTCCTCCACTTCGTCTTCTGGCTCCACCCCTCCTCCTGCTCCTCCTCAGCCTCTTCCTCTTCCTGCTCCTCCGCCTCTTCCTCGTCAGCCTCCTCCTCCTCCACCTCTGGCTCAGGATCTTCTGCAGTCATTGGTGGCAAAGGCTGGTCCCTCACGATGGCGAGGTTGTGCAGCATGCAGCAGACCACCACGAATCTGCCCATCCGCTCAGGAGAGTACTGCAGGGCTCCTCCAGACAGGTCTAGGCAGCGGAAGCGTTGTTTGTGGAGGCCTATTTTATGCTCCACGATGTTGCGTGTGGCAGCACGGGTCTCATTATAGGCCTGCTGTGTACGTGTGCGTGGATTCCTGACCGGTGCCATGAGCCACGTCGTGAGGAGATAGCCCTTGTTGCCCACTAGCCAGCCTTTGACTTGCCGAGTCGGATGAAAGATAGCTGGCATGTTGGACTGCTGCATGACGAAGGCGTCGTGACTTCTCCCAGGGTAGCAGGCATCGACCTCCAAGATGCGATGCTTGAGGTCGCACATCAGCTGCACGTTGTGGGAGCGGAAGCCCTTTCGGTTGACGAAGACAGCCGAGTTGATGTGCGGGGCATGCAGGGCAATACGTGTGCAGTCCATGGCACCCTGCACCATGGGGAAGCCAGCAATGCGGGCGAACCCCCGTGCTCGCTCGTTCTGATTGTCTCTGTCGAGAGGAAAGGTGATTAACCTGTTCATCATCTGGTACAGTGCATCGGTGACCTCCCTTATGCAGCAGTGCACTGCATACTGTGAGATGTTGCACATGTCATCAGCAGAGGCCTGAAATGCTGCTGAGCTGTAGAAATTCAGCGCCACGGTGACTTTCACTGCCATAGGCAATGCTGTCCTCGCCCTGCTCTGAGGCTGCAGTTGTGACCGCACCAGTTGACACATCTTGGTGACGGCTTCCTTGGTGAACCTCAGGCGTCGGATGTAATCCTCCTCGGTCATGTTGAGGTAAGAGAATTGATCCCTGAAGGCCCTCATTGGGTTGGGCCTCCTGCTCAGTGCCCTGCGCCTCCTTGTCCTCCGTCTCCCCACAGCTTGACCTGATGGGCATGGCCTCTCTGCATGCTCCCAGTCATGCTCAATGCCCAACGGGAGCCCTAGCAGACCGCCCATGGTTGCCAGGAATGTTGTTCCACCAGGGTTGTAATTTCCTGACCCATAAGGCAATACCTGCCAAAGCACTCTCAAAAGTAGTGTAGGAACTCTCAATAAGAATAGGGAGCTTCAAAAAACACTTCCTACTCCTCCAGCAGCCAGAAGCAACAATCCAGCAACTAATCTGCAACACCTGCATGGCCCTTTAAATAGCGCCGGTGGGGGGTCCTTCAGGCACTGTTAGAAATGTTTCGATGGTCGGGGATAAGACTGTGCGTCGAGTTGAGCGTTAAGGTCCAAAATTGTGTGTATCACTTTAAATCAGCATTGCACACTGATTGCAGCCATTTTCTCCCTCCTTTACCTGCTTCCAGTGTTCGGGGTTAGCGCATTGACTAATTCCTATACCAAGATGGCATCTGGCGCACGTCACGCAGGAAACATGCGTGCGCATCCAGGACGCCATCTTGGATGTCGGAGGGTCCGTGTAGCGCCGAAACAACGGGCGCTACACGGCCCAATTTAGCGCCCGCATAGACTTAGGGGTGATCTGATCGAGGATTATAAGATTACGACGCGAATAAATTGTGTTTGAGTTGACAGCTTTTTCCAATTAAATAGATTAGGGAGGACTAGGGGTCACAATTTTAAGTTGTACAAGATCAGATCTAGTTTCGATGTCAGGAGGTGATTCTTTTCCCAAAGACTGGCGGACTTCAGGAACAGGTTGCACCTTGTGCGGTGGATGCTGATTCACTGAAAGACTTGCATTTATATAGCACCTTTCATGACCTCAAGACGTCCCAAAGCACTTTCCAGCCAATTAAGTACTTTTTTTGAAGTGTAGCCATTGTTGGATTGTAGGAAACACAGCAGCCAATTTGCGCACAGCAAGCTCCCACAAAAAGCAATGTGATAACGACCAGATAATCTGTTTTAGTGATGTTGGCTGAGGGATAAATATTGTCCAGGACACCGGTGAGAATTCCCCTGCCCTTCTTCGAAATAGTGCCAGGGGATCTTTTACGTCCAGCTGAGAGGGCAGACGGGGCCTCGGTCTAACGTCTCATCTGAAAGACGGCACCTCCGACAGTGCAGCACTCCACTGGAGTATCAGCCTGGATTTTGTGCTCAAGTCCCTGGGGTGGGACTTCAACCCACAACCTTCTGACTCAGAGGCAAGAGTGCTACACACTGAGCCAAGCGAGAGCTGGACCTGCTTCTGGCTGGGGCGGTGATCACTTCTTACAAAAGGTAGATACTGCAAGGAATTATCAGGGCCAGATTGACATAGAAACATAGAAACATAGAAAATAGGAACAAGAGTTGGCCATTCGGCCCTTCAGGCCTGCTCTGCCATTCAAAATGATCATGGCTGATCGTCTAACTCAGTACCCTGTTCCCGCTTTTTCCCCATATCCCTTGATCTGTTTAGCATTAAGAAATATATCTATCTCCTTCTTGAATACATGTGATGACTTGGCCTCCACTGCCTTCTGTTGTAGAGAATTCCACAGGTTCACCACCCTCTGAGTGAAGAAATTTCTCCTCATCTTGGTTCTAAATGGCATACCCCGTATCCTGAGAATGTGACCCATGGTTCTGGACTCCCCAGCCATCGGGAACATCCTCCCTACATCTAGTCTGTCTAGTCCTGTTGGCATTTTATATGTTTTGATGAGATCACCTCTTATTCTTCTAAACTCTAGTGAATATAGGCCTAGTCGACCCAATTTCTCCTCATACGTCAGTCCTGCCATCCCAGGAATCAGTCTGGTAAACCTTCGTTGCACTCCCTCCATGGCAAGGACATCCTTCCTGACGTCCTGGACTAGTTTTGATCACCTAGAGGAGTCGGAAAAGAATTTCCTAGATTTTTTCCCCTCAATTGACCTAAGTTTGTGTCTGTTTTTTTGCCTTTCCCGGGAGATCGCATGGTTTTAGGTGGGACAGACTGAATGGACCAGAGGGTCTTTTCCTGCACATTATTGTTCGTATATTTGTAAGTGGCCTGACCAGTCGTTCTTAAAGGGACTGCTACAGGCCGCTCAAAAAAGGTTTTAACAAAATGACCCCCCAATGCATGACTCTCCATTGCCCTTCCTCAGGATCGCCTCCCCACCTTTAACTTACTTGCACAGGGAGCAGGTCATCAATGGAATGCTATAATGAGTCCCGACCATGAAAATGATTAGGCCTTCAACCGCTTCCATCGGGTAGGTGCCACGGCTCACTCCACACACACCGACCCAACGGAAGCAATCACTTGAAAATCGACCCAACATGTCTTAATCAAGATGGAGACCTTTGGAGACCATTGAATGTTCCTCAGTACAGCAGGACACAATTCTGCTCATTCAGTAATGAATGGCTAGCTCTTGGCCTAGATGTTGCTCTAAGTATGTTGAATGGCAGCATGTGGTGTTGTTTGCTGTTAACTTCAGTGCTTTAAAAATCATATTTTGGCTGCTATTAATCTTTTACCTGAATTGTTTTTCAGTTGTTTTTATGTTTTACATTAAAGCAGAATTACTTATTAACTCTTTGGTAAGGGCCAACTTGTGTTTCTTAACTATCTGCATGGGACTTGGAATCAGAAGAGTGTCACTTCACCACTGAAAGCTGGGTTTCCATTTCATTTTCTAGCAAGGAGATGTCAGCTGCCTTTTTAAAAAGGCTATTAGTCCTACATGAATAAAGTTGGAGAGTTTCAATTGACTTTCCGGTGAAGGTAATTCTGTAGGGTAAAGCTGATTTTGCATTTCATCATAACTGGTATTGGCCCCTTCACCCCCTAAGACTTTCATTAAAAAAAGCACACTTTAAGAGAACTTACGTATAATATGCCATCCGGCTGCAAATGACAGACTACCAGTGATTTAAGTACAAAATCAATCTTTACTATCTAATAGAAGCAATCTAGGTAATGATTTTGCCAAGTAATCATTGCAATGTCTCTTACTTTAACTATATCATTTCCAGGGCTGTAAAACCGTGGAACATCTTATTCCCTGAGTCCCTCATTTTCTGCTTCCTCCTACAATCTACGGGCTGTTAATACTCAAACTTGGCATTACCTCACCACTTCTTGATTTATTCCATCCTCTCTCCAACTCTTTCCAATCTTGCTGGTGTCCTGCAATGTGGTCCTTGTTCTTCACCAAGGTCGCAGAAACAAAAATTAAGCTGTGATGTTATCGCAGGCCTAGACCAAACGAGAATCTGTCCCTCACTCCAAATGGCCAAATACACAGGCGCTAAAAATAACAGATGTGGGGTTAGGAAGAGAAGCCAGCACCAGGTACGACGAGCTAGGTAGGAATGGAGCCCACCAAGCTGGACAACAGTTGTGATCACCCTGCTCAACATGTTGGATAATTAAAACCATCTGCCCCATGGCTATCACTGTTTATATTTATTTGTTTTCCCCTTCAAGACTGCTTTATTGGGAATATGTGATGCTGATTAGTGATGTGTTTATGTTCATGTGTCAAGGACAAGAAAAGTCCGTCAGGCCCAAAAATGTTCATCCCATCCTTTGGCTGATTTCATAACAATGAGCCAATCCTGCCTTCTCCCTCCTCCTGACTGAGGCAAAAAACCACAGACCTGTGGCTAATGTAGGAGTCCTCTGTCAAAAGATCCTCTCTGACCCCTCTTGGGTGATCAGGTAAACCCAGAAGATCCCAAACCCATTATTATCTCGAAAAACTAAATGACTTGTGTTTTCATTTCTAGCAGATGGCTAACTGGTTAAGATTACATCAGACATGGTGAGAATCCTGGGGACTCTGAACTGCTGATCTCAGATTTGCTGTTGTGGAGAGATGCCAAGCAGAGACCACATGCCATCCCAAAGTGGGAAGAGAGGAAAATTTGAGGGAGAATCTTTCTTGAGTAGCTGTCACATGCCTTGAAATAGCTTGAGCTGAGACCTGCCGGCCTACTTAGGAATAGGCGGTGCCTGGCTTCAGAGATCGCACTGTGGAGGAAATAAAGAAACTTAATATCCTCGCAGAAATGAAAATATATTGCACGTTTAATTGTGTCAGCCAACTAAGCAATCTTGGAATTGCTTGATGAAATACACTGTGGTTTTGAATTAGAGCTTAATAACTGTAATGCAATTAGATGTTGTCAGGTTACAGATTTATACCTCGAGAGCAAATCTCCTAACTAATTCATCACGTTGTCATTTACTGCAATTATCTGATGATATTTTGGATCATTAAATGAATTCAATTAAAGTAGTGCCATCCTATTATGAGGCAGCCAGCACAAGTATTCAGAGTGAACATTGTGAACTAATGGGACGAGGGAGCCAATGGGAAATGTATCTTCTTATGGGTGACCATAATCTGGATCAGACATTAAAATACCAATATAAAAGTGATATATAATCTTTAAAGTCATAATTATTATCTTATGAATTAATTTAATCCTTTGAAAGAATTTAATGTGAGAATAATTTTTACTGTCAACAGTGACAAGAATATTGAGTAGATGGTGTACAGTTATAGATCTCTCAGCTACTCAAATTTACAACAGACTTGACAGATGACATTTTTTCTCACACTAAACCTATCCTATATTAAACTTTGTTGGCAATATTGTCTTATCATTGGTGTGTGAGGTGCAAACTATTATGATCACTTATAGTATTTTTGGAATAAGAGAAAATATCTAGAGATATGAAATAAGCAGATTGTTCCATCAAGCTCGACATCTATGCTACCAAAAAGCTTTATTTTAAGTAATAAAGAATCATCATCATGGATTTCAAAAGGGAAGGTCATGCTTGACCAACCTTATTGAATTCTTTGAAGAAGTAATAGAAAGAGTAGACAAGGGTAATGTAGTAGATGTAATATATTTGGAATTTCAAAAGGCCTTTGATAAGGAACCGCATGGTAGACTCATGATGAAGGTCAGAGCATATGGAGTCAGAGGACAAGTAGCAGAATGGATAGCAAGCTGGCTCCAAAAGCAGAAAACAGAGAGTAGAGGTTAAAGGTAGTTACTCAGACTGGCGGAAGGTGGGAAGTGGTATGCCACAGGGATCGGTGCCGGGACCACTGTGTTCCCCATTTACGAAACAATTTGGACTTGGGAATCAGAAGTACAATTTCAAAATTTGTGGATGACACCAAATTGGGGTGCAGTTAATACTGAGGAAGCCTGCAACAAAATACAAGAAGACGTGAATAAACTTGCAGAATGGGTGTGTAAATGACAAATGAATTTCAATATAGATAAGTGTGAGGTGATGCATTTTGGTAGGAGGAATAAGGAGGCCAAATACTCCCTGCAAAATAAGAGTCTAAATGGGGTAGGGGAGTAAAGAGATCTAGGGGTACACATTCAAAAATCATTAAAAGTAGCAATGCAAGTTAACAAGGCCATAAAAAATGTAAACTAAGCACTGGGGTTCAAATCTAGACGAATAGAATTGAAAAACAGGGAAGTTATGTTAAATTTGTATAGAACCTTGGTTAGACCACACTTGAAGTACTGTGAACAGTTCTGGTCTCCATATCACAAAAAGGATACAGAGGCACTGGAGAAGCTGCAGAAAAGATTCACCAGGATGATACCAGAATTGCGAGGTTATAACTATCAGGAAAGACTGAACAGGCTCGGGCTCTTTTCTCTAGGTGGCCTACTAGAGGTCTTTAAAATTACGAATGGGTTTGATAGGGTAGATGTAGAGAAGATGTTTCCACTTGTGGGGAAATCCAAAACTAGAGGTCATAAATATAAGATAGTCACTAATAAATCCAATAAGGAATTCAGGAGAAACTTCTTTACCCAGAGAGTGGTTAGAATTTGGAACTTGCTACCACAAGGAGTATTGAGGCAACTAGCATAGATGCATTTAACGGGAAGCTAGATAAACACATGACGGAGAAAGGAATAGAAGGAAATGCTGATAAGGTTAGATGAAATAAAGTTGGAGCAGGCTCGTGTGGAGCATAAACACCGGCACAGACTAGTTGGGCCGAATGGCCTGTTTCTGTGCTGTAAGCTCTGTGCAATTCTATGTACAAATTCACAACTTTTACTCAGAACTCCCATCCTTACTTCAATAATAGTACACTCCTTCCAGAATTTCCCTCCTTTAATCAACCCTCTGCTCTTTTTGATTTTGGGTTCTTTCTCAGATGCATATCAGTAAAAGATATTCAACTGCCTTCAACCTCTGAACGCATTACAAAATAAACAACAATGGCAAAAATCCAAGTACAAAGTTTCACTTGTTACACTGGCAAGAACAAGGCAGGAGCCCTGGCAGCAAGTTCTCGAGATGGCAGCCATTTTGAAGAAGAGCAGGGGAGTCCTCCCCAGTTTCATGGGCCAATATTTATTCCTCAACCAACAACACTAAAAAAAAAGATGACCTGATCATTATCACATTGCCGTTTGTGGGATCTTGCTGTGCACAAATTAGCTGCTGCGTTTCCTACAGTGACGCCACTTCAAAAATACTTCATTGGCTGTAAAGCGCTTTGAGACATCCTGAGGCCGTGAAAGGCGCTATATAAATGTTACAAAATAAACAACAATGGCAAATATCCAAGTATAAAGCTTCACTTGTTACACTGGCCAGAACAAGACAGGAGCCCTGGCAGTAAGTTCTCGTGATGGCAGCCGTTTCGAAAAAGAGCATAGAAATGTTCTTAGAAATGTTATTTGTGTTTGCACCAGCAGTGCTTTGTCCCAGAAGCAGCGAATAAAACTGCCTTGTGAGGAAAATGATTTTGTACCCGTGAAGATACCAGTATCACTCATTTATTTAAAACAGCACCTCTATAATATAAAAAGGTCGTAAGGCTGTTACGATACTTTCAAGTGGAACAATAGTGGTTTTGAAACTTAATTTTTTATATAAATCTAAGGAATTACATACTATGCCTTGTTTCTCTTAAGAACAGAAGGTGAGAACGAACAAATTTTAGCTGTCACTCTGCTTTAGCCTGTCGACAAGCATGGGCCAAGTGGGAATTAGGCTTCCATATCACTGCTCATACTATTTATTTTACAAGTCACTTTAGAAGTCAACAGAGTGCTACCTTAATCACACAGGCTTGTCACAATGTCACATAAAATTAGATTTATTTGAAACCTTACACAATGACTCCCTGTGAATTTTTTCCCCCTTTAATGGACATTAGACACCAGGATGCAATTAACTAGTAGTTTCTGAAGTAGATTAGCTAATCAGTGAGGATCAGATCTGCTCATTAAATCAGGGATTTTAAAGTCTGATTTAAGGAGGAAAATCTGTAAGGTCACACTTCACATTCTCAATGAGCTGCATGTGGCTGTGAATCTTGAAGAAAAATCTGTTCCAATTAATGAGGATGTTTCTTAGTTTTTTATCTGTCTAATTTTCTCTCCTCCTCTCCTGAAGGTACTGGTTCATGCTGGGGTACAATGCCACAAGTGCCACCTCTCTCTGGCACCCCACTTAAACAGATGTTCTCCCTGTGTGAGCTTAGAGAGTGGTGTTGACAGGCCAGGTTGACAGCAGGTCATGGCTGGCATCACAGCCAAACATGGTCTTGTCCCCACCTGATATCACATGCATGTACTTTCTTGCAGGAGTCACTGGATAATAATCAGAACAGGAACACTGGATGATTTTACATCTCTCTGGCCCAGGGGTGTAGAGGCCAATGGTGGTGCCCCTACTTCTGCCCTGGCTGGCATCAATTAGCTCAATATGACAAATGAAACATTGTGCATTGAAGTTTTGCTATTGTTTAAAGCTTATATACAGTATGGATTGCTGAAAAAGAACTCAACAGAGGAACATAGGAACAGAAGTAGGCCATTTAGCCCCTCGAGCCTGTTGCGTCATTCAATGAGATTATGGCTGATTTCAAAAACAATGGCTGGATTCTTCTCGGGTAGAAATGTGTCAGAAAATGAGGGAACATTCAGTGATGAGACCTATCGCTGCCTCACCATCCTGATCGGAATTTCCCATCTTCTGTCCCTACCGAGGTTGCCATTGGCTGCTCCTTCCCTTCCTACTGCATGCAATTGGGGGTGTGGGGGTGTGGGGGTGGGGGTGGGGGAGGGGGTTTGGGGGCGGTCCGGGTTCCCAGTGGATTTCCCTTCCATCTGCCCCACATTCTGCTCTCCCGGGGCCACACAGTAGGCCCTGGGAACCAGTGGCAAGGAAACAAAAGTCCTCCAGTAGAGGGAGAGGCCTTGTGGAGACCTCCTCTCCTTCCATTTCAGGCCAGGTAGCTACCTGTTGAAGGCCTTAGTCTCAGTGGGAGCTGTCTTCAGAGTGCTTCTGCCGCTTTATGATCCTTTGCTGCTTTTTCTGGAACTGCAGCGCTATCTCTTCTGCAGCACCATCAGGATTCTCACATTGGTGGGCTTCCTATTGATAAAGGGAAACCCGCCAGAAGCCCACACTGCATCAGAAGTGACTCCTGACCCAGGGAGATAGGTTGGGGTTGGGGCAGATTCGGAGGGGGAGAGGGAAGTCCCAGCCCCCCGAAGAGGAGAATCCCAGCCAATGTTTTGTTGAGAATGCCTCGTGGTCCAGCAAATAAAGAGTTAATAAAAGAGCAGGCGATTCTGGTCTTAATCAACTGCACCAGTCTTAAAGCTTGGAATGAGATTCTGCATAAAAGTTCTGAATTTAAATGTATTTGTTCAAGCAGAACCTTTTCACAATACTTCATTCTGTTACAGTAACATTCAGAAGATAAGAAAAGACGCAAATTAATCTAATCTCTTGAGTTTTGTATTTTGTGGCCCTCGCTATAAGATATTGAACCTGAATGGATGAGACAGTCTGTCCATTTAATATTCCAGCTGCTGTATTCAGTCTCTCAAAAACATTTTAAAAAGCAATGTATTTTTGTGTTGTATATCTGAGATTTTCGGCATCTTGAGAAAATGCCTATATTTTGAACAAAAAGTTTGTCCATCTGACTGTCTAGCTGACAGTTTTGGCCCGGCCTCGATGAAATCACCTGCGGCTGAATGATTCCCATGCCTGAATATGTGTGTGTGTGTGTGTACAAAAGAGAGAAGCCAAACTACTACTGCGACAGCCTGCATATATATAACACTTTTAACTAACAAATGTCCAAATGCACTTTACTGACAAGAAAAAATAAATTAAAAAAACAGGCAATGAGGAAGAATTAGGAGCAGAGACTGAAAGGTTCATTAAAAAGATGGGTTTTAAAGGTGGAGGAAGAAGTACGGAGGCGGAAGGGTTTAGAGAAGGAATTCCAGAGAGTAAGGCTGAGGTAGCTGAAGGCTTTGCCAGCAATGGTGGGACAAAGGGATGGGGGTGTGTGGAATGTCAGAGTTGGAGGACTGAAGAGTCCATCAAGGTCCTTAAGGCTGGAAACAAACACTGCAGGTTTCAAGGTCAAGAGTTTATTATCATTAGAACTCCATCTTCTTGTTAGATGTTACTCATACGTAAAGCAACCTTTTTGCCAAGATTGCAATTGACCATTGCTTAAGTACACCTATCCATCTTCGATAGTATGCCAATTGGCACCCATTTGACTTTTACACAGATGTTTCTGCACTTTGTTCTGTGTGTATTCGTAACACATGGAAGCTTTTACTGCTGTTTTGCGGGCTGTGGGAAAAAAAGGAGGTAAGTCACTTTTTCTCTAAAAGTGACACTTGACAGTAGTAATATTTCTTTTTTATGGTGTGTAAAGTGTATACAGTTCAAAACCTTGCTTCAGACCACTTAGAGTTCAGTGTATTTAACTGCTATGGTTTGATATAGAAAATGTGAGGAAGGGAACAAAAGATGAAAATCAATGGATGATAATAAAGCCCGAGATGCTCGGATTTGGAGTAAATGCCATCTGCATGCAAACTAAAGATACCGACAAGGTCTAATTCATTAGGGGGAGACTGCAGAGAATTTTTACTGAAGAATGATTATCCAAGATTGAAGGAGATTGCATAACTCATGAGATACAAAACTATGAGTTGCACAGGTCTCATTTATTAGTGGAATAAATGTGATGTTCAGTCATTTCAACTGTGCTGAGAGGCTCAGATAATAAAAATGTAAGCAGGCTATTTGACATGGACTGTGAGCACAGAAATAGAAGTCACAGATCTAAGATGAAAAGTCCTCAAGCAAGACTAGAGGTTAGAAGAAACAAATAGAGCAGAGTCCCAGCAAAAACAGCTGAGGTTCAAGTAACCCATATACGAAGAAGCTAGGCAAATATCTGGTTAGCAATAAGATTGGTAGTGAGAGGGCTAGGCTTTGACTGCGATTGACAAAAAATATTCTATGGAGTATAATGGGACAGGAAAAAAAAAGAAAGACTTGCATTTATATAGCGCCTTTCACAAACTCAGGATGTCCCAAAGTGCTTTACTGCCAATGAAGTACTTTTGAAATGTAGTCACTGTTGTAATGTAGGAAACGCACAGCAAGGTCCCGCATTCAGCAATGTGATAATGACCAGATAATCTGCTTTAGTGACATTGATTGAACAATAAATATTGGCCAAGACACCAAGGTGAACCCTTTTCTTCAAAATAGTACCATGAGATATTTTACATCCACCTGAGAGAGCAGACGGGGCCTAGTATCATCCGAAAGACAGCAGCTCCGACAGTGCAGCACTCCCTCAGTACTGCACTGGAGTGCCAGCCGAGATTTTGTGTTCAAGTCTCTGGAATGGGGCTTGAACCCACAACCTTCTGATTCAGAGGCAAGAGTTCTACCGCTGAGCCCCGGCTGACAAAGGGAATGTGTTGTATGAAGGACAGCAGTTGAATTGGGAAGGTTTGAGTATTGCTGAATATTTACAGTTCTGCTTGATTACCTTTGGAGTTCGAGGAGTTTATATGCAGAACTTTTATTTGAGATTAAATGGGCGGAGTAGAGTTCACGATAGATTTTGTGTTAAAGATAGTACATTATGCCGGTTAGAAAAACCACCCAAGGGTCATAGTGGATAAATCTATAAAACTGTCAGCACAATGCTGAGCTGTAGTAAAAAGTGACAAATAATAAAGGAATACAGCACAAAGCAATAAAGGTTGTATTATTTCTGCAAAAATCATTGTCCAGACCCCATTCTAGAGTACTGTGTACAATTCTCATTAACTTAATTATTCTCTTGCTCTTGAAATGGCACAGAGAAAAGCAATTGAGATTATTCTGGGTATCACGACTAAGAAGCAAAGGCAGATGGAACTTTCTCACTAAGAATTGTGGTATAAGCTACCTGGGAAGGCTACTCACGCGGACAGTAGGGCCTAAATTTTTACTCGGAGCCAGGAGGGGGGTAGGGGGACACTTCCTGATGGGAAACCCGGAAGTACAAGCCCCAAGTTCGTATCAAGGAATCCCAGCCCCCAAGAATTAAAAACAAAAAAGCTGCCAAAATGGAGGCCCGCAGCCTCCTTGAATGCGTTTCGTGACTGACCCAACTCCTGAGAGCGGGTTGGTCGCCCACCCTTCGTCCCACTTCCGTTAAAATCGGAAATAAGCAGGTTGAAGGCGGATTGGGAGCGGGTTTTAGATTTTTAAAAAGTATTACTGCCACCCCCCCACCCCGCCCCAACGAGTTAAAATTTAGACCCACAACTGGCTTCAAGAGACAATTAGATCCATTTCTGGAATGAGGTGGGATTGAAGGATACAGCAATGAGTTGGATTTGATCTCTGCAAACAGAACAGGCTTTTTGGGCATAATAGTCTTTTTTATCCCTCAGAATACTTATATCCTTATAACTGTACATGTTATGGGAAAAAAGCAGACTTCATTGGATGAATAACTGACTCATTCCATGTTTTCTAATGTTCTGTGTCCGCCCCGGATAAACTCTCCCGCAAGTCACTTACAACGGCACTTTCAAATTCCCAACTGTCTAGCCTTTGGCCCTCCATTCACCACAACATTTCTGCAGCTACCGATCTGCTCAATCACACCCTCACCTCCACCAATGATGCTCTTGTCCCCATTAAAACCATTACCGTCTCTCACCCTGGTCATTCCCCCTGGTACAGGCCCTCATCTTCGCTCCCTTAAGTCCAACGGACGCAGACTTGACCGTTTATGGCGGACAACTGGTTTAGCCATTCATCGCCAGATCTGGCTGGACACATAAAGCACTATCGGGTCCTACTCTCCTCTGCCAAAACTGCTCACTATTCCAGGATCATCCTGAAATGCAAAGAAAACCCCCGTCTCCGCCCCGCCTCAGATCATCTGCTGCTGAAACCCTCATCCATGTCTTAGTTACCGCTAGACTTGACTATTCCAATGCTCTCCTAGCTGGCCTCCCATCTTCCACCCTCCATAAACTCTGCTGCCCATTTCCCAACTCACAAGAAGTCCCATTCTCCCATCACCGCTATGCTCGCTGACCTACATTGGCTCCTGGTCTGGGAATGCCTCAATTTTAAAATCGTCATCCTTGTTTTCAAATCCCTCCATGGCCTCGCCCCTCCCTATCTCTGTAACCTCCTCCAGCCCCACAACCCTCCGAGATCTCTGTGCTCCTCCAATTCTTGCCTCTTGCACATCCCCAATTTTAATCACTCCACCATTGGTGGCTGTGCCTTCAGCTACCTAGGCTTTAAGCTCTGGAATTCCCTCCCTAAACCTCTCTGCCTCTCTACCTCTCTCCCCTCCTTTAAGATGCTCTTTGACCAAACTTTTGGTCACCTGTCCTAATATCTCCTTATGTGGCCCGGTGTCAAATTTTGTTTGATAATCGCTCCTGTGAAGCACCTTGGGACATTTTACTACTTTAAAGGTGCTATATAAATGCAAGTTGTTGTTGTTTTTCTTCTTCATATAATCAATATTTGGCTAATATCACATGTATGATTATGTTAAAAGTTTAGAATAAACGTACCTGTTATGATGTTTTCCTCTTGCCTGAGCAATAATCACTGCAGAATGCCTAGGGGCAATCCTCATTGAACCACTTGTGTTAGTTCAGCTCACTGAAGAGGATGTAGTGAAGGAATATAACTGTGTGCTCGTTAGCAGCATATGACTTGGTAGTGAAGTTTGTTTTGTTCTATTTTATTGAGCTGCCACTTGTTTGTTGTTGACAGCATAATTATTTTGTGGGTAAGTTGTACAGCAGATATATTTTGTACTGTAGATGATACAGAATGTTCAATAATAGTGAAGGGGTTGCTATGGTTACAACCACTGCTTGCTGACACTTACAACGACACACCGTCTAGCCTTTGGCCCTTCATTCGCCATTATACTTCTGCAGCTACCGATCTGTTCAATCACACCCTCACTTCCAGCTTTGATGTCCCTGTCCCCACTGAAATACTTACTCTCACCCACCAGGTAGTTCCCCCTGGTACAGCCCACTTCTTCGCTCCCTAAAGTCCAAGGGATGCAGATTTGAACATTTATGGCGGACAACTGGTTTAATCATTCATTGCCAGATCTAGCTGGACCACATCAAGCACTATCAGGCCCTACTCTCCTCTGCCAAAAACTGCTCGTTACTCCAGGATCACCCTGGAATGCAAAGCTAACCCCCGGCTATGTTATAGTTAGATTTGAATTGCTGATGTTCACAGATCCACATTCAGAACATGAGTGAGTAACCAGAGCTTGATTTAATCCATATTGTTTTAAATCTACAGCAGTCGTAGGTTCAGATACAACTAGTCCAATGTCAACAATTGTTGATTCCCCAGCCCAACTGAATCCCTTGCCCCTACTCTTCTGGTTCACAGACAATCACAAGCATATCAAAGTTTGCCGATGACACAAAGATTGGTGGCATAGTCAGTAGTGTAGATGGGAGCATAAGACTACAAAGAGACATTGGACCCGATGTTACCAGGGTGGCAGGTTCGCGGCGGGCGGTAGATTGGGCACGTGGGTAACGCGCCCGGTGAAATCAGTCTGCCCTGCATGCAATCGCAGGCTGATTGGATCCACTTACCTGGTCTTCCGGGTTCCCCGCTGCTGAGCTGCGCGTCGGGCGGACTGCGCATGCGCAGTAAGGTCTGTCAGCTGGAGGAGCTCTATTTAAAGGGGCAGTCCTCCACTGACTGATGCTGCAACAAATAGGAAAAATTACAGCATGGAGCAGCCTAGGGGGAAGGCTGCTCCCAGGTTTAATGATGGGGTGAGGAGGAGGGGGAGGACAGAGATCATCCCCCCGGCGGGTGGGAGGAAGCGGTCTGCCTCTGCCATCAAGAAGGCTTGGCTCAAGGTGGCAGAGGTCACCTGCACCACCAACATATCGCCCACCTGCATACAGTGCAGGAGGCGCTGCAATGACCTAAGTAGGTCAGCCAAAGTGAGTATACTTACTCATTCCCCTACACTCCATCTGCCACATCACCGCCCCCATCCCACATCTCCTTCTGCACTGCCAACACTACTCTGTCACATCACCCCTCACACCCACTCAAACCTCATCCTCATCTTACCTGCACTTACTCACCTCGCCAGTACTCATCCCGCCACTACCACTCAACCCAATCCTCATACAGACTCATGGCTCTATCTCATACTCACCCTCTCATGCATCTCTTTCACGGTCAGCCGCACTCAACCTGCCACTACCTGTGCTGCAGCCACAGGGCATGCGTCACATATGTGCAGTAGGCAGCGTAAGGCAAACGTGTCGTGAGCATGAAGGGTGTTTGAGGGTTTGTCATGGCTTTTATTGTTATTGATTTCTGACCAACTCACATTACATATTATATTGGCACCACTACTGCCATGTCTTTGTGAATCTTGTCTGGTTTGTGCAATAATGCCCTTTCCTGAGGATCACAATGAAGACCCACACCTGATGCCACCCATTGTGTCACTGCAAAGTGGGTGTAGGTGCATTTGCAGGGCTCTTTTGTGCAGACGACTGAGAGACGTCGGCGATGTCCCCGGTGGCACCCTGGAAGGATGCGGAGGAGAAGTTGTTGAGGGCAGTGGTGACTTTGACAGCGACAGGTAAGAAGATGGTGCTCGGGCCAGCCAGGAGCAGCTCGGCTGAAGGAGGCTGCAGATGTCCACGACTACATGTCGCGTGACTCTGAGCCTCCGTGTCACTGCTCCTCAGAGAGGTCCAGAAGGCTGAGCCTCAGTCTGTGGACCCTGTGGCGAGGGTAGTGCCCCCTGCGACGCATCTCTCTCTGCAGTTGCCCTCCCTCCTGCTGTGCAGGTGGATGTGTCACAGCACTGTGTTGTGGGGCTCCACGTGTCAGAGGTGGTCGGCTTGGCCGGCGAGGCTGGTGATGCTGTTCGCCCTCTGAGGAGGTCATGACTGCAGCTACGGCGGCCCCCATCCGGAAGATGTACATCTGAGGTGGTCCGCAAGGTAGGTACATGTCTCTGGACCCCGGGGTAAGTGTGCAAGTTGGCGAATTTGATTGTCAGGAGGAGGGTGGTGGAGGCCAAACTTTGTCCCAAGTGACAGAGTGGCCTCCTGCAATGAGTGAGGGTCTCCCCCCGCCCACCTGTCAAATGGACCTTTGCAGCTGCCACAGGCTGATAGCTGCAACACGTCCATTTCAACTGGGAGTGTTTCCCCCAGTACGGGAAACAGTCCCAGTTGTTTCTAAAATCCCACCCCTCCTGACATATTCCCTTAATCAGGTCTGTTAATGACCTGAAATAGCTAGATAAATATTGATAAGTGGCACCCCGCTGGCTTTAATTGCCTGCGGGAGTCCCACATGCGGGGGCTGCGCGCGCACGTCAGTGCGTCTGTGGGGAACCCGGAAGTGGGCGGGTTGGAGCCGGGCTCCCGACCCGCTCCGGGATTTCCCGATTTTGGGAGCCCCTCCGCCAGGAACGCACCCGATAGCGGGTGCTAAAATGGAGCCCAATGTCTTCTAGTGGTCAGTTCAACATGGCATAACTAGAGACCTGGGAGGAGATAGCCCATTCATCTTCCATGGGGCAAGTTAATGTGGCATAGGTTGAAATAAAGGGAGTGAGAGAAAACGAAATGGGGCTGATTTTTATCCTCTCCACTGATGTCCAGACCACTGCCATTTTGGTGGGTCCTTCATATGGGTGACCCAGACGACAAACCGACAGGTGATATGACGGACATAGGACCCTGATGCAATTTTTGGGCTTCCGTTGAGTGGTATGCGCACTGCACAAACCCGGTGCAGTGGAGCTGTATGTTGGGTAGCCTAAACTGTGGGCCTTAAAGGGACCACTGGAGGCCATTCAAAAAATGGAAAAGGTAAGTTTTTTGAAGCATGAATGATCCTCCTGTCCCGCCCGCTGCTGGTCCTTCCCCCCGCCCCCCCCCCACACAACCCCAACTATCCCATCCCGTTAACATCAACGATTGCCCCACTGCCACTTTCACAGGTGGCAGGTGCATTTTAATATGCAAATAGGGGTCCTATGACATACATAGGGCCCTGACTGCCGTTTGAGGTTAGAATTGGTTGGAGCCTGTGCCGTGCACTCTCCAACCAGTTTCAATGGCGATAGAGCCGAAGAGGCCCTGGAGAGGTAAGTTTTACACTATTCCCGTGGGGCCAGGGGGAGCTGGAGTCTGGGCCGCAAAATGGCTCTGGCCTCTTCGTCCCTGTAACTGGTGCACTATGAGCATGCTCGATCGGTCGGCCATCCAAAAGTTAAAATCGACTCCTCTGTGTGCCTATCTCTGTTTAAGTCTGGCAGCTATTAGCAATTAGAATGTTTACATTTTCTAACTGTCAACATAACACAGGTGATAATCGTGTAAGGTAATTAGAGGCTGTCTGCTTCATAATTCAACTTTTCTGAAAAATGAGTTAAATTACACTGAGGACTCTCTCCTTCACTGAGCCTTAATGTACTTTCTGAAGTTTATATAACATAAAACAAAAGCCACAGTAGATGTGTAATCTGTAGTCCATAATTTTTCTCTCACACACATGTACGCACGCACACTCACAGAATCTCGATTTTTAAAATAAACACTCAATGTAAATTTTATGTGCATAAAGATTTTGAAATTTGTCCTCTAGCTTTTCTTTCAAACTTTTGAAGGAAAACTTTTGAGCAGAAGCTGCTAGAAATCAATACAGGTGATTGAATGGTACTGATGCATCCTGTGAAACTAGGTACACAGTATATGCTCAGGCTGCATAATCCATATTCAGCTCATAGAGTTACAGCTCTCATTCATTAACATTGTTAGAAATCAACATGTGCAAGGTGGGAATGTTGAACCCAATTTACCAGTTGAACATAACTCATACAGTGATGCTGGCTGACTCTTATGATCCTGCTGTTGTTGGGAGCTGTGCAGCTCACTGAATATATGCACTTTGGCAAATAAGACAATTTAAATACATTGGTACTCCATTCAAATATTAACGTGGAAAGTGTTGGGAAATTGATTTTAAAGAGATTGAATTGTGAAAATGTATTACTGATGCCTGAAAATTCTACCTTTTTCTGTGTGTGACCCTCGGGTCACCTTGTGTGTATGTGTGTACACGTATATGTGTACACTTATGCACGTGCAGGTGCAGGCATATATATCTCGGTTTCCACACTCGTACTAAATACCTTTCAAAATTCCTTGGCCTGGAAACTCTGGTGGGAGACCGGTTGAGTCCCCAAAGATAATGGTATAAATGGAATTTTATGGCCTTTATCTTGTTTATGGAGGGGCAGATGCGTAGCATGCTTGATGATATAAGTACACCAAAATTGCCTGATATTGATTTTGCTTAAGTCTTAAAAGGCAACCGCTTCCTCAATGGTCCAGTGGGCAAATCCATCTCATAAAACGGTACTGAGACTCGGAAAGTATGAGGATCGATCCCAATCTTTGCTGAGTTAGCTAATCTGAACTGGGGTGGCGGTGGGCTAAATGCGAGTTTGAAGACATTGAGAAAGGACAGGATTGGCATGAAAATGCCGAACATGTTGGGGCTCTCACAGTATAAGCTCCCAATCTCAATCATGCTTTTGCAGGGGGGCATAGAGCAGAAGTGCCCCCTTTGCACAAGTAAAAGTCTTCCTACTCAACATTTTCTGGGTAAATAAATAACATAAATAGCGTCCTGGAAAGCCACATGAACAGTGTGGAATGTATTTTACTCACAGCACATGGCTCCCTTGTCTTTATAGGTCAGTGTTGGAAGTCTGCACGTTGGTTATTGACCTGGCACTTTGCGACCCCTGCTGTGAGCTGGGGTGCTTCATCCAGGCTTCCCGATACGGCAATATGATTGTGGGGGGAATATGGTCTTGGGACATTTGCGCTGGCTTGCACATGCTCAGGAGGGACTTGAGTTCAGACCGAAAGCCTTCGTCGAGCCAGCAATAGATGAAAGGATTGTCGCAGGTGGCGAGCCAGTGGAAAGTGAAGTAAATAGCATCATTGGCCCTTATGGCCAGGCTGGAGATGAGCACCACATAGCAGTTCAGCGGAAACCAACAGATGGCGAACACCACCACCACCAGCACCAGCATTTTGATCGTCTTTTTCTTATTCTTCCTGTGGGTGACGTACTGCTCCGAGGTGACGCCACCAATGGCCTTTTGCAGCCACAGTTTCTTCGCCACTTTGGAATAAGCAAAGGTGATGATTAGCAGTGATAGGACATAGAGAAGCACAAAAATGGCCAAGTCCAGGTACTTCCAGAACATCTCCAAGGGTTCTGGGAAACCAGGGATACACAGGCTGCGAACCTATGCCATCCCACTACACCAATGTTGAACATTTTCGGAATGGCTCCACATAGTGGTGAGTTATGGCTACCCAGCTATGAGTTCCCTGTCATCTTCTTGTTTTCAGTTTCCACCCCCCCCCACCACCCACCATATGGTGCTGACTCGAGGGCCTAGAAATTCGATCGCTCTGCACCTGTTTTACAGGCATAAAATGGGCACCTAAGAGTCCAAATGGCGGGCACATGCTTGCGCTCATTCCTCATTGGAAGTGCGCCGCCAGCCATATTGGATTGGGTTCATCCATAGGCATCCAGGAAACATGCCGGAATTATTAAAAACGCTCATTATAATATTAAATAATGGTGCTACATTGTTGTAGGACCCTTTTGTAAAATTGGTCTGCACCATCGCATGATATACTCGCTCAGCAACCCGTGGCGCTAACAAGCAGGAAGTACCCTTCAGCAGTGCTATTTAAAGGATTCATCTACTCCATACAGGTTAGTTGCTGTTTGTCCTTTTAGGCTGGTTAACTTCTGGGCATTTTTGCATATTTTCTCCCTGCTACAGCTGCTAACAACTTACTGCTGGTACCGAACTGCTTTTGTCTGCTTTCAAAACAGTTTTATTGCAGTCGTGGGTGGTCTGGTAGGTATGCCTTTGAGGCTGGAGGGTAAGCAGCCAAGAAGACAGGAGAGCAGAAGCAGCTGGGAGAAGAGGGAGGAGGAGCGGGTCTTTAGGGAGCACTTCTACCATCTTAACGTCACTGAGGAGCAATGTGTCAGGCACCTTCACATTGATACATCACCTTCCCTCATGGTCTCCCAGCTCACGTATTACTCCATTACAATAACTGCCTCCATGTCTTCAAACCAGGAGGTACAGGTTGAATGCAAATGGTACATGATTATAATCATTGTCCACTGCCAAGTCTGATGACCAGCTCAAGCAATATTGCCTCTCCCTTTCCACAGCCAAATACTCCCATTATTTTAGGATCATCCTGGAGGATAAGGACAATTCCATGGTCCTTTTCTCCACCACAAATTACTTCCTTTCACCTCCTACCCTACCTGCTCTATCCTCACTTCTAAAGCCAGGTGCAAGGAACCCGTGGATTAGTTTGCGCCTTCTTACTGCCTCTTCTATTCCCCTCCCCCCCCCGCCTCGCAGCCCCAATCCAACACTATAGTTTATTCCCCACCACCCCCAGTTCTCATCAGACTCATCTCTCCACAAGATCAATCAACGACTATACCAATGTGCATTCATATAGCGCCTTTAATGTAGAAAAACTTTTCCAAGTGCTTCACAGAGGCATAACCAAAAAAAAAAATCAGCTGCTCTCTCGATTTGTTCTGATCCAGCTCCTGACCATTTAACTACCTCTCCATGGCTCACTGCTCAGTCTTGTTAACTGCTCCTTTTCTGATTCTTTATTACACATTCAATAAAAATGTTGCCCTACCATGACATTCAATTAAAGAAGTCATAAGCTAATAGACCACAAAAAATAAATATTGTTATTTTTTAAATCATGGTTTAGTGCACAATATATCACGGTTCACAATTGTCGCTAGGCAACCATAATTCTGTTTTCCATGATTTACACAAGAAATGCTCCCGTCTGCATTTATCAATGCTTGAATTTAAAAATTGTTCCCTAAAGATAAAGAGACTTGATCAAAGCTTCTGCTTCAAAGGACATGGTAATGAAATTTTTAAAATGTTGATTACAGAAAGTCAAAAAACACAAAACCTTCAAAAACTGAGAACACACACAGTTTGAAATAAAGTCCTTTAGAATTCCTAACCTATTTCAATTTTTATTGCTGCTTTGAAGATTATTGAAGCATTTTTTCTTCTTTTGTGCTATGTCAGAGGTACAGCAAGGTATTAAACGATTCTGCTCACATGACTAAGAATGTTCCCCATTTAAGGTCATGAGTCTGTGATGGATCAGTGAAACTCCGTCCTTTTGGCAGTCTTTGTGGGTTTCTCATTGAGAGTCGATTGACGCACCCACAGACTACCACTGTACCAGGCCGGCAGCCAACTTATATGTTCATTTTAAAGTATAGAAAGAAAGAAGGAAAGAACTTGCATTTCTATAGCAGCTTTCACATCCTCAAGACGTCTCCAAGTGCTTCACAGCCAAAGAACTACTTTTGAAGTGTAGTCACTGTTGTAATGTAGGGAAACATAGCAGCCAATTTGCACACAACAAACAGCAATGAGATAAATGACCAGATAATCTGTTTTTGATGGTGTTGGTTGGGGAATAAATTTTGGACAACTCCCATGCTCTTCTTCGAATAGTGCCATGGGATCTTTTACGTCCACCTGAGAGAGGAGACAGGACCTCGATTTTATGGGCTAGAAATTGCTCACCTCCGGACGCCGTTCCATAATGGCGTCCTCTCTCTCCGCCGTCGAATCCAGGAAGCAAGTTCACTAAAACCTGGAAATCATGAACATGCTCCCATTGGTTCGCTGGGCGGTTTGACAGCTGCGAATTAAAGGGGCATGTTACGCTTCAGTCACTGAAATCATTAAAAAAGGTAAACTTACCCACCTGCCCAGCTGGAACGAAAATACTTATGCCACCAAAAGATATGCTGAAAAATACCAGCTCTACACTACTTTTTAAAAACGCGATGACTCCTAGTGACTGCGAAAAAACAAAAAATTAAATTTTAAAAATGTGGAATGTCGTCATATTGCTCTTATTTTAATAATTTTGATCATTAAAAAAAATTTTAAACATTAAAAATTATAAAAACATTTTTACTTTTAGCTTCTATCTGTTCTATTAAATTAAATCATTTGCTTGGGTTTTTATAAGATATGTTAAATTTTTATTTACACTGACAAATAGAAGTTTACTTTATATGAATGATTTCTACTTGCCTGCCTGTGGGCGTGACTTCCATTCCCACAGACATTTCCCCTGCAAATCACCCCACGCTGTTCAGAGGCTGGGCTGATGTTGCGATATTTTTCAAAGCTTCAAAATCACGCAAGTCTATGCCACGGATCTGCAATAAGTGAATTTATACATTTTATTCACAGTAGCTACTGTGAATGTTGCCACGCCCATGTGAGCAATTTCTGGCCCAATATCCTATCTGAAAGAAGGTACCTCCGTGAATGCAAACTTAAGAATCACTTTTTTGCTGCTACACAGATTGTGATATTTTTAGCCACAATGAAACTGCATCCAACCCCTGCCCTTCATTATAGTAAATTGTTTGGGAGGCAGCTTCAAGATCTTTGACTGTTATAATGAAGTATCAAGTATGCGCCATCTTCGAGTGCCATTTCGCCATGATGATTCCTTGTACAAATCATGCCATTGTGAAGTTGAATGTGATTACACCCTATCGTTTGTATTTGTAAACCAATAAAGAGGGTTTCACGTACTTTCTTAAAGAAAATGATGGACAAAATGGTTGTTGAGGGACACTAGAACAGAGGGAAGCATGTCGTGAGAAAGGGCCGTTCTTTCCATCAAACTTCTTTGCACAGATCATGTAGTCTACCCTACAGATTATGTACAATATAACCTATTAAAAACTCATCACCCATTTATTTCTAGATGGAAAGTTCTGCATAAGTATTCCCAGATTATCAATGGTAATCAAACAAAATTCCAGAATACTCTTCCATTTTCACATTTCCACCAGTTAATCCTGGCCTGTTGTCTTATTTTTGAAAATGACAGGATGAGATGTGCCTCAGCCTAATACACTATAGACTGTAAGTAATCCCATAATATAAACCATCTCAACCCTTCAGTGTGTCAGAGCCTTGTAACACATTGAAGACTGTGCATTATCCCTTATATAAAGTATGTCAACCCCTCGATGTATTATTGGTTTGTAACACGCTGTGGGCATGTTTGTTATCCTATAAATATTCAGGCTGAAAATATTAGATAAAGCAATAATTGTGATTCTTATCCATAACTCCCTCTTCTGCCAGTGAGTAGATGAGGCTTTTGACTTGAAATTATTTTTACTATGGGAGATAATAGGGGTGAATTTCCTCAGGGATTCTCCCGCTCGGCCGCTTGAACTTCGGCGGAAGTGCTTTGGAATCCCCGGAAAAACGAGATGAATGGAATTCACCCTCAATATTTCATTTGCTGTCCATCTCGAACTCCATTCTCAGCAAAGTGTTGAGTGCCAATAAAGATAATTTTTTTTTATCCTCCGTTTTCTTTTATTTTTATCTCTCTTCCAATTTGATACCCAGGCTATTCAAAACCCCACCATGAAATCCAGAAACAACTTGCAAGTTGAGAGCTTTGGGGCAAATTTTGCTGACCACAGTTTCATAGCTCACAAAGGGAAGATTTAACAGATACTCTGCTGCGATGATCAACGCAATAGCACATGAAAAAAACAACTGACTCAGACTTTATTAAATCCAAATCAATTGCTTTCTCAAGTACCTTGCCCTTTGCTGTCTGTCCTTATGTGACAAAGTGGCTTTGAATCCTACTCAAAGGAGCAAATGAGGGAAAGGTAGCAGTGACAATGTTGCAGCCTTAGTTAAATTCCAGCATTTGCAATCAAGCACAGACACTTGGGAGTAAAACTAGAATTTAGATGAAGAGGGCATAGATATATCAACAGAGTATGGATTTCAATGCTTGTGATCATAGCTCAGAAACTTTTAGCAAGTTATTTTTTTAAAGTAAATTCTGCACCCTGGTGGCTAAGTTGGTAAATACAATACCCAATATGGATCGGAGCCAAACGGATTAGAAAGGCCCCAGGTTTGGGCCGCGATCTTTGTTGAGTTAGCTGATCTCAGCCAAATTAGCAGTTGGGATGCTAGAACTAGTCTCAGTATTCCCGGGCTCCCCTCATGTAACACCATGAAGCCTGGCTGTTGGGGCATCTTGCATGGCAGTCAGTAAGGTCCTTTAGATAGATATTTGTTGAGAAATTTTTCCATCGTTTTTCTAAGTTCTCTGGCCCCAAAATTCCTCGGTCACAATCCCGCTGGTTATTCCAGCATTGTGCCCAACGGTGCCATCCAGTGGAAACCTCTTCGGAGTTTGTGGAGTCAGTGGGAGGGCACCTCATTTATATGGGATGGATGGACACAACCTTTTTCACAATCTTACCCTAAATCAGGTGCAATTCTGGTGTAAATTATGGAAATTCTGGGGCAGCAGCTTTGGCCATCATAATCTTGTCATTTGCACACACTTCTGGGGAACAGACGCATCTTCTGCCACCAGCCAGTTCTACTAAATTTTAGCATGTAATTTAGAATGGGTGCAATTCTGGCGTATCTGACTTCTACCCCAAATTCTGGTTCATTACACCACTTTTCCTCCAAAAATAAATTTGGGATCCCTGGTCCTGAGATTCTTCAAGTGCATCAGAGCAAAACCGATGCCCATGAGTTGCTCATAGACTCCATCTCAAATCCTGGGTGGGCGCATCAACATGCCTGCCCCAACAGAGGCCCAGAAAGTCGGAGTGGCGCCATGCTGTTCTGACACAGCACAGGGCTCCTGGAAAGAGTCTCAACTTAGGAAGACCACAGTTGGAGTACGGTGTTCAGTTTTGAGCTCCATACTGTAGGAAGGCAGTTGAGGCAATAAAGAGGCCACAGCACAGATTCATTAGGATGCTGCCTGTTAGGGGGAAATATAAATATGAAAAGAGACTTGAAAAATTGGGGTTGTTTTCATTAAAGCAGAGCAGATTAAGCGGTGATTTGATAGAGGCGTTTAAATTTATGAAGGAATGGGTCAATGTAGATAGAAACAGGCTGTTTTCAGAGTTTGGGTGGTCTAGAATGAGCGCACACAGATATAAAGTTAAATTAAGAGATTAGGATTAGGAGAAACTTTTTCACACAGAGGGTTGTGAAACCCTGGAATGCATTACTTGAATCAGAGATCATGTCAACATTAGTTATGAATAGGTTGTAAAGTGCTTTGGGATGTCCTGAGCTCATGAAAGGCGCTGTATAAATGCAAGTCTTTCTTTTTCCTTTTTTGGTTCCAAGTCAAATGTCATAGATTCTGTCCGTGGTGCAGTACAGTGTCTGCATATAATATTCCCCATTAAAGTCCAGGTAGCTAGCATGTACATTGTACTTACACCGCATTGGGTAGTAATGAGTCCTAAAGGTCTGCCTCCTATGCCATTACATCTACTGAGCTATCAGCTCCTCTGGTTCCTGCACCTCCACTTCCAAAGTGTCTAGCTCAAATAGATTTGTTTCTATATTCATTCTCTTATGTTCTATTACAAGATATCTATTTGACTAATTCTCTCTCCTGTTCTGATCACCCCATAAACTCTGCCAGCTCCCCTGGTGCTTTTATGCCAGCTTTAATTGCATGAAATGAACACAACAACAACAACAACAACAACAACAACTTGCATTTATACAGCGCCTTTAATGTAGTAAAACATCCCAAGGCGCTTATAACACAACATGCCGATCAAGTAAATTGTGATAAAATTTGCATGTGTCCTTTAAATTGTTGCTTTACAAACAATTAATGATGTAATTAATGTACATTGTAGGGCCTACTTTCCGACTGCAACTACCAGCAGGAAGCGTCACCCACCTACTGTGTATATCCAGAAATCAAGGGCTCACTTCTTTAGTGCTGTCAGAGAAAGGAGTATGTTTGGACAAAGAGCCTGACACCTTAATGTTCAGCTGGAGCTTTAGAGATGTTGATAGAAGAAATGCAGCAAGAAGGGTTACCCTCTTCGATATCCCAGAGCACCCTCCCCCCAGAACAGATGTCAAGTCTGCCTAGTAGAGGTGGTTACCAAAGTGAATACAACGACAAACATCCATAAGGGATGAGAGCTTACAAGGAAAATAAGGTCAATAGTCTTAGGTGACCTGTCAAGATAAGGTTAGCCAACATTGCACCACATCAAGCAGGCTGGCAAAGTATGCAGGCCCCAAACAATTTCCTCTCACCCTGTTATACCCTGACTGAGGTTGCAAGCTACGCCCACAGAAAACAGCTGTTTCAAAGCTTCAGGTGTACGCCCATATTTTGTTCCGGCCACTTCAATCTGGAACTGTTGTTGTACGACCATTTGGAAAAGTGATCTCACAAACCAAGCTTACCATACAAGTACCCTGAATGATGCATGTTCATTTACTCACATATAAGCTGTGATGCAGGATGGACACTTGGCTGTCACTCACTTAATTGTTCGCCAAAGTTCTAACATCTCACCACCATTTCCCTGCTTGCAGGACAAAACAATGCAGAACAGGAGTGAGCTGACCCAAGAGGAGGCCCCCCCACCCTCATTATGGACCCCGTTGACTTGACCATGACCTGGGAGCACTGGGATGAGAGGGTTGTCCTATGAAGAGAGGTTGAGAAGAATGGGCCTATACTCTCTGGAGTTTAAAAGAATGAGAGGTGATCTTATTGAAACATGTAAGATTATGAGGGGCCTTGACAGGGTAGATGCTGAAAGATTGTTTCTCCTGGCAAGAGAGTCTAGAACTAGGGGGCATAATTGCAGGATACAGCGTTGGCCATTCAAGACTGAGATGAGGAGGAATTTCTTCACGCAGAGGGTTGTGAACCTTTGGAATTCTCTACCCCAGAGGGCTGTGGATGCCTGGTCGTTGAATATATTCAAGGCTGAGATGGATAGATTCTTGGATTCTAGGGGAATCAAGGGATATGGGGATCGGGCTGGAAAGTGGAGTTGAGGTCGAAGATCGACCATGATCTGATTGAATGGAGGAGCAGGCTCGAGGGGCCATATGGCCTACTCCTGCTCCTATTTCTATGTTCTTATGTTCTTAGCACTGCGGTGCACTAAACTAATTGTTAATATGGTAAACCATTGCTGCCGTATCACTGGATCACAGGCTTCTGTTCGCCCTTTGTGTTGGGGTTAACAACCAGTGCTTACCTGTAGTTAAATCAGAACAGTTTCTGGTAGATTGCGTGGGGAAGGGAGAAGCAAGAAGCCATTATCCATATGACTGAAATGCTGAGGATTCCTTTAGGGAAAGACAACCTTGGTTTCAAAGGGTTCATAATGACCTGTCATTCAACAAAAAGCAGAATCAATATTATGACTAGTTCCCAGCACAGCAGGGTGTTAGCCGCACATTGTCAATTCATGCCTTTTAACAGACACTTGCTCTAATTTTTTGCTGAGGTTTGCCAAGGTGAGAGATGACAGAGTTGAAGAATAACACATGTTACTGTACTTTGCAATCACTGCCGGCAGCAATCATTTCTCTGTCCACAGCAGGATGAAAATCCATAAATACACCACATGCTCAATGCTTTATCTCTCAAGTATGTAATTGTTGCAGTTGTTACTCAGGCAGGCATTTTGAATGTTTAATTTTTATACAGCTTTATTATAAAATATAATCACAGTATAAGATGTATTTTGGTAAATTTACTTGCGTAATTTGCTGAGTTGTTGATGTGATTTGGTGGGTCAGCTGGGGTGCATGGTGTGTTTTGGTAAGTCTACCACAGTGTTTTGGTTTGATTTCTGGTGCGTGTTATGTGTGTGGAAGTGGGTTTGAAGAGAAATCACTCCATCACATCAATGTTAATTGCAATCATTATTCGGCAACCATGATCTTACTCCATTCCAATAAGAAGCTGACTAAATAAGCTAGAACATTTTCTCCAGGTCTTGGCTCCATCTGCTAGACACATAGGTAGTTTACATAACAAAGTATTAAACTCTACATCCCTCCTTTCTTTCAAAAAATTACAAACCATAACTACCAACCATACCAACTTGTGAATTATACTCCAGTCATGATGTCATATTATGTTAGGCAGTCTAACTTTTTAATCATTTAGGTCACCACACAGTCCTTCAGGTGTGCTGGATGTCTCCTATTCTTCGACCGGTTCTGGAGAGTTCAAATAGAGTCTGACTGTTCTTTTGGATCTACATTCATTGGTTCCTCATTGTCGCCTTACTTGACCTCAATTCTTCATCTTCGGGATCATTTATACCAATCGTAACCAACCAGGAAAAATTTGCAGGGCTATGGGGAAAGACCAGGGGAGTGGGACTAATTGGATAGCTCTTTCAAAGAGCCGGCACAGGCACGGTGGGCTGAATGGCCTTCCTTCTGTGCTGTAAGATTCTATAATTCTATGAAAAGGGATTTCAGTACAATGGTAATTAGTCTCACTGTAATATATTATACAATATATAATATTACAAAGAAAAAACAAGAAAACAGCAGTCAAGAGATATAAACTATCAAATCACGTCCATCCTAATCACTCAATACACTGTGAACTTCAGTTTTACAAAAGATGAGTTTTACAAAACATGTTCTACCACAAGTGCACGTTAATAAAATTATATATTAACAGGTGAAATGTATATCCCAAGAAAGTAGAAATTAAATTTAAAGAAACAAAACGTGAAAATAAAGTTCTAAGAAACAAATTTCAGGGAATAAAGTTCCAGTAACAAGGAACCATGTGAACACTGAATTATACAAGGTGCTACTGCACAGCTTTCTTTAATGGTGCAAAATATTTCTGGGATAAATTAGCCTAATTTTTTTTCTGAAAGCAAATCAATTGAAGGAACACTCATGAGATGGCCATGCTTTGAGCAGTGAGGAGCTCATTAAATACATGCAGGTGAGTACTTTGTATCTGTTTTCACAATGGAAGAACAGGACAAAATGCTAGCAGTACAAGGGAACCTAAAATTAAGTCAAGGGAAGGAAGTTAGTGGATTTAATATTAGTAAAAAAAAATGGTAATAGAGAAAATAATAGAATTTAAGATAGACAAATCTCCAGAATCTGATTGTTTCCACTCCAGGGTATTAAAAGAAATAGGTGAGGAAATTGCAGATGCATTAGCCCTAATTTTCCATAACTCTCTAGATTCAGTAATTGTGTCTTTGGATTGGAAAATTGCCATCATTTAAGAAGGGAGAAACCAGATTACAGACCTGTCAGTTTAACATCAGTTGTGGGGAAGTTACTAGAATCTATCATCAGAGACAGAGGCCTGGACAGAGCCGGGGAGTGAGCGGGGGCGTTGATGTTGGCGGGTCGGAATTTGCGATCACAATTCAATTGAATGATAAAATTTTTACTTCCGGGTTTCGTGCCCGGCAGCCAGCCAGACTGACAGGTTGGCTGCGTTTTGAGTGGGAAAGCAACCGGGGAGAGATCAGAGTTCTTGGTGTTTGTATGGGGGAGGTCAGGGAGAGATCGGGATCTTTGGGAGTTGGGTGGGGGGGGGGGCGCAGGATGTGATTGGGACATCGGTGGGGGGTGGGTATCTCAGCCATAGGGAGGGGGTCAGCCGATCGCAGGGTCCGATCGTGGCAGGTGAGTTTGTTGGGCCTGGAGGAAACACTCCTGCTCCTCCTGGCCCACAAGCAAGTGCAATAAAGGCACTTACCTCATGATCCGGCCCTTATCGCCCCCTTTTCACTGGTGAGATTTACGAGCCCCGGGAAACCCATGCTGGAGGGGTTAAATTTAAATTTAATTCAAATTCAATTTAAAAAGATCTACTTAACGTCTCACAAGGACATTAATTGATGCTATAAATACCCGCCCGCCTGAATTAATTAAAGTCCTGACTGCGGCAAGTAGGTTACTTGCACGCATCCAAATGCGCCTCTGTTTAACTCGGGAGTGGGCGCGTTGGAGCCGGGTTGCAGTCGCGCTCCAAAAATCAAATATTTTAAATACCCACCAGCCCCCCAACCCATCTGTTTTTAGGGGTTAAAATTCCCCCCAGAGTGCCTGAATACTTGGACAAGTATCAGCTGATCAAAGAGTATCAGCGTGGATTTGTGAAGGGTAGGTCATGTCTGACTAATCTTGTCGAATTTTTGAGGAGGTCATTAGCATGGTGGATAGGGGAGTGTCTATGGATGTTGTCTATATGGACTTCCAGAAGGCATTTGATAAAGTTACGCACAAGAGGACATTAGCAAAATATGAGATTGAACAGAATTGAAGGTAACCTTGTGACATGGGTTGGTAATTGGTTGGGAGGGAGGAGACAGAAAGTAAGGATAAAAAATTTGTTCTCTGATTGGCAGGATATGACAAGTGGTGTTCACCAGGGATCTGCACTGGGTCCTCAGGTTTTCACCATATATATTAATGACTTAGATGAAGGAATAGGGAGTTGTATAAGCAAGTTTGCAGATAACACTAAGTTAGAAGCTCCTGTAAGTTTTGGGGACGGGAGCAGGAACTTGCAAAGGGACATAGACAGACTAAGTGAAAGGGCAAAACTATGGCAGATGGACTTCAATGTAGGGAAGTGTGAGGTCATCTACTTTGGATCTGAGAAAGACAAATCGGAATATTTTCTTAATGGTGAGAGACTAGGAGCTCTGGCGGAGCAAAGGGATTTAGGTGTCCATGTACATAAATCACTATACCCTAATCACTAGGGTACGGTAGCATAGTGGTTATGTTACTGGACTAGTAATCCAGAGGCCTGGACTAAAAATCCAGAGTCATGAGTTCAAATCCTGCCACGGCAGCTGGCGAATTTAAATTCAATTAATTAAACTCAATTAAATAAAAATCTGGAATTAAGATACTAGTATCAGTAATGAAACTACCGGATTGTCGTAAAAACCCATCTGGTTCACTAATGCCCTTTAGGGAAGGAAACCTGCCGTCCTTACCCGGTCTGGCCTAAATGTGACTCCAGACCCACAGCAATGTGGTTGATTCTGAAATGGCCTAGCAAGCCACACAGTTGTAAAATCTCACTACGAAAAGTCATAATAAGAATAAAACCAGATGGACCACTAGGCACCGGACACGACAACGGCAAACCAAGCCCAGTTGACCCTGCAAAGTCCTCCTCACTAACATCTGGGGACTTGTGCCAAAATTCCCACAGACGAGTCAAGCAACAGCCTGACATAACCATACTCACAGAATCATACCTTTCAGCCAATGTCCCAGACTCTTCCATCACCATCCCTGGTTATGTCCTGTCCCACCGGCAGGACAGACCCACCAGAGGTGGCGGTACAGTGATATACAGTCAGGAGGGAGTGACCCTGGGAGTACTCAACATTGACTCTGGACCCCATGAAATCTCATGGCATCAGGTCAAACATGGGCAAGGAAACCTCCTGCTGATTACCTCCCACAGCTGATGAATCAGTCCTCCTCCATGTTGAGCACCAGTTGGAGGAAGCACTGAGGCTAGCAAGGGCACAAAATGTACTCTGGGTGGGGGACTTCAATGTCCATCACCAAGAGTGGCTCTGGTAGCACCACTACTGACCGAGCTGGCAGAATCCTGAAGGACATAGCTGCTGGACTGGGCCTGCGACAGGTGGTGAGCGAACCAACACGAGGGAAAAACCAACTTGACCTCGTCCTCACCAATCTACCTGCCGCAAATGCATCTGTCCATGACAGTATTGGTAGGAGTGACCACCGCACAGTCCTCGTGGAGACGATGTCCCATATTTGCACTGAGGACACCATCCAACGTGTTGTGTGGCACTACTACCGTGCTAAATGGGATAGAATCAAAACAGATCTAGCAGCTCAAAACTGGGCATCCATGAGGCACTGTGGGCCATCAGCAGCAGCAGAATTGTATTCCAGCACAATCTGTAACCTCATGGCCCGGCATATTCCTTACTCGACCATTACCAACAAGCCAGTGGATCAACCCTGGTTCAATGAGGAGTGTAGAAGAGCATGCCAGGAGCTGCGCCAGGCGTACCTAAAAATGAGGTGCCAACCTGGTGAAGCTACAACTCAGGACTACATGCACGCTAAACAGCGGAAGCAACATGCTATAGACAGAGCTAAGCGATTCCACAACCAATGGATCAGATCAAAGCTCTGCAGTCCTGCCACATCCAGTCGTGAATGGTGGTGGACAATTAAACAACTAACGGGAGGAGGAGGCTCTGCAAACATCCTCATCCTCAATGATGGCGGAGTCCAGCATGTGAGTGCAAAAGACAAGGCTGAAGCGTTTGCTACCATCTTCAGCCAGAAGTGCCGAGTGGATGATCCATCTCGGCCTCCTCCCGAAATCCCCACCATCACAGAAGCCAGTCTTCAGCCAATTCGATTCACTCCACGTGATATCAAGAAATGGCTGAGTGCACTGGATACAGCAAAGGCTTTGGGCCCCGACAACATCCCAGCTGCAGTGCTGAAGACTTGTGCTCCAGAACTAGCTGCCCCTCTAGCCAAGCTGTTCCAGGACAGCTACAACACTGGCATCTACCCGACAATGTGGAAAATTGCCCAGGTATGTCCTGTCCACAAAGAGCAGGACAAATCCAATCCGGCCAATTTTACCGCCCTATCAGTCTACTCTCAATCATCAGCAAAGTGATGGAAGGTGTCGTCAACAGTGCCATCAAGCGGCACTTACTCACCAATAACCTGCTCACCGACGCTCAGTTTGGGTTCCACCAGGACCACTCGGCTCCAGACCTCATTACAGCCTTGATCCAATCATGGACAAAAGAGCTGAATTCCAGAGGTGAGGTGAGAGTGACTGCCCTTGACATCAAGGCAGCATTTGACCGAGTGTGGCACCAAGGAGCCCTAGTAAAATTGAAGTCAATGGGAATCGGGGGAAAACTCACCAGTGGCTGGAGTCATACCTAGCACAAAGGAAGATGGTAGTGGTTGTTGGAGGCCAATCATCTCAGCCCCAGGACATTGCTGCAGGAGTTACTCAGGGTAGTGTCCTAGGCCCAACCATCTTCAGCTGCTTCATCAATAACCTTCCCTCCATCATAAGGTCACAAATGGGGATGTTCGCTGATGATTGCACAGTGTTCAGTTCCATTCGCAACCCTTCAAATAATGAAGCAGTCCGAGCCCGCATGCAGCAAGACCTGGACAACATCCAGGCTTGGGCTCAGAAGTGGCAAGTAACATTCGTGCCAGATAAGTGCCGGGCAATGACCATCTCCAACAAGAGAGAGTCTAACCACCTCCCCTTGACATTCAATGGCATTACCATCGCTGAATCCCCCACCATCAACATCCTGGGGGTCACCATTGACCAGAAACTTAACTGGACCAGCCAGATAAATACTGTGGCTACAAGAGCAGGTCAGAGGCTGGGTATTCTGCGGCGAGTGACTCACCTCCTGACTCCCCAAAGCCTTTCCACCATCTACAAGGCACAAGTCAGGAGTGTGATGGAATTCTCTCCACTTGCTTGGATGAGTGCAGCTCCAACAAGACTCAAGAAGCTCGACACCATCCAAGATAAAGCAGCCCGCTTGATTGGCACCCCATCCACCACCCTAAACATTCACTCCCTTCACCACCGGCGCACTGTAGCTGCAGTGTGTACCATCCACAGGATGCACTGCAGCAACTCGCTAAGGCTTCTTTGACAGCACCTCCCAAACCCACGACCTCTACCACCTAGAAGAACAAGAGCAGCAGGCACATGGGAACAACACCACCTGCACATTCCCCTCCAAGTCACACACCATCCCGACTTGGAAATATATTGCTGTTCCTTCATCATCGCTGGGTCAAAATCCTGGAACTCCCTTCCTAACAGCACAGTGGGAGAACCGTCACCACACGGACTGCAGCGGTTCAAGAAGGCGGCTCACCACCACCTTCTCAAGGGCAATTAGGGATGGGCAATAAATGCCGGCCTCGCCAGCGATGCCCACATCCCATGAACGAATAAAAAAAAAAGCTAGTGCACAGGTACAAAAAGTAATTAAAAAGGCTAATGGAATGTTGGTCTTTATCTCAATGGGGTTGGAATTCAAAAGTGAGGAAATGCTGATATATTGGTTTTAGAAGAAGTGCAGCTCAGATTCACCAGAATGATATCAGGGCTTAAAGGGTTAAATTATGAGGTCAGGTTACATAAACTTGGTTTTCATTCCCCTGAGTTTAGAATGTTGAGAGGTGATCTAATCTGGGTGTTTAAAATGATAATGAGATTCGATAGGGTAGATACAGAGAAACTATTTCCTTTGGTGAGGGAATCCAGAACCAGGGGGCATAATATTAAAATCAGAGCTAGGCCATTTAAGAGTGAAATTAGGAAGCACCTTTTTACACAAAGTGTGGAGGATATCTGGAACGCTCTCCCCCAAATGGCTGTGGATGCTGGATCATTTGAAATTTCCAAGTCTGAGATTAATCGATTTTTGTTAGGTATGAGTATCAAGGGACATGGAAAAAAGATGGGTTAATTGATGGCATATATCATGAGCAATTGCTTGGAAGGACCCTATGGCACAGAAATAGAGATCCATGTTTTATTTCAGGCTTCCTGAAAGTGCTGTATAGATTTTTGATCATGCCTGGAAGTCTTCAATGAGGCAATGGCACAGGCTTTGTCGCAGCATCCTCAGCCTCCGAACTCAATCCCAGATAACTGTGTCTGATACACGAGACCCGATACATTGCATATTGGCAGGATCTAACCGCACACCTTGTGTGTCATTTTACATCAAGGGCTGATCTTTCCTATCTTTGTTGGTCTGCCTCAGCCAATTACAGTGCAAGTAGTGCACTGAATCCAATACCCAAATGCTCTTAAGTTGTAATTCTGATCATCTCTCAATTAAGCAAAGCAGGCTGAGCCTATGCTGTAACGTTGGTTTCAAATGAAGGCTGGGAATGCATTGCTACACATAGCAACAGCCCTGTAAGTGTTGCAAGTGGATTTCAAGATCAATTATGCCAACATTATTGAGTTTAGCAAGGTTAATGCTTCAATTTTGTGCTATAGCAACTGTCAATAATTCTGTAATGTGCAATAATAATGGGTTAAACATGTGCTGTTCTGCAGTCTTTAAATTGCTACTGCCTAACACACAAATGGTGCAGATTAGTTGGATAGAAAAGTTGGCAGAAAAAAAACAACTAAATGGCAATGGGAAACTATTGAAGTTTGAGATGAGTAGGATACATACCAAAAGTACTTTGATCAGAAGGGGTCACGTCAGAGGCCAGAATTTCATGGATGAATAAGGAGATTAGGTCAAAAGTAAAGTCTGAGGATAAAAATAAGGCTGGTAATACTGAAGAAACCCAGGAGAAATGTGAAAAGCATATAAGTGATGTAAAATGGGACATTAGGATAAAGCATTAAAAAGACAAAAACTTTTATAAGCGCTACAAAAACAAAAGGATGGTCAAAGAAGGGGTGGAGCACTAAGAAATGAAGAAGGCAATTTAAAGTTGGTAATAATAGAAGAAATACTTGAGAAATATTTTACCTCTGTCTTTGCAGGGATAGAAGTGCTAGAGATGGATGTGGAACAGCAAATAATAGATATAAATATAAAAAAGGAAATATCATTAAAAAGGTTACTGGGAGCTTAAAAGTGCCAAGTCACTAGCCTCAAACCTTATCACTCCAGAATACTGAGAGCTATTAGTGATGAAGTAGCAAAGACACCAACCAGAATTTTCAAAAATTCCTTGGAAACGGGAATTTTACCAAAGGGCTGACTATTGTAACAACACTGCGGCACCTCCAACAGTGCAATGCTCCCTTGAACGGCACTGAAGTGTCAGCCTGGATTATGTGCTCAAGTCTCTGGAGTGGGACTTGAACCCACAATCTTCTGACTCAGAGACAAGTGTACAACTGAGCGAAGGCTGACATGTAGTGAATAAATGTCCAGTGAATATATGTTCTCCAGGCAAACTGAATGGATAATCTCCCTAATATGTCCTCTGTGTATTGCTGCATAGTTACCCTGTAACATGTGTGTGATACTTATACCAGTGTCGGTTTTTGTCCTGTCTGTAGTACAGTGCAAGTCTAATATTTTTTCAGCTGGGCAGCACTAGTTGTAACTTGTGTGGCACCTCTGACCTACAGAGAGGCAAAAATCAGCAGAGTTCTCACTTCTGACCACTGTCTAATGACTTGTGCTAGAAAATGCCTGTTCTGTGAGGAAACATCTGAGCTTGACTGTGATGCTCGCAGCACTTGAGTAGCCTGCCAGTGCTAGACTCACATATGAAAATGGCCACTTAGGCAAGTTACTGTAAGGATGCTGGCTGCAACTGTACTCCAGGAACATAGGACAAGAGTAGCCCATTGAGCCCCTTGAGCCTGTTTCACCATTCAATTAGATCATGGCTGATCTGTATCTTAACTCCACCTATCCACTTTGGTTCCGTAACCCTTAATACCCTTGCCTAACAAAAATATATCAATCTCAGTTTTGAAATTTTCAACTGACCCCTATCCTCAACAGCTTTTTGGGAGAGGGAGTTCCAGATTTCCACTACCCTTTGTGTGATGAGCCAGCACCTTTGAGAGGGGAGTTTCTATTATTTAGTGTTTGAATGTGGTCTTACCTGGAGCCTGTCCAGTGCTATAGCTGTCAGTGTCAAGTTGGAGACATGCAGAGAGCAGTACTGCACAAACTTGCTGACGTGGCACATGGCCTTCCCAAACACCCAGGAGCTGTTGACAAAACCAACCTGTGATGTAACAGTAATATTATCAGTGATGAGTTAATTTTAGGCAACAATACAGCTGCCTAATAACTCTGTGTGGTAACAAGCTCCACCTGTTATGGTGCAAAGCCTGGGACCCAAATTCTACCTCAGCTTTATGGTAAGTTAGTTGATCTCAGGAATGGTGTTGAACTAAGGAACCGGCCAACAGCTTGCGGTATTTAACACAGCCTAAGAAGCCTCCAAGAACAAAGCTGTCAATAAATATCTTGCCCAAGCGGCCATTCCTCGTGTTTGAGCCTCAACGTTAAAAAGTGTTGACAAGTTATTTGACTGTTTGGAAGACCTCTCAGCCAAGCCTAATTCTGAATCCACACACATTTGCTTCCCAGCAGAGGTTACTACAATACGATCAGGAGTGTGAACCATAGAATATACAGCACATTTGGCCCATCGTGCTTGTGCTAGCTTTCTGAAAGAGCTATCCATTTAGTCCCATTTCCTTACCTTTCCACCATATAATTTTTATAATTTAATTTTTCAAATATTTACCCCTTTTTCTTTTAAAATCAGTTATGGTTTCTGCTTACACCACTTGACCAATTTTCCTCCTTCCTAGTGTGGGGATGCTGGAGCCAGTTGTGCTGTCTGGGTCATTAGCCTGGCCGAGATCAGAAATCTCAGCACAGATCAGCAAACAAACCTAGGACCTAGTGGGTTGCATAGTTCAGTTCCACAATGGGGGGTGGGAGCCATTTACCGATGGAACCATGGCGCGTGCAACATTTTCTATTCATCCACTGAGTTCGGGCCATAAGATTGGCAGCATCCTTGGAGCTAAAGAACATGATCCATGAATGCCTAAAAATAGCTACGGTTCTGCCACAGCCAAATAACATTCCAATACTCACTGCCTTGTCTCACACGTGAAACACAGCCATGTGGGTGAGGCACTAGAGGGGTGCCAAAAATGTGGAGCTGTACTTTAGCAAGAGCCGTGCCTTTAAGAGAAGAAAGGGGAAAACCAGGAGGGGAAAGACGAGCACTATCAGAAAAAAAAACGATTGAAGGGAGTATCTCATCAGGCACTGACTCTCTCCTGCTTCCCTCTGGAAGCTATGACCTATGTCTCTGTTTAAATGATGGAATGGTTTAATTATAAAAATAGATTCATGAGGAATATTTTGTTATCAGAGTTTATCTTTAAAGTTTGCACTGGATTTATGATATCAAAAGAACCATGGGAAAATTTAAGGCTTAACTAAACAAGACACAATCCTAAATTCAGTCTCAGAATTGCTAATATTAAAAACATGCACATTCTCATTCAATGTGTAACTGGTTTTCAACGGCTTCTGTGCAATTATTTGTATATGCTTTAGGAATCGACAGAAGATCAGCTGTAGCACCTAAATTAACTACTTCAATTGAAAATTTGGGGTTTTGAGTTTATTATAACAGAACCAATATTAGCTGCTCAAAAATCTTGTATTACATTTACACTGGGGGGAATTTTAACCCCCGAGGATCAGCAGGAGAGGTGGGGGACGGGATTAAAATATCAAAAATCGGAAACTCAATCCCAACCCGCCTCCAGCGCGCCCACAGAAACAGGTTGGGGGGCGGACAAATAACCTGCTCTCAAAAGGCGGGTCTGTAATTGAAATATTTTAGTAAGTCTGCATGCCTCAAATTTTAGCAGGCTTTTAGATTTAAGGCCTCCAGGCCGGGTTTCCCAGGACTCGGGAAACCTGCAGCTGAAGGGAGGGGAGAATGGCTGGATCCACCAGGTTAAGTGCCTTTCCAGCATTGCTTGTAGGCCAGAAGGAGCAGGAGTACTTCTCTCCAGCCCCCCAACCAAACCTGCTCCCACCCCGCAATCGGCCAAACCCCACCGTGATCTGATCTCCCCCTGGCCTTTCTGATCTCCCCAAGGCCTTTCCGGTCTCCCCCTCCAGCCTTTCTGATCTCCCCATGACCAGCACGATCTACCCCTCCCCCCATCACCGGCTTCCACGATTTCTCCCTCCCTCCCTCCTCTCCGCTCCCCGGCCGTGGCCTACCAATCAATCAATCCCTCTCAATCTGACTGGCTGCCGGA
Organism: Heptranchias perlo; assembly: GCF_035084215.1. NCBI lineage: Eukaryota > Metazoa > Chordata > Chondrichthyes > Hexanchiformes > Hexanchidae > Heptranchias > Heptranchias perlo. Next base: position 52,232,532 of record NC_090339.1, on the reverse strand, counting down.
CTTGAAATGGAGACAAAATATTTAAATAAGGTCCTGCCGTTAAATTCAGCAGGACCTCCTGGTTAACCGCAATTCCGGGATTCCCGGCCCCCATGACCCGCACCCCCCCCCCCCACTCCCTCCCCGCAAATATCAGGGCCACTGTGTCAGTGAGGTGCAACAATTAAAATGGATGAACTTTCCATGAGGAAGTACTTTGTACTTATAATTGAAAAGTGCTCTTTCATGTCTCCTACATAAGGCTTTAACAAATCTTATACCTGTCAGAGGAATCATAATTTGTCATGGGGATGGGCCCCTGGATGAAACATTAGAGAGGAGAAACAAGGTGCACAGAGGAATGGGAGAGACAAATAGCACCAGAGTAAAGAATAGTTCAGAAATAGGAGGGATCAGACATGGGAAAATGCGAAGTATGTGAAATGTAGCATGGTAAATAAGGTTGGTGAGCTGCAGGGACAATTCGCCACATAGGACTATGATATATTGGCAATATAAGAGTCCTGGCTCAAAGAAGGGGAGGAATGGGTACTTAATATTCCTGGAATGAAAGGGAAGGAAAGAAGGGGTGGGGGAGGTGGCAGTATTGATCAAAGAAACTATTATAGCACTGGAAAGGGATGATGTAGTTGAGGGGTCAAAGACAGAATCTATTTGGTTACAATTAAGGAACAATAGAGGAGCTATTAGTCTTCTGGGTGTATACTATAGGCCACCAAATAGTGGGAAGGAGATAGAGGAGCAAATTTGCAGGCAAATTACAGAAAGATGCACAAACTATAGAGTTGTGATAATGTGGGACTTCAATTATCTCAATAATGACTAGGACAGAAATAGTACAAAGGAAAGAGGGAGAGAGATTCCTGAAATGTGTACAAGAGAACTTTCTCGAACAGTATGTTTCCAGCCCAACGAGGAAGGAAGCAGTGCTAGATCTAGTTCTAGGGACTGAAATGGGGCAAGTGGAGCATGTTTCAGTGGGGGAACAGAGATCATAATATCATTAGGTTTAGAATAGTTATGGAAAAGGACAAGGAAAAATCAAATGTGAAAATACTTAACTGGAGGAGGGCTAATTTCAGTGAGTTAAAAAGGGATCTTGCCCAGGTGGATTGGAATCAAAAATTGGTAGGCAACACAGTAATTGAACAATGGGAGGCCTTCAAGGAGTAGTTGGTACAGAGTAGATGCATTCCCATGAGAGGGAAAGGAAGGGCATCCAAAAGATAGAGCTCCCTGGATGGCTAAAGATATAGAGATTAAAATGAATCAGAAAAAGGAGGCTTATGACAAATATAAGATTCATAATACAGTGGAGAACCAAGCTGAATACAGAAAGTACACAGGTGATCTAAAAAAGGGAATAAAAGGGGCAAAGAGAGAATATGAGAATAGACATATAAATAGTAAAAGTAATTAGTAAACGTATAAATAGTAAAAGGGTAGTCAAAGGAAGGGTGCGACCAATTAGGGACAAAAAAGGAGATCTTCTTCTAGAGGCAGAGGGCATGGCTGAAGCACTAAATGACTACTTTGCATCGGTCTTCACTTTGCAGTACTCAAAGTAGAAAAGTCACCTAGTCGAGATGGGATGCATCCTAGGTTACTGAGGGAAGTAAGATTGGAAATTGCAGAGGCTCTGGCCATCATCTTCCAATCCTCCTTAGATATGGGACTGGTGCCAGAGGACTGGAGGATTGCAAATGTTACACCTCTGTTCAAAAAGAGAAGGGATAAACCTGGCAATTACAGACCAGTCAGTAGTGGGGAAACTTTTAGAGACAATAATCTGGGACAAAATTAATTGCCACTTGGAAATGAGCAAACAATCAATGCCAGTCATACAGTCTACACATGGGCATACAATCAATGCCAGTTATACACTCTACACATGGGCATACAATCAATGCCAGTCATACACTCTACACATGGGCATACAATCAATGCCAGTCATACACTCTACACATGGGCATACAATCAATGCCAGTCATACACTCTACACATGGGCATACAATCAATGCCAGTCATACACTCTATACATGGGCATACAATCAATGCCAGTCATACACTCTATACATGGGCATACAATCAATGCCAGTCATACACTTTACACATGGGCATACAATCAATGCCAGTCATACACTCTACACAATGGCATACAATCAATGCCAGTCATACACTTTACACATGGCCATACAATCAATGCCAGGCATACACTCAACATGTGGGCATACAATCAACGCCAGTCATACACTCTACACATGGGCATACAATCAACGCCAGTCATACACTCTGCACAATGGCATACAATCAATGCCAGGCATACACTCTACACAATGGCATACAATCAATGCCAGTCATACACTCTACACATGGGCATACAATCAATGCCAGTCATACACTCTACACATGGGCATACAATCAATGCCAGTCATACACTCAACATGTGGGCATACAATCAATGCTAGTCATACACTCAACACATGGCCATTCAATCAATGCCAGTTGTACACTTTACACATGGCCATACCGCTATCACAGGGGGATACAATTAACACTTAACAAGGGCTACAGACATAACGAGGCAATTGCACAGGACACAAGGTGAGCATTTAATCCGGTACTCGGGAAATACTCTTACGTGAAGAAAAACCAGTAACAGATACGGTAAAGTTTGTCAATCGTCAGCGCTACCGCTTTGACATGAGCTGGAGGGGTGCTGACACCCGCCCTCTGCCCCGGGTTGTGGGTGCTGCGACTTACCAAAATAAACGGGGTGTTGAGGAGAGCGATCGTGAGGGTCAGCCACGGCCAGGTTGGTTATGAAGGGGTTGGTGGGTGACAGACGAGCGCGGTGCCGAAGAGGGAGACTCCGCCTGGTAGTGGGGCCAAGACGGCGAATCTCTCCCACTCGCTGATGTGGAAAGCGGTCCAGCTGAAGGAGGACGGCGGCGGGGTCCCGTTGGGTGTCGGGCACCGGACCAGTAACATTTCCAATGGAGGCTGGGAGAGTTGGAGAGGATGGGGAGCGATTCCAGTTACGGATTGTGCATGATGTGGGGATTTTTTTAAAAAAAGTTCAAACAATTTTGAGTTCAGCCCACAACGTTTCTTCAACTTTTTTTTTGTTGTTGAATTTTGAGATTTCCAATAAAAGGCCGGTTCTGTTCACATTTTCATTTTGGGGTCACATAAAACTGCACAAAGAGCATTTTATTATTAATCTTTTCTTTCCTCGGTTAGAGGCTTGGAGAAGTGATGAATGGAGGCAGTTGGTGCTCATTCATAAACATTCAAATGTAAACAATCTTACAACACCAGGTTATAGTCCAACAATTTTATTTGAAAATCACAAGCTTTCGGAGGCTTTCTCCTTCGTCAGGTGAATGTCAGGAAATCCTTGAACGTTTTGCATTTATATTCAGAGAACAATACCCGGTGATTACAGATAATCATTCCAACTTGTGATTTTCAAATAAAATTGTTGGACTATAACCTGGTGTTGTAAGATTGTTTACATTTGTCAACCCCAGTCCATCACCGGCATCGCCACATCATAAACATTCGAGGGGAATCCATCACCACATTTGTCAGTCTTTTGTTTTGAGTGAGTGGTTTCAAGTCACCAGCGATCAGCTAGACGTGAGGTTTGCTCCCGAATACTTGGAGCAGAGGCTGCAGAGTTAGTGGAACGACCCTTTTCTCCCGACTCAAAAGGGAAAGGATTTTTCCCCCTTCAGAAAGTTCGCGCCTGAACTTTGGTGTTATTTGAGTTTAATATATGGACATTCGTGAGAAAACCTGGTGTTGGTAAAAGGGTTAAATATTTAAAATAAAAACAGAAAATGCTGGAAAACACTCAGCAGGTCAGGCAGCATCTGTGGAGAGAGAAACAGAGTTAATGTTTCAGATCGATGACCTTTCATCAGAACTGGACGATGTGATGAGATGAACAGCTTTTAAGCAAATACGGAATCAGGGAAAGTGGGTGGGGCAGGGAAAGAACACGTGTCGAGTGTATACCTGACATTGATTGTATCCCCAAGTGTGGAATGTGTGACTGGCATTGATTGTATGGCCATGTGCAGAGTGTATGCCTGGTATTGATTGTATGGCCATGTGTAGAGTGTATGCCTGGTATTGATTGTATGGCCATGTGCAGAGTGTATGCCCGGTATTGATTGTATGGCCATGTGTAGAGTGTATGCCTGGTATTGATTGTATGGCCATGTGTATAGTGTGTGCCTGGTATTGATTGACCGTGTGCAGAGTGTATGCCTGGTATTGATTGTATGGCCATGTGTAGAGTGTATGCCTGGTATTGATTGTATGGCCATGTGCAGAGTGTATGCCCGGTATTGATTGTCTGACCGTGTGCAGAGTGTATGCCTGGTATTGATTGTATGGCCATGTGCAGAGTGTATGCCTGGTATTGATTGACCATGTGCAGAGTGTATGCCCGGTATTGATTGTATGGCCATGTGCAGAGTGTATGCCCGGTATTGATTGTCTGACCGTGTGCAGAGTGTATGCCTGGTATTGATTGTATGGCCATGTGCAGAGTGTATGCCTGGTATTGATTGACCATGTGCAGAGTGTATGCCTGGTATTGATTGTATGGCCATGTGCAGAGTGTATGCCTGGTATTGATTGACCATGTGCAGAGTGTATCCCTGGTATTGATTGTATGGCCATGTGCAGAGTGTATGCCTGGTATTGATTGACCATGTGCAGAGTGTATCCCTGGTATTGATTGTATGGCCATGTGTAGAGTGTATGCCTGGTATTGATTGTCTGACCGTGTGCAGAGTGTATGCCCGGTGTATTGATTGTATGCTCATGTTGACCTTTTGCTCCATGTTAACTCTCTGTGCAAATGCTCTGTTTGTATTTTGTGTCAAATGCGCTAAAGATGTTCAGCGTAAATCGAAAGATACGCCAAAAATTTATGCCGGGGTTCTAGGCTGATCTTGCCAACCAGTTCTTACGCCCAAAATCTTCCTGCCAATCTCATTAACATATGTCGGAATGTAAAAAACCGTCATAAACAAGAGGAAATCAGCATAAACAACCCTGTGATAGGATGGAGGGCTAGGTGAAAAGTCAGATGATAGGAATTACAGCACACAGGAAGCCAGGAAAAGCTGGCCAAGGAGAACCGGCTGCAACAGGCGAACAGCCTAGGAGAAGAAAAAAGCAGGTTGACAGCAAGGGTGCAAACTGTCTTGCCAACACTGTGTTCCTACACCAGGCACCAAAATGCTGACAAATCTGATCAGGTCAGATGAAGTAGGGTGGGAGGAGTCTTGTATGGAGCATAAACACCGGCATAGACCAATTGGGCCGAATGTCTGTTTCTGTGCTGTAATTTCTATGTAATGTAAACTCATTTCACATTGCCAGGATCTCCTGCTCTCGCATAAGTGGAAGCTAAAGTTAAGGTTATTACAGTCAGTGTTCAGGTCAGAGAGCTTCAAAGTGTCTAATTGAGCTTTTCCTAGAGCTTGCATTGAGTTTCACTGGAATAAGTCATTGAGTTCCATTAAAACAATGTAGAAGGACAAAGACAGAGGAGTCAGAATGGGAGTGAGATGAGGAATTAAAGTGGCAAGCGGTAGGGAACTCTGGGTCGGACTTGCGGACAGAGCGAAGGTGTTTGGCAAAACAGCCGCCTAATTTGTGTTTGGCCTCCCCTTTGTAGAGGAGGTTGCACTGTGTGTGGTAGATGCCACTCCCCTCACTCACTCTAATCTATCTCCCGCTGAATTTGCAGCACTATGCTCTCTCAGGCCCTTTTAAAATGCTGTTCATGTGTACTGTTTTCCAGTTCTGTTGTAGGGTATACTCCTGAAACGTTTACATGTCTGTTCTCTCCATAGATACTGACTGGCCTGCTGAGTGTTTCCAGCATTTTCTCCATTCATTGAAAAATGACCTCAAGTTCCTGTCCCAAATTGATATTCTGTGATTCCTGTGTGCAAAATTGTGCATCTGTGGATATCATGTGAGGACATGTTCAGCTCTGATTACCCTCACTGTTGAATAGCCTGCCCTGGTTCACTGATAAAGGAAGGTCACTGTTTATTTATAATTACACAAAATAATAATTAGGCTTTGCTTAGTTTGTGGGGAATGACTCATATATTTTTTGATTTGGGGTATTTTTTCAAAATATACAATCTTTTGATTTCCCCTCGCTCAATTTTCTGCTCTTATGGTCTATCTGGGGCATACACTTCTTGCAGCTGAGGGGGCAGAAAAGTTGACTGCTCCCAAGACTGTACCTATGGCGCTCTTGAGCTAGTTTGTTGAGTCAGCAGTAAAGAATCATGCTTTCATTTTCCCTATTTGTGGGAGGTTGCAAACTAACTAATCACATTTCACCCATAGTGGCAAAGTTGAGATCAGAAACATAACAGAATCAGATGTCAAACGCGTGTCAGCTACAGCCATGAAGCCATGCATGTTATCCAAGGGGGCATAGTCTCAGAATAAGGGGTCGCCCGTTTAAGACGGAAATGAGGAGGAATTTCTTCTCCCAGAGGGTCGTGATTCTTTAGAATTCTTTACCCCAAAAAGCTTTGGAGGCTGAGTCATTGAATACATTCAAGGCTGAGTTGGACAAATTTTTGATCAGCAAGGGAGTCAAAGGATATGGGGAAAAGGCGGGAAAGTGGAGTTGAGGTAAAAACCAGATCAGCCATGATCTCATTGAATGGCGGAGCAGGCTCGAGAGGCCGAATGGCCTACTCCTACTCCTATCTTTTATGGTCTTATGGTCCAATGTGCTGCATCACATCTCTGCCTTTAGCATCATTACCTGTCTTGGAAGTTGACATCTTGTTTTGCATTGGATCTTGAGCTCATAATCTAAGCTGACACTAGTGAAGTATTGAGGGAATGCTGCATTGTCAAATGAAGTGTTAAGCTGAGGTCCTGTCTGCATGCTCTGATTGTTCAGTTATACATTAAAAATAGAATCATACAGCACAGAAGGAGGCCATAATACCCATCGTGCCTGTGCCGGCTCTCTGAAAGAGCTACCAATTGGGTCCCCTCCTCTGCTCTTTCCCCATAGCCCTGCTAATTTTTCCTTTTTAAGTATATATCCAATTCTCTTTCTCTTTTACTGCTTCCACTGTCCTTTCAGGCAGTGCATTCCAGATCATAACAACTCGCTGAGTAAAAAAAAATTCTCCTCATTCCTCCCCTGGCTTTTTTGCCAATTATCTTAAATCTATATCCTTTGGTTACCGACCCTTCCGCCAATGGAAACAATTTCTCCCTATCTACTCTATCAAAACCCTCATAATTTTGAACACTCATTAAACTATTCAAATAAAAGCACAATGTCCACTAGGTATCCTAGGCAATATTTCTCCCTCAACTAGTACCACCAAAAACTGATTTCCTGGTTTATCATCTCATTTATGGCTGTTTGTGGGATTTTGCCAGGCAGAAAATGAGCTTCCACATTTACCTACATAACATCAATCACTGAACTTCAAAATAATTATTGTATGTGAAGCACTTTGAGACATTTCTGAGAGATGTGATAAGGCACTATACAGAAAATGTTTGATCTCTAAAGCTAATGGAACAGGAGTGGAACAGACAATGGGGGACTGGAAAATCTGGCTAAGATCTATAGGGTAGAAATTTTGCATCTGCACTCGCCATCCCATTACTTTCCAACCATTAAAGTGAATGGGGAAAAATTATGCTGGCAAACACAGAATCCGAATTTCTACTCCCATGTATCCAGATCTGCAACACTTAGTGCATTTTTTGATATAATGGAAAATCCGCCCTAATAAGCCGTGTTTACAAGTGTTTTTTTGTGTAAAGGTGTACAATATGCTGATTCATCGTTCATTTCCCACTGAGTGTATCCTGTTTAGTAGCATAGTTCCTGTGGCTTGAATTGATTAAAAACATAAAATATATGAAACATATAAGGTCATTTAACCCACCAAGTTCCGTCCTTTCACAGATCACATTTAGTTTGTCCTATTTTGGTCTACCCCTAATTTTCTTAAAGGGAAATCTAGCCACAGATAAAACTTTTAAGATAGAACTGCAAAATTTCTTCCTGGCTCCCGTGTAATCTAACTCCAAGAAAGCTGGACTACTTTAGGAAGCCAGCAAGAAATTGTTCAAGGACGAAGGGAGAGGAAAGGATGCAGAGGGTTATTAGGACATGGAATGTTCTACCAGAAAACAGTGGCGGAAACAGAATCCATAATAGCTTTTAAAAGAAAATTTCAGTCAGCCAGCACAGACACGATGGGCCGAATGGTCTCCCTCAGTGCTGCAAAATTCGATGATTCTATGAACTCTTGATTAGTTGCATACCACAGATGACACCAATATCCAAGAATCAAAAGGACCATTCTGTTCCTTCTAGCATTTAATCATCTGTCTCTAATTATTGTTTTAAGCCTTGATCCCATTTTTAACTGGATATTGATCCAGATATATTCATTAAAGGATTTAATCCATGCAGCATAAACTATTTTTTTTCTGGCTGTCTAGTCCACATGTCTGCTACTCTTTGGGGAACAATAAAATTATAATCTTGAGGTGGATCGGGAACTGCTTATTTGCTAGCCCCTTGATACTGCTGGGTTGCTTTCCTCGAATGGAAATTGATGATTAACTCTCAGTGTTCGCAATATGATGTGGGACAGACTGGTTGAATCTAGAGGGTCTTTTCCTGTCTGTCATTGTGCGTATGTTCATATATTAGTTGCTTTCAATTGGACTAAATTTTAGTGTATCTTTAACAAAAGTTGCTGGTGACTATTCCTTTGGCCTGCAAGAAACAGAAAGGTCTTGCCAATATTTATTTATTTTTGATAATTTCCACAGGCAACAGCTCCCATTTAAAAAAAAAGCATATGGGTTCCTGGGCTTCATAAATAGAGGCATAGAGTACAAAAGCAAGGGAATTTTGCTAAACTTCTATAAATCACTGTTTAGGCCTCAGCTGGAGGACCACTAAAATTATTAAAGAACTAGAACTAAATTAAGAACTAAGGACTGAAGACTAAAAACTAGGACTGAGTTTTAGTGGGTATGCTATTTTTAATAAATGATCCTATCCTTTTTTGTTAAAAGCTCTGGTTACAATGAAGAACTTTTAAGACCAAATGCATATAAGGCCTTCAAATTACAACATGGGATACTGGCATATTCATGCTTAATGCATTCATTTCAAGCCCTTCTCTGCTATCTTAGTTTGTTTAAAGTAAATGGGTTAAATCTCTTCTAAATTAGCAGGGAGAAAGAATTTCAGATGAACGGGTTATGTGTATGTACACTGGTATCCCACGGCATATGTTTGGGACCCTAGATCTTTTGAATGGTTTTAATGTAATGCTCCAACCTAATCCAAATGCTAATACTTTGGACTTTTGTGTATTCTGTGAAAGTTGTGCATCATGGGTCAAATCAAAGACCCAGTACAAAGAATAGATTTTCAATGACTTGCTAAACATCTCAGAACAACAGCGTTTCAAATGTCAATTATGTAGCAGAGTTATAGTTATAAAAAGCTTTTTATTCTGACCTGTAGGTTCAGCTACTCAATGTTACTTTGCTTTCTAATACAATGATTGAAATAAAAAGCTTGTAAATGACAATAGATGATGCTAGCCTTTCAGGGCTAGTAACCCACCACAGTGATGCAGATCTCTCTAGAACTCATTTTTATTGCACCAACCTATTTCCCACCCACCCCCCCGCCCCACCGTTTCCTCCCCCTCTGCTGAGGTATGGTTTCACAAACTCAAGCAGCCCTCCAGTACCTTGTACAAGTGGCTCTTACAATTTGAAGGATTTGAACATTTACCTGAGGAAGGAGGAAGTCTCCGAAAGCTTGTGAATTTAAAATAAAATTGCTGGACTATAACTTGGTGTTGTAAAATTGTTTACAATTTGAAGGATGGTATGTGTTCCTTATCGGACCATTCATTGCTTGTATGTGAGATGTACACTATGGGACTGCTGTACATGTAAGAATGTAGACAGAGAGTATTGGCGGCCTATTCAATTGGTGAAGAGGGAAAGTTTCACAGCCTAACTGAATCTTGCCCCTACCAGACATCCATATGCGTGGACTTCCCAGAATGGATATCAATCAAGAGCAGGTACCCTCTCTGATTGTTTTCCTTTCCTAGCCTAGGGCTGTTGAGGACAAATATCACTGCCTAATCCAAGATTAGTTAACCCAGCACAGACTGGCATCAAACCTGGTCCAGACTTGGGGCTCGATATTAGCAGGGCGGCGGGTCGACTGGGCGCGTGGGTAACGCGCCCGGTGAAATCAGTGTGCTCCGCACGGAATTACAGGCTAATTGGAGCCACTTACCTTTGCTTCCGGGTTTCCCGCTGGTAAGCTGCACACGGACGGACTGCGCACGCGCAGTAAGGTCTGACAGCTGGAGGAGCCCTATTTAAAGGGGCAGTCCACCAATGCTCCTCCTGCAGCAAACAACTAATGCTGAACCATGGAGCAGGCCAGTGGGAAGGCTGCCCCAAGATTTTCAGACTCCTCACTCCAGCTGCTGCTGGATGGGATGAGGAGGAGGAGGGAAATATTTTTCCCGTCTGATGGGAGGAAGTGCCCTCCCTCCACCACGAAGAAGGCCTGGTTGGAGGTGGCCGAGGAGGTCACCAGCTGTGGCAATGTGCCACGAACATGGGTCCAGTGCAGAAAGAGATTTAATGATCTAACCAGGTCAGGCAAAGTAAGTATACTTACGCATTCTCCCACACTCCGTCTTCCACATCACCTCCACCACCACACAACCCCTTCTGCACTGCCACCACAATGCTCTCGCATCACTCCTCACATCCACTCAACTATCATCCTCACCTTGCCTGCACGTACTCACCGCCCCGTTCCCATTCGAACACGAACACGCAACCCAATCCTCATACAATCTCATGGCTATGTTGCACACGCACCCTCCCATGCATCTCCCTCACGCTCAACCCCACGCACACCAATGCATGCAGCGGCTCACCATGCAACCATCACTCAATCATGCCTCTGTGCTTTGCCTTGATAGGAGAAGAGATGCCAGAACGCCCAGGAGAGGGCAAGGACCGGAGGGGACCTGCCACACCAGGTGGTCCTAACAGACACGGAGCAGCAGGCATTGGACATCAGCCGCACACTGGAGTGCCTGTCCGTGGCGGATGCCAAGGCTGGGATTGCACAAGCGGCTGGTGACAGAAAGCTAACACTCAGCACTCATGATAGCGAATGATCTTAGCATCACTTGGCATCTGCAGCACCTCACCATCTGTCCACATGCCTAATATTGCTTTCTGTTCTCTTGCAGGGCCATCTGTGAGTGCCGTGACTGTGGAGGGCGATTCCTCAGAGGACCTGCTGGCCTCTGAGGGTCCATCGTCACATCTGAGCCATGCATTCACCAGTGCAGATAATACACCTCGTGGGTCCCCGTCCTCACTTAGTTGGGCTTGCACATGGTGAGTCACCACGCACATGGAGACCCTGGTGGCAGGGGCAGCCGTGGACAGTCCGCGTCGGTGGGAGCATTCTTCTCCAGGCTCTGCTCAGCTGGACCCAGATGCTGAACCTTGGGGGCCAGCCGTTAAAAGGAGAGTCGTCGAGGGGCAGCAGCACATTGCCGAGGCGCTGGAACAGGTGCCACGCGCACTCTCCACAATCACGCAGAGGATGGAGGAGTCCAACTCCTGCATGAGGGGAATGGTGGCACAGGTACAGGAGGGTATCTCCGAGATAGTGTCGCAGGGACGTGAAGGCATCTTTGAGATAGTGTCGCGGGTAGGTGTGGGAATGTCTGCGATGGAGGAAAGGCTAGCCTCCATCGAGTGTCAAGCACGGCTCAACAATGAGTCCATTCAAGCCCTGACGACGGCCGTTCGGATTCAGGGTGAGCAACATTCTGCCGCCTTGAACAGGCTGTCAGATACTTTACAAGTGGCCTTCCAAGGCCTCACACAAGTCCTCCAAACTGCCGTCCAGCAGAGTGGAAGGAGTGATGTGGGCCTGGGCCACGAGAGGGATGATGGTGAAAGGGGACATGGAAGTGGGGACGCCACTCAAAGCACTCCCACGTCTCACCCGTTGCCCCCCTCTCAACCAGTACCCGCAATGCTGCCCCCTCTCCAGGTGGCCGAGTCTTCCCCTGCACAGGTGTAGGTGGAGCAGTCTTTGGAGGGGCCCTCATGGGCACTCAAACCCAGAGGGCATCGGCCCAAAGCATCTCATCGGTCAGGGCATGGACAAGAGCAACCTGCCACTACCTCCACTGAAGCCACAGGGGTAGCACCATGTAGGGGTTCCCGGAAACGCAAGGCAAAGGTTTTGTGAGCACAAAGGGAATGCACAAGGGTGTCTGACGATTTGACATGTTTTTAATTTATATTTGTTTTATTTCACATGCATAATAAATCACCACTACTGCCATGTCTTGCCCATTCTTGACTGGCTTGTGGAATAGGTCCCTTTCATGGGGTTCACCATGAACACGCACACTTGATGCCACCCATTGTGTCATTGCAGAGTGGGTGTAGGTGTATTTGCAGGGCTCTTTTGTGCAGACGACTGAGAGATGTTGGTGATGTCCCCGGTGGCACCCTGGAAGGATGCGGAGGAGAAGTTGTTGAGGGCAGTGGTGACTTTGACCGTGACAGGTAAGAAGATGGTGCTCGGGCCAGCCAGGAGCAGCTCGGCATGAAAGAGGCTGCAGATGTCCATGACTACATGTTGAGTGACTCTGAGCCTCCATGTGCACTGCTGCTCAGAGAGGTCCAGGAAGCTGAGCCTCGGTCTGTGGACCCTATGGCGAGGGTAGTGCCCTCTGCGACGCATCTCTCTCTGCGGTTGCCCTCCCTCCTGCTGTGCAGGTGGATGTGTCACAGCACTGTGTTGCAGAGCTCCACGTGTCAGACCCGCCCCGGGAATCCCGGATTTTCGCAGCCCCCCCCGCCACAAACGCACCCGATCGCGGGTGAGAAAATTGAGCCCTTGGTCTCTGTGGCTCAGTTCTACACCAGGAAGTGCATTTCCTAACTGAGCAACTAAAACAGCAGGCAATGTCTTTTATTTTAATTCCAAGAATTTCTATTATGGTGTGTTACAAATAACAAAGACCATTGACAGCAGCAAAAGATCTCAAAATATACAGCCTTGTTTTTCTACTTAAATTGCCTTTTGACACATTTCTCAAGCTTCATCAGTCATCAGACAGAACTGCCACTGTTTCCACACACACAGGCTGCAAGGGAGGCTTTTTAGAAATTCTTATTCTTAATATCTGAAATCTTTGCACCGCTTCACTCTCAGTATGGAGGATGATATGTGTTCCTTTGAAGAGTTTTCCAATTTTTGCACAGCAGTTGTACGTTATAGGATTACTGTACATGTCAGAGATGGAAGAAGAATGAATATCTGCTGTGAAATCAAAAATGCTGGTTGTCTTGCTCTTAATTATTGACTTGTATGATATAGCTGGTATTGAGATTTGCATTTAACGTGTGTCATCAGGCACAATGGAACTGTTACCTTTAATCCATGTGCCCTGTAACCTGCCATACAGTAGTGGACACGTGTGGTCCATTTTTATACTGTAACCTGCCATACAGTACTAGACATGTGTGGTCTATTTGTATATTGTACACTGACCATACAGTACCAGGCGTGTGTTTTATTTGAATGCTGTAATCTGCCATACAGTACCAAACAGTACCATAAGGGAAAGAATCACTGCCTTTTAAACTCTGTCCATTATGAGTATGGTGTCAGTTGATAGTTGATTGTTTCCCTGTATCTGTGTATCATACAATACTATACAAAGGTGAATTATTACCATTTATGTATTTTACAGTGTTGTACAGTGTCGTATATGAATGAATCCTTGGTTTTTTCATGGTATCTGGGGCTCTAAAATAAACTGTATTTTATATGTAGAAATCTGAGTTTTGGAATATGTCCAATAAAAATGCCAACTTTTAACTGGACTCAAAGGAGAAGCACTTGGCCCCACTCAACATGTCCCCTTGACAACAGCTGAGAACAAAAACTCACCATGATTTGAGGGGGTTGGCTTGTGGTCATGAGTCTGAATCTTACATCACTGTAGCCCCTGTCCAAGCAGCAAAAACACTCCTTTCAAACCCCAATGGTCCCCTCGATGGCCAATCTAGTAGAGGTAAGTGCCTTGCTGTAGCGTTCGTATGTTACCATTTGGGCTGCTCTTACTGGGGCCATTATCCATGAAAACAGTCTCCGTTACACACAAGTCAAGTATGCTCCAGATCGTTTGTCATGCATACTTGTAGCATGTTGTGCCCTTCAGAATTTTGCCATTGGGAAAGGACTGGGCTTTGAAGTTGCTGGTGAGGAGAGATTCACAATAACCTGCACTCAGCGAACGCCTCGGTAACTGCTGCCAGGAGCATCAGTGCACATCTCATCACTAAAATCTTCGCTTCTGTGTAACACAGTCTACCTTTGACACCAGAGCCTTACCTCCTTCTTCCTCACCTTCATATAGAAAGACATACTCATGGCAGAACACAACAACACGTCAGCCCTCTTTGCCTCTACATGGCTGTGCTAATGATCATCACTTGAATGAATAAGTTCACCCTTTCCTGTATGACTCTTACCTCCATGAATAACAAAGTGCACATTTTATTTTATTACAATTAAGTCCAAAGTAAACATAAGCCAACCTACTCTTTCCTAACATCATGCTTCCCCTGGGTGGCTACACGTGTTTTTCTTTCCCCTATTCTAGTGCTTCTCCTAACTGTAACCTGAGGGCCAATATTGCCAGAGGTGGTTGGCTGCTTGTGCCCTACAAAAGGGTCATGGGACTGAAGTGGCCCTCCTCCCATGGCAACTAACACCTGGCAGGTAGCTGCTGCTGGCATCATCTCTGGAGCTTATTGCTGGGCAGCCTGGTACTGCCTCCCACACTCCACTGGTATGGTGCTCTGGGAAAGAAGGCCAGAGGCCTGGCATGTATTGCCTTCCTGAGCCATATGCAGCCTTCTCCTCAGCCTCCATTGGGAAGGTGGCACATGCTCACCCATCTCCCACTCCTCCGGCTCTGTCTGTTGTTCCTCATCCTCATCATCATCATCGTCTTCTTCCTCCTGTGTCTCCACTGCCATGGTAGATAGAATCATAGAATGGTTACAGCACAGCAGGAGGCCATTTGGCCCATCAAGCCCATGCCAGGTCTTTGTAAGAGCATTCCCCTGCTCTTCCCCCGTAGCCCTGTAAATTTTTTCCCTTCAAGTATTTATCTAATTCCTTTTTGAAAGCCACGATTGAAGCTGCTTCCACCACCCCCTCGGGCAGCGCATTCCAGATCATAACTACTCGCTGTGTAAAACGTATTTCCTCATGTCGCTTTTGGATCTTTTGCCAATCACCTTAAATTTGTGTCCTCTGGTTCACGAACCTTCCGCCAATGGGAACAGTTTTTCTTTATTTACTTTATCTAAACCCGTCATGATTTTGAATACTTCTATCAAATCTCCTCTTAACCTTCTCTGCTCTAAGGAGAACAACCCCAGATTCTCCAGTCTATCCACGGAACTGAAGTCCCTCATCCCTGGAACCATTCTAGTAAATCTTTTCTGCACCCTCTTTAAGGCCTTCACATCCTTCCTAAAGTGGAGTGCCCAGAACTGGACATAATATTCCAGCTGTGGCCGAACCAGTGTTTTATAAAGGTTCAACATTACTTCCTTACTTTTGTACTCTAAGCCTGGATCTGCAGGAAAGGAGAATAGAAGCCAAAAATGGATGAGCATTACACTCTTGGAACTGAACTTCTTGCGGCATTGGTCTGCAGTCCTGCAGGTGAGAGTTAGCTTTTAATGCCAGAGCGATTTCCCTCCAGCTGTCACAGAAACCTGGTAGTTTATATCTCCTTATTTCAATTTTCTCAAAGAGGGCTTGTAGACCAGAGTCTGTGACATTGTGGCATCTTCTTCTGTGTCTGTATTACATGCCCTTGTTTGGCTGAATGTGCCAGCTGCTTCTATAGTAGTCATTCTTGATAAGTATCAGAAAACAATTGATGAGTTATGCACTCAAGTAAGTCAGCTAAGCACAGCTCTTTCCTTACCTGCTTGTCCCCCAGTCTGCTGCTGCTATGTTCAGTCAGAAGTCTTCTTGACAGCTGCACTCTAATTTCCATGCGTTCCAGTAGTTTTACAGGGGATTTACGCCAGTCACGACTCCAATGGATATGAAAATAAACTAACCCAGGAAACTCTTGAGTCAATGCCTCTCCAGGTCACTAGTGGGCGCAAATCTTTTTCCATTGATGCAAAAGAGGTACAACTCAATGTATGGAAATTCACTGTCACTGTGTCACTGTCCATCAAATGGTTAAATGAGAATGGATGCCTCTGGCTGTCAGCATGTCAATGAAATGATTCCAGTGCCCAGGCTCATGGGAGTGGGAAGGTATAGGTTCTATCTCCAACCCTACTTGCTTCCCAGTCTCAGCCATGGAATCATGCTCGTTGAGTCTCCATGCAAAGGAAGGGAAGGAGAGGAAAAATTGTTAAGTCAGTCCAACCTTGGTGAGACTTTGTGCTTCCTAACGGCTGGCCAATGGGGACATTGGCAAAAATCTGCGTCCAGGCTATATCCCTTTCCCTTGTGGTAGCAAAAGGCACAAGTCCAGTTGCACAGAAGAAAGAAAAATAGAATCACCTTACATTACCTTGAAAATTACATTAAAATAAAATATGAAAGAAACACATTGAGGTAATACTTTTATTGTTCCTGGCCTGAAAATGTACTGTTTTTCTTTACATTGTATTAACACTCCATCTTCAAAACGTACATCCTGTATCCTTTATTCTGTCATTTGCTTTGTGATTAGTGAATAGTTAACAAAACGCTTTGTAATGCAAGCTGCAATTTGCCAAGCTATTCCACCCTCATCAAACTGAATGCCAAATGGAAAAGGCTGGATAATGATAATTGAACGACATTATAGTAATTTGATGAGTCACACTCTTTCTTATTTCTAAATGTGTATTTGCAGAAGCACATGTCCCTGGCATCTGTAATTTAGTGCAATGTTAAACACTTCATTACTGTAAATGATTCTGGTAGTCATTTAAGACCAGGTAGTTAGCTTTGACATTTTGCAATTGCTTGCCATCTGACAAACAATTGTTTTCTCACCTCTACTGACCTGTCTTTCTCTTCACTGGAACCTTTCTTCTTTCTCTCTCTCTCTCTCTATACTGTCTTTTCTATGTTTCTACCTCTCTATCTCTGTTTTTTTTTTTTGTAAACAATTTTACAACACCAAGTTATAGTCCAGCAATTTTATTTTAAATTCACAAGCTTTCGGAGATTTTCTCCTTCCTCAGGTAAATGTTTTTTCTCCTTCCTCAGGTAAATGTTTCTCCACATCATGTTTTTTTTTTGTTGTTGTTTTTTTTTTGGTGATTTGTATATTCTGTGAGACCTGGCAGGTAACACCTGTCTGTCTGCACACTGATTGCCTTGGCAACGGGCAGTTGAAAAAACTGTCTGTACTCACCAAGCATTGTTCTGTGAATTATAAATGCGATTTCATTTCGAGGATTTCATTTTCACATCGTTCACCGAAGGAGGAAGCCTCCGAAAGCTTGTGAATTTAAAATAAAATTGCTGGACTATAACTTGGTGTTGTAAAATTGTTTACAATCTATACATATATATATATATATAGATACAGATCATGAAGAACTCAGGTTCAATTCATAGTCTGTGCTGAGTTAACTGATCTAATTGAAAATGCCACACTGGCAGTTCCTTTAATGGTTCAGTTGCTAAATGCATCGTCCAGTGTGTGTCTCAACAAGTTGGCAATGGGGGTGTTGTGATTGGTGTCAGCATCCCTGAACTAAGGAGATGAAACTGAACCAGGATTCCTGCTCCTAGCAGCTACCCAGTGCCACATGTTGGAAAGTGCTCCCCCCACAATCGAATAGTCAATCAACATCTGCTGCCCAGGCTCATACAGAAGAATGTCCACTTGGGTAAGGTAGCTGAGGGTGAGCTAGCATCTCCAAGAGGGGATGGGGAAAGAGGGTCTAACAAGTAAATAAAGAAGTAGGCCTGGAAATTCCTGGGTCCCCGATGCGGCGGTGTAAGTGCGGCGTGATGGGACTCATGCCCACCAAAATCAGAGGAGACGGACCCTGTCTGAGCAGATGGGAAGGCGAAAGTCACAGTATTTAGGACAGGTGACATCATTCCATCTGTCACTGGAGGGGAGTGCGGGCACTTCTTCAACCCGCCCTGCAACTGAATGGAATTTATAATGGGGCATTTGTGCAGCAGGGTCTTGGTGCCCATCAGCCCCGTCAAAAATTCCTGGCCCCAAAAAGGCACAATTGCCGACTTATGCTCTCCCACAACCCATTCCAGAGGGAATGCTGGGGCCATCCTCTTTATGAAACATATGCAGAATATAAACTGAGTTAATTGATTTCACTGAAGACAGTCATAGGCCGAAATTTTAAGTCGGATAAACGGGTGGGTTGGGGGCGGGGGGGGCAGTAAAAATGTTAAAAATCCAAAACCAGCCCCCAACCCACCTCCAACCCGCCCATTTCCGGTTTCAATGGAGGCGGGATGAGGGGCAGGCAACCAACCCGCTCTTAGGTGGGTCGGTCACTAAAACCCTTCAAGGAGGCTATGGGCCTCCATTTTTATAACTTTTTTTGTTTTTAACTCCTGGGGGCCAGGATTCCCGGGCCTTCTACATCACGCTAGGTGAGAGGAGGCGAGAAGGCCCGAAACAGCAGGTGAGTGCCTTTATAGCACAGATTGTGGGCCCGAAGGAGCAGGAGTGCTTCCCTCAGAACCAACAAGCCTACCTGCAGCGACCTCCTCCCCCACGATCTCCGCCCCCTCCACAATCTCCGCCCCCCCCCCCATGATCTCTGACCCACCCGTGATCTATGACCCCCCATGATCTACGACTCCCCCCACGATCTACGACGCCCCTGATGACTCCCGACCCCCGACCCCCAACCCCCGATCCCCCCGATGACTCCCGACCCCGACTCCCCGATGACCCCCAACTCCGGATGACCTCTGACCCTGAACCTCAATGACTTTTGATGATCCCTGCCCCCCCCAGATGACCGACACCCCCTCCCCACTATGATCGACCGCCTCCCCCCACCCCGAAATCTAAGACTTACCTTCTTGCATTTGCTTCATGGCTCTTCTCCCATCTGGCTGAGGCCAGCCTGTCAACCAGGCTGTAATTCCGGGTTTCCCGTCAGGAATTCTCCACCCCCCCACCACCGTCATCTTCCCGGCTCCGTGTTAAAATTAGGCCATAGGGTTTCAAAGCTCCTGAGTCGGGCAGGGAAAATCATCAGGGTTCTTGTCCCTAATTGTTTTCCAGCAACCACTATTGGAATTGCATGAGTGTGGATGTCAGATGATGGCAGGATTGCGATCAACTGTGACGCTTTCTCCATCGTCAAACGGCCTGCAGGTACTCACTATAAAGGCTCACGCTTCAATAATGGCCACTTGGATGAGGTATTGGAAAGCGGCAGGGGCTGATGGGATCATACTCCAAAAAGGATTCAGCATCGTCAGGAGAGGGCAGAAAATTGGTGGGAAAAAAAGTGTTGCAGTAATCTGCAACCGTTGGATTGTCATTTGTGGTAACATCCAGTGCTAATGGGTTATTAGGCCCAATGTCACTCACTTAATATACGTTAAATTACCTTTGACTCCCAGCATGTGTTCTCTGCATTTAATAGAAAGAGGAAGAAAGAAAAAACTTGCATTTATATAGCATCTTTCACGACCTCAGGGTGTCCCAAAGTCACTGTTGTAATGTAGGGAAACAAAGCACCCAATTTGTGCACAGCAAGGTCCTACAAACAGCAATAAATAACCAGATAATCTGTATCAATGATGTTGATTGAGGGATAAATGTTGGCCAGGACACCTGAAAAACTCCACTGCTCTTCTTCGAATAGTGCTATGGGATCTTTTATATTCACCCATGAGGTCAAGCAGGGCTTTGGTTTAACATCTCATCCGAAAGACAGCATCTCTGACAATCCCTTAGTAACCCATGGGAGTGTTAGCCTAGATTATGTGCTCAAATCTCTGGAATGGGGCTTGAACCTGCTGACTCAGAGAGGACAGTGCGAAGGAGGACATCGAATAAAACAAGAAATTAAAGATAATAAAAAGTACAATAGTCTCCACAGCACAATCTCTGCACTTTAATTAGTGCTTGTGATATATTGTTCCTGTTAACAAACAATTATGCTAATAGTGCAGTTCTCATCAGTAAGACTCTTTGATCATTTAGTGCTCCTTCAGTGAACGTAATTCTCAGTCTCTGCTTCATATAGTAAGTGTCTTGTTATTATCTGACCAGGGTGAAAAGAAACCTTTTGGCAAGTTTTGCAAATGGGAAAACTTCATGGAAACAGACACCAAGTACATTTGACTAATAGTTACCTACAATCCTAAATCGATCAATGTTTTAAACATAAACTGTCTTTTTATTTCATCTTCACAAGCAGAGGGTAAAGGCACCACATGCTGTGGTCCTGAGCCACACAGACTGGGGAGTCTTAGGTCAGTACACACCAATCTCAAAAGCTGTCAAAAGCTGATATAATCCCAAAAGAACGAATAACCAAAAATAGCCCTGAATGTTACCATACAGGAAAATAACTTACCTTGAAAGTGAGTTCATTTACAGATATTATAATGAGCACCAGTGGGACTGCAGCCCCAGGTTTCCGGCTTTTACACTCGCAATGCATGAGGGTTCAGTTTGAATGAGAATTATAAGGGACAGCTGCTGTCAGGATCAGCTGAGGCAGGGCAGAAATGAGGGCTTTGTGAGCCTGAAGAATGTAGAGAGTTTCAATAGCAATAACTGCAGCCTGGAATGACTTTTCGCATAAATCTTTTTGGCATTCTGCCTTTGCAGACCTGCTACTCAGAATGTGACCCCATTCTCCACTCCCCCAACACCCACCCACAGTGAGGGCTTCTCAGAAGCAGGCATGGCATTCCCTATGGGTGTACCTTTGCATGCTCCTATCATGGAGGAGGAGCTCAACAGGGTGGAGCAAAGGAAAGTCACGCAGCACTTAAGGAGGATGGACCCCTCCAGACATAGCGCCCCCCCCCCACTCCCCGTCATAAAATATATAGGCAATATAGGGCATCTTAGTGAGGAGAAAAGGGTGCTTCATCAAAGAGGCAATGGGGCAACTCTGCCACTTATTGCATGAGGACCTAAAGCCATGGTCATCTGCCTGCACTGTTCTCCTGGTGAATGGTTACAACCTCATTCAACTTTTATGGTACAGGTTCATTTCAGGCAGCCGTGGGGGATCTTTTTTTTTATTCGTTCATGGGATGTGGGCATCGCTGGCAAGGCCAGCATTTATTGCCCATTCTTAATTGCCCTTGAGAAGGTGGTGGTGAGCCGCCTTCTTGAACCGCTGCAGTCTGTGTGGTGAAGGTTCTCCCATAGTGCTGTTAGGAAGTGAGTTCCAGGATTTTAACCCAGCGATGATCAAGGAACGGTGACACATTTCCAAGTCGGGATGGTGTGTGACTTGGAGGGGAACAGGAAGGTGGTGTTGTTCCCATGTGCCTGCTGCCTTTGTCCTTCTAGGTGGTAGAGGTTGTGGGTTTGGGAGGTGCAGTCGAAGAAGCCTTGGCGAGTTGCTGCAGTGCATCCTGTAGATGGTACACACTGCAGCCACGGTGCGCCAGTGGTGAAGGGAATGAGTGTTTAGGGTGGTCGATGAGGTGCCAATCAAGCGGGCTGCTTTGTCCTGGATGGTGTCAAGCTTCTTGAGTGTTGTTGGAGCTGCACTCATCCAGGCAAGTGGAGAGTATTCCATCACACTCCTGACTTGTGCCTTGTAGATGGTGGAAAGGTTTTGGGGAGTCAGGAGGTGAGTCACTCGCTGCAGAATATCCAGCCTCTGACCTGCTCTTGTAGCCACAGTATTTATCTGGCTGGTCCAGTTAAGTTTCTGGTCAATGGTGACCCCCAGGATGTTGATGGTTGGGGATTCGGTGATGGTAATGCCGTTGAATGTCAAGGGGAGGTGGTTAGACTCGCTCTTATTGGAGATGATCATTGCCTGGCACTTGCCTGGCGCAAATGTTATTTGCCACTTATGAGCCCAAACCTGAATGTTGTCCAGGTCTTGCTGCATGCGGGCACGGACTGCTTCATTATCTGAGGGGTTGTGAATGGAACTGAACACTGTGCAATCATCAGCAATCATCCCCATTTCTGACCTTATGATGGAGGGAAGGTCATTGATGAAGCAGCTGAAGATGGTTGGGCCTAGGACACTACCCTGAGGAACTCCTGCAGCAATGTCCTGGGGTTGAGATGATTGGCCTCCAACAACCACTACCATCTTCCTTTGTGCTAGGTATGACTCCAGCCACTGGAGAGTTTACCCCCTGATTCCCATTGACTTCAATTTTACTAGGGCTCCTTGGTGCCACACTCGGTCAAATGCTGCCTTGATGCCAAGAGCAGTCACTCTCACCTCACTTCTGGAATTCAGCTCTTTTGTCCATGTTTGGATCAAGGCTGTAATAAGGTCTGGAGCTGAGTGGTCCTGGTGGAACCCAAACTGAGCATCGGTGAGCAGGTTATTGGAGAGTAAGTGCCGCTTGATAGCACTGTCGACGACACCTTCCATCACTTTGCTGATGATTGAGACTAGGCTGAAGGTGCGGTAATTGGCCGGATTGGATTTGTCCTGCTTTTTGTGGACAGGACATACCTGGGCAATTTTCCACATTGTCGGGTAGATGCCAGTGTTGTAGCTGTACTGGAACAGTTTGGCTAGAGGCGCGGCCAGTTCTGGAGCACAAGTCTTCAGCACTACAGCCGGGATATTGTCGGGGCCCATAGTCTTTGCTGTATCCAGTGCACTCAGCCGTTTCTTGATATCACGTGGAGTGAATCAAATTGGCTGAAGACTGGCTTCTGTGATGGTGGGGTTATTGGGAGGAGGCCGAGATGGATTATCCACTTGGCACTTCTGGCTGAAGATGGTTGCAAACGCTTCAGCCTTGTCTTTTGCACTCACGTGCTGGACTCCGCCATCATTGAGAATGGGGATGTTTACAGAGCCTCCTCCTTCCGTTAGTTGTTTAATTGTCCACCACCATTCACGACTGGATGTAGCAGGACCGCAGAGCTTTCATCTGATCCGTTGGTTGTGGAATCGGTTAGCTCTGTCTATAACATGTTGCTTCCGCTGTTTAGCATGCATGTAGTCCTGAGTTGTAGCTTCACCAGGTTGGCACCTCATTTTTAGGTACGCCTGGTGCTGCTCTTGGCATGCTCTTCTGCACTCCTCATTGAACCAGGGTTGATCCCCTGGCTTGTTGGTAAAGGTAGAATGTATGCATGAGGTTACAGATTGTGCTGGAATCCAATTCTACTGCTGCTGATGGCCCACAGCACCTTATGGATACCCAGTTTTGAGCTGCTAGATCTGTTCTGAATCTATCCCATTTAGCACGGTGGTAGTGCCACACGAGAATCTCCACGAGAACTGTGCGGTGGTCACTCCTACCAACACTGCCATGGACAGATGCATCTGTGACAGATGGATTGGTGAGGACGAGCTCAAGTAGATTTTTCCCTCGTGTTGGTTCGCTCATCACCTGCCGCAGGCCCAGTCTGGCAGCTATGTCCTTCAGGACTCGGCCAGCTCGGTCAGTAGTGGTGCTACCGAGCCACTCTTGGTGATGGACATTGAAGTCCCCCACCCAGAGTACATTTTGTGCCCTTGCTACCCTCAGTGCTTTCTCCAAATGGTGCTCAACATGGAGGAAGACTGATTCATCAGCAGAGGGAGGATGGTAGGTGGTAATCAGCAAGAGGTTTCCTTGCCCATGTTTGACCTGATGCCATGAGATTTCATGGGGTCCAGAGCCCAATGTTGAGGACTCCCAGGGCCACTCCCTCCTGACTGTATTTCACTGTACCGCCACATCTGGTTCGTCTGTCTTGCCGGTGGGACAGTGAGGGATCTCTGCAATATCAGTCAGGATGCAGAATGGACATGCATTCATCAGATAACTTACACATTGTACAGGAGAGCTGGAGAATTCATCACCTTTGGCATCACACCAAGGCAGGAGTGAGGTAGGGTCATCCAAGATCCAGGTAGGGTCATCCAAGATCCAGGTAGGGTCATCCAAGATCCAAGGTGCAATAAATGGCACTGATGTTGCTTTGTGAGCTCCTACAGAAAACCCCTCAAGTTCCTGAAGAGGAAGGGCTTCCACTCCCTCAATGTACGGATTGTGTGTGACAACATGAAGAAGATCCTACATGTCAATGCGAGATGTGCTGGAAGTTGTCACAATGCAATCATCCTTCAAAATTCGAGCCTGACTGACCTCTTCAGGGAAGAAAATCATGTCAACAGATGGCTTGTGGGTGACAAAGCCTACCCACCAACAGTGGCCCAAACAGCAGTAGAGGAATGCTACTACAAGACATGTTCCTCTATTATTAGGGATGGGCAATAAATGCTGGCCTCGCCAGCGATGCCCACATCCCATGAACGAATAAAAAAAAGAGTGCTCATCGAGAAGACCATTGCGGTTTTAAAGGGGCGTCTTTGTTGCCTAGAATTTTCGGGAGGGGCTCTACAGTATGTCCCGGCTTGTGTGTCACACATAATTATGATGTGGAGATGCCGGTGATGGACTGGGGTGGACAAATGTAAGGACTTGCACAACACCTTCGTCTGACGAAGGAGGAAAGCTCCGAAAGCTTGTGATTTAAAATAAAACTGTTGGACTATAACCTGGTGTTGTGCAAGTCCTTACACATAATTATAGCCAACTTCACAAGACAAAAAGGCCTGGACTTGAACATTCCTGAGGAGGTGACCCTAGCTGCTTTGGAGGTAGAACATCATGATGAGCTGCACTCAGTGCTATTAGCAAGTTTCCTGCCATGGACACCCAGCACTCTGTCTCTCCTCTGTTCTTAATCATCCAGTAGGGTTTGTAGGTTGTACTCAGTGAAATTGTGGTCACCTTCTTCTCCACCTCTGTGCCATGCCCTGCTGCCCTCTTTGGTTGTCTCTGCCCGGTTCTCCTGTGTTAGACATTCACAGAAAACAGTCATTGAAACATCCAGTCAAGTTAGCTGACTGTCAGTCAACACACAGGACCAAACACTTTCCTTCTTGCTTGCAACTTTCCCAGCCTGCTGCTGCAATCTTCAGTCAAAACTGTATTTTTAAAGGCTGTACGCTAATTTCCATGCATCCCAGCACATTGCTCTCATTTTACACTGGATTTATGACAGTGACTGACTCAATGGATATGCAAATGAGCTGATCCACAAAATTCTGATGTAAATTGCTCTCCAGGGTGTCGACAGGCACAACTCAATTCCCATGGGTGTAAATGTGGCTCAACTCACCGTGGGGCATTTTAAGGCCAATGACAACACGTGTGTATATCAGGGGCTTTACCAGTGCAATGATTCCTTTAGAACAAAGTGCATTAAAGCTCGCTGAAGATGGGAGAAAAGGACTGTGCCCTGAAACTCCTTTAGTTCTTTAGAGTACTACAGGTGAAAGGGAGTTCCGTGGATCCAACACATCTTTGGGTTCAAACAACATTGATGAACATTCATTGCAGCATCTGAATCTTTTGAGAACACAATCTAACCTGTGTGGTTATCTGATGCTCCAATTATAAAGAACAGTGTAGGTCGGCAGCACTGTGTTGTACTGCTGGCTCTGCATATCTCTCTGGTCTGGGAATGTGGACACATGCACGCCTGTGTAAACCTCTGCTCATTGGCATCCAAATACCACAGGCATTCTCTTACACAACTATCCCCTCCCGTTTTCCTCAATTTTCTTCCTTCTTCTTTTGATGATGCTGACTCTCAGTGTTTTCACAACCAGTGCTTAGATAGCAGCAGGTGTCAGTAATCTATTCAACCATGGAATTAGCACTGCTGAACCCAATCCTACCTTCACCTCAAGTCCCCATCGATATGGGCTTTCTGGCATGGGGGTGAGGGAGGGGAATCAATGAATAGCGATCAGGAGCTGGTTTCACAGCTGATTTTTTCCTCTCCATACTCTAGGGCTATATGAAGCCAATTATACCACTATTGCCGCCTCAAATGAAATCAGCTAACTCGGCACAGGCTGGAAATTGGTCCTGGGATTTTCTATGTTTTATTACCAAATGACACATTTATCTATTGGGGTTGATGGTGGTGAAAATTTAAATATAATTTTAAAAGTTGATGGGACAAGTTGGCTTTTTTTACAAACATCAAAAACATTTTTTTTAATTCATTCTCAGGATGTGGGCATCACTGGCAAGTCCAGCATTTAGCTCTAGTTGCCCTGAGTTTCATACAACTGAGTAGTGTGCAGTTAAGAGTCAACCATGTTGGTGTGGGACTAGAGTCACACATAGGATAGAACAGGTAAGGACAGCAAGTTTCCTTCCATCCAGGACATTAGTGAACCATTATGGGTTTTTACATCAATCCAGTCACTTTTACTTATACCAACTTTTCAATTCTAGATTTTAATTTTTAAATTGAAATTCTCAAACTGCCATGGTGGAATTTGAACTCAATGGGCTCGATATTACCATGGCGGCAGGTTCGCAGTGGGGGATTGACTGGGCGCGTGGGTAACGCGCCCGGTGAAATCAGTGTGCTCCGCAAGCAATTACAGGCTATTTGGAGCCATTTACCTGTGCTTCCGGGTTTCCCGCTGGTAAGCTGCGCGGCGGGCGGACTGCGCATGCGCAGCAAGGTCTGTCAGCTGGAGGAGCTCTATTTAAAGGGGCAGTCCTCCACTGACTGATGCTGCAGAAAATAGGAAAAATTACAGCATGGAGCAGCCCAGGGGGAAGGCTGCTCCCAGGTTTAATGATACCTCACTCCAGGTATCATTGGATGGGGTGAGGAGGAGGGGGGGGACAGAGATCTTCCCCCCGGCAGGTGGGAGGAAGCGGCCTGCCTCTGCCACCAAGAAGGCCTGGCTCGAGGTGGCAGAGGAGGTCACCTGCACCACCAACATATCGCGCACCTTCAATCACCTAGGTAGGTCAGCCGAAGTGAGTACACTTACTCATTCCCCTACACTCCGTCTGCCACATCACCGCCCCCACCCCACATCTCCTTCTGCACTGTCAACACTATTCTATCACATCACCCCTCACACCCAATCAAAGCTCAACCTCATCTTATCTGCACTTACTCACCTCGCCAGTACTCATCCCACCATTACCACTCAACCCTATCCTCATACAATCTCATGGCTGTATCTCATACTCACCCTCTGATGCGTCTCTTTCACGGTCAGCCTCACTCAACCTGCCACTACCTGTGCTGCAGCCACAGGGCATGCATCACATATGTGCAGTAGGAAGCGTAAGGCAAACGTGTCGTGAGCATAAAGGTGTTTGAGGGTTTGTCATGGTGTTTACCTATATTTGATTTCTGATCAACTCACATTACATATTATATTGTCACCAATACTGCCATGTCTTTGCGAATCTTGTCTGTTTTGTGCAATAATGCCCTTTCCTAAAGATCACTATGAAGACCCACAACTCATGCCACCCATAGTGGGTGTAGGTGTATTTGCAGGGCTCTTTTGTGCAGACGATTGAGAGACGTCGGCGATGTCCCCGATGGCATCCTGGAAGGATGCGGAGGAGAAGTTGTTGAGAAGTGGTGACTTTGATAGCGACAGGTAAGAAGATAGTGCTCGGGCCAGCCGGGAGCAGCTCGGCATGAAGGAGGCTGCAGATGTCCATGACTACATGTCCACGGAAGCTGAGCCTCGGTCTGTAGACCCTGTGGCGAGGGTAGTGCCCTCTGTGAAGCATCTCTCTCTGCGGTTGCCCTCCCTCCTGCTGTGCAGGTGGATGTGTCACAGCACTGTGTTGTGGAGCTCCACGTGTCAGAGGTGGACGGCGTGGCCGGCGAGGCTGGTGATGCTGTTCGCCATCCGGAAGATGTACATTTGAGGGGGTCCGCAAGGTAGGTAAATGTGTCTGGACACCGGGGTAAGTGTGCAAGTTTATGCATTTGATTGATAGGAGGAGGGTGGTGGAGGCCAAACTTTGTCCAAAGTGACAGAGTGGCCTCCTGCAATGAGTGAGGGTCTCCTCCCCCCCCCACATCTGTCAAATGGACCTTTGCAGCTGCCACAGGCTGGTGGCTGCAACACATCCATTTCAACTGGGAGTGTTTCCCCCAGTACGGGAAACAGTCTCAGTTAATTGCAAAATCCGGTCCCTCCTAAAATATCAGGTCAATCAGGTCTGTAAACAACCTGAAGTACCTTTTCAAGTAATTTAAGTGGCACCCCGCCGGTTTTAATTGCCGGCGGGAGTCCCACATGCGGGGGCTGTGCGCGCATGTGAGCGCGTCACTGGGGAACCCGGAAATGGGGCGGGTTGGAGCCGGGCTCCCGACCCGCCCCAGGAATCCCGGATTTTCGCAGCCCCCCCACCATGAACGCACCCGATTGCGGGTGCGAAAATAGAGCCCACAGTCTTTATCATTATTGATGCAGGCCTCTGGATTACCATTCCAGTAACATAACCACTACACTACCATAACCAACGATTTATGAAGTTAAAAAAGTCATAGTGCTTGAGAACTTTTAAAAATTCACCATCACAAGGGTTGCATTTATAGCACAGATCATGGAACATTGAAGAGTTGTGAGCCCACCTACTTGAGGGGGTCTAACACCACCTTTATTCAACAATGTTGGGGCTTTTGCTTTTCTTCACTGGATTGAGTATTGTATATAATACATGTAGCAACTGTTGTGGACTCCAAGTGAACTCCAGAAAAATAAAAGCGATGACATGAAGCAAAGGATCAACAGGAATGGAAATACAAATCAATGGTGAGTGGATTGAAGAAGTCAGCAGATTCTGCTGTTTGGGATCTTTTCAAGTATTCAGAAGAGATAAGAACTAGACTGGTTCCCAGCAAAAAAATACTAGCTGAAAGGTTAAACAAGATTCACAGGGATAGAGGCATATCTCTATCTAACAGACTAAGAAGATTGCTGGAAGCTTTTTAATGGGCAGTCAATTGACGTGAAGTACGGGCACTGACAAAAGTCAACACAGATATGTCGCAAACCTTTGAGATATGGGGTCACAAAATGCTCAAGAGTTGGAAGGACCACAAAGAGGAGTAATGGACAAGTGCTTGAAAGGCTAAGAATGAAGAGTAAAGCTCACCAAGGTAAGGAAACTTTGGGGGCTGGAAAGGTCATGCTGAGAGAAATGAAAGTTCAAAGAACAAGAGGAAGATTCTGTAGTCAGTGGGAATGTGACATTTTCATGTCTGTCTTTTTCAGTGTCCATGCTTCACATCAGTAAAGAGCTACTGCCCATGTCATAGTTTCCAGTGGTCTCTTCATTTTGCAAGATGGATGGATGGTATAAAGGACTGCGTAGGAATCCCAATCAGACTGATAATAGCAATGACACATGCAAGGCAAGATTGCATCAATGTTAGGCACATGGCCATCAGACACGAGGGTGATACTTGAAGCAAGCATCACATGATTGTGATAAAACTTCATGTCAATGCATCAGAATTTTCATAAATACATAATGATCAGAGAAGCGTTATATAAAATGTACATTATTATTTCTGTTTACATGTCTTCGCATGGAATAATTTGCCAAACAAATTTTTCTTCCTAGTGTCTTTGGTGTGCCCAGGGCTTGCACTCCCTGAGGCTAAGAATGAACTTTACCAATCTGAGCCAATCACTTGTGGTGCAGTCGTTTACTGCATCTACTGCCTTACACTTTTATAATATTAATAAATAGCCACTTCACCACAATGCAATGCATTTTTTCTTTAATTCAATTTGCTGCTTTGCAAAATTATAATTCTTAAATCCTCAAGGCATTTCTGTCTTCAAATGGTTCAAAATATTATTACTTAAATACACCATTATATCATTTATTATTAGCCCCTCATCAGCATTCTCCAAGCCTTTACCTAGTATAATTATAGCAGGATTAATTTATATTATAATCAGTGATTGTTACCTTCCCAACTGAATCATTAATCCATGATTTAATTGGAAATTCAGTGATCACGTCCAAATAAATTATTTTGTGAATATCTAATTACTTCCAACATACAATAATTGGTGCTTGTAAAGCATAAATGGGACTTGTGAAAAATATCATACAGATTTTAAACGTTTAAATCATAGGTTTGAGTTTGATACAATTAATTTCCTAAAAGGGTTTACTGCTTATACCCGGGTAATTTCTTTATTTCCATCAAAAGGAGAAAGAATATCATTAGACAAGAAATTGTGGTCAGATTAAATATACGGTCCCTGATGGCTCAGTGCGTTTTAGTGTGAACCGTACAGAGTAGAGATATCTCTAGTTCAATCCTTAGTCAGTGCTGAGTTCACTCGCCTCAGTGGGAATGGTAATGGGGGAACTTCAATTGGCCGCAGTCTCCTTGGGAACTCAAATTGGCTGCAGTCACTTTGGGAACTCCAATTGACCGCAGACTCCTTGGGAACTCAATTGACCGCAGTCTCCTTGGGAACTCCAATTGACCACAGACTCCTTGGGAACTCAATTGGCCGCAGTCTCCTTGGGAACTCCAATTGGCCACAGTCACTTTGGGAACTCCAATTGGCTGCAGTCACCTTGGGAACTCCAATTGGCTGCAGTCACCTTGGGAACTCCAATTGGCCGCAGTCTCCTTGGGAACTCAATTGGCCACAGTCACCTTGGGAACTCCATTGGCTGCAGTCACTTTGGGAACTCCAATTGGCCGCATTCCCTTTGGGCACTCCAATTGGCCGTAGTCTCCTTGGGCACTCCAATTGGTTGCAGTCCACTTGGGAACTCCAATTGGCCGCAGTCCACTTGGGAACTCCAATTGGCTGGAGTCTCCTTGGGCAACCAGGGTTTCCTCTTACAATCACAATCTAATGACACCTGCTGGAATGTGGGTGAGTGTGTGTGGCTGTCAGGAGAGGACAGGATTGGGCTCAGGTTTGGTGCCTCAGTTGGTGAAATAGTACACTGCCACTCACTGGCTAGGCTCAAAGACATGAAGAAATATCACTTCGGCAAACTAACGGAGGGTGTCTGGCACCTTTAGGAAAGGCTAGGAGATGGGGGGAAAACAGCATTCAAAAATAAATAGATGGACTATAGCAAGAGCAACACAAAATAGTGAGTAGGTTTAAAATGATCAAATACATACTTTCATCAGAATTTTTTGCCAATTAGCTGCTAGTCAGTTTGAATGCCACCACATACCAATGACAAGGAATATACTGGTGGTTGGCATCAGCACAGAGAGCACATAAACAGACTCTGGACTGAATAACATGGCTCCCTGCCCTCTAATGACTCAGCTAGTTAAGCTAGTGAGTAGCTGAGTCATACAGACCAGGAAGGTTCCAGGTTTGATTCCCAGTCTGTGCTGAGTTAGCTGATCTCAGCTAATGTTGGCCTTAGAGACTGCTGCAATTGGCCTTGGTGTCTGTGGATTTGGGCTCCCACTCCTAATTATTATCCAACAACCCATAATGGAAATGCGAGTGTGTGAATGGTGGGTGAGAATAGGATTGGGCCCCGCTGGGGTGCCTTTACTGCTAAAAAAGCCCGCCAACATTCAAGCTGGGGTTTTCCGCTCCAGCGGTTGCCAGCCTGTGACTTTCCTGGCTATTCCTGTCCATCAGGTGTCAGCTGTGGCTCGGTGGGTAGCATTCTCACGTTATGAGTCAGAAGGTTGTGGGTTCAATTCCAGAGACTTGAGCACAAATTTTAAGCTGATACTCCAGTGTAGCACTGAGGGAGTGTAGTGCTGTCTTTTGGATGAGGTGTTAAACCAAGGCCCTGTCTGCCCTCTCAGGTGGATGTAAAAGATCCCATGGCAGTATTTTGAAGAAGAGCAGGGGAGTTCTCCCCAGTGTCCTGGACAATATTTATCCCTCAGCCAACATCTCTAAAAACAGACTGTGGTCATTAACACATTGCTGTTTGTGTGATCTTGCTGTGTGCAAATTGGCTGCCATGTTTCGTACATTACAACAGTGACTACACTTCAAAAAGTACTTCATTGGCTATGAAGCGCTTTGGGACGTCCTGAGGTCGTGAAAGGTGTTATATAATGTAAGTTCTTTCTTTATTAAAATGAATGGGAGGAAAACTCCAGCCTTATCGTCCAGGGTCGCACTTGAAGAGCAGCCACTTAGGTGAAGCACTGAGAGGTGCTTGATCCCTGTGGAACTGTACCCCAACAAGGTGTCATCACCTTCAGGGAAGAAGGGAGAATATTGGAAAAAGGAGAAACAAATAACTTATTAACAGCAGCCACACAAAAATACGCAAAGAGCTAGAGACCAATAATACGATGCTTTGAGCATGTGGCGATGATGCAGGCAACTCGTTTGATCAGGTACTGAGGCCTGAGACCTGCTGTGCACCTGTTTTGCATGTTGCAGGCTGAAGCCATAGGGAAGCATCTGTGGTGCTGAGAGCCTGTGCACTAGGCACACGCTAGGTTCAGAAAGACCTCCGAAAAAATGTTAAGGAGGTTCTTGCATCACAATGTAGTCTCAGCATCTGAACAGAGCTGCTGGAGCTCAGCGCCCATACAAAACAGGCACCATGTAATTGGTCCGTTCTGCCGCAATTGTTCCTGTTCCTTAGCGGGAAGTCTGTTTGGTAGTCAGGTAGCTGCATATCAAATTGCAATTTTATCGCTTATTTGAGGTTTCCCTGGAGTTTTGCCTTCTTAAAGCTGCACTCCATCTCGCTTCTGTCATGTCCACTCTGAGCACTGTAATTGAGCTCTTTCTAAATAGGACACTGGCCGTCCTTCCCTATCTGCTGGTTCTGGAGGAAGAAGGGCAGGATCAGAGGATGCATGTGGTATAGGTGAGCCCAGGAATTAAAGATCATTCCAACCTATTGTGCCTTACATAATCTCACTCTGCAAAGGGCCATTGACGTAAAACAGTTGTAGAAGAAGACCAGTCTTGACCAGTGGCAGAGGAGGAGCACAGATATCAGCCGCCTTGTATGAATCTGTGAACATGCAGACTACACTGACAGAGTTGGCTGCATGGAAAGACTGAACCCATCGTCTTCAGTCCCCACGACAAACTCCATACCCTTGCCACTGCTTCCATCCTCCTCCCTGGCCACTGTCTCAGGTTAAACCACACTGTTTGCAATCTCGGCATCCTATCTAATTAGGAGCTGAGCTGCGAACACATATAGTCTCCATCACAAAGACCACTTACTTCTATCTCTGTAATATCGCCCGCCTCCACCTCTGCCTTGGCCCATCTGCTGCCAAAACCCTCATCCGTGCTTTTGTCACCTCGAGACTCGATTATACCAACACGCTCCTGGCCAGCCTCCCATCCTCCACCCTCTATAAACTTCAGCTCATCCAAAACTCTGATGCCCGTATCCTATCCCACACCAAGTTCTGCTCACCCATCATCCCTGTACTCACTGACCTATATTGGCTCCTGGTCCCCAGAGTTAAAAATTCTCATCCTTGTGTTTAAATCCCTTCATGGCCTTGCCCCTCACTATCGCTGTAACTTCATCCAGCCCTACAACTCTTCAAGAAATCTGCATTCCTCCAACTCAAGTTTCTTGCACATCCCACACTCCCTTCACCCCACCATTGGTGGTTGTGCCTTCAGTCACCTTGGGCCTAAGTTCTGGAATTCCCTGCCTAAATCTCTTCACCTCTCCACTTCCTGCTCCTCCTTTACGACCTTCCTTAAAACCCAATTCTTTGACCAAGCTTTTAGTCACCCCTCCTAATATCTCCTTTGGCTTGGTGTTCATTTTTGTCTGAGTACCATTCTGTGAAGCGTCTTGTGTCATTTTTCTACATTAAAAGCGCTATATAAATGCAAGTTGTTGTTGTTGTTGCTGTTTCCTCCTTGTCATATTTCATGGGTCACAGGCCAAATGTATTGATATGGCAGCAATATGGACTGCACTGCTAGAACATTGGCATGCCCGTGCATTTGGGAAGTAGATGAAGAGTTGCCAGAGTGTGGAATATTTTCCCTCTATGATGCAAGCTTGTAATGAGATGCTGTTGAAAGGAAATGTGAGGCAACATTGTAAAATTAAGCAAAGTGTGAGCACTCTTACCTTAGCAACCTGTCAGAGACAAGCAAGTTTCTTCTGCACCTGCTCCCAAGATCTGGCCATAGGTGAGACAGCATTCATTCTTTCTGCTACCTCCATGCAGGATGCTCTCCATGCCAAAGAAGACCACCTTTTTCTTCAGCACATCCTAGAACAGGATCTCCAAAGCTACAATGTGGAAGGGTGCCATTTATTGTTCTGGCCTCGCTGCAGTCATTTCTACCCTTCAGTAGCAGTACAGCTTTAAAAACAACAACAATAACAACAACTTGCATTTATATAGTGCCTACAACATAGAAAATCCTACGGTAAGGAGAAAATGGACAGCGAGCCAAATACGGACCCATTTGGGGGGGTTCACCAAAAGATTGGTCAAAGAAGTGGGTTTTAACGAGGGTCTTAAAGGAGGAGAGGCAGTGGGGTTTAGGGAGGGAATTACACAGAGTGGGATCTAGGCAGCTGAAGGCACATCCGCCAATGATGGGGTGAAGAAAGGGGGGCGGGGATGCAAAAAAGGCCAGAGCAGAGGTACAGCGAGTTCAAGGGGTGCTTGTAATGCTGGAAGAGGTTGCAAAGATAGGGAGGGGCAAGGCAACCAACAATCCTTTGAGAGCTGTTGGCGCGAGACGAAGTGCGCCTTTGTTTCATGCACTGTTCTAGGATGTGCTGAAGAGTTGACCATGTATCATAGTGCGAGGTCATCTCTTAGTGTTACAGGCGCAAGCAGCACCCAAAAAGCACTGATCCCACTGCTACAATGTCAGGACTGCATTACCAGCCCCACAAGGGGGAGAATTTACAGGTCCGTGACAGTGATTGCTTTAGCTAAGTTGTTTAGAAACCCTTTGATTAGGTTCAAGTCTGTAACTCATTGAATATCTACTGTTCTACATATAAATTACCTGAGATCATTGATTAGATTCTAGCTTCTAACTCCCTCCTCGGTATCCATTACTGAAATTTTAAGCTATATATTGAATCCATAAATTCCAGCTTGTAATTCACTTTCAGTTATCCATTATTCCCTATACAGTGTCCTTGTCATTCTTGATTAAAGCTGGGCTCTCATAGGAAGATATATTGCAGAGATACGTTAACTAAGAAAGTTTCAAACTTGTTTCAAAATTCAACCTTGCTGAGCTGTATGGCACAGTTTCACACTGGGTATGGCATTAACCATAGACCTTTGGTGGGTACGTGTTGGCAGTGTAGTGGTGGTATGGATCCAAATCCACAGAGTTGCTTCAGGCTCTTCTTTCCCACTGCCACAATCACAAGATCACAACATAATCACTGATGAGAAAAGCCATTTGTCCCATCTTAATTCAACCAGAGAGATCCTAACACCCACCTAACATCCAATTGTTTCTTAAATGATTCCAGGGTTTTTGTCTCCATTACTTTATCTGGAAGTCTGTTCCACATTTTCATCACTCTTTGTGTGAAGAAGAATTTCCCTGATATTAGACCTAAAATTACTAGTTTGAACTCTTGTCCTCTACATCTACTCCTGCGGTTTAATTTAAAGTAATATTCTGGGTTAACTTTTGCGATACCCTTAACAATCTTATATACCTCCAAAAGATCACCTCTCAATCACCTTCTTTCTAGGCTGAAAAGCCCAAGTTTCTCCATTCTTTTCTCACAGTTCAGACTCCTGACACTGGGATTCAGCCTCATGGCTCTTCTCTGCGCTGCCTCCAATGATTGAATATCTCTCTTGTGCCTTGGTGGCCAGAATTGGATACAATATTCAAGGTGTAGTCTGGCCAGAGCACTATAATGTTTTATCATTGCTTCCTCTAAGTTATATCCTGCTATTTTGGCTGTGCATGGGTTTAAACTAATTTGGCAGGGGGATGGGTGCCAGGATGAAACATTAGAGAGGAGAAACAAGGTGCACAAAGGGCTGGTGGAGACAAATAGCACTAGAGTAATGAATAGTTCAGAAATAGGACGGATCAGACAGAGGGCAAACACGAGGCGGTTTAAGATAGGTTTGGAGTGCATGTGCGTAAATGCACATAGCATGGTAAATAAGGTTGGTGAGCTGCATGCACAAGTTGCCACATGGGACAATGATATAATGGCAATAACAGGGAACTGGCTGAAAGAAGGGGAGGATTGGGAACTTAATATTCCTGGCTACAAGGTATTCAGGAACAATAGGGAAGGAAGAAAAAGTGTGGGGGGGCTGGTGGTGGCAGTCTTGATCAAAGAAATTATTATAGCACTGAAAAGGGATGATGTAGTTAAGGAGTCAAAGACAGAATCTATTTGGTTAGAATTAAGGACCAATAGAAATGCTATTGTATTACTGGATGTATACTACAGGCCACCAAATAGTGGGAAGGAGATAGAGGAGCAAATTTGCAGGTAAATTACAGAAAGATGCAAGAACTATAGAGTAGTGATAATGGGGGACTTCAATTATCTCAATATAGACTGGGATAGCAACAGTGGCAAAGAGAGGGAGGAATTCCAGAAATGTGTATGCAAACTTTCTCGATCAGTTTGTTTCCAGCCCAACGAAGAAGGAAGCAGTGCTGGATCTAGTTCTGGGGAATGAGGTGGGGCAAGTGGAGCATGTTTCAGTGGGGGAGCATTTGGGGAACTGTGATCATAATATCATTAGGTTTAGAATTGTTATGGAAAAGGACAAGGAACAATCAAGCATAAAAATACTTAACTGGAGGAGGCTAATTTCAGTAAGTTAAAAAGGAATCTGGCCCAGGTGGATTGGAATCATAAATTGTTAGGCAAAACAGTAATTGGACAATGGGAGGCCTTCAAAGAGGAGAGGGTTCGGGTACAGTGCAGACACATTCCCACGAGGGGGAAAGGAAGGGCATCCAAAGCTAGAGCTCCCTGAATGACTAAAGATATAGAGATTAAAATGAAACAGAAAAAAGAAGCTTATGACAAATGTAAGGTTCATAATACAGTAGAGAACCAAGCTAAATATAGTAAGTACAGAGGCGATCTAAAAAAGGAAATAAGAGGGGCAAGGAGATAATATGAGGGTAGATTAGCGGCTAACATAAAAGGGAACCAAAGTCTTTTATAAACATACATATAGTAAAAGGGTAGTCAGCGAAGGGGTGGAGCCGATCAGGGACCAAAAAGGCAATCTTCTTGTGGAGGCAGAGGGTATGGCTGAGGTACTAAATGAATACTTTGCAACTGTTTTCACTAGAGAAGAGGATGCTGCCAATGTCACAGTAAAGGAGAAGGTAGTAGCGATATTGCATAGGATAAGAATAGATAAAGAGGAGGTACTTAAAAGGTTGGCAGTACTCAAAGTAGAAAAGTCATTCTCGGTTACTGAGGGAAGTAATCTCCCAATCTTCCAATGCTCCTTAGATGTGGGGGTGGAGTCTGAGGACTGGAGGATTGCAAACGTTACACCCCTGTTCAAAAAAGTGGAGAGAGATAAACCCGGCAACTACGTGCCAGTCAGCCTAACGTCGGTGGTGGGGAAACTTTTAGAGAAAATAATCCAGAACAAAATAAATGGCACTTGGAAAAGTATGGGCTAATAAATAAAAGTCAGCACGGATTTGTTAAAGGAAAATTGTGTTTGATTAACTTGATTGAGTTCTTTGATGAAGTAATGTAGAGAGTTGATGAGGGTAGTGTGGTTGACATGGTGTATATGGACTTTCAAAAGGCATTTGATAAAGTACCATATAATATACTTGTTAGCAAAATTAAAGCCCATGGGATTAAGGGACAGTGGCAGCATGGGTATGAAATTAGTTAAGGGACAGAAAGCAGAGAGTAGTGGTGAACGGTTGTTTTTCAGACTGGAGGGAGTATACAGAGGTGTTCCCCAGGGATTGGTATTAGGACCATTGTTTTTTTTAATATCTATTAAAGACCTGGACTTAGGTGTACAGGGCATAATTTCAAAGTTTTCAGATGACACAAAACTTGGAAATGTAGTAAACAATGAGGAGGATAGTAACAGACTTCAGGAGGTCACGGACAGACTGGTGTAATGGGCAGACACATGGCAGATGAAATTTAATGCAAAGAAGCGTGAAGTGATACATTTTGGTAGGCAGAATGAGGAGATGCAATATAAACTAAATGGTGCAATTTTAAAAGGGGTGCAGGAACAGAGAGACCTGGGGGTGTATGTGCACAAATCTTTGAAGGTGGCAGGACAAGTTGAAAAGGTTGTTAAAAAAGCATATGGTTTCCTTGGCTTTATAAATAGAGGCATAGAGTACAAAAGCAAAGATGTGCTAATCCTTTATAAATCACTGGTTAGGCCTCAGCTGGAGTATTGTGTTCAATTTTGGGCACCACACTTTAGGAAGGATGTCAAGGCCTTAGAGAGGGTGTAGAAGAGACTTACTAGAATAGTGCCAGGGATGAGGGACTTCAGTTATGTGGAGAGACTGAAGAAGCTGGGGTTGTTCCCCTTGGAACAGAGAAAATTAGGGGGAGATTTGATAGAGGTGTTCAAAATCAAGAACAGTTTTCATAGAGTAAATAAAGAGAAACTGTTTCCAGTGGCAGAAGGGTCGGTAACCAATGGAAACAGATTTAACATGATTGACAAAAGAACCAGAGGCGACATGAGGAAAAAAAAATTACACAGCGAGTTGTAATGATCTTCAATGCACTGCCTGAAAGGGTGGCGGAAGCAGATTCAATAATAACTTTCAAAAGGGAATTGGATAAATACTCGAAGGGAAAAAAATTGAAGGGATATGGGGAACGAGCAGGGGAGTGGGACTAATTGGATAGCTCTACGAAAGAGCAAGCACAGGCATGATGGGCCGAATGGCCTCCTTCTGTGTTGGTATCATTGTATGAATCTATGATTCTATGTATCTGAACATTCTATTGGCTTTGTTGAATGGTGCTCTGCATTGATTGGGCATATGTAGCATCAAAGTTACTAAGATTCCTTAGTCTCTTTCAGATTCATCTATAGCTATTTCAACACCATTACTGAATACAATTGTTGTCTATTTTTCTTCCTATGTGTTACACATTACACTTGTTTGCAATAATTTCATCTGCCATTGTTCTGCCCACCTACATATTGTGCCCAACTCATTCTGATTCCACTGCCCCCACTGGTCATAATCATCAGGAAATTCCATTTATATTTCTTGTGTTAAGACTTTTGAAGTTCTTTCCTTACCACCTGTGTACATTTGGGATTTTTTGTAAAGTCCATTAAGCAAAGGGATTTTCCTGCTTTAATAACTGAACTATTTACTTTCTTCCCTAAGTTTCTGTTCAATAGCCTAATACCATTACCACTAAACTGTTTTTTTGTACTCCCTACTGTTGGAATTCTAGGTGCATAATAACATTTGGAAGCATTTATTTCCTCAAAATCAAATGCTGTTGGCTCTGTTTCATGCCTTCTGGACTTGGGGGATTGATAATGGACACAGGATAATGTGAGCTGACAAGGCACTCCAACATGCGGGGAAGAGAAAGTGACAGAGACTGGCACCTTCCTCCTCAATCCTGCTCTTAAATACACCTCATAGCTGAATAATGCAAATTGCTTTTTATTGGGAAACCAAAGCCAAGACTCACATTGCAAGACACTATCAAAGTCGAAAAGTGTAGAAAAGAGTTTGAGATAAATCAGGGAGTAATGATTAGGTGACACCAAGATTGGGTTTTAAAAGCCTCTAATCTGAGACTTATCCATCTTTTTAATTCATGACAAAAATTCATGTTATATTGTTAGATTGATCTCTGGGAGATTTTGTCCAACTGATTCTGGTGAGGAAAGGGGAAATTATCAAGCCTAGGAGAGGTTTTGTGGGATTTAAAAAAATCTTGAAAATTATGACCATGTACAGTTTTCCTGTCTTGAAGTCACTGATTCCCTGGGTGCTGGTCTCCATGCCCAAGTGGCCATGATTCATGTGTGAGCCTTGACAGTGAGTGAGTGGATGAGTGAGTGAGTCACTCCTTTACATTCAAATATCCCTGTTTATAACACTTAGAAATTGCGGGTAGTTAAGAAGTATATGCTTTCCCTTTAATGCAGGCTATGTGCTGAACTTGTTTCAGTTCTGGGAGAAAAGGATGGTTGTGGCAATGCTGCCCTCTCCTGTTTGTTACTCTGTTGCCTATTCTTTCTTTCTATCTGTCTCTCTATCTATCTATCTATCTATCTGTGTTCCTGTCTGTCTGTCTGTCTATCTATCTACTATCATCTATCTATCTATCTAGTCTATTGTTTCTCCTGTTATTTGTTCCTATGTGCCACTACAGATTTTTCATTCCTCTATATATCTCTGCATCTCCAGCCTGCCTCGTTGTTTGTTGTTCTCGTCTATCTCCTGTCTATGTATCTCTTTACCATTGCGCTCTGGCACCTATGCATATTTCTCCTATCTGGTGCTGCTGGTACAGAGTGCTCAGTTGGTAGTGCTCCTTTCTGAGTTCGGATGGTGCTGGATTGGCTCTCAGGCACAGGTTTCGTCACTTTCTAGAGTCGCAGTTCCCATTGATTGCAACACTCTGTGACACTGCACAGCTCAATGCCATTAGAGTGACCCAAAGGTGAGTAAATGTGTCCTAGCGGGTCTCCATGCAGGTGAAAAATTTGACATAATATCCTACTTCAATGTAAAGTAGGGTGTACATTGAAGAGAAGATATTCTCCCTAGACTTTCCTTTCCCTCTAATTGTCTTTCTGTTCCTGCTCCCCTAAACAAAAATGCTTTCTTTGCCTTTTCATTTTTCCTGTGTATTTCTCTAACCTCCTCTCTTAAAGACATTGACTCATGTTGGCAAAGTTCTCTAGAAGTCAGATCTCCCTGCACTATATGGGACTTTGAAATGATAACCCAGCATGCTTATAGGACTGAGGGATGAGGTTGGATACAAGCGCTGAATACAGGACAGAGACTAATGCTGGGACACCATCACAAAGTTCTCTTGACGTTGGATTTCCAATTAATCAGCCAGATTTCCTTTTAGGTGGTGTTGTGATGCCCTCTGGTGGTTAGCAATACACCAAATATTGAAAGACTGAACTCACAGTTCATTTTTGCAAGGCTTTGATCAAAACTATTAATATTTTGTAGATTAAAAGAGGGAGGAAAAGACAGAGCCAGAAATGGTGACAGGATTGAGTGGAAAGGCAGAACAAGACTTAGAAAGTAATTACAAGACTGTGGGGGTGTGAAGGGGTGGTGGGGAGGGGAGGTTGGATATAGAGAGTGAATACAGGACTGGGGCTCAGATAGTATATAGGCTCTTGAGTGTGAGTTCCATTATTTTCAATAGCCGTAGATCCAATTGCTTTCGATATAGAGAGCCGTATCATGACTCTTGATGTAATATCACCAGGATGACCTAGTAGTAAGTAGATATGCCTTAGTAGGTGAGAAATTTGACATTGTACACTGAACAAAAATGCTTTCTTTGCCTTTTCATTTTTCCTGTGTATTTCTCTAACCTCCTCTCTTAAAGACATTGACTCATGTTGGCAAAGTTCTCTAGAAGTCAGATCTCCCTGCACTATATGGGACTTTGAAATGATAACCCAGCATGCTTGTAGGACTGAGGGATGAGGTTGGATACAGGGGCTGAATACAGGACAGAGGGTAAGGCAGGACACAGAGGCTTAAAATAGGACAAGTAGGAGAAGAGAAGTGGAAGTGATCACTGAACTCATGGCACTGAGAGAGTCGGGGAGATGTATGGGAAGTATTGAGTTGTGGAGTGATTCCCAGAACTGGGACAGGAAGGAGCAAGCCAGAGACTGGTAAAGGAAAAAAATCAAAGATGAGTAAAACCTGGGATAAGTGAGGCTTGAGAAACACGTTGCAATATTTGCTTGTACAGTGGCTTAGACAGAGGAACATTTTTAAATGGTAAGAAATTTAATATCTCAAAAGGTTAAGATTGTAAAATATATTTTAAAAATTGTCACTAGAAAAAGGAGCCTCAGAGAATAAGGTTAAATTGTAATGATAGTCAAGTGGCTTTTGCTGTCTTAAGTCGTGATGTATTTCCAACTGAGTTGCTTTGTCCATGCTTGAGATGACCAGACCTCCCTGTTGATATGGCTGAGGTAGTTTTTAAAAGCTAAAAGTGGGGAAATCAAAACTATTGGGTCTGATTGCTCTGGCAAAGCTCGATTGGTGGACTGGACAGAGTAGTTGCCTTTGCCATAAAATAAAACCTTGGGATAGGAACCAGCTTTTATTGAAGATGTAATTTCCAAATCTTTTTCCTTTGCTTCATCTAGGGGATTGTTTTTCAGTGTTTGCTGCTCCAACTTTCCATGGCCCAAATCACAAGTTTTGAAAATGATCTATAATCCTGGGTTTCAACAACATGTATAAATAGAAATCTTATAGTATTCCATTACTTGTAATGTAATGGTGAGCCAACTTGAGCCTTGAACAAGAAAATGCTTAAGTTACAACGTTTAATGTTGTCCCAACTTGGGTTACTTTATGATATGTGTGTTGAAGCAAAGAG
The DNA here is from genome assembly GCF_035084215.1 of Heptranchias perlo. NCBI lineage: Eukaryota > Metazoa > Chordata > Chondrichthyes > Hexanchiformes > Hexanchidae > Heptranchias > Heptranchias perlo. The sequence continues at coordinate 52,189,772 of NC_090339.1, read as the reverse complement.
ACATTCCTTCTTATGTGATTCAAGGTTGAGAACATGAGTGAATATAGGGTTTAGCCATACACATGTGTGTGTAAATAGCATCCATCTGAAATGATTTTGGACGGTAGTATAGCCAGATGAGACAGGCTGGAGAGTATGAAACTATAGACAGCATATTTTTTTTTATTCGTTCACGGGATGTGGGCGTCGCTGGCAAGGCCGGCATTTATTGCCCATCCCTATTTGCCCTCGAGAAGGTGGTGGTGAGCCGCCTTCTTGAACCGCTGCAGTCCGTGTGGTGATGGTTCTCCCACAGTGCTGTTAGGTAGGGAGTTCCAGGATTTTGACCCAGCGACAATGAAGGAACGGCGATATATTTCCAAGTCGGGATGGTGTGTGACTTGGAGGGGAACGTGCAGGTGGTGTTGTTCCCATGCGCCTGCTGCCCTTGTCCTTCTAGGTGGTAGAGGTCGCTGGTTTGGGAGGTGCTGTCGAAGAAGCCTTGGCGAGTTGCTGCAGTGCATCCTGTGGATGGTGCACACTGCAGCCACAGTGCGCCGGTGGTGAAGGGAGTGAATGTTTAGGGTGGTGGATGGGGTGCCAATCAAGCGGGCTGCTTTATCTTGGATGGTGTCGAGCTTCTTGAGTGTTGTTGGAGCTGCACTCATCCAGGCAAGTGGAGAGTATTCCATCACACTCCTGACTTGTGCCTTGTAGATGGTGGAAAGGCTTTGGGGAGTCAGGAGGTGAGTCACTCGCCGCAGAATACCCAGCCTCTGACCTGCTCTCGTAGCCACAGTACTTATATGGCTGGTCCAGTTAAGTTTCTGGTCAATGGTGACCCCCAGGATGTTGATGGTGGGGGATTCGGCGATGGTAATGCCGTTGAATGTCAAGGGGAGGTGGTCATTGCCTGGCACTTATCTGGCGCGAATGTTACTTGCCACTTATCAGCCCAAGCCTGGATGTTGTCCAGGTCTTGCTGCATGCAGGCTCGGACTGCTTCATTATCTGAGGGGTTGCGAATGGAACTGAACACTGTGCAGTCATCAGCGAACATCCCCATTTCTGACCTTATGATGGAGGGAAGGTCATTGATGAAGCAGCTGAAGATGGTTGGGCCTAGGACACTGCCCTGAGGAACTCCTGCAGCAATGCCCTGGGGCTGAGATGATTGGCCTCCAACAACCACCACCATCTTCCTTTGTGCTAGGTATGACTCCAGCCACTGGAGAGTTTTCCCCCTGATTCCCATTGACTTCAATTTTACTAGGGCTCCTTGGTGCCACACTCGGTCAAATGCTGCCTTGATGTCAAGGGCAGTCACTCTCACCTCACCTCTGGAATTCAGCTCTTTTGTCCATGTTTGGACCAAGGCTGTAATGAGGTCTGGAGCCGAGTGGTCCTGGCGGAACCCAAACTGAGCATCGGTGAGCAGGTTATTGGTGAGTAAGTGCCGCTTGATAGCACTGTCGACGACACCTTCCATCACTTTGCTGATGATTGAGAGTAGACTGATGGGGTGGTAATTGGCCGGATTGGATTTGTCCTGCTTTTTGTGGACAGGACATACCTGGGCAATTTTCCACATTGTCGGGTGGATGCCAGTGTTGTAGCTGTACTGGAACAGCTTGGCTGGAGGCGCAGCTAGTTCTGGAGCACAAGTCTTCAGCACTACAGCTGGGATGTTGTCAGGGCCCATAGCTTTTGCTGTATCCAGTGCACTCAGCCGTTTCTTGATATCACGTGGAGTGAATCGAATTGGCCGAAGACTGGCTTCCGTGATGGTGGGGATATCGGGAGGAGGCTGAGATGGATTATCCACTCGGCACTTCTGGCTGAAGATGGTTGCAAACGCTTCAGCCTTGTCTTTTGCACTCACGTGCTGGACTCCGCCATCATTGAGAATGGGGATGTTTGCAGAGCCTCCTCCTCCCGTTAGTTGTTTAATTGTCCACCACCATTCACGACTGGATGTGGCAGGACTGCAGAGCTTTGATCTGATCCGTTGGTTGTGGAATCGCTTAGCTCTGTTTATAGCATGTTGCTTCCGCTGTTTAGCATGCATGTAGTCCTGAGTTGTAGCTTCACCAGGTTGGCACTTCATTTTTAGGTACGCCTGGTGCTGCTCCTGGCATGCTCTTCTACACTCCTCATTGAACCAGGGTTGATCCCCTGGCTTGTTGGTAATGGTAGAGTGAGGAATATGCCGGGCCATGAGGTTACAGATTGTGCTGGAATACAATTCTGCTGCTGCTGATGGCCCACAGCGCCTCATGGATGCCCAGTTTTGAGCTGCTAGATCTGTTCTGAATCTATCCCATTTAGCACGGTGGTAGTGCCACACAACACGTTGGATGGTGTCCTCAGTGCGAAGACGGGATTTCATCTCCACGAGGACTGTGCGGTGGTCACTCCTACCAATACTGTCATGGACAGATGCATTTGCGACAGGTAGATTGGTGAGGACGAGGTCAAGTAAGTTTTTCCCTCGTGTTGGTTCGCTCACCACCTGCCGCAGGCCCAGTCTGGCAGCTATGTCCTTCAGGACTCGGCCAGCTCGGTCAGTGGTGGTGCTACCGAGCCACTCTTGGTGATGGACATTGAAGTCCCCCACCCAGAGTACATTTTGTGCCCTTGCTACCCTCAGTGCTTCCTCCAAGTGGTGTTCAACATGGAGGAGGACTGATTCATCAGCTGAGGGAGGATGGTAGGTGGTAATCAGCAGGAGGTTTCCTTGCCCATGTTTGACCTGATGCCATGAGATTTCATGGGGTCCAGAGTCAATGTTGAGGACTCCCAGGGCCACTCCCTCCTGACTGTATATCACTGTACCACCACCTCTGGTGGGTCTGTCCTGCCGGTGGGACAGGACATACCCAGGGATGGTGATGGAAGAGTCTGGGACGTTGGCTGAAAGATATGATTCTGTGAGTATGGCTATGTCAGGCTGTTGCTTGACTAGTCTGTGGGACAGCTCTCCCAATTTTGGCACAAGTCCCCAGATGTTAGTAAGGAGGACCTTGCAGGGTCGACTGGGCTTGGTGTTTTGCCGTTGTCGTGTCCAGTGCCTAGTGGTCCGATGCCGGGTGGTCCGTCCGGTTTTATTCTTATTATGACTTTTCGTAGCGAGATTTTACAACTGAGTGGCTTGCTCGGCCATTTCAGAGGGCAATGTTGAGGACTCCCAGGGCCTGGAGTCACAAATAGGCCAGACCGGGTAATGGCGGCAGGCTTCCTTCCCTAAAGGACATTAGTGAACCAGATGGGTTTTTACGACAATCCGGTAGTTTCATGGCCATCATTACTGATACTAGTATTTTAATTCCAGATTTTTATTTAATTAATTGAATTTAATTAATTAATTGAATTTAAATTCGCCAGTTGCCGTGGCAGGATTTGAACTCATGACTCTGGATTTTAGTCCAGGCCTCTGGATTACTAGCCCAGTAACATAACCACTATGCTACCGTACCCCACTTGAGTGGTCTGTGGCATTGCGTGTGGCCTGTTCTGTACAGGATGAGATTTTCTTATATGTCAACAAACTCATTTTGTTTCGATTAACCATTGTTTCCGGCACTTGGTGGTAATTAAGGATTATAGCAGACCATGTGACCAACACTTGCCTTGACCCAAACCTAACTATACTTGTCTATCTTGTTCGAAAACAAATGACACAGAGAGAGAGAGAGAGAGGAGACTTTGCAGGAAGAGAAATCAAGAAAGAGAAACATTGGTGCAAGTAAGTGAAAGGCAGAGAGAAGAACATAAGAAATATAGAAATAGCGTGAAAGACGGAACGTGAGTGAGAGGCAGGGAACATGGAGAAAAGGAAATAATGAGGCAGAAAGAGAATCAAGGACAGAGAGAAAAATGAGGCAGAGCGTGAATTAGAGGGGACATAGAGAAAGAGAAACAGGTAAGGGGGAATAGTGAGGGAAAAGGTGAGCATTAGAACTAGAGAGAAAGAACATAGAAAAGGAGAAACTGGCACTGAAAGAAGAGAGTGAGAGAGTCTTTAAATACTTCTGTCAGAGGCACGCAATGGACTACGTTAGTCCAACTTTCTCTCTTTTTACAGGAAGTGAATGCTTTGTTTTTGTAAATGCAAAAATGCCATATGCGTCTAATTTCATACACTGACCTTTTGATAGTTCAATATAAAAGCTCTCATGTTAAAATTATTGAAAATAAATCAAGTGACCTGAGAGTCGGCTCTTCTTCAGTGCAGTGCTGATGAAACAGCATTTCTGCTGATCCAATAGAAACTGCAAAAATAAGATGCTTTCTATCCTTATCCCTTTGATCTGTAAATTACTGTTAAGAGGGTAAATATGCACTCAGATTGTACATCAGATTGAATCTATAACTCATTGCTTTTTTGGTGCAAATTAGAATACACTGCTCTGATTCCCAGAAAATATCACAGATGAAAACTGCCCAAGTGTATGCTTCACTGAGGGATTGTCTCAAAATTCCTCACCCTTATTCAAACATAGGGACTGAATTTCCTCCTACCTCTCTGCCCCGGTGTAAAACAGGTGGGGCACATTTCTGCGCACCTAACTTGACCTCTACTGAACCCATTTAAATGCCGTGGATGAGTGTCGGGCAGGACTATTATCTCAGATTCGATGCTCACTCATAGTCGGGGTTGGGAAGTTGTGTGCAGGACAGGAATCTCAGCAGTGTGAAGGTGAGTGAGTGTAGCCCCACTTCCTAACAGCAACCAAAACCCCTCCACCCACCCAGTGCAGCTCTGCCCAGTTTCTACAGGCCTCTTTCATTCCACGCAGCTGCCCAGTGGAGTCCCCAGACAATGTTGTGGGCGCTGTTATTATGGCGCTCCTGTATTATTTGCATGGAATTTAAATGCTGCCACCTGTTTCAGGCAGGAGATTCTTGCCCCTATCCATTTGGGCCCAGGAAATGTGTGTCCTATGCAAATAGGGCAGACCATCAATACAGGTCTCCACTTCTACCTCCTGCTCCTAATGCCCTGGGAACTGGCACACATGGGCATTATCTGACAAAAAAGTCATCTGCATAATGTTTTATATGGGCTTTAAAATTCCCAATTAAAGTTGTTTATAATCTACATTGCAGAGGTGTTATATACAATATATTGAGTGATGTTTATATACAGGCATAATATATTAAGCAATCGTATATAAAATATAAATACTTGAAGGGAAAAATGCAGGGCTATGAGAAAAGAGCAGGGGAGTGGAACTAATTGGATAGCTCTTTCAAAGAGCTGTCACAGGTCTTTCTGTGCTGTATGATTCTGATACTCCACAGCTCCTAATCTCTTGCTATTAAGAAAATATTCCGATTTGGCATATGAATTTATAGATCAGTATTATGTATAATGGAGCTATTTTTACAATAGAGCAGAGTATTATGCATGATATACGTGATTGTTATTTACAAGAGCTGTATTATACACAATGCATAGATTGCCATTACTATATATCATACAATCCCCACCACTTAAAACGTCCATGTTTAACATGTGTAAACAATTTTACAACACCAAGTTATAGTCCAGCAATTTTATTTTAAATTCACAAGCTTTCGGAGGCTTCCTCCTTCCTCAGGTAAATGTGAAGGAGGAAGGAGGAAGCCTCCGAAAGCTTGTGAATTTAAAATAAAATTGCTGGACTATAACTTGGTGTTGTAAAATTGTTTACAATTGTCAACCCCAGTCCATCACCGGCATCTCCACATCATGTTTAACATGGGCAGTCGCTTACATCTGCCGAAAAGCAATAACCATTAGCCATTTGCTTTAATGTCAATTTCAAAGTTGCCGGTTATAGCGTTTGTGCTCAGTTTATTCCTGGCAGAAACAGTTGTGTTTACTCACTGGTTCGCATTTCGATAAGGTACACTGAATGTAACAAAAGAGCCTCTAGGTGTCTTTAATAAAGAATATCCTTTTGATAAATAACTTTTTATTTTCACCCATTGAAATAATGGCCGATATAATTTTAAATTAATGATGGGCATACACATTGCTGAAAGCTTCAGGCATTAAAAGCGACTGTGATTCACTGCTGCGGGCAAAAAAGCAGTGCTGGGTAATCTCGCAAAAACTCTGCAATTATCTTGCGTAAAACTATTGCACATATTAAGGGTTGATCAATTGATTATTCTTGCATAAAATCTTCTACAGGAAATCTTTTAACACTTCATTGATAATTTATCGTACAGAACAGGTCTCGTGCAATCCAAAAGCAAATTGATTCTGGTTGCCCAGGGATAGAAAATTAATCAGTGTGTTCATTTCTGCCACTAATTCTTTTGTCGTAAACCCTAAAATAGCTCATCCACATCTTGTCTGCAACAGAGAGAGTGACAGCTAGAAGGTGAAGCAAAGGGGTATGGGGATCGAATGAATTAAAATGATTTTTAATTTTATTAACGCTGCCACGTTACACCGACCATCGCGTACAGCGGGAAAATCACGTTCGCATGAACACACCCGCTATAAGTGGTGGGGTCTGTCTGTAAAACAATATAACTGTGTATAATCTAGATAACATTTCTCAGTAATCCCCTACTGATTAATTTCCTGTAATCTTGCAGTGATTATGTTACAGATTTAATCTTTAAACAAATGGCTATCATGTGTCAACTGCCAGAGCTGACCTTTGGATTTTGGTTTTATTTTACCACCTTCATATGAAATAATTAAACATATTAGTTTACTAAATGTTTGAAGCTGAATCCTTTATATAAAATGTGCAAGATAATTGATTGTATTTTTTGAGGAGATAACAAGAAGGGCGTTTGATGTAGTCTACATGGATTTTAGCAAGGCTTTTGACAAGGTCCCACATGGCAGACTGGTCAAAAAAAGTACAAGCCCATGGGATCCAACGGAAAGTGGCAAATTGAATCCAAAATTGGTTCAGTGGCAGGAAGCAAAGGGTAATGATTGACGGGTGTTTTTGTGACTGGAAGGTTGTTTCCAGTGAGGTTCCACAGGGCTCAGTACTAAGTCCCTTGCTTTTTGTGGTAAATATTAACGATTTGGACTTAAATGTAGGGGGCATGATTAAGAAGTTTGCAGATGATACAAAAATTGGCCGTATGGTTGATAGTGAGGAAGAAAGTTGTAGACTACAGGAAGATATCAATGGACTGGTCAGGTGGCCAGAAAAGTGGCAAATGGAATTCAATCTGCAGAGGGCAAACAAGGCAAGGGAACACACAATAAATGGGAGGATACTGAGAGGTATGGTAAAGGAAGTGAGGGATATTGGAGTGCATCTCCACAGATCCCTGAAAGTAGCAGGACAGGTAGATAAGGTGGTTAAGAAGGCATATGGAATACTTTCCTTTATTAGCCGAGGCATAGAATATAAGAGCAGGGAAGTTATGCTAGAACTGTATGAAATGCTAGTTAGGCCACAGCTTGGGTACTGTATACAGTTCTGGTCACCACATTACAGGAAGGATGTAATTGCACTAGAGAGGGTACAGAGGAGATTTACGAGGATGTTGCCAGGACTGGAGAATTTTAGCTATGAGGAAAGATTAGATAGGCTGGGGTTGTTTTCTTTGTAACAGAGAAGGCTGAAGGGTGATTCAATTGAGGTGTACAAAAATATGAGGGGCCTAGATAGAGTGGGAAGGAAGGACCAATTTCCCTTAGCAGAGAGGTCAATAACCAGGGGGCGTAGATTTAAAGTGATTGGTAGAAGGATTAGAGGGAAGCTGAGGAAAAATATTTTCACCCAGAGGGTGGTGGGGGTCTGGAACTCACTGCCTGAAAGGATGGTAGAAGCAAAAACCCTCAACTCATTTAAAAAGTACCTGGATATGCACCGGAAGTGCCATGACCTAGAAAGCTACGGACCAAGTGCTGGAAAGTGGGATTAGCCTGGCTGGCTCATTTTTGGCCTGCAGAGATACGATGGGCCAAATGGCCTCCTTCTGTGCTGTAAATCTTCTATGATTCTATGATAATTTAAAAGGATAAACTCACCTAATTTTGACAATTGTTCTAATAACTGTATATGACCTTAAACTTGTTATTTTGGTGATATTTTAGTAGGCTAAACACCAAATATCAACATTATTGCACAATCATTTCATGACCACATTGTAGTAGGTGAGCGCTTACCATGGGACATTATTTTTCTACATTAAAGGCGCTACAACAATGAAGTTGTTGTTGTTAACTTTCTGATTGTTGAATGGACAGCAATGTCCCAACCCATGAGATAAAGTTCATCGTGTGTGATCTTCCCGCAAGTTTCTCTATCCAAACTAGTAAAAGGTAATTTTAGGATTGATTTCAGGAAATATGGGGTATGTCTTACCGCCCCATCCCCAGCGACAGTGTGACTGTCCCTACCTTCCCCGGTACCTACCGCTGGGTGAGCGGAGCACCCGACTGAGTCATGCGGTAGGCCCTTTTATTCTGCAAATTGGACTCCTATGAAGCACATAGCACCCTGATTGCCATTTGAGGACAGTACTGGGAGGAGAGTGCACTGCACATGCTCTACACAGCTTCAGCTGGCAATCCAGCGCAAAGGAGCCCAGATGGTAAACTTCAGTTTATTTTTGTAGGGCCGGAAGGAGTAGGAGTGCTCCTCTCGTCTTAATAAAGATAACCCGGGCCACTGCCGCACCATGTCTCCCACCTCCACCCCCGAACCCTGCCGAGCTAACTTTTTTCTGGGCCCAGGGTCCGGCCAGGCTGCTCGATATTGTGGCGGCCCAGAACCGGCGGGCAGCTCCATGGCACTTAATTTTCACCTCAGCCCAAAGGTTGTAGGGACAGTCACACTGTCGCTGGGGATGGGGCGGTAAGACATACCCCATATTTGAGGCCCAGCCCTCAAAACGGGCCTGGCCGGCCATCTGTATTATCGGGCGGGCAGTCAGCGAACTCTGCCAGCCAACTGCTTGAAAACCGCACAGAGGGAATATTCACTACAAGGTGGTGCAGAGTGACTGGAAACATTACATACGAGCATGAAATCTGTAGTACGTCAGGGAGTAACTTGTGCGAAGAAGGTAGATGAGGAACACTATCTCCTGGGTTATCCACGCAGGCTATTTAAACCAGCGAGCTCTAAATATTGCATATAGTTTTTGCCTGTCAAGCAAAGGAGAAAGAAAATCAAGGCCAAGGAAGTGTTCTGCGTGGTACCAGACAGGAATGAATTATTCCCTTTTAATAATGTGCACGATACACATACACGAGAATGACACTGCGATACAAAAAAGCTGCACAATCAAGGACAGTCAGCATGGATTTGTTAAGGGAAGGTCGTGTCTGACTAACTTGATTGAATTTTTTGAGGAGGTAACAAGGAGGTCGTTTGATGTAGTCTACATGTATTTTAGCAAGGCTTTTGACAAGGTCCCACTGATCAGAAATGTAAAAGCACATGGGATCCAAGTGGCAAATTGGTTCCAAAATTGGCTCAGTGGCAGCAAGCAAAGGGTAATGGTCGACGGGTGTTTTTGTGACTGGAAGGCTGGTTCCAGTGGGGTTCTGCAGGGCTCAGTACTAGGTCCCATGCTTTTTGTGGTATAAATCAATGATTTAGATTTAAATGAAGGGGGCATTATTAGGAAGTTTGCAGATGATACAAAAATTGGCCATGTGGTTGATAGTGAGGAAGAAAGCTGTAGACTGCAGGAAGATATTAATGGACTGGTCAGGTGGGCAGAAAAGTGGCAAATGGAATTCAATCTGCAGAAGTGTGAGGTAATGCATCTGGGGAGGGTAAACAAGGCAAGGGATACAATAAATGGTAGGATACTGAGAAGTGTAGAGGAACAGAGGTACCTTGGAGTGTATATCCACAGATCCACGAAGGTAGCAGGACAGGTGGATAAGGTGGTTAAGAAGGCATATGGGATACTTTCCTTTATTAGCCAAGGCATAGAGTATAAGAGCATGGAGGTTATGCTAGAACTGTATAAAACAATAGTTAGGCCACAGCTGCCCCTGCCACCAGTGACTGCTTGTGCTCACTTGTGAGTGGTGAATCAGCAAGTGACAACCCAACTATCTGCCTCACAGGACCCACCGAAGTGCGAGTATCTGCGCTAGTGCATGGCTGGATATGATGTGATGGTGTGCCCTTAGAGGAATTGGGCTCCTCTGAGGAATCACCCTTTTCTATGGCGTGTGCCTCTTTAACAATCCTTGATGGCCCTGGAAGAGAACATAAAGCAATATTAAGAATCTTCGCAAAGATTAGTTTGCAATGAGCATACTGAGGTGTGCAACAGATTGATCATTGATGAAATAAATTCATGATGCATGTGAAGAATGTTAAAGTTCTGTCACCAGATGTTTTGTTTTGTTCATTCATGGAATGTGGGTGTCGCTGGCGAGGCCGGCATTTATTGCCCATCCCTAATCGCCCTTGAGAAGGTGGTGGTGAGCCGCTTTCTTGAACCGCTGCAGTCCGTGTGGTGAAGGTTCTCCCACAGGGAGTTGCAGGATTTTGACCCAGGGACAGTGAAGGAACGGCAATATATTTCCAAGTCGGGATGGTGTGTGACTTGGAGGAGCACGTGCAGGTGGTGGTGTTCCCATGTGCCTGCTGCTCTTGTCCTTCTAGGTGGTAGAGGTCGCAGGTTTGGGAGGTGCTGTCGAAGAAGTCTTGGCGAGTTGCTGCAGTGCATCCTGTGGATGGTACACACTGCAGCCACAGTGCGCCGGTGGAGAAGGGAGTGAATGTTTAGGGTGGTGGATGGGGTGCCAATCAAGCGGGCTGCTTTGTCTTGGATGGTGTCAAGCTTCTTGAGTGTTGTTGGAGCTGCACTCATCCAGGCAAGTGGAGAGTGTTCCATACAATCCTGACTTGTGCCTTGTAGATGGTGGAAAGGCTTTGGGGAGTTAGGAGGTGAGTCACTCGCCGCAGAATAACCAGCCTCTGACCTGCTCTCGTAGCCACAGTATTTATATGGCTGGTCCAGTTAAGTTTCTTGTCAATGGTGACCTTCAGGATGTTGATGGTAGGGGATTCGGTGATGGTAATGCCGTTGAATGTCAAGGGGAGGTGGTTAGACTCTCTCTTGTTGGAGATGGTCATTGCCTGGCACTTGTCTGGCGCGAACGTTACTTGCCATTTATGAGCCCAAGCCTGAATGTTGTCCAGGTCTTGCTGCATGCGGGCTCGGACTGCTTCATTATTTGAGGGCTTGCAAATGGAACTGAACACTGTGCAATCATCAGCGAACATCCCCATTTCTGACCTTATGATGGAGGGAAGGTCATTGATGAAGCAGCTGAAGATGGTTGGGCCTCGGACGCTGCCCTGAGGAATTCCTGCAGATGATCGGCGTCCAACAACCACTACCATCTTCCTTTGTGCTCGGTATGACTCCAGCCACTGGAAAGTTTTCCCCCTGATTCCCATTGACTTCAATTTTACTAGGGCTCCTTGGTGCCACACTCGGTCAAATGCTGCCTTGATGTCAAGGGCAGTCACTCTCACCTCACCTCTGGAATTTAGCTCTTTTGCCCATGTTTGGACCAAGGCTGTAATGAGGTCTGATGTTTGTGGGGTGCCAGTCTCAGCATTTCCGACGGCCAGGCATTCCACCATCTGGCTGAGCTCCAAGGCCTCCTCCTCCGTCTCTGTCAGGGGCACTATTCGTGGTGCCCCACTCTGGTCCGACTCCTCTCCCGTGCATTTTGCACTCTCTTCTCCTACAAGGGGAGATAGAACAGAAATGTGAGTGAGTGAGGGTGACATGGTCACCCGATGGATGCATTGCTCTGGGTCAGGCTCACGATGAAAGTGATGCATCAGAGGGAGAATATCAGACAGATTCATCACATTGCATCAGGATTGGGGTGAGTGGGAGTAGTGGGTTCACAAATGAAGAGGTGAGGAAGTGCACAGAAAGTGAAGGTAAGTTGATGATGAGACTTAAGTGGGTGTGAGAAGTGATGTGATGGAGTAGTGTTGGTGAGACAGAGTGAGGTGGGGGGGGGTGGAGGTTGGGGTAATGTACACCACAGAATGCAGGTGAATCAGTAACTACTCACTTTTCCTGACGTGGTGAAGTCATTAAAGCGCTTCCTGCACTGCACCTACGTCCTTGCCACGGAGCTCCTGCTGCTCAGCTCCTCTGCCACCTCGAGCCAGGCCTTCTTGGTGGCAGAGGCAGGGGGCTTTCTCCTATCAGCCGGGTACAGTCTGTCCCTCCTGCTTCTCACACCGGTCGATCTTTTTGGGTTCCCCATGCCACTATTCACCCACCCCCCCCCCCCCCCCCCCCACCGTTGAGTTCCTGCCGGTATGTTAAAATTTACCCCCAAATCTTTATAAATGTTCACGATTAGTGTCCCTTATTATAATCTCTAACCATATGCCCACTACTGATGTGAGACTAGCTTATGACTTTTTCCTTTTTTGAACATATCTTTGGCACAATTCCTTCTTCCAAAAATATTTTGAGAAATTATAGTTAGTATCTCTATTATTTCATCACTAACCCTTTCCAGTATTCTGGAGTGCAGACCATCCACTTTAAGTTCCACTAATCTTTTAGCTTTCATTTCCTTTTTTAACATTTACATAAGGAAAATCCAGAGCAAGAAAAGACCATTCCCCTCATTGGATCCGCTCCATACAGGGGCCATGTATGATTATTCTATCTTGGACCTCTGCCCCACATCATCTGTTGATCCCCTACCTTAGGGAACAACAATTCCCTTTCCTTTCCTCCCCGTGTTGTTAAATATCTCCAGAGCCAACACTCCCACTTCTGTCTGTTACTTCTTCTTCCACACCCTCCTTTTCGTCTTTGTTTTGGACAAGTAACAGCAACAACAACTTGCATTTATATATCGCCTTTAATGTAGTAAAACATCCCACGGCGCTTCACAGGAACATAAACATACTCCTGATGGCAGGGGACATGAAGTCCTTTTAAGCGAGTAGCAAATAACGATGAACCCAAGGAAAATATATAGAGTAAAAGCACAAAAATGTAAGAGAGACCGAAAATTGAATAGTAGCAAGGCTGGAGGCTGTTATCACCATCACTGTGGGAAAGTGAACCTCTATTGAAAGACACGGAAGCAAGCTAAAATATAGAAGCTGCATGTTAGAGGCTGGTTTACAAAAAAATAATGGGTTTGCTGGTACAAGGACAAAATTGAAGGGTACAGCACCAGAAATTGTTTCTTCCTGAGTTGCAACCTATTTGCTTAATAGAAGTTATTTAATATTTTAATATTTTATAGTGCCATGTTCTGGCTGTAAAATGAAAGTATTGTGGAGGATATGGAGTCTTTCAAACTTATCAGCATTGGTTTGAAGCTAGACTCAAAGGATGAGGTTGCACAGTAGAGCACAGCACAGGGGAAATTCCATGTCACAAGTATGATTCACACTGTCACTTTAACACCATGATTGGCAGCCTGATGCCTTAGCATATGATTCTAATCAATGGCCCTTTGAAAGTTCATCCAAGTGGCCTTTATTCATGTGTGAACCCTGACAGTGAGCGACATCAGGCTATTTGACGATAGTGGGCAGAATAGTTAACTTTGATTGCATCTACACCAGACCTCCACCCTTCAATGCACAGTGAACTCTGACCTATTTGTCCTTTCCTAGTGCAGGCCATAACGAGGCCAAGTTGAGACAACATCAGTCAAGTCAGAAATCACTTTCAGCTTTCCTAAGTGACCATTTATATTTAATTGTGTTACAAAAAAAAGTAGGTAAGGAACATTTGAGCGTGACATTTAAGTATGATCAAATGCTGAATGTTTGGCATGTTCCAAGAGAGCTGTCACTGTTAAATCTTTGCACTTAGTTCCAGCCAGGCAGACGCTTTGGATGATGGCTCCATTTGAATCAGCAAAGTGAAATAATAATGACAATTGAAGCAAGCTGGTAAAAGCTGAGACTTTCTTTTAATGTAATTTTTTTTAAAAAAGGATTTGGATGCGGTTTGCGATCAGTTGATGTTTTTACAGAACTCGGGAGTGTATTTTTAATTAAATTGAAATGTCTTAAATTACATAGTTAAAATGTAATTTATTTTGGCTCAAGGTGATTTATACCAGTTGAAGAAGAATTTAGACTTTAGTTCTCATGATTATTATGGTGATTAAAACTAACAGTTGCTTAATCATTGTTAATCCATTGACCTCTGGGCTTGAATCCCCAACATGCTGGGAGTGCTCATTTGTGAGTGCTACTCCCATCTGTGAAACAGATTCCCAGCAACAGCAGTTGATGCAGTATTGATTGATTCCATCAAAAGAGCTGGAAAGGGATTGGTTTAGGGTTAAGGTTAGGGTTTAGGTTAGCAACGGCTGTCATCGCCGAGTTGTCAATAGCAGAATTGACAGCGCTGTTGTGGCTAGACATAGAATCATAGAATCATAGAAGTTTACAACATGGAAACAGGCCCTTCGGCCCAACATGTCCATGTCGCCCAGTTTATACCACTAAGCTAGTCCCAATTGCCTGCACTTGGCCCATATCTCTCTATACCCATCTTACCCAAGTAACTGTCCAAATACTTTTTAAAAGACAAAATTGTACCCGCCTCTACTACTGCCTCTGGCAGCTCGTTCCAGACACTCACCACCCTTTGAGTGAAAAAATTGCCCCTCTGGATCCTTTTGTGTCTCTCCCCGCTCACCTTAAATCTATGCCCCCTCGTTATAGACTCCCCTACCTTTGGGAAAAGATTTTGACTATCTACCTTATCTATGCCCCTCATTATTTTATAGACTTCTATAAGATCACCCCTAAACCTCCTACTCTCCAGGGAAAAAAGTCTCAGTCTGTCCAACCTCTCCCTATAAGTCGAACCATCAAGTCCCGGTAGCATCCTAGTCAATCTTTTCTGCACTCTTTCTAGTTTAATAATATCCTTTCTATAATAGGGTGACCAGAACTGTACACAGTATTCCAAGTGTGGCCTTACTAATGTCTTGTACAACTTCAACAAGACATCCCAACTCCTGTATTCAATGTTCTGACCAATGAAACCAAGCATGCTGAATGCCTTCTTCACCACCCTATCCACCTGTGACTCCACTTTCAAGGAGCTATGAACCTGTACTCCTAGATCTCTTTGTTCTATAACTCTCCCCAACGCCCTACCATTAACGGAGTAGGTCCTGGCCCGATTCGATCTACATGGCCTTTAAATAGAAGTATTTAACATCATGGCAAGTGTTAGTGGAGTGATATTTGTGATTGTCAAGAATAATTTACATTGCAAAGCCATTTTAAACTCATCGACCTGGACAAATATTAATCCTTTTTAAAAAATATCTTCTCCTCTCCCAAAGACACCAAATTTTGCTGGAGACTGTTTGCACAGGTGCCTTCCATCACTTCATTCAAGTGGCCATTCTTCATGCATGAGCCATTACAGTGGTGACTGGCAGCTACTCGAGCACAGAAGACATCACAGCTCAGCTGGATTCTCTTCTCACCTGACATCCACAGGTACCTTTCCAGCTAGACTTGCTGAATGATCAGGACAGGGTACAGATTGGTGATAATAGTGATAGGTATAAATTGAGATTATCAAGTACTTCTAGGTAGTGTTACTTAGCTTCCATTAGTAGCATTTTTGCCTTTGAATCAAAAGATTTTAGATTCAAACTCCATTCCTAAACTTGAGTACAAAATCCAGACTGACATATCAGTGCAGTACTGAGGGAATATTGAACTGTCAGAGGTACTGAGATGAGATGATAAACTGATGTTCAGCATACTGTACGGGTGGCTATTAAAGATCGCTCAGCACTACTTGAGGAAGAGTAGGGAGCTCTCCTGATATTCCGGTCAACATTCCCCCCACAAGCAAAAACACATTAACTAGTCCTTCATCTAGTTGCTGTTTGTGGGATCTTACTGTGTGCAAAATAACTTCAATCTTTGATACATAACAACAGTGACTACACTTCACTGTATGTAAAAAGCTTTGGAATATCTCTGAGGGATGTGATAAGATGCAAGTTTTTCTCTTCTTTACAGCATATCCAGGGCAGCGGGGGAATGGGGAGGAAGGAAGCAGCAATCTAAATAATGGAGAGTTTTGTTCCATTACCTTTAGGAATACTTACAAAGAACTTTTAGGAAGTTCAGTGGGTGGGTAGAACCTATCATAGGGTGCAATGTACATGGCCTATGGGAGGATTTTGATGGAGCAAATACCCTTTCTCATTCCAGACTTTCTTATGTTCTTACTGCACCAGTGTGAGATTTTTATTCCCCACACCTTTGTGGATCCTTAGTGTGAGATTGTCAATTTAGTACCAATTTGTGTCATCCATACCTTTGTTACCTCTAGACTCGACTATTCCAATGCTCCCCTGGCTGGCCTCCCATTTTCCACCCTCCACACCCTTGAGCTCATCCAAAACTCTGCTGCCCATATCCCAACTCGCACCAAGTCCCGTTCTCCCATCATCCCTGTGCTCGCTGACCTACATTGGCTCCTGGTCCAGGAAAGCCTCGATTTTATAATTCTCATCCTTGGATTCGAAAACAAATCCCTCCATAGTCTTGCCCCGTCCCTATCTCTGTAACCTCATCCAGCTCTACAAATCTCCGAGATCTCTGCGCTCCTCCAATTCTTGCCTCTTGCGCATCCCTGATTTTAATCGCTCCACCGTGGCAGCTGTGCCTTCAGCTGCCTAAGCCCCAAGCTTTGGAATTCCCTCCCTAAACCTCTCCACCTCTCTAACTCTCCTCCTTTAAGATGCTCCTTAAAACCTACCTCTTTGACCAAGCTTTTGATCACCTGTCCTAATATCTCCTTTTGTGGCTCAGTGTCAAATTTTGTTTAAAAGCGCTCCTGTGAAGTGCCTTGGGACATTTTACTACATTAAAGGCGCTATATAAATGCAAGTTGTTGTTGTTGTTTGGGTCATGTAGGACTCATTTCCTGTAGGACCCTTATAAACCATCAGGGATAGAAGACAATCATCCAATCAATCTGGTCTGGAATCCAATCCAAGTTCCAAATATGAAATCCTATTGTGCTGTTCTTAATAATTCTAATATGAGCTTTAATTGCTTGAAGGAATTCCTTTGTTAAGATTTACGTAAAATAAATCATACCAGTTAGATTTAATACTTCTTGTACTGTGTGTTAAGTGTTTTTCTGTTACTCATAGTTAACCTTGATCTTTACATTTATATATATTCATTGCAAAGTAGCATGTTCTTCAGCTGTTTCATATTCAGTGATAAATGATATGTTCAATAATTCATCAAATCTGAGTTGTGTTTATATATATAAGTCACAGGCTGAAATCAATTGAGAGGTTCAGTTGTACATATAATAGATAGACAGAAATGAGTCACATGCTGGAATCTTGCTGTCTTGTTTACTCACTTCAGTGAAAACACATCAAGAGTAAGAAGAAACATCTGGACCACGAAAATCCCAGAGTTTGCTCAAGTTCATGCCCACCGGTGCCCTTCAGCCAGGGTTCTTGGAGTCAGTGGGAGGGAGTCAAATTTGCAAGTGGCTCCTGGGTGCATGCCCACTGTGGGCACATCTCAGGCATAAAACAATCCAAATTCTTGTTGGTTTGGCCATTTTCCTTCCTGCCTCCACCTGCATCTCAATTTCCTAGTAAAATATAGAAAGCTCTATGGATGAGGGAATATCAAAACAACACCATAAATCGAGACTTGAAAGAGTTTAAGCACAGTAATAGTCAACAGGACTTGGAACTGTCACATTTTTGGCACTGATTCAATTCTTGCTAAATCTACAGAAAGAAATGAAATTTCATATCCAGGCTGTCAGCATGACTTGAAACAAATCGTTTCCTACAGCTGAACAGGAATGAACAATTGCAGTGTAATGAAAAGAATTATCTTGTGTTTCGATAAAGATTATCGCAGTTCAACTGGAGGCACTGGCTTCTCTTGATATGTAGGGAGTACCCTCCTGTTCATAACGGCTAAAAGCAATGCACATATTTTCACTATAAGTGAATAGTTGCTGTAGTGTGAAAGGAATGCTATTCCATCCAGTTATATGGTAGAGGAATTGGAAATGTTTTCATTAAAAGCAATGTTTTACTATCCGTGGACCCCTGAAATCAGAATGATTTTTGTATCAAATGCATAACCCTAAAAGCTAGGCAGTTCAAGGGTGATGTCAGGAAGCAATTCTTTACACAAAGGGTAGTGGAAATCTGGAACTCTCTCCCTCCAAAAACCTGTTGAGGCTAGGGGGTCAATTGAAAATTTCAAAACTGATATTGATAGATTTTTGTTAGGCCAGAGAATTAAGGATTACAGAACCAAGGCGGATAGATGGAGTTAAGATACAGATCAGCCATGATCTAATTGAATGGTTCGAGGGGCTGAATGGCCTTCTCCTGTTCCTATGTTCCTTTTGCCATTTGTGACCGTTGCAGGTGCTAATTTGTTCATCATCCACACAATCAGGTCAGTTTAACAACTGTCTTGTCAATATTTGTTTGAGCTCAACACATCTCCTGATAAGTGCATTAAAATCCCTTTTGGCAGCGGTACCTCTAACCCCAGTAGCTGCCCATTTATTCAATATTACACTTCACATATGGTGAGACTTAAGAATAATGTTATGGATGTAAATAAATATATATTTCTAGATATATACATACAGACTCTGGGGAGGCAGCTTGCCAGAATAATGCACTGCTTTATGCGCAAGGATGCAGCCTGCTCAATTTTCCTTTCCATTGACTTCCTAGAAGCAGAGGCAGGCAATGTTGCAGCTGGAAATAGGTGGTCAATGGTGAACGTTAGGATGTGGGGTTTAAAACTCAGTTCAGGGCCAAAAAGGATGTCAGGGTTTTTGCACAGACTGCTTCAATCTGAGCATGTAGCCGGGAAGGGGAATGAAATCAATTGCAAGGAAGCAGAGGTTATGGTTGGCTTTGTCTTCCCATTGCTAAGTTGGAGGAAGCTGTGGCTCATCCATGACTTGATATCGAGCAGGCAATCTGACTGCATATGGCAGTCGTGGGGCTGAGAAGAGGGGTGGAGAGGTGAGTTGGATGTCATCAGTATATGTGGGGAAGCTGACCTCATGCCAATGGATGAAGAGCCAAGGACAGGTCTTTGGGGAACCCCAGAGGTGACAGTTTGGGGGTGGGAAAGGAAGGCCATTGCTAGAGTTGTGTTTGGATAGCTAGGAGTGAAAAAGGGCAGTTCCAGGGAGCTGGACAACAGAGGGCAGGCGATGGAGGAAGATGGCAAGGTCCACAGTATGAAAGGCTGCAAGGAGGTCAAGGAAGTCGAGCAAGTCAACTTCTGATATGTTTTAAAACACTTTAAATCATAATCCTACCTGTGGTGGCAATAGTCTTATTGCACCCAAACATTGTAAATCATCTAAACTGCTCTGAGGGTTGAATATTGGTTCCTCGGTGATGGCTTGGACAAACCTAGGGACCAAAATTGCAGGGTCCCCGTTGGTGTGGTAAGAGTGGCATTCTGCATACTTCAAATTGAACATGGCTGGTAGGTTGACTTTCAAGCATCCCTTGTGTGGATTTCCTTTTTGAAATTGTTGTTGTGCGCACAGGTTGGCATGTACACATCCTCATTGTATCTTTGCCATACACAAGTATCCCTATGCATGCTAAGCATTTATTGCCCCGGTTCTCTCATTACAATATTGCACTGGTTTTCTCGTTGTGCTGCTTATTAGCCTCCTGTTGGGTTAAATGTTCAAGTCAGAATTGATTAGAAGTTTATCAGGGCTGACTTTCTTGCATGCCCACTAATGACAGGTGCTTGTCATGCATAACATCAGTGTTGTTCTTACTTTAGCAGATTTTTTGAGACAATCTGCCAGATCCTGTAGATTCGGGAGACAGCATTGACTTTCAGCGGTTATCTCTCATGCCTGCTGCACCAGAAGCTTCTGAGAAAACACTCATCTCCATTATGTATATGGTCTCCCTCCTTCAGCAGTATTTTCTTGGCCGAGTGATTAAAGTGGGATTTTCTTTGCCCTCTGGGCTCCATTCTGCAGAATAATCACTCAGTAAACAGCTGCACTAGGCTATCATGCACTATTTCAGGGACATAAGTGGCTAACGCTGTTTAAAACTTCTGTCATAATAATTGATCCTGTGCCCCATTGTATGTCCCATGTGCGTTTATTATGTTGCACGTTACATTACAGACAAATTGAACAATAAAACTGCAGATTCAGGACCATGCTTAATCACAGTGGAAAGCTCAAGCAACATTCCATTAACCCTTTCTTAGTGCAAATACATTTCGTATGAAGACTAAAACAAATAATTTCTAGGTCTAAAACACTGGTTGGATGTTTACAATTGAAATGGACAGATAAAGTCCTAGCTAGCATCCAAGCCCAAGTTTATTTCTCAACATTTCTTCCGGGCTTGGGAGTTGTGCTATCGATATGAAAATAACCCTTGTGAATGGCAGTCAACACGGGTGCAGAAGGAACAGAACCTCCTTGACCTTTTTGAGGAAGTGACATCCCAAGTGGATACTGGAGGACGATGTGTGCCTGGACTTCGAGTACGCCTTTCCACAAAGTCACACATGAAAGGCTGTATATGAGGCTGTGGGTATCCTAGGTAAGAACTGGAGGTGAGTAAGGAATGGGCTGAAAGTGAGGAAGCAGTGGGTACTAGTTAAGGGGGCGATGTACAAGAGGAATGCCCCAGGGATTTGTGATAGAACCTTCACTGTTTCAAATCAACGTAAATGACATGGATTCAGAGACACAATACAAGTTGGTCAAATGAGCAAGTGCTGCTAGTTTGGGGGAGGCAGGCCGTAGCTTTCTATGGAAGAACGAGCTGGGTCGGTTGAATGGCCTTCCTCATACTTTTGAGGTCTTTATCCTCAAAATGAAACAATTATGATAAATTTTGATCATTTTTAAATCATAAACTTTGGAAAATTTTCTGAGACAAAAATATTGAAGGCAAAGCAACATTTTGGCATTCCCCTCACCAGACTAAACTAAAATTTGACAAAAATTTGGGAACAAAATATTAGACAAAAACGAGGAGTAAATCTCTTCTAAAAACTATAAATAACATAAGACTAAAATCCAAAATCCAGAGATCAAACTAAAAATTATTTCTTGGATTAAATAACTGCTACTTATGTGATATGTTAATAATATGCTCACTTGCTGGCACAGAGGCAGGAAACACTTAGTAATCAAATTATTTAATTGATCTGGGCACTCAGTCACACAGTCTAATCTGAGCCAATAACTTCCATTTTTAATTTTTTTCTTTCAACCAAGTCAAATGGCCACATCACAGAACATAATACAAAGCTTTATAAGAATACATTCAGACCATTGATATATATACACTCTTTATGCTATCTCTTGATAAGAACTACAATGATTCAATAAACAATAAATATAGCTTACACACCCAATATATAATTCCTGCAAGAAGCACTAGCCCAACTAATAGAGTACATATTTTCATCAGGTTACAATAATGTTTTCTGAACTAGATACAGTAATTCAGGAAGCCTTTCTACCTTTCAATAAATTTCCCATATTTTCCTGGGAAATTGGGTCTTTCTTAAATGTCTGCCAGTCTTAATTGTCCACTCCTCATTAAAGGGGTACAGTAGTGTAATGGTTATGTTACTGGACTAGTAATCCAGACGCCTGGACTAATAATGAACTCAAATTCCACCATGGCAGTTTGAGAATTTGAATTCAGTTTAAAAAGAAATGGAAATACTGTAAAAAGCTGGTATCAGTAAAAAGTAGGCATGAAGCTGTTGGATTGTCATAAAAACCCAACTGGTTCATTCATGTCCTTTAGGGAAGGAAACCTGCCATCCTTACCACGTCTGGCCTCTGAAGTGGCCAAGCAAGCCACTCGGTTGTATCAAACCACTTAGTGGCCCACCGCCACCCTTCTCAGGGCAACTAGGGATGGGCAATACATACTGGCCTTGCCAGTGATGCTCACATCCCGAGAACGATTTTTTTTAAATTGGGAAACTCTGGACATATTTTGGTTATAGAATTATGACAGTTAAAATGTCCTCCCTTTCCAGTTCAGCTTACAGTCACAATGGGTTCAACAATGGAAATATCGGTCCTTGCAGAGTTTGTGTTGGTGCTAAACCTCAAGTTCTGAGCTTGATTGATTCTCTTGTGGCTTCTGCCTTCAATCCATGCTTGCCTGTAGGAAGGGGATGTATAGGGAAGGGGTTGCGCGTGGGTGGTTCTTCTCCTTTTGCACATATTCAACAAGGATTTGAGTTCAGATCGGAAATTTTCGTTGAGCCAGCAGTAGATGAAGGGGTTGTAGCAGGTACTGCTCATGGCGAACCAATGGAAAGCGAAGTATAGGGCATTGTTGGTATTGATGGCCTTGCTGGAGATGAGCACCACATAGCAGTTCAGGGGAAACCAACAAACAGCAAACACCACCACCACTAGCATCAGCATCTTCAGCGTCATCTTCTTCTTACGTCTGTGGGCAAAGTACTGCTCCACGGTGATGTCTCCGATGGCGTTCCGCAACCACAGCTTCTTTGCCACTGTTGTGTAGGCCACAGTTATAATCAAGAGTGGTAAAACATATAGGAGAATAAAAGTGGACAGGTCCATGTACTTCCAGTACAGATCAGCTGGCTGTGGGAAGTTGTGGAGACATAAACTTCGCACTTTTTCTTTTCTGGAATACAGATTAGACAAGTGATTTATTTAGTCAATGAGTACATGATGTGTTTTCAAATCTCTGTATTTACAGCTTCACAAGAAGGTGTCACTAAATGGGGAAGAGAGTCTGAATTAACAACTTTTCTTCTGTTTTCTTTCTTTTTTTTTATCTCTTCCGAAGCTACCTTCTGACATCCCTACATAAGATGGTTAATTTGCTTCTAATTAGTGCCCAAGATCAGCCTTGGCTCAGTGGTAGCACTCTTGCCTCTGAGTCAGATGGTTGTGGGTCCAACCCCAGGTCCAAAGCCTTGAGCACATAATCTAGGATGTCACTTCAATACAGGGCTGAGGGAGTGCTGCAAAGTTTGAGGTGCCATCTTTCAGATGAGATGTTAAACGAAGGCCACATCTGCCCTCATGGCACTATTTGAAGAAGAGCAGGGAAGTTCTCCCCAGTGTTCTGGCCAATATTTATCCCTCAACCGACACCGAAAAGAGATGATCTGGTTGTTTATCTCATTGCTGTTTGTGGGATCTTGCTGTGCACACATTAGTTGCCGCATTTCCTACATTACAACAGTGACTACATTTCAAAGATACGTCATTGGCTGTAAAGCGCTTTGGGACATCCTGAGGTCATGAAAGGAGATGTAGAAATGCAAGTGCTTTTATCTAACTTGTGTCAAATTAGGGCACTTTCTTTAATCTGTTGCCAAGTCTATCCTCTCCTCTCTTCTCCTGGAGGCATTGATTCCTTGTTGGGATACACTTCCTGGGGCACCACGTCATCCAATTAGTCATTATTTGTGAGCCTTGGCAAAGAGAGCTGGAAGGCTATTTTATTATAGATGGCATTTAACCAAGTCCAAATCTGTTCTCACCAATGCACATGTACATTTTCCAGGAATGGTTATTGGGTAATAATCAGGAGCAGGAACTTGGGCTGCCTTTTTTTTTCTTCCCCTCCAGCCCAGAGGTACTGAGCCAAGTGCAGCTCCAAATACCATAGCTGGCTCCCCCTACCTCTCCCCATCATCGCCACCCTCTTCCGTTGGCCTCCTTACCCATCCCAGTCACCCTCCCTTTCAAGATTGCTTCCTCCCACTCTCCCAGGAACTACCTGAGGACCACTGACGGCTACGCAGCAGCTCGAAATTGCAATCCTCTAGGTGTGTAGATCTCGCTGATCGCCAATATCGGGTGGACTTTGAGCCTACCTGTTCCTGCGCAAAGATCCTTCCTTGTACCTAGTTCCAGCCGGCAGATCAGTGCTATCCAATTTCTAGGCACACATGACATCAAGGCAGCATTTGACCGAGTGTGGCACCAAGGAGCCCTAGTAAAATTGAAGTCAATGGGAATCAGGGGGAAAACTCTCCAGTGGCTGGAGTCTTACCTAGCACAAAGGAAGATGGTAGTGGTTGTTGGAGGCCAATCATCTCAGCCCCAGGACATTGCTGCAGGAGTTCCTCAGGGCAGTGTCCTAGGCCAAACCATCTTCAGCTGCTTCATCAATGACCTTCCCTCCATCATAAGGTCAGAAATAGGGATGTTCGCTGATGGCTGCACAGTGTTCAGTTTCATTCGCAACCCCTCAAATAATGAAGCAGTCCGTGCCCGCATGCAGCAAGACCTGGACAACATCCAGGCTTGGGCTCATATGTGGCAAGTAACATTCGCGCCAGAAAAGTGCCAGGAAATGACCATCTCCAACAAGAGCGAGTCTAACCACCTCCCCTTGACATTCAACGGCATTACCATCGCCAAATCCCCCACCAACAACATCCTGGGGGTCACCATTGACCAGAAACTTAACTGGACCAGCCATATAAATACTGTGGCTACGAGAGCAGGTCAGAGGCTGGGTATTCTGTGGCGAGTGACTCACCTCCTGACTCCACAAAGCCTTTCCACCATCTACAAGGCACAAGTCAGGAGTGTGATGGAATATTCTCCACTTGCTTGGATGAGTGCAGCTCCAACAACACTGAAGAAGCTCGACACCATCCAGGACAAAGCAGCCCGCTTGATTGGCACCCCATCCACCACCCTAAACATTCACTCCCTTCACCACTGGCGCACTGTGGCTGCAGTGTGTACCATCCACAGGATGCACTGCAGCAACTCGCCAAGGCTTCTTCGACAGCACCTCCCAAACCAGCGACCTCTACCACCTAGAAGGACAAGAGCAGCAGGCACATGGGAACAACACCAGCTGCACGTTCCCCTCCAAGTCACACACCATCCCGACTTGGAAATATATCGCCATTCCTTCATTGTCGCTGGGTCAAAATCCTGGAACTCCCTTCCTAACAGCACTGTGGGAGAACCATCACCACACGGACTGCAGCGGTTCAAGAAGGCAGCTCACCACCACCTTCTCAAGGGCAATTAGGGAGGGGCAATAAATGCTGGCCTCGCCAGCGACGCCCACATCCCGTGAACGAATATTTTTTTAAAATTACACTCGGATGTTAATTAAAACCTGTAAAATAGCCTCATTGACTTTTCCCTGCATCACCATGATAGCTGTGATATATGGACCATTTACTGACTACTTGATAGGTTAATTGGCTGTTGACTCCTATTTTCCATTGTTAGCTTCGGTGTTGTGAATGGAGCAACTTCCTATTTCAGGTGCCCAGTGGCAGCATCAAACATTCCCAGGTCAGACAAAGATAGTCTTTTGTAGGGTGTAGGCCCTGCCAATGTGTCTTACCATCGCAGTTGTGATCAGTTAACCCAGCACAGATTGGGATTGAAACCAGAGGGCTTAAGGGCTCGATGAATAAATTTGCTGAGGCACCAGCAGAATTGTCACTGCTCTCGGCCCACATAAAAAATGGATTGAAACTACCTAAACTCATTTCATATTGGGCATTTTTTAGCTATCAAAAAAAGAATACTTTCATCCCATCAAATTGAGCTGGATTTGAACTCAGACCTGCAGGTGATCGAACAGTGTGTACAGGTGAAAAAGTAATGTTCAACCCCATCGCACCTACAAGCTCCAACAGTTTAGTTCTTAATGTCTATGGCACTGGATACAATTGCAATTTTTGTGTCATTCTTTTGTGGGAAAAAAGATAATGTAGACAATTTGCATTTGCAATTACCCCTGTGTTATTGGCCCTGAGAAAGTAAAATCTAATTGAAAATAAAATAGCATAATCAGTTGGATTTTTAGCCCAATTGACTATACAACCCTGTAAGGGTCCCATGATTTATTATAGCATGCTGCATAACTTTGTAATGCAGAGGCTTACTTCTTCATCCTCATCCGCTTCTGAAAGAAGGAACAGCGCCTCCATCACCATATCATGTGGAGCCCGCACAGGACAGAGAATATGTGGCTCAAGATAACATTCAGCCTGCAGCTCGAGAGGAGACAGCCACTCATGTGCAACTGCTTTCAATAAATGTAACACAGGAAACAAATACGGGAGCTTTTCTCTCCTCTTCACCTCCCTTCAGTTTTTAAATATTACGCCATTCTCCAAGGCTGGTGAACCTTGTCCCATTCATGGCATCATTCCAACCTCAATCATCCACGCAGATCAAAAAGTTGCATACCACCAATAAAAGAAACCATTCACTCACAGTTCCAAACAGATTTCTATTTTAATGCGGCATTCACATAAACTCTAATTATAACTATTTCGTACCGCAATGTCTACCCCTTGTAGCTATCACCTTGCCAACTCTAGCACGTAATTTTCTGCTTCTACATAGTGCTTCTTGAGTGACAGAAGGTTGAGAGGCGAGTGGCTAGGACACTTCAACTAGAGCCTTCGAGAACTGAGGTGACATTTGCCTCGGTGATGCTGATGCCCTTCAATCACCCTCTTCCAGCTCCTTTTGTACTACAATTGTAAGGGGTGCTGGGACCAGGGCTGAAGCTCCCTCGTGTGTTGGCACTGGATTGGGATGTGGGGGGTAGAGAATGATGTAGCCTCATTGTAATTATCCAGGCATACTTCATGCATAGCGTTGCAGATGCAGGTAGTGGACTCCTGTAACTTATCCACCATCTCCACTCCATGTGCGGAAACCTCGAGTTGCATCGAGTCTACAGCACAGAAACAGGCCATTCAGCCCAACTGGTCTATGCCGGCATTTATGCTCCACAGGAGCCTCCTCCCTCCCTACTTCATCAAACCTTATTAGCATATCCTTCTATTCCTTTCTCCCTCGTGCTTATCTAGCTTCCCCTTGAATGCACCTATGCTATTCGCCTCAACTACTCCTTGTGGTAGCGAGTTCCACATTCTAACCACTCTCTGGGTAAAGAAGTTTCTCCTGAAATACCTATTGGATTTATTAGTGACTATCTTATATTTATGACCTCTAGTTTTGGACTCCCCCACAAGTGGAAACATATTCTCTACGTCTACCCTATCAAACCCTTTCATTATCTTAAAGACCTCTCTCAGGTCACCCCTCAGTAAGAGCCCGAGCCTGTTCAGCCTTCCCTGATAAGTATATCCTCTCAGTTCTGGTATCATCCTTGTGAATCTTTTTTGCATCTTCTCCAATGCCTCTATATCCTTTTTATAATATGGAGACCAGAACTGTGCTCAATACTCCAAGTATCCACTGCCTGCACAGGAGATCAATGCTTCCATATTATGACTTTTTGAAGACTGGGCTCCTGAGATTTGGGTTCCTCAGCCAAGGACAGTCATTCCTCTACCCATTGTTCAGCAATGACATACTCCCACCTCCAGGTCCTCCTGCTTACTAGGACTCAGTGCTTTACCCAGTGATATTTTCCTCTGACTAACTACTTCCTCCCATGTGGGTACATCTGGACTGGTGCTTGAGTACTTAGTTTGAAATATGCACCTTTTTGAGTGATTTGTTGATGGATAGCTTTTGACACCTGGGTGTTTAAACAGTGATCAACAGAACAACTGATTTGTTCCTCTACACTTTGATCAATAAAATATAACATTGATACTCCTGAGAAATCCTTGGCATGGCAGTGTATAGACATACCACACAGTTAATGAAATTTAAATGTAATTCCACTTGTTTTATTCCACTCATAATGAAGTCATGGTCAGTTTAGTACTTTGAACTTACTTTGCTATCTTATGAAAGTGACCAGGAGCAGGAATGTCATCGAAGTACACAGGTACTTTGTACCTTAACTCAACTGTTGCCCTGCGATTGTGAGTCTTCTTTACTTTGTCAGTTATTTATCCTTAAAGATGTCTTTGTTCATGTTACTGCAATATAAGTGATATGAAGGATGTCCAGACCTTTAGAGAAGGTGCAGAGGAGATTTACTAGAATGTACCAGGGATGAGGGACCTCAGTTATGTGGAGAGACTGGAGAATCATAGAATCATTACAGCACAGAAG